>NC_139386.1:94578333-95202500 GCF_054392235.1 Sus scrofa
TGAGGTTGAGGGTTCGATCCCTGGTCTTGCTCCGTGGGTTAAGGATCTGGCGTTGCTGTGAGCTGTGATGTAGGTTACAGACGCGGCTCAGATCCCTCGTTGCTGTGGCTCTGGCATAGGCCAGCGGCTAGAGCTCTGATTCGACCCCTAGCCTGGGAACCTCCATATGCCGCGGGAAGTGGCCCTAGAAAAGGCAAAAAGACAAAAAAAAAAAAAAAGGAAGTACACAACTTAGAAACATCCAGATAGAAGAGATGCATGGGTAGGTATGGATAAAGGGCAAGGAGGGAACCATTATTCCCAAATCTCCACATACTCACCAACACAGAAGCTCTCTGAACCTGTCCTTTTGGGTTTTTTACAGAGGCTTCATTCCGTCGGTATAATGGATGAAATCTTTGGCCACTGGCGACTGATTCAACCTGAAGCCTCCTTGGAGGTCAGGAGCTGGGACTGAAAATTCCAACCCGCTAATTGGCTAGTTCCCCTAGCAGCCAACAGCCACCCTTAGATGCAGTCCAAATATCACCTCATTAACATAAACGCATGTGTATTGGAAAGGTGTTTGTTAGGAATAAAAGACACCCACTTCACCTTTACGGCTCTGTAGAGATTTCAGAAACTCAGGACAAGGGACCAAACAGTAAAACAAAAGATATTTGCGTTGCTCTGATGCCTCAGGAAATTTTCCAAGGGTTTCAAGAGCCTTGAGCCAGGAGCTGCAGACAAAAGCCAAATATATATAAGAAATCTGAGTAACCAAAATACATATTTCTTTTTTTTTTTTTTTTAAGGCCGCACCCACAGCATATGGAAATTCCCAAGTGAGGGGTTGAATTGGAGCTGTAGCTGCCAACCTATGCCACAGCCACAGCAGCACGGGATCCAGGCCGAATCTGCGAACTACACCACAGCTCACAGCAACTCTGGATCCTTAACTCACTGAGCAATTCCAGGGACCAAATCCACATTCTCATAGATGCTAGTCGGATTCTTTTTCACTGCCCCAGAACAGGAACTCCCAAATATATATTTCTTATAAATCACAATGTCAAAGGTAATTAAATGTTTTGGAAATATATAATGCTGGTGCTTGCACAGCATTGTAAATGTATTTAATACCATGGAATTGACAGTTAAAAAAATAAATTTTAGGTTACATAACCACAATATGTAATTTGGGTTTTGGGGTTGTTCTTGTTGTTTGCTTGGGGCTACACTTGTGGCATATGGAAGTTCTCAGGCTAGGGGTCTATACCCCAGCTTGCGGCAGTACTGGATCCCTATCCCACTGAGTGAAGCAAGGGATCAAATGTGCATCTTCATGGATACTAGTTGGGTTCTTAACCCACTGAGCCAATAATGGGAACTGCTAATTTCAGTTATTTTATCACAATAAAAGATATACAAAAAGGAAAAAAGTAAACATTTCAATTCACATTGCACACAAGATTTTTGTACTTTGTGGCAGAATAATAACTCAGGTAGTCGGTGTAGGAGCATGGGCTGTGATGCAATCTTTGATATGGCTATTGATTAATATTTGTGGCTTAAGGCTCCAGGGAGTAAGATCCCCACAGGCCTTGTTTACTACAGGGAGTGTACTTACACCCAGATGGACATTAATCCCTAATCCCCTGTGACTCAGTTTAGGGAAGAAAAGGACAAAGAAACTATGAGACATTTATGGGACATTTCCACCCCTAAGACCCCATTGGACAAGGACTGATATAGGTAGTTGGGCAAGGTCAACGGGAAAAAACCATATTTTTATGGACCCCACATTGGTACCCCCCCATCTTCAAGGAACACAAACCCCTAAAAGAAAATAGAGAGGAGTTCCCATTGTGGCGCAGTTGTTAACGAATCCGACTAGGAACCATGAGGTTGCGGATTCGGTCCCTGCCCTTGCTCAGTGGGTTAACGATCCGGCGTTGCCATGAGCTGTGGTGTAGGTTGCTGCGTTGCTGTGGCTCTGGCGTAGGCTGGCAGCTGCAGCTCCGGTTAGACCCCTAGCCTGGGAACCTCCATATGCCACGGGAGCGGCCCAAGAAATGGCAAAAAAGACAAAAAAAAAAAAAAAAAAAAGAAAAGAAAATAGAGAGTTGGGGGGGCTCTTCTCCCCACTCCCAGCAGTCCTGGGAGCTATTTGCTTTCCTGTAATAAAGACTTTGCTTGCCTGCTGCCTGTGTTATTTGCGAAGTTCATTCTTCGGCTGCATGAACAAGAACCCGGATTCCGGTAACATCTTTCTGGCATCATTTTGCTCATAAAAAATAGATTAATAATAAAGTAAAACTATGACTGTTAGTATGAAGATGTTGCCACGCCTCTGAGAAGAAGGAGGAAGTGTCAGAAAAAAAGCAGTTTCAGTTTATGAGAAATTGGCAAGAACATTGACTGCCTTGAGGTCTCCAGCACCAATCTCCACTGCTAAGAGCATGATCTGGCTGTTCCAGTCTCTCACCCTTGTCTTCTGCCTTGACCCAGGTAAATGCTGAAGGGGACCCAGGTAGTCATAAATGAGTCCTGGTTTTGTGCAGCTTGCTTAATCTAAATCACCTCTGTATGGGTGTCTGTCTATCTCTCTGCCAAGGGATCTGGTGGGGCTCACAGTGGTGCCTGATGACCTGCCATTGCCTTGCAATTTGAAAACTTAAAGCCTGAAATGGTTCAGAGTTAACAACTTTACTTGTGTCTATATTTAAGGGAATTATCTGCCGGGATATGGGAAATGAGTTTTCTGAAACATGTTGGGTTTATGACAAACATATTGCATAAAGAACAAGGATTAAGAAAAGATTAAGATTAAGGATTACGAAGGAAACCCTCTCAGCAAATTAGCTACTATCTTACTGTGTGATCTCTGGTAGGTTACAAGTTCCTCCTGAGCCTCATGATCTTAATCATACTGAAGATTGCACTGAGAAAAAAATATTGAAAATCTATGGTTCAGCTTAGCCAAAATTTCTGTGCCAAACTGAAGTACTATAAATAGTCCTTTCAGATTTGCTTATTGCAGAAAAAAAAAAAAATGTTCTCCAACTCTCCTTTCCTCTGATGCAAATCTGGATCTAGCTGGTTCAGCATACTTAATTTGACAGACAGAAAGGAATTCTCTGAGCCTTCCTGCTTTCCATTCCCTGCTATCCACTACATGAAGCATGAAGGTTCATGTCATGTTTGGGGAACCACAGGTGGTCTACTGGGGCCCAAATATAGGATTTAGGGACAGATGGGGCAGGTGATGAGACAGGAAAGCTAGCCCAAAATTAGCTCAGTGTATCAGATAAAAATAGTTAATATTCATTGAGGGCTTATAGTGTTCCAGGCACTGGGTTATCTGTACATGCATAGTATACATAAGCCTTATGACAGTTCTGCGAGTCTATAGTATTATTATCCCCATATTATTATTATGTACTATTATACACTGTTACTATAGTTTTAAAAACTTACCCCAATTTCATTAGCCAGTAGGTGGCAAGCTCTTGAGAAACAATGGCAGCTAGACAAACATGGCAGCAGCACAAGAGAAAGAAAGACAGAAGCAAGGTCACCATAGATGTAGAACTAACTAGATAAACTGGCAATGGGACTGAAAAGTAAAGAGAATTCATTAAATCATCCAATAAATAGGAGTTTCTGTTGTGGCTCAGTGGGTTAAGAACCCAACTAATATCCGTGAGAATCCAGATTGATCCTTGGCCTCACTCAGAGGGTTAAGGATCCGGTGGGGCTGCAAGCTGCGGTGTAGGTCATAGATGTGGCTCAGATCCTGTGTTGCTGTGGCTGTGGTATAGGTCTGCAGCTGTAGCTCTGATATGACCCCTAGTGTGGAAACTTCCATATGCTGTAGGTATGACCCTAAAAATGAAAGAAAGAAAGAAAGAAGAAAGAAAGAAAGAAAGAAAGAAAGAGAGAAAGAGAGAGAGAAAGAGAGAAAGAAAGAAAGAGAGAAAGAAAGAGAGAGAGAGAGAGGGAGGGAGGGAGGAAGGAAGGAAGGAAGGAAGGGGAAGGGAAGGGAAGGGAGGAAGGAAGGAAGGAAGGGGAAGGGAAGGGAAGGGAGGAAGGAAGGAAGGAAGGAAGAAAGAAAGAAAGGAAGGAAGGGAGAGAAAAAGAAAGAAAGAAAAAGATTATCCAATAAATATTCTTTGAGCACCTACTGGATGCCTGGCACTGTTCTGGTTTCTGGGGCTACGCCATGAACAAAGTAGGCAAACATTCCTGCCCTCATGGAGTTAACATTTTAGCAGAGGAGACAAACTATAAACAAGATAAATAAGTAAAATCACATATTGGATAGTGATAAATGATAAGAAGGGAATAAATCAAGTGGGAAAAGGATATGAAACATTTCGGGGGGAAGGCAAGTGAGATTTCAGACAGGGTAGCAAAAAAAGTTTACAAAGTTGGAGGGAGGCGGGAGCAGCCATGAAGAGGAAGGTGATTTTAATTTTGGACCAACCAATTTTAAGATGTTAGTGTGATATCCATGAGAAGATTTCCTGAAAGCAGCCAGAAATCTAGGACTAAAAGAAGAGCCGGGCTGGAAGCTTAGAAATCACAGCATAGAAAGTGAAGCTAAGGAGAATAATGGAAGGAGGACAGAAACTTGGGAAATATGTATAAGATGCAGAAAGAGGAAGAATTGATTTATATATATATATATACACACACACACACACACACACACATATACACACACACACATATATGTTGCTATATATTCAGGAGTTCCCATTGTGGTTCAGCCGTAACTAACCCAACTAGTATCCAGGAGGACGTGGGTTCAATCCCTGGCCTTGTTCAGTGGGTTAAGAATCCCACTGAGTGCTATGAGTTGCCACAAGCGTAGGTTGCAGATGCGGCTTGCAACCTGGCATTGCTGAGGCTGTGGCATGGGCTGGCCCTAACCTGGGAACATTCATATGCTGTGGGTGCAGCCCTAAAAAGACCAAAAAAAAAAAATTTTCATCTATATATTCCAGAACCTCTCCCTGGTCTAGGAGCAGAGACTCATGTCTTCGTCTCTTTGCAAAACTGAACCCATCTCTAAAATTAAATGTTATTGGGGAATCTTGATATAATGCTGATTCTGGAATGGAGACAAAGAATCTGCATTTAGGAGTTCCCGTCGTGGCGCAGTGGTTAACGAATCCGACTAGGAACCATGAGGTTGCGGGTTCGATCCCTGCCCTTGCTCAGTGGGTCAAGTTTCCGGCGTTGCCGTGAGCTGTGGTGTAGGTCGCAGACGCGGCTTGGATCCTGCGTTGCTGTGGCTCTGGCGTAGGCTGGCAGCTACAGCTCCGATTCGACCCCTAGCCCGGGAACCTCCATATGCCGCAGGAGCGGCCCAAGAAATGGCAAAAAGACAAAAAAAAAAAAAAAAAAAAAAATCTACATTTAAAATAAGCTGCCAGGTAACCCCAATGTTGCTCCATGAACCACATACATGAGACAGTCATATTCGACTTGGAAGGAGGAAGAAATAAGAACTAACTCTTGAGACGCAGATGCAAGTATTCTGATGCCCAAGGGAGAACAGGGGTAGGAAATATATGTTCAGCCAATACATGGGGGCCAACCAAATGATTCTGAGGTTTTTAGTCAAAAAGTTGCAGGCTTTTCTGCTAAGAGATTGCAACCCAATAATTCCACTTCCCCCGAGCCGTGTTATCTACTTCTCACCAACCACCCACACCTTCAAATGTTTATGGTTGCTCGCCACAGGTAGAGAGGTGTTTTATTTTTTTATTTTTTATTTATTTATTTATTTATTTTTTTGGTCTTTTTTGCCATTTTCTTGGGCCGCTCCCGCGCCATATGGAGGTTCCCAGGCTAGGGGTTGAATCGGAGCTGCAGCCACCAGCCTACGCCAGAGCCACAGCAACGCGGGATCCGAGCCGCGTCTGCAACCTACACCACAGCTCACGGCAACGCCGGATACTTAACCCACTGAGCAAGGCCAGGGATCGAACCCGCCACCCCATGGTTCCTAGTCGGGTTCGTTAACCACTGCGCCACGACGGGAACTCCAGAGAGGTGTTTTACATTTTGTCATTACCCTCAAGGACAGCTGTGTCTTTCCACTTCTCAGAATCTGCAGTCTGTCCCCACTGGACCACCAGCCTTCCATGCATTCCAGTTTTCAGTCTCTGACTCCAGATCTAGCCTCAGTTGTGTTACCATACACAATGAGAATTTTTGCCTTTTTTTTATTAAGGTGAAATTCACAAAACATAAAAGTAATTTTAAAGTGTGCAGTTCAGTGACATTTAGTAAATTCACAAAGTTGGGCAACCATCACTTTTATTACTCCACATTTCATTACCCCCAAAAGAATTTCACCACCTGTACCCATTAAGCAAACACTTCTCATGTCTTCTCTTTCTATCCACTTGTAAACACCAATCTGCTTTCTGTCTCCATGGGTTTACCTATTCTGGAGATTTCATATGAATGAAATCATGCAATATGTGACTTTTTATGTCTGACTTCTTTAATTTAGTACAATGTTTTCAAGGTCCATTCATGCTGTATCATGTATCAATACTTCATTCTTTTTATTGCTGAATAATATTCGACCATGGGTATATACCATATTTTATTTATCCACTCATTTATTGATGGGCATTTATGTTGTTTCCACCTTGACTCTTGAGTTTAGTACCTCTATGAACCTTCTGTACAAGTATGTATTGGTGTACCTATTTTCAATTCTTCTAGGTATACACCCAAGAATGAAACAGCTACATCATATGATAACACAATTTTTTGAGGAATCACTAAACAGTTTCCTACAGTGGCTATACCAGTTTATATTCCAACCAGCAATGTATAAGAATTCTAATTCTCCACATCCTTACCAATGTTTATTTTTTTTATTATATTAATTCCCACTCTAGTAGATGGTTGTGATTCTGATTTGCATTTCCCTAGCAACTAATGATATTGAGCATATGGGCTAATGATATTTCATGTGTTTATTGGCCACTCGTATGTTTTCTTTGGAGAAATATCTTTTCAATTCCTTTGCCCCTCTTTGTTGGAATTTTTGTCTTTTGGTTTTGAGATGTAAGAGCTCTTTACTTTGAATCATAGATCCTTATCAGATAAATAATTTATGAATATTTTCTCCTATTCTGTGTTTTCTTTTCATTATGGTGATAATGTCCTTTGATGCACAAAAGTTTTTTTAATTATGGTGAAGTTAAATTTATTTTTTTTCTATATCTCCTGCTTTTGGTGTCATATCTAAAAATCCATTCCTAAATCCAATCTGATAAAGATTTACCTCTGTTTCCTTATAAAAAAATTTTATATTTTTTTTGCTTTTATAACTAAGCTATTAAAGTTTTTGAAATAATTTTTGCATAGGTGTGAGATAGGTGTTCAGATTCATTCTTTTGCTTACAGACATTGTGTTGTCCCATCACCATTTGTTGAAGGAGTCATTCTTTCCCCATGGAATGATCTTGGCACGCTTTTCAAAAATTAATTGTCATAAATGTATGATGGACTCTCAACTCAATTCCATATAGACATCTATATGCATATCTTGATGCCAATACACTAACATGTGATTACTGCAGCTATCTAAATTTCAAAATCGGGACATGCGAATTCTCCAATTTGGTTTTCTTTTCTTTTTTTTTTTTTTTTTTTTTTTGCTTTTTAGGGCTGCATGTGCAGCATATGGAAGTTCCCAGGCGAGGCGCATCTGCAACCTACACCACAGCTCATGGCAACACTGGATCCTTAACCCACTAAGCGAGGCCAGGGATGAAACTGCGTCCTCATGAATACCAGTTGGGTTCATTATCACTGAGCCCCAACGGGAACTCCCAATTTTGTTTTTCTTTTTCAATATTGTTTTGGCTAGTTGTGAGTCCCTTACAAATTCAAATGAACTTGAGGATTGGCTTTTTTATTTGTGTAAATAAGTCGTGAAAGTCATTGGAATTTTGATAAAGATTGAATAGAATCTATAACTTGCTTTGAGTAGTATTGCCAAATAGTTTACCTTAAAACTGAGTCTTACAATCTATGAACATAAAATGTCTTTCCATTTATTTAGATATTTTTTAATTTCTTGTGGAAATGTTTCATTGTTTTCAGTGTATAAGACTTGAATCTCTTTGGTTAAATTATTTGTAGATATTTAATTTTTTTGACACTATTGTATATGGAATTGCTTTCTTAGTTTCCTTTTCAGATTGTTCATTGCTAGTGAAAATGCAACAATGTTGTATTTTCGTAAATCGATCTTCTATTCCATAACATTGCTTAATTTATTAGCTCTGATGACTTTTATGTGGATTCTTTATGATTTTCTACTTATGAATCATGTCATCTGTGAATATGAATAGTTTCACTTCCTTTTCAATTAAGATAACTTTTATTCTTTTTCTTGACTAATTGCTGTAACTAAAACTTACAGTATATTGTTAAATAGAAGTGATGGCATGGTTATCTTGTTCCTGGCCTTAGGTGAAAGGCTTTCAGCCATTCATTCTTTTTTTTTTTTTCTTTTTTACTTATATCTTAACTGTATTTTTTTATTTTCCCAGTTTACTGAAAACGATCTTTTCTGACATTTATCCATTTGGGGAATTTTAGTTATCTCAAAGTACACAAAAATTACCTATATTTGCCCATAAACTAAGCACTGATAAAAAGAATACTTAACATAGCAATATTTAAGCATTCCAACATAAAAGAACTTTTTCCAACCTATAATTTTTTTTCCACCTTAGCTAATCTATAGACAACCTTTGGATATATATATATGCAGATGCATCCCTCAAACTGACCATAAGATGAATCAACACACAAATTCCTTCGTCGTGGATAGAACTCAAGTTCCAGAGGCAAAGTGGTTCAAATGGGAACAAAGGAGCTGACTTCCTTACAAAACAAACTAGACAGAAGCAAACTAAGGAGTAGTAAGGAGGCTAATGATTAACCCACAAATCTTTCTCTTTCCGATCAAGGAGCGCACACGCGTGCACTGTGAGCGTGAACTGACTTCTTTCTCCTCAGGCCCTGGCGTCAGGAGGCAGTTCCTACTTTCAGCCATTCTTTTTTTTCTTGGTCTTTTTGCCTTTTCTAGGGCCGCTCCCGAGGCATATGGAGGTTCCCAGGCTAGGGGTCGAATCAGAGCTGTAGCTGCTGGCCTACACCAGAGCCACAGCAATGCGGGATCCAAGCTGCATCTGTGACCTACATCACAGCTCACGGCAAGACCAGATCCTAAACCCACGGAGCGAAGCCAGGGATCGAACCCACAATGTCATGGTTCCTAGTCGGATTCGTTAATCACTGAGCCACGACGGGAACTCCTCAGCCATTCATTCTTGAGTAGAATGTTAGTTGTGGATTTTTCAGATGATTTTTATCAAACTGAGGATTTCCCTTCTATTCCTACATTCTTAAGTATAGAAGCATGTTGGATTTTGTTAAATGCTTTTTTTCTTTGTCACCTGAGATGATCGTGTATCTTTTTTTCCTTAATTCTACTAACGTATTGCATTAATTAATTTTCATATGTTGAGTCACTCTTCCATTCCTAAAATAAATTCCAATTATCCATGGTGTATAATCTTTTTAACATGTTGCTGGATTCATTTTATTACTGTTTTGTTGAGGATTTTTTCATCAATATTCATAGAGATAGTGGTCCATAGTTGGAGGGGGTATGTGTATGTGTGTGTATGATATCTTTGGCTGTGTTATCAGGGTAATACCGGCTTCATCAGATGAATTAGCAAGTGTTTTCTGGAGTTCCCACTGCGGCTCAGTGATAATGAATCTGACTGTTATCCATGGACCCCGGTTCAGTCCCTGGCCTCATTCAGTGGGTTAAGGATCCAGTGTTGCCTTGAGCTGTGGCATAGGCCAGCAGCTGTGGCTCCAATTTGACCCCTAGCCTGGGAACTTCCATATGCCGCAGGTGGGGTCCTAAAAAAATTAAAAAATAAATAAGATAAAATTTAAAAAATTTTTAAAAAGAGAGAAAGTGTTTTCTCCTCTCCTACTTTTTGGGAGGAGTTTGAGAAGTATTGATGTTAATTATTCTTTAACTATTTGGTAGAATTCACCAGTGAAGTCATCAGGTCCTGGGCTTTTCTTTGTCAGGTTTTTTATTACTGATACAATTTCTTTACTTGTCATAGGTCCTCTTAGATTTTTTATTTCTTCATAAGTCAGTCTTAGTAATCCATTTCTAGGAATTTGTCTTTTTCATCTAGGTTATCTAATTTGTTGTTATACAGTTATTCATAGTATTTTCTTATGACTGATTTTTATTTCTATAAGATCTGCAGTAATGTCTACTCTTTCTCATTTTTAAAATTTGAGTCTTCTCTATTTTTTCTTAATTAATTTAGTTAACCGTATGTCAATCTTTCTGATCTTTTCAAAGAACCAATTTCCCCTATAAGCACAGTGTTGACTGCATCCTGTAAGTTTTGGTATGCTGTAGTTTCATTTTCACTCCTCCTACTCAAGATCTTACCCTATGTATCTCTTCCTCTCTCTACTAAATCTCTTGAGAAATCAGGCCCTACTCTTCTTCTGAACTCGTTTCATGCTGAGCTGAAGCAGCCACTATATCCCTCTTCCCTATAGAAAAGTCTAAGCCAGTCCCCTAGGTTAGATATCCCAAAGTTTCTCTGACATTTCCCTCCTTTTCATGATCAGTTCAGTCTTACCCGCTATCTTTATTCCTTCCCATTTCTCAAAAATATTCCATGTTTCTTAATACCGTCCCCCAAAAAAATGGTTCAGGTAATCTTTCAAGACAATTTACATTCTGGAGTTCCCATTATGGCTCAGTGGTTAACAAATCTGACTAGCATCCATGAGGACGCAGGTTCGATCCCTGGCTTTGCTCAGTGGATTAAGGATCCGGTGTTGCCGTGAGCCGTGGTGTAGGTCACAGACCCAGCTCAGATCTTGTGTTGCTGTGGCTGTGGCGTAGGCCAGCAGCTACAGCTCCAATTCAAACCCTAGCCTGGCAATCTCCATATGCCATGGGTGCATCCCTAAAAAGCCAAAAAAAAAAAAAAGGACAATTTTACATTCTAATCTCAGCCTACTTAGTATTCCCTGAATTCCCTGGGCCAGGTTATGGGGGCATAAAGCATAATTAATGTATTACTCATGTTCTCAGAGTGACTGAGCCATGCAAACAAACACACTCCAAATTTCTGCTGAGTCAACATTTTCACCAGAGCACAGGCAGGACTGCAGCACCACCCCCATGCTCCAGGTGGTCCTCACTGACTTAGAAAGGATACTTCTCCTAGGCCCCCATATCAGCTTTCTGTTGCAGTCATTTGGGTGTCCTCCCAATTCTTAATCTCCTCTTCTGGTTCTAGTTGTGCAAATCTGCTGTCAGTGGAACTACTTAGAGGAGACCTCAATGCCCTGCAGAGAACAACAATATTCAAGCCAAGGATGCTGACCCAGGACATTCCCAAAGCATCAGTGCTGGTTCCAGGCAGAGTAGAGAAAAGGGCCTTTTTGTACTTTCTGGGTCACACCACATCATCTGGGTCCCAAAGCAGCTCTCTAAGAGGAAATATTTATGCTGCAGACCTTACAGAGACAAAAAAGTGAGCCACTCAGACACCTGGGGGAAGAGCAATCCAGGCAGAAGGAATTACAAGTGTACAACCCTGATCTGTTCCAGGAATAGCCAGGCCAGCAGGGTGTGAGCAAAGTGAACAACGGGGGGAGTTATAGGATGTTAAGTCAAAGAGTGAAAAATGACCTTTTGGTCCTTATAGGTCATTATAGTTATGTTGTTTTTTGTTATTATTTTATCCCCATTTAGTCTGACAAATATAACATGCAAAGAGAAAACTGTACAAATCCTAAGTGTCAGGTCAAAGAATGAACACATGTTAAGAAATGGCACATTATCAGCAGCCCAGAATACCTGTTTATGCTCCCTCCTACCCCCATCCCTCCCTCCTTCTCAAAGGTAACTCTATCCCAACTTTTAAAAGAATAGATTTGTTGGAGTTCCCATTGTGGCTCAGCAGTAATGAATCCAACTAGTATCCATGAGGACACGGGTTCTATCCCCGGCCTCGCTCAGCGGATTAAGGATCCAGCAGTGGAGTGAACTGTGGTATAGGTCGCAGACACAGCTTGGGCCCTGAATTCCTGTGGCTGTGGTGTAGGCTGGCAGCTGCAGCTCTGATTCTGACCCCTAGCCTAGGAACTTCCATATGCCATGGGTGCAGCGCTAAAAAGACCAAAATAATAATAATAATAATAATAATAATAATAATAATAATAATTTGTTTTGGAGTTCCCATTGCGGCTCAGCAAGTTAAGGACCCAGCTTTATCTCTGTGATGATGTAGGTTCAATTCCTGGCCTCACTCAGTGGGTTAAGGGTCTGGCATTGCAAGCTGTGGCATAGTTTGCAGCTGAAGCTCTGATTCAACTCCTAGCCTGGGAATTTCCATATGCCGCAGGTGTAGCCCCAAGAAGGAGAAAAAATAAAATAAGTACATAGATTTGTTTTGCCTGGTTTTTAGCTTTCAATAAATGGAAACTCACCATTGTATTCTATTTGTATTTGGGGTTTTTTTCACTCAAGATTTTGCTTGTGATACTCACCCATGTGACTCCAAGAGGGACAAAGGAGCAAAATGACAAATAATAGCATGTTAAAATGCTGATGGGAAAGGTGTAGTAAGAGGGGGCATTGACGGCCCTGCTCATGTGATGAGCATGCTTATGACCATCTGAGAAAGAGAGGAAGTGTGAACTCACCCAGGAGATGGGTGTCAAGATCCCAAGAGACAGTTCCTCCTCTGCTCAGATCCCCTCCTTTGAACTAGAAGATCATGAGAATGTTGAAGTTGTGGTAATGGTTACTTATACACTGATTCACTCAAACATTTCTAGATCCTACTTGGTGTCAGGAACAGTGCTGAGATATAAAGATAATTAGGGCATGGTCAGCTGGACAAACTAGTAAACAGAGCACCACAAAATACTGTAATAAATGCTAGGAATCTGGCAAATGATGCTAAGGAAGTATCTTCTTTAAGAATGATTGTGGCGTTCCCACTGTGGCACAATGGGATCAGTGGCATCTCTGCATCGATGGGATGCAGATTCGATCCCTGGCCCAGCACACTGGGTTGAGGATCCAGTGTTGCTGCAGCTGCAGCGCAGGTTGCAACTGCGACTCGGATCTCATCCCTGGCTAGGGAACTCCATATGCCTCTGGGTGGCAACGAAAAAAAAAAAAAAAAAGAAGAAGAATTGTGATTATTTCACTTTTTTTTGCTCATACATTAACAGCTCTGTGATCTGCTCATGAGAGTACAGCCATTATATGTTATTACTTTTATATTTATCAGGTTTTATCCCCTCAGTTACTAGACTATTATCTTTTGCAACAAAAGAGATATCTTCTTGTATCATGAAAAGAGCACAAATTAGTTAGCATCAAAGTAGTTGGGTCTGAATCCTGACTGTTATTCTTTAGCTGTGTAACCCTGGGGAAATTAGTTAACTTCTCTGTGCCTCAGTTCCTTGTCTATAAATAGACAATAATATTCATCATACCTGCTTCACAGAATTGTCAACATCAAATGAAATAACATATAAGAAGAACAGTAAATTCCTACTATTCATCCTCTAATCCTGCAACCCTACTATGCTGAACACAGTAGGTATTTAGAAAATGTCGAGCTTTAATTATATTTCATCAGCAAAGACTTGTGGGTTTTGGAGTCCGTGCCAGGGAGTTGATGTGGTTGTTCTTCTCCATCTCATGCACCCATAACTCAGAAACTGGGGTTGGACAGTGTGGCCATGACCTAGGAGTGACCAACAAGTGTGGGAGGGTAGATCGGCCAGGATCATCTGGACCAACTACCCAATAGCCAAGAGTGGTAGACATTTGTCAGACTCTGTGATTGTCCATTTCAACATGTCCATTTCAACACTTCTCCTAACTCTTTCCCTCTTCCTCATATCCCTGGACTTCTGTATCAGAGAGCTCCGACGGATTGGCAGAATAAGGAGAAAGGGTGGGGGGTGGGCAGGAGATGGGCAGGGAAAGTTATAGGAGTTTCCTTTCTGTGCTTGCAGGGAATACAGTTTCACAAACCAGCTCAACCCCACTGATTGTGAACGGGACCCTGGGGGAGTCAGTAACTCTACCCCTGAAGTTCCCTGAAGAAGAGAAGATCATGTCCATCACCTGGCTTCACGATGGAAAATCTATCATCTTCATACGGCCAAATAAGGCACAAAGTCCACTAATACACGTAACTGATCCAAAACAGAGCAATCGATTGAACGTCACCAAGTCCTACTCTCTGCAACTCAGCAACCTGACGATGGCAGACACAGGATCTTACACCGCCCAGATAACCACAACCTCCGTAGTGTTTTACAGTTATTATCTGAGGATCTTCAGTGAGTCAAAGCTTGGGGTTTAATTATGTATGGACTAAAAAAACAATACATTTCAATCCTATATGACTGCAGGTGTACACTATAGCCTAGTGGTAAAAAGCATGGCATTTGGAGCTAGTTCGAGGTCTAGCAGGAAACTAGTTCAATGGTATTGCACAGCAGTTAGTGACAGAGCTGAGATTAGAACCTAAGTCTTGTGATTCCTAGACCCTGTACCAGGATCCACCACACTTGAGACAATTTTCTTCTGCCGCTATTTAGAAGACCAAGCACGACTTCTGCAACAACCACACTCCTGAGGTTCATTGCCAATGCCTTCTCATGGCCTTTTAGGGTACCACTCCTTCAAAGACACACACACAAAGAGATGTGTAAGCTACACCAACATATTTTACAATATTGCAAAGGAATTTTTAGGTATAAATTATATAGATTTTTTAACACATTGACCAGGCAAAGGATGGCAACGATTTGATCTTTTAGGCCAATATCAATTAATTGGGTGTAACTGCCTAGTGTTCAGTGTTAAGAAAGAAGTTAGAGTCATGTTACATTTATTCACTGAGTCAACAATATTTGTTAACCACAGACACTGTTTTAGGCACTGAAATACATCAGTGAGCAAAGATCCTTGCCCTCATGGAGCTGACATTCTGGATGGGGAAAATGGGGACAATAATAAACAATAGACATAATATATAAACAAATGACACAGTACGTAAGCCATTAGTGCTATGAAGAAAAGAGATTAGAACAGCATGGGGGGAGTTCCCTTTGCGGCTCAGTGGAAACAAACCCAACTAGTATCTGCGAGGATGCAGGTTTGATCCCTCCCTCACTCTGTGGGTTAAGGATCCAGCATTGCTGTGAGCTGTGGTGTAGGTCCCAGATGTGGCTCAGATCTGGTGTTGCTGTGGCATAGGCATAAACAGCAGCTGTACCTCCAAATTCGACCCCTAGCCTGGGAACTTTCATATACCACAACCGTGGCCCTATTAAAAGAAAAAAAAAAAAAAAAAAAAAAGACCAGCATAAGGAATATGGAGCATCAGGAGTGCCAGAGAGCAGAGGTCAATTTTAAATGGAATGGTCATAATAGGCTTCATTGAGAAGATGACATTTGAGCCAAGACTCTTTTACCTGTTAGAGGTAAAAGTGAGCCATGCAGACATCTGGATGAAAAACCATCCAGCACAGGCACTCCCGTGCATCTGGCAGCCTCAAGGAACATCAAGGAGATTAATTACTAAGGAGCAGAGTGAGGAGGACAGTTGACAGGAAATGAGATCAGTCAGGAAGCAAGGGGCCATGTCACATAAGGCCCTGAGAGCCATCACCAGGACTTTGGCTTATGCCCCTGGTGACTGGAGGGTTTTGCAGAGAAGTAATACAATTTGACTTACTTGTTTAAATGATACCTTTGGTTGTTCTGTTGACAGCAGGCCTCAAGGGACAGTGGAAGCCACTGCCAAGTTCTGTTGTGGCTCAGCAGTAATGAGCCCAATTAGTATCCATGTGGATTCAGGTTCAATCCCTGGCCTCGCTCAGTAAGTTAAAGATCCAGCACTGCTGTGAGCTGTGGTGTAGGTTGCGGATGCATCTCGGTTCTCGCATTGCTGTAGCTGTGGCATAGGCCAGCAGCTGCAGCTCTGATTCGATCCCTAGCCTGGGAACTTCCATATGCCACACACGTGACCCTAAAAAGCAAAAAAAAAAAAAAAAAGACTGGAAGCCATGGACCAATTAGGAAGCCTTTGCAATAATCCAAGCAAGAGATAATGCTGGTTTAGACCACAGGACAGCAGTGGAGGTGGTGAGAAGTGGTTGAATTCTGGATATATTTTAGAGGTAAAGCCAGTAAGATTTCCTGATGTGGGAATATGAGATGAAAAGATGAGTCAGGAGTGCCTCCAGGGCTTTTGGCTGGGGCAAGTATGCAGTTGTCAACTAAGATGGAATTCAGAAGCTGCAGATTGAAAAGGTCTTGGAGAGGAAAACAGGAGTCCTTGTGAACACGTTGAGTTGAAGATACACATGGAAGATATACATATCCAAATGGAAATGTCAAGTAGGTAATTATATATTCATCAAGTGGAGAAAAGAATCAAGATAAATTTTTGAGATCAGCAATGAACATTGGTTGAAGAAGATGTAATATTCATGCCAAATATTTGCCATTGCCATGCTATGAGCTGTCTCATTTAACCCTTATACTTACCCCAGAAGGAGATATTATCGCCCAGTTTTACAAATGAAGAAGTTGAGGCACAGAGAGATTACAATTTGTCCATAGTTGTGTAGCCAATAAATGACAAAGCCACAATTCTAACCCAGGTCTTCCTAACTCCAAATCCAATGCTCTTGCCATTACATAAAAATTCTTTTCTAGCACCACCTCTACTCAGCTAAGCTTATAGCATTAGTCAGTCCCTTCTAATCAGATGGTTGGAGTCATTGTGTTCTCTATTGGGTCAGCTTAATTTCAACCCTCAGGCTAAGTCTAGGTCAGTGGTCTTTTCTGTACTGTTTCTATGTCCCCATTGATTCAGAGCTGCTGAGACGTTACAAGGTAATACTTTCTGGTCTCTGCTTTCAGAAATTTCTGCTTCATATGTACTCTAAAATGCTCAAATATATTGCATTTCTCTGTTCCACAGAATTGCTTGCTTGCTTTCTCAATTTCTTCACTTCTTCTTTCCTAATTCTTTAGTTTTCAACATTTCTTTTCCTGACTTGCTGACACTCTGCGTTAAGGTCTCTTTGTCATCATTTGAGAACCAGAATTTCCATAGATGTGTGGGAAATAGAGTTCCCCAAGGAAGTTAAGCTTCTGTCTTCTACCCCAGCTATGAATTCCGATGATGGAAGAAACAGGGCTCTTGTGCCTGGGCTTCGGGTTTCTGACCAGGCTAAGGTAGGGCTGGCCCTTAGCTTAGTCTCCAAATGTTCTTTACACAATAGGCAGTGAACTAGGGCTAGAAAGGACCCTGAGAATAAACTGGAGTTCAAAAATTTTTAATGATCAGCCCCAAATCACCCAACTAGTTGGTGTCAACTCCAGTCTTTCCCTTCCCACTTCTCCCACTGGCTACTCTGTCTCATACTGATGTCCCTCATCATTTGGTCACCCCTGACCTCAGTCCCACCCATTAGGCAGCACACACAGGCTTATTTATAGAGCACAGAGCAGTGTGAGGGGGAATACAGAAACAATGAGGTGAGGGATACTATTCGCAGAGGGCTGAGCCAGGCCATCTGTCCTAAATCCAGGCCCCTTCTCTGCACACAGGACGGCTGGGGAACCTTCAGGTTGTCACTCTCACTGAAAGGTCTAGGAATGAGACCTGTGTGATCCACCTGACCTGCTCCGTGGAGGATCCAAATGATAACGTCTCATTCAGCTGGCAGGTCTCAGGAAGCATGCTTCCAAGTGAAGCAAACCTCACTGTCTCCTGGGACCCCAAGAATTTCAGAGACGAGACCTACATGTGCATAGCTGAGAATCCTGTCAGCAATGCCTCCTCCTCTGTCTCTGTCCAGAGCCTCTGCAAAGGTAACCGTCTGTCTCAGGTCTCTCGCAGCATCTTGAACAGCTGTGGGTGCTGTATCCCTTGCGCTCTCCAAGATTCCCAAAATAGCTGCCCAAAGGGAGGCAGCCAAGGGATGCTGGGAGAGGACAGACACCCTCGGGAGCTCTGTGCCTCCCACTCCCCACCCAGAGGTTCGTCCTTCCCTCCCTCTCCACCAACCCTTTTTCCAGCCCACTCAGAGCCCTTGGGAAAGCAAGATTGCTTCCTCCACCCCACCCCACCCCCAGCTCTACCAGGCTTCTCTCGGCCCTGTCTGGCACATGGGACTCCCTCTCTCAGAAAGCCTGCCCAGACCCCCAGGCCCTCCAGGTATTGATGAACCCACTCAGTCCCCAAAGGTGGCCTAGAAGACTTAGTGCAGTCAAGGCTCTAAGGAAAACACTTGGCCTCATTCGATGTGTCTCAAGTACAATTTCTTTTTTTTTTCTTTTCAGGTGTTATTAATGCAAAAAATGTACACCTGGACACCAGATGGTTTATAATGGTGGTTCCTTTGATATGTATAGTCATCTTTGCCTGCTTGTGTGTTCGGAGGAAAAAATTAGCAGGTTTCCTTTCTTCCTACTTGCTTCTTCTCCAAGATTCCAGAGACGTAGAGTCTGGGGCCTCCATAAGATGCTGTCTGGGAGTTCCCATCATGACTCAGCGGTAACGAACCTGACTAGGATCCATGAGGATTCGGGTTCGATCCCTGACCTCTCTCAGTGGATTAAGAATCCAGTGTTGCCGTGAGCTTTGGTGTAGGTCGCAGACGCAGCTCGGATTCCACGTTGCTGTGGCTGTGGCATAGGCCGGTGGCTGCAGCTCCAATTCACCCCCTAGCCTGGGAACTTCCATATGCAGCAGGCGTGGCCCCAAAAAAAAGACAAAAAAAAAATCTGTCTTGTGGAAGACAGATAAAGGGAAGGCGTATGCAAACCCTGGCTCAGCTAGTTCCCTGGGACCACACCTGGGTTGTGAATACACACATGATAATCTCCTAAGAAAGGCATCCTACTCTTAAATTCAGGACCCAGCCTCCGGGCCTGCCTGCCCTTCCCTTTGTGGTCCCTTTTCATGACATCCTCTAGAGTGACATCTATTTGGGGGTAGGGGGTAGAAGGCTTATCTCACAACATTCACAATTTCAATTTCCCTGATTTTATTTTTCAGATGTCTTTCATTTCCCTGCTCAGCAAACCCAAGGAGCTGGTGGTGAGCTTCCAGCCTCTGAACTCCCAATCGTAAAACAGATGGGAAGGCCCAAATGGAAAAGAACGGGGGCTGGTCAGAGGGTTAGATAATGAAAGAGGAGGGAGTCTGAACGTCATGACTCAGATGGACCAGAAGATACAAGGGGAGCTGACCCATAACTGTGCAAGTTTGTCCCCTGTGAGACCTACAGGGTCCCTTGCAAGAATGCAAAGTGGTCACTCATGCAATTTCTTAGAGTGGGATTAGGGTCATTCCCCACTCTGCTGATGGAGAGACTACATGCCAGTGACAGGGCTCATGGCCTGTCCATTACCAGCAGCAGATGCAGTGGAAAGACAGGATTAGAAGCATCAAAGGTCCAAAGACAAACAGCCTGACTCCATCCCTCTATTCAGCCAGGGCCTGGGCATTGAGTAGATATCATCAAAAGAGAAAGTATGATATAGAGACAGGAACATGGGCTCTGGTCACATTGGGATCAGTCTCAATTCATGGGTGAGAGATAGGTGACTTCAGGTACAGGGCATAAGGCTTGGAGTCAGAAGGCATGCATTCAAATTCCTGTCCCATCACTTCCTGCGTGACTGCACCAAATCAGTAAAATTTTCTGAGCCTCTTTTTCCTCATCTCTAATATAATCAACCTAAGAAGCTACGAAAGCTATGAAAACTTTAATAGTTTTCTCTGTGTGAAACAATCTGGCTCCACTATGCTAGAGCAAGTTTCCCTAGCTCTTGTGTAGACAGTGCTATTTGGCCCCAGAATCTTCCCTTCCTATGAATCCAGAGGAAGCCTAAAGCTTTAGGGTACCTCAAGACCATGTGCCCCCCAAGAGATGAGGTTAGAAATAGATCACATGGCTGAGAGGGTTCTGGTTCAACATGGAATTCCAAATACTGTCAAAAATAAATGAACCCCTGGAGTTCCTATTGCAGCACAGTGGAAATTAATCTAACTAGTATCCATGAGGACATGGGTTCAATCCCTGGCCTCGCCCAGTGGGTTAAGGATCTGGAGTTGCTGTGTGCTGTGGTGTAGGTCACAGATGTGGCTCAGATCCCACATTGCTATGGCTGTGGCATTAGGCCAATGGCTATAGCTCTGATTTGACCCCTAGCCTGGGAATTTCCCTATGCCATGGGTGCGGCCCTAAAAAGCAAATAAATACCTAAATGAACCCTAAGGAAGGGCAATGCCTTGAACAACTGCCTATTTGGGGTCAGAGAGTGGCCTGGAGTAGACAGGGCCTTGGGAGAATAGACCAGAGTCCTTCGACCACTGAATGTGCCTTCCTGTGTTAACAGCAGAGACCGTGAGGAACTTAGAATATGCTTCCTTCTCTTCTGGGAACACTGTCTATGCTCAGGTCACCCATGCAAATCAGGTGAGTACTTTTAGGTTTCTACTCCATCATGGTCATCATTTTTACAGTCATTATTCATGAACTTGTCACCACAATCATCTAAGTCCAAATGATGTTCACAACAGCAAACTTGAAGACAGCGACAAGAGCTACAGAGTTGTGTGTGGGATCTTTCTGGACCCCACTGTTCTCACCCCCGTGGAATGTTTACTCATGCTCTGCCTTACATCACTTAATCTACCTACTTAATGCATCAGTAAGTCTTGTCCCTTCAGCTTAATAAGGGAAAATTATATCTTCCTCCCTCTTCCTCAAAGTCTTAGTGTGATGCTCAGTAAATAGTTGCTGGGCAGATCAGATTTCAATTAAGTTTGAGAGCTCCCAGCAGGGGGGCTTCTCATCCTGGATATAGGGGAAATAGGGAAGCTCAGAAGAGTCTCTCAAGGGAGTTCCCGTCATGGCTCAGCAGCTAACAAACCCGACTAGGATCCATGAGGATGCAGGTTTGATCCCTGGCCTTGCTCAGTGGGTTAAGGATCCAGTGTTGCCATGAGCTATGGTGTAAGTCACAGACATGGCTCAGATCCTGCATTGCTGTGGCTGTGGTGTAGGCCAGCAGCTGCAGTTCAGATTCGACGCCCGGCCTGGGAACTTCCATATTCCTTGGGTTTGACCCTTAAAAAAAAAGACAAAAGGAAAAAAAAGAGTCTCTCAGAGGGAAAGAAGGCTAAAAATTTGCAATTCTTCTGTAGTAGAGGACCCTAAAGTCTTGAGTAACGCTCAACTCATCCCCTCCCCTCTAGCAACATAACAGGATGGTCTTGGTCAGTCATCTGGAACTCCTCATCGTGCATCAGTAATTCCCCCAACAACCCCAAAATAAAGCACCTGCAGGTGGTACATTTCTAAAGAACAGTACACATCCTGGGAGGTCAGTTTCCATGTCTTCAGAAAAATAAGTCATGAGAGCCCAGCATTCCTCAACTGCCAGAAGCACTCATCTGGCTAGAAATCTTGGATTCCACCAGCAAATCTCCCCTCCCCAGGTCCCTTGCAGGTATTTGCAAGGTAGGCTCCTTGAAGATAGCACATAAGAAAATGTACTCTCACTTCATATATTTCAATTGCCTTTCCAATGTCCTCTTGAAGACCACATGAACCATTGTCAGGAAACCAAGGGACTAATCTCCAGCACATTTACTTGTTTTAAAGCAAAACATGATACTCTGGCGAGTTTCAGAGGTTTGAGGATACCCTAAATATTCCTTAATTCATTTTTTAAAATGCCAAAAACTATGGGCATGGGGGGGACTTCTGTTATTGCTGGACTTTTATTGTAAGGAGAGTCATTCTTAAAGTATTCCTACTCCACCAGTTCCCCATGCTTGAGGAGACCCCAATGACCTGATGACCAGATAATTAGAATCACAGGCAATATCTCCAGTTATAGGTAGCAAAGATCTGAGACAAAAGATGTCATACAATAACCAACTGGTGTGTGGATTAGTTCTTCAAAATGGAAGAAGGAGAGTAGAGTTGGACACGGGACAAGATGGTTTTCTTCCCTTCACACCACCTGCCAACAAGGTCACCCTTCTGCCTTTCTCTGGTTCTTGAGCCCACCAGTTGGCTGGAGTGTTGTGCTTCTGTTTGGGGCCCAGGAAAGGTGACTAATCCTTCACAGATAAAAGAGCTGGTGCTTGGTGTCCAGCTCCTCTTGCCAATCACTCCCTAGCCTCCCTCCTGAAGAACCTTTTTTTTTTTTTTTTTTTTGTCTTTTGTCTTTTTTGTTGTTGTTGTTGTTGTTGTTGCTATTTCTTGGGCCGCTCCCACGGCATATGGAGGTTCCCAGGCTAGGGGTTGAGTCGGAGCTGTAGCCACCGGCCTACGCCTGAGCCACAGCAACGTGGGATCCGAGCCGCGTCTGCAACCTACACCACAGCTCACGGCAACGCCGGATCGTTAACCCACTGAGCAAGGGCAGGGACCGAACCCGCAACCTCATGGTTCCTAGTCGGATTCGTTAATCACTGTGCCACGACGGGAACTCCTGTCCTGAAGAACCTTGACATCATTCCTCTTTTGTCACACTGCCTTTCCTGGGAATGTATGTACACAAGAGTCCATGTCTCTGTGTGAACCAAATGGGAATGATTGTTTTACAGGAAAGAGGAACCCTAACACCTTTGAAAAATAATGACTCCACCACAATTTACACTGAAGTTCATCAGTCTGGAGAGGTAAGCCCATGGTTTCCCCCCTTCTTACATTCTTACCTCTCTCTGCAGACCTTTGACTTAACAAATATAGGTATAAAAGTGTCGATTTACAGATGCACCAATACCAGCAGAACACCAAAAGTCTCAGGACATCCCCAAAATAAATCTGAGAAGCTGTCTTGTATTAGGATCACCACTTACAATTGAGTTTTTAACCTACTTGTTTTTTAAATTGAATCCTGCCTGTGCTTTCAACATCCCTATCTGCCTACTTATGCTCTCCAGACCTCCTCAATATCCATGAGGAGTGGCCTGAAGCACTGGTCCCTATTGACCTAGTTTATTTTTCTCCTTTTCCTATTACAGAAAGCCCTCTGAACCCAGGCCAGCTGCCCTCCACAATGTCACGTAAGGTGCTAAAAGGCCTCCAAAGAATTCAGGAACGACACATCTTCTCCTGATCCCATGAGAAAGGACAGAGCTTGGTCTCTGCCTGGCAGCAGAATTTGAATATCTAGGAGTATCGCTCCCACTCCTTCAGATTTGAACCTACTTACTGAGGTCAAATATGTAGGGAATAACATCATTTCCAGCATATGACCCAGATAACATTTTCTAATCTGCTCCAGGACATACAGCAGAAACCATGCCCAGATGTTGACTTTCTCTTTGGTAACTCATCGAATGGAGTCACGATTGGCAGAGAGATTACAATTCAGAAGACAACCACCTCTGTCCTTTTAGAAAGCAGCAGGATTGTGATTCTCCTGGGAGAGAGTACTGTGTGTTGTTTACGTGTGTTTTCTCTGGAGTTAACCAGGCCCATGTTCAAATCCTCATACATCCTCGTGTGTCATTTACTAGACACGCCTCCTGGGACATGTTACTAACCTCTTGGAGCTCTGGTCTCCTAGACTGAAAAAGGAGGGTAGTAGTACATCAGCCCTGTTATTCACACCGGGAACCAAGGCTTCAACTTCTCTATAACCAAGCCCTTTGGACTCTACCTCCAACTAGTGGACCTCTCCACTTTTCTGCACATCTTCAACCAAGTTGTATATACAGGCAGCATCCTCACAACCTGGACTGCTACAATAAACGCCAAGCAACTCTCTACAACTTTTGCTCTTGGCTCCCTCCAATCAAGGCTCTACGATACAGCTAAAGTAATATTTTTAATATAAATCGGATCCTTGGAGTTCCTGTTGTGGCTCAGAGGTAATGAACCTGACTAGTATCCATGAGGACACGGGTTCAATCCCTGGCCCTGATCAGTGGGTCAGGGATCCAGTGCTACTGTGAGCTGTGGTGTAGGTTGCAGACGTGACTCAGATCCTGCATTGCTGTGGCATAGGCTGGCAGTCACAGCTCCAATTCAACCCCTGGCCTGGGAGATTTCATACACCGTGGGTGTGGCCCTAAAAAACAAAATTAAAAAAAAATTGAATCCTTCACTTGTCTGCTTAAAATTCTGCAAGACTTCCCAGTACACTCAGATTAAAACTTGAGTCTACATAGTTCTGGAGGGTCTAGCCCATCTATCTCCAGCCCCAGCTAGTATCACTCCCCCCACCCTGCTTTTGTTTGTTTGTTTGTTTGTTGTTGTTTTAAGGGGTTTTTTTTGGGGGGGGAGTTGTTTTTTGGACCATGCCTGGCATGGAGAAGATCCTGGGCCAGAGATCAAACCAGTGCCAAAACAGTGACCCAAGTTACAGCAGTGGCCAAGCTGGATCCTTAACCCAGGCCACAAGGGAACTCCACCCCCCACTATCCTTATTTAGACTCCCCAGTCTCCTTTCAGCTCCCCTATTAGAGGAAATATTTTGCTATGTTAGGGTTATTTACGTCTTCCTCAAGGCCCTTCTTTCTGCCTGTCCAGTTCCTATTCTTTAGGTCTCATCTTACATATGTCACCTTCTAAGAGAGACCTTCCTAGACCTCTCTATCTGAAATGACTTTATCGTATGTCATTAAATATTTATTTTTATTTGTTTAATGTCTCTTTCTCCTACTATACCGTAAGCTCTTTAGGAATAGAAAGCATGACAATTTTGTTTATCACTGTATCCCCAGCATCTAGCAGAGTATCTAACACATAGCGAATGTTCAGTAATTTTTTTTTTTTAATGGATACACCTTCGACATTTGGAAGTTCTTGGACCAGGGAGTGAATCTGAGCCACAGCTGGGGCAACACTGGATCCTTTAACCCACTGTGCCAGGCTGGGGATGGAACCCGAGCCCCCCTGCAACAACCTCAGCTGCTCGGATTCTTAAGCCACTGCACCACAGCAAGAACACCTCAGTAAATATTTTTGATAAACAAATAAATAAATAAAATGTGTGTGTAATGGAGGGTTTTTTTTTTTTCTTTTCTTTTTACAACCACACCAGCAACATAGGGAAGTTCCCAAGCTAAGGGTCACTGGATCCTCAACCCACTGAGTGAGGCCAGGGATCTAACCCGAATCCTCATGGACACTATGGTGGGTTCTTAACCTACTGAGCCACAACAGGAAGTCCTTGAGAGTTAAGTAAAACACTTGGAATTAAGTAAACACTTGGAGGAGTTCCCATCGTGGTGCAGCAGAAATGAATCCAACCAGTATACATGAGGATGCAGGTTGGATCCCTGGCCTCGCTCTGTGAGTCAGGGATCTGGTATTGCATTGAGCTGTGGTGTAGGTTGCAGACATGGCTTGGATCCACATGGCTTTGGCGTAGGCGGGCAGCTACAGCTCCGATTCGACCCCTATCCTGGGAACCTCCTGATGCCTCAGGTGTGGCCCTAAGAATAAGAAGAAAAAAGGAAAGTAAAGAACTTGGACCCCTTAGCACAGTGCTTAGCACGTGAAAGAGCTCAGTGAATGTTAGCCATCATTGTTGTTGTGTTCTCGTTGTTGTTATTATTATTAAATTATATTCTCTTGAACTGACAGAATCTTCTCACATGCCTTCGATACAATAAAAAAGGGAAAAATACACATTATCTGTGTATCCCACTTCCACATTATGTCCTACCTTTCTCTGCTCAAATTTTCTAATTCCATTCTTTTACCACATGTGAAAAATAATCTTCCTTTTCCCCTGGAATGAAGTCTCTGATTTTTTTTTGGGGGGGGGCTTGAAGTATTTTTTTTAATTTAAAAAACCACTTTGTTGAGGAATAGTTGATGTACAAAAAGCTGTACATCCTCAAGCATGCCACTTGAGTTTGGAGGTAAGTGTATGGTCATGAAACTATGATCACGATCAATGCTTTAATATCCATCACCTCCAAAAGTTTCCTCCACCTTCTTCATTTTTTTGATTTTTAATTTTCTTGCATGACAAGAACACATAACAAAAGATCTACCCTCGTAAACTTTTAAGTATATAATACAGTATTATTAATTCTAGACACTATGCCTTGCCTAGCGTAAGATCGCCAGGGCTTATTCTTCTTGCATAACTGAAACTTCATATCCTTTGACCAACACCTTCCCTATTCCATCTTCCCTATTCCCCGTCCTCCTGTTCCTTGGTAACCACCTTTCTATTCTCTGCTTCTATATGTTTAACCATTTTAAATTCCTCATATAAACAGAATTATGTAGTTGGTCTTATGGGTCTGGATTATTTCTCCTAACATAATGTCCTCCTTGTTCATCTATGAATTTCATGTCCTTTTATATACTCAGAAGTGGAATTGCTGGATTATATGGTAGTTATATTTTTAATTTTTTTGTCTCTCTCTCTCTCTCTTTTTTTTTGTTTTTTATTTTTGTTTTTTGTTTTTTTTGTTTTTTTTTTTTTTGTTTAGGATCACACCTGCTACACATGGAAGTTCCCAGGCTAGGGGTTGGGTCAGATCTGCAGCTGCCAGCCTACACCACAGCTACAGCAACACCAGATCAGAACCGTGTCTTCAACCTACATAGCAACACAAGGCAACGCCAGGGATCAAACACACATGCTCATGGATACTAGTCAGATTTGTTACTGCTGAGCCACAATGGGAACTCCAGTGTTTATCTTGTTAAAAAAGGTCCATACTTAGCACCTGGCTCACAGTGAGTAGTTAAGTGTTTACTGAATGAGTGAATAAATAACAGCTACTTAATAAATAAAATTATCTGTAAGATTAGTTGTTGAAGAGGTACTGTTTTCTAAATTAAAAATTATAATTTTGACCTTTTCAAACTACTTATTCTGTCCATTATCATAGCAGGCTCTTCTCCTGTACCCTTGAAAATATATGTTCTAAAAAGTTTGATGTTAAAGTTACTTTTCCCTTTGCCTTAAATTGCCATGAAATCACCTTTGATTTGGATTATCAGGCCCTGAGAGGGGCTTCGATAGGTATATTTTCCTTTCCTTGGGTTATTAAAAGAATTAATCATATTCAGTCTACAGAAATGAATGAAGGAAGAGAGAAAAGTACAATTTAAGGTGATTATGGGACATCCAGGAAGCCTCCAGTCAGCAGAATCTAAGGAAACAATCCTATTTATGGGACAGGAATCCTAAGAGAAGCCAATTTAAGGAGAGGTTTAGAAGAGCCAGAAAGATGAGAAAGAAGACAAGGATGGTGCAACATAATGAAAGCTAAAGGAAGGAAAACTTTAAGAGGATTCTGAAATGTCAAGTTTGTTGCAAATACCAGAATGCAGAGTAAAGACCCCTGGATCCGGACATTGGTGCCTTTAAGACTTCAGCATCAGGGAGTTCCCATTGTGGCTCAGTGGAAACAAATCTGACTAGCATCCATGAGGACGCAGTTTCAATCCCTGGCCTCTCTCAGTGGGTCAAGGATCTGGCGTTGCTGTCAGCTGTGGTGTAGGTCACAGATGCAGCTCAGATCCTGCGTTGCTGTGGCTGTGATGTAGACCAGAAGCTACAGTTCCGATTCGACCCCTAGCATGGGAACCTCCATGTGCCTCAGGTGTGGCCCTAAAAGTGACAAAAAAAAAAAAGGAGAGAGAGATTTCAGCATCAGAAGAGTGGTGGGGCTAGGTAGGAGGAAGTGAAAGCTTTGGGTGTAAGCCATTCATTCTAGAAGTCTGGTAGTAAAAGGTTGGGAGAGTGTCCCTGTCCTTCGTTCGTACAGGAAGTATCTTTAGCTTACCTCTGGAAAGAGGAAAGTCAAGGGGTAATATTTCCTCCCTCTCTAGGTAAGAAGTCTCTTCTCATCACCTTGAAATACAGGATGAGATGTCTGTCTAGTGGATCTGGAACCGGGTTTCCTTCTCTCTGTTCTGCATCCATCTACACAGTCTTCCCCATAGCAGTATATACACTGGATCCTGAGGGAACAGTTGAGTGGTTCTTTACTAAAAGCTTTAGGTGAATGTTCCAAAGCTACACAGGGTCCAAGCATTGGTTTGGGGGTGGGCTGGGGAGTGGGCAAGGGAGATAGGGCATTGTTATTTTGGTTCTAGCTAATTTGCTCCTTGGACCAACAAGAGGTGGGACAAAGCTTGAGGTGGGGCTTGAGCTATCAGTTGGAAACTTAAACATTTATAGGTATCAGGCAGATGTAATAAATGAATGAAGCAGGCAGGGCAGACCAGGGGATGAAGTGTAGGGTACAAGCTCCATTTAGAATAGGACAAATGCTGCTCAGAACAGGTAATTGCTACTCTGTATAAAAGTGGTCCCAGTGTGGTCAGATATATCGGGAAAACTTTTTTTTTTTTGGTTGCTCCTGTGGCATGTGGAAATTCCTGGGTCAGAGATCAAAGCCAACCCAAGCTGCTGCAGTGACAATGCTGGACCCTTAACTCACTGCACCACATAGGATCTCCCCGGAAAACGTTTTTAAAGAAAAATAAAAATCAGGATCTCTAGGTGAATTGTCCCAATTGCTCATGTTACCGATTTTTTTTACAAAAAGCACCATGGAGGCCAAACCTCTGTATATAGGTTCCTGATCTCCAGCTGCCAGTTTGTGATTTCTGGTTTAGAATTTAAGAAACTATGTCAAGAGAATTCATTACAGGCCACTCGCCACCCCTGCAACACTGCCATCATGGTGTCCTTTCCTCAGGCACCTGCTGGACTGGGATCATTTTCTTCCCATCCTAATCTGCTGTCTCTGAGGGAAGCAGACGAATGGGCAATGCTCCATGGATAAGAAAGGGAAGAAGATTGGAGCTTTTTCAACTTGAGTTTAGTTTCTCAAATCCATAAGGATGCTATCAGCTTTCTCTTAAAGTGCCTGAAGATGAACACACAACCTCACTGAGAAGGTTAATTTCCTCTTGAAGACTACCCCCTTGGAGAGTGCAAGAATGACTATTCCTCCTATTAAGGAGACTGGGAATCACTGCCTGAGTCTCAGCTTAGCCCAGTCAAATCAGTATTTCTGGGCACTGGTAGTCTTAAAATCTCCTCAGGTGGTTCTAAAGAGCAGCCAAGGGGTTAAGAACAATTGGACAAGGCATTCCCATTGTGGTTCAGTGGGTTAAGAATCCAGCGTCTCTGTGAGGATTCAGGTTTGATCCCTGGCCTCTCTCAGTGGGTTAAGGATCCAGCATTGCTGCAATCTGCAGCATAGGTCTCAAATGCACTTGGATATAGTGTTAACGTGGCTGTGGTGTTGGCTGGGAGCTACAGCTCCAATTTGACCCCTAGCCTGGGAAATTCCATATATCACAGTTGCAGACCCAAAAAGAAAAAGAAAAAAAAAAAAGATAAACACAGACTTGGTCCTCAAAAACCATGGGAATAACAGACAATAAGCAACAACTGATTTACTTTGCTGTACACGTGAAATTAACACAACTTTATGTCAACTATATTCTGATAAAAATTTTTTAAAAAACAGACAATGAGCAAATACATAATAGATCCAAATAGGTAAACAGGAGAGTTGCTGCAGTGCAACAGGATAAGCAGCATCTTGGGAGTGCCAGGACACAGCTTTGATTCCCAGGCCAGGCGCAATGGGTTAAGGATCGAGTGTTGCCACAGCTGCAGTTTAGGTTGAAACTGTGGTTCAGATCTGATCCCTGGCCTGGGAACTCCATATGTCACAGGGCCGCCAAAAAAGAAAAAAAAAAAAAAAAATAGGTAAACACACATAAGTATATGATTACAACCTGTGACAAGTGCTTGGAAGGAGGACTTCAGAGATATTGACAGCATTTTCGAACATGCCAAGCTTGTACACCTCAGGGTCTTTACACTTGCTGTTCTCTCTTTGTAGAGATCTCTTCCCGAGGGTGCTTGTGTGCCTAGCTTCTTCTCATCATTCATATTTCAACTAAACTGCTCCCAGCCTCCCCACCACCATTTATAACATCATGTTATTCTTTATTTTCTTTTCTTTTTTTTTTCTGGTTTTTTTGTTTGGTTGGTTGGTTTTGGTTTTTTTGTTTGTTTGTTTTTGTCTTTTTGCCATTTCTTGGGCCGCTCTCGTGGCATATGGAGGTTCCCAGGCTAGGGGTCTAATCGGAGCTGTAGCCACTGGCCTACGCCAGAACCACAGCAACGCGGGATCCGAGCCACATCTGCGACCTACACCACAGCTCACGGCAACGCCGGGTCGTTAACCCACTGAGCAAGGGCAGGGATCGAACCCGCAACCTCATGGTTCCTAGTAGGATTCGTTAACCACTGCGCCACGACAGGAACTCCTTTATTTTCTTATAGTATGAGTCACTATTGGAAAACACATTATTTCCATACAAGTTTCTTAACTGGCTCCCCCACCAGATCCTGCATTCAATGAAGGTATGAATTTTGTCCTTTTTCTTTGCTGTACTCCTGTCACTCAGAATAGTGCCCGATATAAAACAGCTACTCTAAGTATTTGTTTGGTAAACTAGTGAAGGAACAATCAGAGAATAATGGAGAAAATCCTACCTCATTAGGGTTTTCAAGGAAGCCTTCTCTGAGGTAGTGATTTTTTTGTTTTGTTTTTCATTTTTTAACTTGCAAATAATAAAAATGCAACAAAAACTTATTATCTGCTTGGATACACAAAAAATGGAAGAATTCTCAATCATGAATATGCACTCTTTTGGGAAACCACATAACTGATATATCAAGGTAGTGGGTTGACATTCAACACCCATTCCGTCTTCCTTCTAGGTGTCTTCCTGTATTACAGAAATAGAGCATCTATGATAAACTATATTTTCTAAATATCCATAAGACTAGGGCAACACCTCTGTGTTTTTCTTCATCAATGTTTTGTTATACCTATATAGGTTTGAAGGAGTCAAAGAATTCAATGTAATCAATGTTGACAATTCAGATATAGAATTCACAGCAGAGAAATATAATCCACAGGAATTGCTAACTTGACTACATTTGGAAGATGAAGAAGAGGAATATGACTATGATGAGTCAAATGTATCTTAGTGATTGAAATTCAAACATGAAGTGACAGAAGATAATTCAATCAAAATAATTTTTGAAGAAGAAGATAATTAATTCAGTCTTGAATGAAATTAAGCTGCTTAAAGCACATCCAAGTGCTATTCACCAGGTAGTCAGAAATACAAGACCAAGCAAGGGAGCATAGTAGGGGCTGAAGCTTCAGATTTGAGAGCCACATGCATTTGGGTGGCAGCTAAAGAAATGAGATTGGTGAGATCACCCAGGGAGTGGGGGTACAGTGAGAAGAAAAAATGACATATAGGGAGTAACCCCACTGAGAAGGAGATCAAGAGATGACAGCAAACGGAATTGACAGAAAGAAAGGAGAAACAAGAGATATCAAGGTCACACAATTTCAAGAAAAGAGAAGTTCGAGAATGTGGAAGTGATGATAAATTCTTCAGAAAACTTAAGGTAAATTTTTTGGTAAGTAGGAAGTCATGCATGACCATAAGACGAGCAATTTTAGCTTTGAATCGCATGTTGTAAGACTGTAACATCACTACTGCTGTTATAGTCACCTGTAGAGTCACTGCCCCTTCCTCCCTGAAGAGTTAGTTCCTGGCTGACTCATACATTCTTCAGTTCTACTACTTTCATAATTCCATCCATATAGATGGTCCTGGCATTAGCCTTGCTTTTCAGATCTTTGACCTCCCTTCCTCCAATTATTTTGTACTCACTTCTTTCACTCCTTTAGCCTTTCATTTGCACCATCCTAGTATTCTCCGTCTTTCTAGCTCCTCCTTACCTCTCCTTGGCTTGGCTTCTCTTATGATTCTTATCTCATAAATAGACTTATATCCCTAGATTCTACTTACTGGGTATTCCTTGTAGTCATACACTAGTACCAAAAGCTGCAATCCTTCTATTACTTAATTTCAAGCATTCCACTCTCTCTAATCACCACCTTCTATCTGTCCATTTCACTCACTCTTTTACCCCAACTCCAACAATCCTTTAACCTCACCCCCTGATCCACAGTCCATTGATTCAATCACTTTTCACTATCCCTCATGTCCCTCATGTTATCAATTTCCTACTTATCCAGTTTTGTTGTTGTTGTTGTTGTTGTTTAGGGCCATGCCCGCAGCATGTGGAGGTTCCCAGGCTAGAGGTCAAATCGGAGCTGCAGCCTCCGGCCTATACCACAGCCACAGCAGCATCAGATCCTTAATCCACTAAGTGAGACCAGGGATTGAACCTGTGTCCTCATGGATACTAGTCAGATTTGTTTCTGCTGAGCCACAAGGGGAACTCCCCTTTTACCCAGTTTAAATTTCATATTCAGTTATCATCTCCAGTTCTCCCCTTACACCTTCAACTTCCTTGTTCTGTTTTGTGTTGTACTTGCCTGGCCAAAAAAAAATCAGCACTAGTTAAATCCAATTCTTGGGCTCTTTCATGCTTGAATTTGCACAACTAAAGGTAGTGGAGAAAAGTATGCAACCTTGCTATGATTAGTCTCACTTGAGTTTAAAAACCCTGACTTCAATGCTGCCAGGCAGTTAATTTTATTTCCCTTGCTCATTCTCTTACTCCCCTAAACAACTGGAAGATGAGAGCAAGGAAATAATAGGAGGCACAAATCTTCCAGTTCTTCTTCACTTGTCCTCTCACTCTCATTTTCCTCATTAAGAAAAATAAAAAAAGAGTCCCCCTGTAGCTTAACCCTGTGGGTTAAGGGTCTGACATTGTCGCTACAGCAGTTTGGGTCACTGCTGTGGCAAGAGTTCAATCCTTGGCCCCAGAACTTCTGCATGCTCTGGGCACAGCAAAAAAAAAAAAAAAGAAAGAAAGAAAGAAAAGAAACAATCTGAAGGGTTTTTCCATTTGCTACCACTGTAACATTTATTTACTTACCTACAACTGTACCCTACTCTATCTTCCCTCCTGTTGCTATGGATGAATTTAACTGTGTCTGGCAAGGGACTGTTCTGCTACTCATGAAATAGAACTCATATCCTCTCACCTACTCAAGGACAATGGTCCAGAAATTCTTCTCTCTCTCTTTCTGTTTTAATAAATCTAATTTCCACTGGATCATCCCATCAGATTACAAATGTGTTGTTATTATTCTAATAAACAAAACAAACTCTCTTTATCCCACATCTCTCTCTAGCTACCTCTCCTTTTTACAGTGAAATTCCTATTTTTCTTGACCCATTGAAACACTCAGTCCTCAACTTTCTTGACCTATCAGCCACATTTGATGGTCATTCCCTCCTTTCTTCATGTAACATTTCTTCAATCATCTTCCAGGATACCATCCTCTCATGATTTTCTTCCCACCTACTAATCACCTCTCAGTCTCCCTTACTGGTTTGTTCTTATCTCTTTTCCCATTTAACACTAATCTCCCCAAAGCTGAGTTCCTAGAACATTTATCTTTTCTATTTATTTTCATTCCAGTGATGACTCACCTGTGGTCAGTAAATTTAAATGCCATCTACAGGAAGATGACTCCCAAATTAATATCTCTAATTCACTTAACTATTAAAATCCATCCTTTATCCAGCTGCTTGAAGACTTCTCACTTGAATGCCTGGTAGATAGCTCATATTTACTTGGTTCAGATCTGATCTCCTAATCTTCTCCCAACCTGATTTTCCCACAGTGTTCCCCATCTCAATAAATTGCAACTCCATCATTCCAGTTACTTGGGACAAAGAATCTTTGAATCCTTCTCATATCTCAGACTCACATCCAATCTGCCATTATATGCTATTGGTTCTCCCTTTAAAATAGATCTATAATCAGCTATTTCACTGCAGCTACCTGGTCCAGATCAAAAATATATGTCATTTAAATTACTGCAATTACCTCCTTATCAGAGGCTACCAAACTTCCTATTTGGTTCTTTTCAATCTATTCTCAACACAGAACGATCCTTTTAAAATATAATTAAGGGAATTCCCATCGTAGCACAGCAGAAACGAATCCAACTAGGAACCATGAGGTTTTGGGTTTGATCCCTTGCCTCACTCAGTGGGTTAAGGATCTGGAGTTGCAGTGAGCTGTGGTGTAGGTTGAAGATGCAGCTCATATCTGGCATTGCTGTGGCTGTGGCATAAGCCAGCAGCTGTAGCTCCAGTTAGACCCCTAGCCTGGGAACCTTCATATTCCACAAGTGAGGCCCTAAAAAAAAAAAAAAAAAAAAAAACTTCAGGACACATCATCCTTCTGCTCAAACCCAATTGCCTTTTCATCTCATTCACAGCAGAAGTTAGGGTCATTAAAATGGCCCATAAGGCTTTCAATGACCTGACCTTCCCTCACCCAATACTTTTCTGACCTCATTTTCTATTAATTTTCCCCTCTCTCTCAGTTGTTCTTTGAACATGCCAAGAACACTCCCATTTAGGGGACTTTTACACTTGCTATGTCCACTCTCTAGGATGATATTCTTCCAGATTTTTACATGGCTCACTCCCTCACCTCCTTCTGGTCTTTGCTCAATTGTCACTTTCTTAGGTCTGAACAAAAGAGCATGGTTGAAGCTAGAGATACAGATTTGAGAACCATTTGCATCTGAGTGACAGCTGAAGTCATAGTATTGGTAAAGTCACCCAAGGAAAGTGTATATAGTGTAAAGAGAAGATGATTACCTACGGAGTTCTGACTAACACTGCTGAGGAAGAGAATCCCACCTGAAGAAGAAAAAAGAATCAAAAAAAAAAAAAAACTTTAGAAAAAACAAAATCCTTTTGTCACAAAATTCAAGGAAAGGGAGTGTTGCAAAAATTAGGAAACATGTAAATAAATTCTTTAGAAAACTATATATGAGTTTGATGAGTAGGAAGTGAGGGACCTTAACAAGGATAGTTTGATTGACATAGTAGGGTTGAGGCTGGTAAGCAATAAGTTGGGAAATGACTGTAGGATATGAAAGTAGGGACTGAAATTGGGGACTACTCTTTTAAGACATTTGGTTCAGTAGAGAAAGAAAGGGTTTAGACATTACCTAGGGGCTAAATCCAGGTAGATGAGAAGGAAAGTTTTTGTTCTCTTGGGATTCCTGTTTTTTCAACCTTTGTGGTAAAGTTAAAAGGTGGGATTTGCCTGTATACTAAAAGACAGATGGTATGGAGTTCCCATTGTGGCTCGGTGGTTAACGAATCTGACTTCGAAACCATGAGGTTGCGGGTTCCATCCCTGGCCTTGCTCAGTGGATTAAGGATCCAGTGTTGCCCTGAGCTGTGGTGTATGTCTCAGACTCAGAGCAGATCTGGCATTGTTGTGGTGCTGGCCAGAGGCTACATCTCCAGATTAGACCCCTAGCCTGGGAACCTCCATATGCCATGGGAGCAGCATAGAAAAGGCAAAAAATAAATAAATAAAATAAAAAATAAAAGACAGATGGTAAAAGAGGGAAAGGTGAAAGATTCAGTAGAGAGAGGAAAGGGATAACTGATACAGCAAAGTCCTTCAAAGAGGATTCAGTAGCACCCAACAAATGTTTATGGTGTACCTACTACCATGATGCCAAGTGTTGGAATATAAAATAAATGAAATGAACATCAAATAGGGTTATAGCCTAATGGATGTGGGTGAGCTTAAAACCACAGCTGTAGATTATGGTCTTAAAATGGAAGGGAAGTTAAAGAAAGGAGGAAAGGTTTAGTTATAGGAAATTGAAGAACTTTGTGTTTGATGGCCTCAATTTTCTCAGCAAACCAGAGACTGCTAGCTGTTGAGAGCAAAGGAAATATGAGAAGGGGACTTAAGAAAGATAGTACGGGTTAAAGATTCAATAATAATTAAAGGGACTAGAAGAGGAAGCTACTATAACCAAAATAAAAACAATTCTGAATACCTAAATAATATTAAATGCCCTTAATTTAATAGAAGCACTGTTCTCTATAACTCTGTGATTTTTATTCAATAACATTCAGCACTCAAATACAGAATGGATGGAAGAACTAGCAGATGGTTGTTGGCTTGTAGGGAAAGTAAAGAGGTAAGGTGTATTGCTCAGATCCAGAATATAGTCCAAGTTGTCAACTCAGTTTTTTCCATTTGAAACTCTCCTTTCCTTTGCTTATCTCTTACAGACAGTAAAAGCTAAACACTTAATTTTCCAGCTCCCCTGCAACTAGAGGAAGCCATGTGACATACTTCTGGTCAATGAGACGTAAGCTTAAGTCTGCAAATTATGCCTCTTCTATTTTTTCCTGCCTTCTGCCTAGAGCAAATCATGAGTTCCAGAGAAGCAGCAGCCATCTGGCAACCTTGAATCAACAAGTAATAAGAAAACATTAGCATAGTAAGAATGATAGAGCAGTAATGTAGAAAGAACTTGTGTTCCTGAGAGTATCACTGAGCTTATGCATCAGCTCTCAACTGTCTTGTCTCAGACTTCCTATTACATGAGGCAAATAAATACTTATTTATGCAAAACATGGTTTTTGTATTTTCTCGTGGTTTGCAACCAAATGGTTCATCAATGAAACAGAGGTCCAGCTTATGTAAGTATGTTAATTACAGTGTTTCGGTTATAAAAAATAAAAAAAATTATGAAGTAGTATGGGGGGAGGAGGATTTATTGGCTCATATAGCTGAAACCCAAGATTTAGAACCGGCTGCAGGCCCAGGAGGATCCACAAATAATGCTCTAAGAACATTATCTCTCTCCATCTCTCAGCTCTGCTTGCCTCTGCTTGACTTCATTCTCTCCCAAATCTCTCCAAGTATGTGTAGCAGAACAAGCTCCAGCACCTCTACTTTTATATGTTCTTTAGATCTCACGACCCCATCAGCTGACCCTAACCACTTCTCTCATTGAGTACATATCAATCCTTATTGAAGTTTTCTTGGACAGCCTGGGACAGGGGCCCACACCTATTGTGAGGGTGGTTAGACCGCATGATCAACAGCCCTACCAATACCATGTAGAATGGAAGAAGAGCAGTTCCCAAAAGATATAGCTATTCCACATACAGAAAGGCAATAGGTCAACTGTGGTAGAAAACCAAGCGAGGCCAGAGAGAAGACAAATAAACTGAGAAAAAAAATGAGGGGGTCATTGGACTAGAGATATTAGTGAGACTTATAATTTATGTAGAGAAATGACACAAAAGCTAGTAAGATTAAAAGTTGTGGTAAAAAAAAAAAGTTGTCATCAAATCGCAGGATATAGAAGTTTGACATTTCAGACAGATAGAACAATTCCAGATGGTAATTGGCAAGGTCAAGTTTGTGGAAAAGAAGAAACCAGTAAAAATAAAAACCTTAGTCAAAAAGATTAAAGTCCTAAATCAAGATTATCAAGGATAGATTTATATCAAGAATAGATTTTTTTTCTTTTTTTATTTATTTTTTTTCTTTTTTTCTTTTTAGGGCCGCACTGGCAGCATATGGAAGTTCCCAGGCTAGGGGTCCAATCAGAGCTACAGCTGCCAGCCTACACAACAGCCACAGCAACATGGGATCTGAGCTGAACACCACAGCTCACAACAACGCCAGATCCTTAACCCACTGAGTGAGGCCAGGTATCAAACTTGCAACCTCATGGTTCCTAGTCGGATTCATTTCTGCTTCTCAAAGACAGGAACTCCCAAAAGCGAGTCTTATAGAGCTTTAGAAGAAGCAATTGGACAACAGGAAATGACTGGCTAGGAAGATGGGAATTCCCTTTTCAGTCTAGAAGTTCCTAGTTTCTCGAGTAAGTATAAACAAGCAGGGCCCTGTGAGGCTCCCGGGCACATGAGCCTTTCTGTGTCCTCCATTTCTTGCTTTTAGGGAATAAGCCTCAGCCTCCACAACCTTCCCTGAGTTCCAAAGGGCAGTTGCTAATCAGGGAAGGGAGGGGATGCAGAGACCAGGGAGGAGCAGTCAAAAGACCATAGTGCAGCCTTGCAGCAGGGTCCTGGTTCCTCCTCAAGGAATATACACAACAATATCTTTGAGCCTTTCTGCAGAACCAAAACCCCCAATAAAGGGAAGAAAGACTTGATGAAGAATTCTTCAATGGGAAGAAGGAGGACCATCAGAACCAGTCCTGGGAGCCACTAAACACCAGCTTTGAAATACAATGCAAGCTTGCCTCCTACCCTGATCTTTATCTGTGGCCTTATTTTCCACTCCCCAAACTATGAAACCACCTCCTAATCCCTTCCAAAGGGGGCACAGTCTTTATGTCATTAAAGACCGCTGTAGCTGCCTTTGCCTGGGAACGCAATAAAGCGATCTTTTTCTCCTTTACCCAAAACTCTTGTCTCCATACTTCTATTCAACAATGGCAGACAGAGGCCACATTTCAGCAACATAAGGTGAACTGGCCAAAGCAAAGTTGGCATATTGTGATTGGTGGATGACATGTGTTTCCTACCAAGTGCACTCTGATTTAGGCTTAGATTTGTGATGAGGGCCAGGTCACTGGGCAGCCTCCATTTTGTGGGTCCCATTATGTAAACTAACTTTATCGGTACTGACAGGTTCCTAGGAGGATGGAGACAGACCCCCAAAACCCAAATGTGGCTGTTCACCTTGGAGACCTGCTGTGGACACCCTTTCCCAGAATGGGGAGGCTCCAACTGAACAGCAAGAAACAGTGGCCTGTGGAAAACAACTGCCTGCATAGATTAACCTCCTACAAGGATTAACTCCCCCTACCCCTTCCTTGATCTTCGCCTCCTCCTCCTTCGTCCTTTCTGCCAACCAATTCCAGCCACAGATTCCCACTACAGATCCTTTATAAGCCTAGCACATCCTCATAGGCAGAGCTGGTGCCATCTTGAGCTCAGCCCATGCCCCTCTGAAGCCTTAATAAATCTCTTTTGCTTTACTATCTTGGCCTTATGTGTTCCTCCCTCGGCAAACCTAACAGGTATATGTTGCCATGCCATCCCTACTGCCAAGAGAACAATGGAAATGGAAAAATAACCCCTCTTGGAGTTCCTGTCATGGTTCATCAGAAAACGAATTCAACTAACATCTGTGAGGATGCAGGTTCAATCCCTGGCTTCGCTCAGTGGGTTAAGGATCCCCCATTGCCATGAGCTCTGGTGTAGGTTGAGGACAGGGCTTGGATCTGGCATTGCTGTGCTGTGGCGTAAGCCAGAGGCTACAGCCCCAATTCAACCCCTAAACTGGGAAGCTTCATATGCAGTGGGTGCAGCCCTAAAAAGACAAAAAATAAAAATAAAAAAAAGAAGAAAGAAAAATAACCCCTCTGAATTACAAAAACTCTTCATATCTAATAGCCAAAGGAAATAATCAAGTCTTGTCTCTTTGTATCACCTAAATTGTCTTCTTTAATCACTATTTAACAAACTTGAAGATTTGAGGGAAAAGGCAGGAATAGAAAACATTAAAATTGAGTTATTTAAATCATTGTTCTCAAAGTCCCATGGTCATTCCTGCATAGAGAGTTTCTAATTGGGTATCTTTTGGAGTGGGGAGGGTGATTCTGGCATGTACCCTTCCTGAGAACCCATTCTCATTCTCTCTCTCCTCTTCCTCTCAAAGTTTCAGGGCCCCCAGAGCTAGTGGAACATCAGAGCTGCATGGAGGTTCACATCAGTCCAGCATTAAAAATTTCAGGAATTTTGCAAGCCTGTTGTTAAACACAACCAGTATTAAAAAACTAAATTATGGGAGTTCCCTGGTGGCCCAGCAGGTTAAGGATGTGGCATTATCCCTGCAGTGGCTTGGGTCACTGCTGTGGCACAGGTTCAATCCCCTGCCCAGGAACTTCAGCACGCTATGGGCAGAGCCAAAAAAAAAACCCAAAAAACAAAAAAACAAACAAAAAAACTATATTATATAAGCTTATTTTTAAATTACATTTTTAAAAGCTAATAAGTACTTATTCTTTAAACCAAGTAGGATCCTGTGGGGCTCCTGGGTACAAAAGCCCTCCTGTGCTCCCCATTTTAGTTTGTAGGAAATAGGCCTCCATTCAGCCTCCATGACCTTCCCTGAGTTACAAAGAGCAGGTTCAAACAGTGGCTAATTAGGGAAGGGAAAGGATACAGAAACAAGGGAGGAACAATCAACAATGTAGTCAAAAAACGCAGCTTTGGGGCAGAGTCCCGGTTTCTCCTCAAGGAATATGCATAACAATATCTTTGAGTTCTGCAAAACTAAAACCCCCTACAAGTGGAAGATGTTAGCTACTTGATGACTCATTCCAGGACCACCAGAATCAGTCCCAGGACCACTAAACACCATCTTTGAAGAAGAATGAAAGCTTGCATCTACCCTGATCCTTATCTGAAGCCCTATTTCCCACTCCCCCAAACTATGAAGACACCTCCTATGATCTCCCAAAGAAGGGCACTGTCTTTAGGGCATTAGCCTACTGTGGCCTGCTTTACCTGACAAAGCAATAAAGCAATTTTTTTCTTCTTTGCCCAGAATGCCATCTCCACATTTCTATTGGGCATCAGTTGACAGAGATCAAGTTTCCACAGCTTCCTAATTATTACTCTATGCTCTTAGACTGTTTACATCTATTGTACCTGCAGAGTGGAAACACTCTATAATGGTACACATCGTTATGCAAATGTTACCACAGAATGGGCGAGTGCTACAAATCAGGGTTTTGAGGGGGTTTTGTTTGTTTGTTGCTATATTTATTAGAGAGGTGGTTTGGTTTTTTGTTTTTTCTTTTTCCACCACCTCGGAGGCATATGGAAGTTCCTGGGCCAGGGATCAAATCTGACCTTCCCCACAGCTGCAGCAACTAGCTGGACTCTTAACCCACTGAGCCAGGATAGGGATCAAACCAGCACCTCCACAGAGACAGGCTGGATCATTATCCCACTGTACGACAGTGGGAACTCCAAGAGAGGTGGTTTTTAGACATATATTAGCACACCGTTTGCCTTCCCCCAAGGGAAAAACAGAAATACACCTGTTACTCTGTTATAAAGACTAATTTGAACTCTGTTGAAGTAGTTTCCTTTTCAGAACAGGATCAGAACAGGATCTGAACAAAAGAGGCTTGTTGAAGAGCTTTTCTAAAGCCATCACTTCTCAGAAGGATTGTACCAGGCCCATAAAATTTGCAACAGCTGCTTTTTTTTTTTTTTAAGCAATTTATTTACAAATCTTTGACTAGTCCTGTTTTCTTCACTAGCAAATACTTAACCCAAGTATTCAATATTAAGATGCTTAAGCAAAGTCAGAGTGAAAGAAGAGGGCAAGGAAGTTTGTCATGACTTCTTCGGAAAAAGTGAATTTGCCTCACAGGAGGAAGTTAGGAGAGTTTGAGTTAATGAGGGAAAAATCCTAAAAACAAAGCTAATGGAAATGCTTCTTTCTGTGAGAGGAATGATCAAAGCAAAGGGAGCGCCCCCTTCTCTGGTTTATGAGTCATTTCCTATTTTATTTCTTCCTGTTTGTCCTCGGTTTTTCCACAAGTAATAGTTGAGCCTGTACCTTTCACCCTCACCCCCTCCCCTTCCAGGTTATGGTTACCGAAGCCCTTGGTGTTGGGTGAATACACTGGGGAACCTGAGGCACTTTGATGTTGAAAGCTGTTAGGGAATCGGAAATGGCTTCTAAATTTGCAAACTTTCCAGTCACTGCAAGCCTATCTGACTAAGCTGTAAATTCAAGCTCCAGACCTAGCCCTGGTCTGAAGGCTTCCTTCCTTGCTTGGTTGCTTTCTTTTTCTTCCCTCCTTTTCCTTCCTTTCCTCTTTCCTTTCTTCTCTTTGTCTTTCTCTGTCTCCCTTTCTTCCTTTGGATCTCTTCGCCCTCTGTCTTTCTTTCTTTTTTTCTTTGGTGTCACTCTCAGTAATTTACAGGTACTGTCATTGGAGCAGGCTATCCCAAAGAAAGGAAATCAGGTTCTGAGTGTAGGGTTTTGTGACTCATAACTGAACTACAGTTACTCCACCAGAGGCATGATAAAGAGACGGATAAAAGCAAGGAGCCAAACAGTGCTCCTTTGAAAGGGGAACCATAAAAATAAAAGCTCTTAGCCTTGTTTATATTTTCTAAATAATGTCAGAGTACCTACATGGAAGATAACAACAGCTCAACTCTATGAGGCTACTTTCTTCTGAAGTGTTCATTCAAGCAGCTCGGAAGAGCATGGGCTTTGTCGTAAGTCAGCCCTGAAAGTGGTCCTGACCCCTCCTTGATGGCAGTTTGACCTGTGCCTTAATGGCACTACCATTCTGATTGGCCATGGACTGTGCTACACCAGTTGCTAAACTTTTTAAGTCGCTACTGATTAGATTAAATAGTGTGTATAAAGATCTTATCAAAGTCAGCCTGGATGATCAGTAAATTTTTGCCCTAACAATTCTTTTTCTATCCACCAACCCCAAACCTCCTCACCAACACCAACTAGGAAGCAGTAAAAAACATAAAATAAAATGATTACTTTGATGTTCCCAGGCTTACATAAAGGAAAACTTAGACACAAAAGTAAATGTACTAAAAACACCACAGTGAGTCAGAGATACCAGCACTTGATCAAGGTTCCTCATACCTGATTCAGAGCATTAACCACAAGGCTCTAGGACTCCCAGGTCATCAATTAACAGTTTTAAAGTGAAAAAAAAGCATAAACTTTGAAGTCAGAAAGATGTGGGTTCAGATTCTCTCCCTGCCACTTATTATCTATATGATCTCAAACAAGTCGCATAACCTTTCTAAACCTGTTTCCTGATGTGTAAAATGGGATTAATACACCTAAATATTTAAGTAGGATAACGCATGTGTAAAAGAAGCATAAAATAGTATTCTTCCTTTGTTAGTTTGGGCTAAGTCTACAAAATCAAAAGTAAAACAGTAGATGCTGGAGTTCCTGTTGTGGCTCAGTGGTAACAAACCTGACTAGTATCCATGAGGATGTGGGTTTGATCCCTGGTCTTGCTCAGTGGGTTAAAGATCTGACATTTCAGTGGGCTGCAGTGTAGGTTGCAGGTGCATCTCAGCTCTGGCATTGCTGTGGCTGTGGCATAGCCCAGCAGCTGCAACTCTGATTCGACCCCTAGCCTGGGAACTTCCATATGCCTCAGGTGCACCCTGAAAAAGACCAAAAAAAAAGCAGATGCTAAGTTTTCCTCACATTACAAAGCTTGCCACTTTTCCAGGAATTTACAAAAGAGATGACCAAAAGCTGGTTTTAGCACATCTTCTGTATCATGAGTTCAAGTTGAAGAGAAGGGGAAACACAGAATTTCTTTCAAAACATGTGGGAATGCTAGTTCTACACGGCATGGGGGAGGAGGACTTCCCTTTACCTTAAGCCAACTGTATGTCCTTCAATAGACTCATAAGGGGCAGATCATTCAGAGTGACCTGTGTCTGCTGGAGTTTGAGGTTTATAAGGAAATGTGAAGAGAGGTTGTGGATAGATGGGCCTGAGGCCAGAGCAGAGAAAAAAGAAGGGTGATCATCCATGAAGGACTACAAATAAGAGTACTTTCTCATACCAGACACAGGCTTTCTAAAATGAGGTTGACCTGGAGCCAATTTGAAAGCTCAGGACTCCATAGATGTCCCCTATTATTGATTGCAGAAATCTCACTCCTGAATATTGATGTTAAAAACCAGGCAATGAGATAAGCATCATCCACATGACAGGAATTGAAGTTAAAGATTCCCAGTAATGAAATATTTGAAGAACCTACAGTATCCCATGGGGGGGGGGAAGCCAATAATATTAATCTGCCCCATTCAGGTTGCAGGGTATATAAGATGGGCTCAAATCTCCATTACACATCCTTTGGCAAGCCAATACATGTTCTCATGGTCACCTCTGGCTCAAAATTCTTGCTTCTGCTAAATTAGTTCAGTTTATGGATACTTTGTATGTTTCCCTATTCCTTATGACCTTAAGCCCAGAGAAGGCCTAGGATCCTTTCCAAAATTTCCACCTAAAAACCTCCATTTACATAAAGCTTCTGCATGGGAAGAACATTTTAATTGTACTGAAGGTTTATGGAAGCAACCTTCAGTACAATTGGTTTACACTGAAGCAACACAAAGGGTCAACTATTATTTGTATCTTCCCAGTAAGCATTTATATTCCATTCTTCTGGTAATAGACCCTTCCCCTTTAGGCAAAAATGTAGTCACATAACTAGTATAGGACAGTCATAGTGTCCTATGTCACTGGCAGTGATGATTTGATCCAAGGAGTGGACATGTAATCCAAGCAAGGCTAATTAGAACAGGTCTCAGGGATTTTTACATCCATACTGGGACCCAAGAAAATCTCTCTTTCTGTGGTCACTGAGCTGGGTCTGGCAATAACCGATGTTTCCTATCACATGGCAAAGTCCTGTCTGCAGTAGAGAAGAGAAAATGCAGCATGGAAAGAGTCCAGCAGAGATGAGTAAGACAGAAGTTGTGAAAGAAATGATCAGCAAACTTGATGACATAGTAATAAAACACATCCAAACTGAAGAATAGAGGGAAAAATGCTTTTAAAAAAAGACAAGGGAGTTAACTTCATGGTTCAGTGTTTAACGAACCCAACCAGTAACCATGAGGTTGCAGGTTAGATGCCTGGACTTGCTCAGTGGGTTCAGGATCTGGCATTGCTGTGAACTGTGGTGTAGGTCACAGACGCAGCTCAGATCCCATGTTGCTGTGGCTGTGGTGTAGGCTGGCAGCTACAGCTCTGATTTGACCCCTAGCCTGGGAACTTCCATATGCCATGGGAGCGGCCCTTAAAAAAAGACAAAAAAAAAAAAGAGACAAGGACTGTCTCAGTGAAGTATGATACTGTTAATTAGAATAACATAAATGTAGTCAGAGACCTGAGAAGTGGGGGGCAGAGAAATATTTCAAGGAATAATGGCCAAAAATATTCCAAATCTGGTAAAACTATAAACTCACATATAAAAGAAGCTCAGTCAACCCCAAGCAAGATACACATAAAAACCATACCAAATAATATCATGACCAAACTGTTAAAAACCTGTGATATGAGAAAAAAAAATCTTCAAAACAACAAAGGGAAAAGGAGCATTACATACAGGGGAAGAAAGATAAGAATTACTGCAGACTTGCGGTAAAAAAAATTTTTTTCAAACCAGCAGACAAACAATATCTTTAAATTGTTGAAAGAAAAAACACTAAATCTAGAATTCTATCCAGAGAAAATAACTTTTAGAAAAGAAGGCAAAACAAAGACTTTTTAAGAATAAAAAGATGGAAAAATTATTGATCTGAAGAGCTACACTGCAGGAAATTTAAAAGAAGTTTTTAAAGCTAAAATGAAAAGATTTCAGGAGTTCCCATCATGGTGCAGTAGAAATGAATGTGACTAGGAAACATGAGGTTGTAGGTTCAATCCCTGGCCTCTCTCAGTGGGTTAAGGATCTGGTGTTGTGGTCACAGACATGGCTCAGATCTGATGTAGCTGTGGCTGTGGCATAGGACAGCAGCTACAGCTCCAATTTGACCCCTAGCCTGGGAACCTCCATATGCCACAAGTGCAGCCCTAAAAAGCCAAAAAAAAAAAAAAAAGATTTCGAATGAAAACTTGAGTATATACTAAAGAATAAAAAGGACTGGTTCTAATATCACCTAACAAAGCTCAAAGGAAGCCTCAAGAAGTTCCCATTGTGGCTCAGTGGTAATAAACCTGACTAGTATGCATGAAGATTTGGGTTTGATCCTTTGCCCCACTCAGTGGGTTAAGGATCCAGTGTTGCCAGGAGCTGTGGTGTAGGTCACAGATGAGGCTCAGATCTGGAGTTGCTATGGCTGTGGCTGATTCAGTCCCTAGCCTGGAAACTTTCATATGCCATGGGAGCAGCCCTAAAAAACAAACAAACAAAAACAGCAAGCCTCAAAAACATCAGTTCCCAAGTAAATCAACTGCATACATAACTCAGAACTATTCAAAAGAATACAAAAAACTCCAATAACCTAAAATTCACAATATCTGGTCTTCGATTAAGAAAATATCAGACAGGAGTTCCCGTCGTGGCGCAGTGGTTAACGAATCCAACTAGGAACCATGAGGTTGCGGGTTCGGTCCCTGCCCTTGCTCAGTGGGTTAACGATCCGGCGTTGCCGTGAGCTGTGGTGTAGGTTGCAGACGCGGCTCAGATCCCTCGTTGCTGTGGCTCTGGCGTAGGCCGGTGGCTACAGCTCCGATTCAACCCCTAGCCTGGGAACCTCCATATGCCGCGGGAGCGGCCCAAGAAATAGCAACAACAACAACAACAAAAGACAAAAAGACAGACAAAAAAAAAAAAAAAAAAAGAAAATATCAGACATGCAAAGAATCAGGGTCATATGACCCACTGTGAGGACAAAAACAAATAAACAGAACCAAAAAAATGACACATATGATAAAAATAATAGAAAGGGACATTTAAACAGCTGTTACAAATATATCCTATTACGTCTAAGAAGGTAGAAGAAAGCATGAGCATATTAAGAAGAGACATGGAAGATATAAAATAGGTCCAAATTTAACTTCTAGAGATGAAAAATGCAATGTCTGATATGAAAAATGCACTGGATGAAATTAAGAACTTATTAAACTCCACATTAAGAAAAAAATTAGTGAGGAGTTTCCGTTGTGGCTCAGTAGTAACGAACCCAACTAGTATTCCTGAAGACGCAGGTTTGATCTCTGGCCTTGCTCAGTGGGTTAAGAATCTGGCTTTGCCATGAGCTCTTGTGTAGGTTACAAATGTGGCTTGGATCCTGTGTTGCTGTGGCTATGGTGTAGGCCAGCAGCTACAGCTCCAATTCAATCCCTGGCTGGGAACTTCCATATACTATGGGTGTGGCCCTAAAAAAAAAAAAAAAAAAAAGAATAGTGAACTTAAAAGCATAGAGACAGAAACTACCCAAAGTGAAGCATAGAAGAAAGACAAAAAACAAAATAACCAAGAATTATTGACCTTTAAGGCAACTTCAAATCAACCAACATACATACAACTTGAGTCCAGGAAAAGGGGAGGGGCAAAAGTTTGAAGAATTAACAAACTTTTCAAGTTTGATGAAATTATAAACCAATAGATCCAAGTTCATTAAATTCCAACTAGTAGAAACTTAAGAAAACAAGGTACATCACAATCAAGTTGCTTAAAGCCAGTGATAAAGAGAAGCTTGGAAGCAGCCAAAGGAAAAAAGACATATTATATACAGAGGAATATATGTAAGAATGACAGCAGACTTCTCATTGGAAACAATGCAAGACAGAAGACAGTGGAGCAACATCTTGAGTGTAATGGACAAAAACTGTCAACCTAGAATTAATTCTATACCCAGTGAAAACAGCCTTCAAAAAAAGCTGAAATTAGGACTTTTTCAGGCATACAAAAGCTGAAAGAAATCACCAGCATATCAGCACTACTAGAAATATTAAAGGAAGCCTTTTAGGAAGAATGAAAATGATACCAAACAGTTTAATTAGAGGAGGTAGCACAGCTACCATTCATCCCCTTTCTTTATCCCTCTACTTAGGTGCTCCAGGTAGGGACTCTAGAGATGCCTAAAGATGCCTCAGAACCCCTCAAGTGATCTGTAAGTGGCTTTCTAGTTCTCAACATTTAAAATGACTTGATTCTGTGTTGTGTGTTTTCGCATGGGCATTTGGCCTATAGCAGAATGAACAGCCATCAAATAAATGTTAGTGAATGAGATACATTTTTGTGATGCAGAGTCAGAAATTAACAATGAGATTGTCATCCAAAATAATCCTTTTTTCAGTATTAGCAACATATACCAAGTACTGTTTTGATCATCAGCAATCAGGGGTTTGGCAGAAGAAGTACAAAAAGGAAGAATTTGTGCTAGAATTGAGAGTCAGAAAAAAACAATAGTAAAAATCATGGTGTATATTAGCTAAAACATACTGAATCTGACTGTAAAGAAACTGAGTGCTAATCTACAGATTCCGTGCAATCCCTATCAAATTACCAATGGCATTTTTCACAGAATTGGAACCAAAAAAAATGTTTAATTTGTATGGAAACATGAAAGACCCAGAATAGTCAAAAACGATCTTGATAAAGAAGAACAAAGCTGGAGGAATAACACTCTCTGCTTCAAACTATACTACAAAGCTACAGTAATCAAAACAGTATGTTACCAATGCAAAAACAGACATATAAATAAATGGAACAGAATAAAAAGCCCAGACATAAACACACACACTTACGGTCAATTAATCTATGGCAAAGGAAGCAAGAATATAAAATGGATGGAGTTCCCACTGTGGTGCAATGGGTTAAGAATCCTATTACAATGGCTTGGGTTGCTGTGGAGCTGGAGGTTCAATCCCTGGCCCAGTGCAGTAGGGTAAAGGATCTGGCATTGCTGCAGCTGCTGCATAATTCACAGCTGTGGCTCAGATTCAATCCCTGGGCCCAGGAATTTCTATATGCCACAGGTGCAGCCATAAAAATAAAATTTAAAAATGTAAAGAATATACATTGGAGAAAAGACAGTGTCTTCAATAAGTGATGCTGGGACAACTACTCAGCTATATGTAAAAGAAAGAAATTAGAACTTTCTCTAACACCATATACAAAAATAAACTCAAAATGGATTGATAACCTAAATGTTAGACCAGATACTAGGAAAACACAGGAAGAACACTCTTGAACATAAATTGTAACAATGTTCTTTGGACCCATCTCCTATAATAATGGGAAAAAAATTAACAAATGGGACCTAGTTAAAATCTTTTGCACAGCAAAGGGAATCATAAACAAAATGAAAAGACAACTTACAGAATGGGAGAAAATATTTGTGAAAGATGCTACTGACAAAGGATTAATTTCCAAAACATACAAACGGCTCATACAGCTTAATAAAATAAAAATAAAAAATAAACCATCAAAAAATGGGCAGAAGACCTAAATAGGCATTTCTCCAAAGAAGACATACCAATGGCCAACAAGAACATGAAAAGATACTCAACATCACTAATTGTTAGAAAAATGCAAATCAAAACTACAGTGAGGTATTATTCACACAGTATCATTCTGACACTTCAGAATGGTCATCATCAAAAAATTTCCAAATAATAAATGCTAGAGAAGCTGTGGAGAAGAGGGAACCCACCTACACTATTGATGGAAAAGTAAATTGGTGCAGCCACTATGGAAAACAGCATGAAGTTTCCCTCGAAAAACAAAAATAGGAGTTCCCATCCTGGCACAGTAGAAACGAATCCGACTAGGGACCATGAGGTTGCGGGTTCAATCCCTGGCCTCGCTCAGTGGGTTAAGGACCAGCGTTGCTGTGAGCTGTGGTGTAGTTCGCAGACGTGGCTCGGATTTGGCATTACTGTGGCTCTGGCGTAGGCCTGCAACTACAGCTCTGATTAGACCTCTAGCCTGGAAACCTCCATATGCCGTGGGTGCGGTCCTCAAAAAGACAAAAGACAAAAAGAAAAAAAAACTAAAAATAGACTTACCATATGATCTAGCAATCCCACTCCTGGAGACACGTTTGGAGAAAATCATAATTCAAAAATACACATGTGCCTCAATGTTCAGAGCAGCACAATTTACAACAGCCAAGACGTGGAAGTGACCTAAATATCCATCAACAAATGGCTGCATAAAGATGTCTGGATAAAGAAGATTCCACACAATGGAATATTATTCAGCCACTAAAAAGTAATGAAATAATGCCATTTGCAGCAATATGGATAGACCTAGAGATTATCATACTAAGTGAAGTAAGACAGAGACGAATATCAATTAGTATTGCTTATATGTGGAATCTAAAAAAAGAATCCAAATGAACTTGTTTACAAAACAGAAACAGGCTCACAGACATAGAAAACAAACTTATGGTTACCAAAAGGGAAAAAGGGGAGAGGGATAAATTAGGAATTTGGGATCAACAGATACATACTACAATATACAAAATAGGTAAACAGCAAGGACATACTGTATAGCACAGGAAACAATGCAAATCTTGTAATAAGCTATAATGGAAAGGAATCTGAAATTATGTATTTAACTGCATCACTTTGCTGTACACCTTAAACATTGTAAATCAACTATACTGCAATTAAAAATTACATTAAAAATAAAAAGAAACAGAGTGCTCAATAGACTCTACAACTAATTACATAAGCTTGAGACCCACTCTTCTCTTCTGGATCTCAGTTTCTTCATATTTAAAATCGGGATTTGGGGCTAAATGACTCTAAAAATCCTTCCAATTCTAACAGCCTGTGAATCTATGAGTGGAACTGAATTCAGACTAACCTCATCCTGTCTGTGACTATCTGGGCCTTCTCAATCTGACTAGTATCAGCAGGGAAATTCCCACAACCCCAAAATAGCCATTATTTTTGTAATTCAAAAATCAAACTTCAACAACCTAGACAGTCCTTGAGGGCACTATACTGAATGAAATAAATTGGACAGAGAAAGACAAACCTGTATGATCTCACTTATATGTAAAATCTAAGCCGTCCTCCCTTCCCCCAGAATATACAAGCTTATGGATACAAACAACAGATTAATGGTTGCCATTTGTGGGGAGGTGAGTGCAAAGTGAGTGAAGGTGGTTAAAAAATAAAAACTTCCAGTTATAAAATGAATGTCATAAGGGAAGCAATATAGAGCATGGTGGCTATAATTAATAAGACTGGACAGCATATTTGAAAGTTGCTAAAAGAGTAGTTCTTAAAAGTTCTTATCACAAGAAAAAGTTTATAACTATGTAAAGTGACAGATGTTAACTAGACATATTGTAGTGATTATTTCACAATATACACCATTATTGAATCATTATTCTGCATAGGGAAAACAAATATAATGTCATATGTCAATTATATCTCAGGTAAAAATTAAAATTAATAATTGATAAGTTTGAAAATCTTTTCAAAATTTATATGTCATGTAATATCCTTGAAAAGGCAAAATGATAGGGACAGAGAACAGATCAGTGGTTGCCAGAGTCCACGGGAGGGAGACAGGCTGCCTACAAATGGGCAGCACAAGGGGATTTTTAATGTGCGATGGAACCGTTCCATATCTTGATTGTGCTGGTGGTTATATGACTATATGCATTCGAGAAAACCCACAGGAGTATATATCACAAAAACGAATTTTACTGTGTATAAATTTAAAACTAAATGATTTTTAGAAGAATGAGTCAATGGCTTCAGTGGTGATTCACACTCATTTTTAAGTTTACATCACTTTAACATGGTCTAGATAACGTTCTAGGCTTAGATTTAACTTCTTTTTTAACTATCTAGTCCCTCGAAAAATCCCAATTCTTAGCATATACATTTTTTTTTTTTTTTGAGAGTTAAGTTTTACTGGGGGCAAAACTAGGACTTTAGCCTGAGAGACAGCATCTCAGGCAGCCCTGAGAAAGCGCTCTGAGGCAGCGAGGGAGGAGCTGGGATATACAGGAGTTATTGGCAACAAAGGCCAGGGAGCAGGAACAAAAGAGGTCTGGGCTCACTGAAATCATTCTTCTGATATGCACCTCCGCTGTCAGGGCCAGTAGCCTCAGTTTTCACAGCCTGCAGGACTCACGGGCTTTCATCCTTGGAGGTGACTGCATTCACAAAGGATTGAGACATCCTTTGTGAGGCAGGACTGGAAGACAGGCTGGAACAGCAGGATGTTCATAGGGCATGTCTGGGGTAGAGGATGAGGAGGAACAAAGTAAAAAGTGAGGTGGCACCAATGGAAAAGTCCAGGGGACCTTTTAAAACCATTCAAGGCAAAAGTCAACCTAGTCAAGAGGAACGGTCAGTAAAGTAGATCAAAAACGCTACTGCGTAATTTAAAATGAAATGAAAGCTAAGAATACTTACATTTGGGTATATGACCCCCTCCCATGAATTCCCTCACTTTTCACGAAGTGGGTAATAACTTGCGTGACTGGTCCTTGTGTACTGCTTTGAATGCGTAAAAGGCGGGTGGAGAGGTCGTGATCCTACCAACCACCTAGGGATGCTACAAGAGCTGGATGCCTGGGAAATTATAAAACCACCAGGGCTGGCTTCTTCAGCTTGTGGCCTCTGTAGTCACACAGGGCAGCACAGCCAGAAGCCCCCTGCTTTTGGTTTTTAATGCTTTGTTATTTCTGTCCAGAAATTCCTTTTTTTTTTTTTTGGGCGGGGAGGGGGGTGGTATTTTTAGGGCTGCACCCACGGCATATGAAGGTTCCCAGGCTAGGGGTCAAATCAGAGCTGTAGCTGCTGGCCTATACCACAGCCACAGCAATGCCAGATCCAATCTGCGTCTGCCACCTACACCGCAGCTCACGGCAACTCCAGATCCTTATCCCACTGAGTAAGGCCAGGGCTCAAACCTGCATCCTCATGGATGCTAGTCAAATTCGTTTCTGCTAAGCCATGATGGGAACTCCCAGCAATTCTTAATAATTTTTTTAACAAGTGGCCAAGTTTTCATCTTGCATCAGGCCATGCAAATTATATAGCTGGTCCTGAAACCCACCCACACCGGGCGGGGGGTGGGGGGAGGAAGATAGTAATAACCACACATCACATTCACACAGCCCTTTAAGATTTCAAAGTCCTTTTGCACATCTTGCTTCCAAAACCCTCACAATGTCTCTTTTAAGAAGGCAGGGGGGGGTGGGGGGAAAGATGAGGAATAGTTGTAGTTTGTCCAAGGGCACAGAATCAGGGATTTTCAGAAGACATTTTATCAACTGTGTGGTTTAATCTTTCCCTGTCCATTTAGCAAATAAAAAGATCAGGTTCAGGAGTTCCAACTGTGGTGCAGTGGGTTAAGAATCTGACTGAAGCGGCTCATGTCACTGCAGATGATCGGGTTCAATCCCTGGCCCAGTGCAGTGGGTTAAAGGATCTGGTGTTGTCGAAGAAGTGGCTCAGACTCAGTCCCTCGCCTGGGAACTTCTATATGCCATGGGTGTAGCCCCAAAAAAAATCAGCTTCGGGGAAGTTAAAAGACTTGTCCAAGGTCACACAACACGTGTAATTCCAGGAAGCAAGGCTTCTTTTTTTACCACAATATTTTTGCCACTATACACTGTTGTCTCTGTGGACTGTGAGCACTGTGAGGGCTGGAATTAATTATGTGTTTGTAAGATCAGAGAGAGTACCCATTGAGTGTTTATATAACAGGCTCCATTTTAAAAATACTTCATTGCTTATATTTGGAATATCTCCTTTGAACTTCCTAACGAGTTTATAACATAAATGAGGTATTTTTATCCTCCTGTGCAAGTGAAGGAAACAATTTCACAAAGCTACATGTGCAGTTCCCATCATGGCTCAGTGGTTAACAAACTCGACTAGGACCCATGAGGATGCAGGTTCGATCCTTGTGTGCCCTGATGAGAATTAATAGACCAAGATATTGCAAACTGAAAGATAACATCTTTAGAAATCACTTACTGACCCAGCACTGGTCATGAGCACTTACTTATGAACATGTTATAAAGGTATAAAGGTACACATGGTCACTAAAGCATAAAAAGGGGAAAATATTTCACATGAATAAATTCAACCCAAGTATTTACCAAACTCCCCATTCTTTCTTCTGAAGCCTAATGGTAGGAAAACGTGTACAATACCACTGAGCACCTCTGGACCCAGGAAGCAAACCAGCCATGCCTAATCATTCCTCAAGCCTTCTTTGTTCATGTTGCCAGGTGATGGGCTACAGAAGCTTGGTACCACCTAGCAGCCAAAGATGATCTTGGGAGTTCCTGTCGTGGCACAGCAGAAATGAATCTGACTAGGAACCACGAGATTGCAGGTTCTATCCCTGGCCTTGCTCAGTGGGTCAAGGATCTAGCACTGCCGTGAGCTGTGGTGTAGGTCACAGATGCGGCTCGGATCCCGAGTTGCTGTGGCTCTGGCGTAGGCCAGTGGCTACCGCTGCAATTCGACCCCTAGCCTGGGAACCTCCATATGCTGCGGGAGCGGCCCAAGAAATGATAAAAAAAAAAAAAAAAAAAAAAAAAAGACCAAACAAACTTTTTTTTTTTTTTTTTTTTTGCTTTTTAGGGCCAAACCCATGGCATATGGAAGCTCCCAGTCTAGGGGTCATATCAGAACTGCAGCTGCCGGCCTACACCACAGCCACAGCAACTCGAGATCCGAACCATGTCTGCAACCTACACCAGAGCTCACAGCAACCCCAGATCCTTAACTTACTGAGCGAGGCAAGGGATCAAACTCACATCCTCATGGATACAAGTCAGGTTTGTATCCTGCTGAGCCAGGAACTCCCCAAATGAACCATTTTATAACAACCAAAACAGAAAGTCAGAAAAGAACTTGAGAAATGTTGATTTGTCCAGAAGTAAGAAACCCCTGTTTTTACAATTAATGAAGTACTCAGAAGCATAGCCAGAGTCGGTCTAAATGTCAGTTTTGAGAACAGTACCCACTCTGAAGATGAAAGTTTTGCCACCTGAGCAGAACTTGCAGAAAGAAGCAAACAAAAAGACTCTAAACTTACAAGGAGCATAGACCACAAAACCAGAGGCCAATACTTATTTCTCTCATCTACAAGTAGCTCTCTCACCTCAATTTTACACTTCTTCTTAATTCCATGTAGTTTTTGTAAATGAAAACCACACTGTATCCCCTTCTACTCTCACACTCCTCTCACACAATACCTCACTTCTGCAGTTCCTGTCGTGGCTCAATAGAAACTAACCTGACTAGCATCCATTAAGGAGGCATGTTCAATCCGTGGCCTCACTCAATGGGTTAAGGATCCGGATTTGCCCTGAGCTGTGGTGTAGGTCGCAGATGTGCCTTGGATCTGACGTTGCTGTGGCTGTGGCATGCGCCGACAGCTACAGCTCCAATTAGACCCCTAGCCTGGGAACCTCCATATGCCCTGGGAAGCGGCCCTAGAAAAGGCCAAAAAAAAAAAAAAGCAGGTGGCTACAGTTCTGATTCAGCCCCGAGCCTGGATCTCCATATGCCACAAGTAAAGCCCTAAAAAGCAAAAAAAAAAAAAAAAAAAAAAAAACACCACTTCACTTCTGATACTAGATGTGTGGGTTCCACCATGACACTGGCTGGGTGTCCTGCAATCAATCCAGTTCTGACACACTCTCCCTAAAGTTAGTCTTAGATGCCACAAATTAAAGGCTCAGTCCCCAGAGACTACCCCCACCTCAGATGCCAGTCACAAGTCTCAGGTTATCACCTGTACTTCTGAGCAATCAACTATATGCCAAGGTTCCCACGACTACTTCCTTGGGTTCACTAACTTGCTAAAATTTCTCACAGAACTCAGAGAAATACATTAATTGGTTTATTACATAATAAAGGATATGAGAAATTCCCTGGTGCCACAGTGGGTTAAGGATTCAGAGCTGTCACCCCTGTGGCGAGGGTCACTGCTGCAGCAAGGGTTCAGACCCTGGCCTGGGAACTTCCACATGCCATGGGCATGGCCAGAAAAAAGGACGCTTATCTAAAATACACAAAGAACTATTTTACCAAAAAAACTCAACAACAATAAAACAAACAATTCGGGAGTTCCTGTAGTGGCTCAGTGGTTAACAAATCCGACTAGAAATCATGAGGTCATGGGTTTAATCCCTGGCTTCACTCAGTGGGTTAAAGATCTGGCGTTGCCGTGAGCTGTGGTGTAGGTCACAGACTCAGCTCGGATCCTGAGTTGCTGTGGTTCTGGCGTAGGCCCAGTGGCTACAGCTCCGATTAGACTTCTAGCCTGGGAACCTCCACATGCTGCAGGTGCAGCCCTGGAAAAGAAAAAAAAATTTTTTAATTAAAAATAAAAATTAAAAATAGGGAGTTTCTATGGCGGTTCAGCAGAAATGAACCCAACTAGTATCCCTGAGGATGAAGGTTTGATCCCTGGCCACGCTCAGTAGGTTAAGGATCCGGTGTTGCTCTGAGCTGTGATATAGATCGCAGATGTGGCTTGGATCCTGAGTTGCTGTGGCTGTGGTATAGGCTGGCAGCTACAGCTCCAATTTGACCCTTAGCCTGGGAACTTCCACATGCTGCAACTGCAGCCCTAAAATCAAAAAATTAAAAATTAAATAAATTTTTAAAAATAAAAAATAAAGATCATTACAAATGACACAGATGAATGGCCAGATGAAGAGGTACAGAGGGTGAGGTCTAGGAGAGTTGTTTTTGCTTTTGAGGGCTGCATCCATGGCATATGGAGGTTCCCAGACTAGGGGTCTAATTGGAGCTAAATATGGTGGCCTACACCACAGCTCACAGCAACGCTAGATCCTTAACCCACTGAGTGAGGCCAGGGATCAAACCTGCAACCTCATGGTTCCTAGTCAGATTCGTTTCTACTGTGCCACGATGGGAATTCCTAGGAGAGTCTTGAAGACAGGAATTTCTGACCTCGCGGAGTTGAGGTGGCCCATTCTCCTCATATGTGGATGTGTTCACCAACCCAGAAGCTCTCCAAACTCCATACTTTGGGGATTTTTTTGGAGCATTATGACATAGGCATGAGCAATCATTTAACTCCATTTCAATCACCTGTCCCTTGGCTGGAGGTTCGAGTATGGGGCAGAAAATTCCAAATTTCTAATCATGGCTCGCTGGTTCTTATGATCACCCCCCATCTAGGGGCCCACCAAGAGTAACCTCATTAAAAGAAAAACACAGCTATCACCCAGAAAATTCCAAGGGATTTAGGAACCTTGCATTAGGACCAAGAGTCAAACCAAATATTAGAACAAAACATGCTCCTACTGTGCTTATTGCTTAGGAAATTATAAGGATTTCAAAAGCCCTATGACAGGAACCAGGAGCAATATATATACATATACATATATAATTTCACAACTTAGTGTGACATTCATATTATTTGATAGTCAAAACAGTACTTTAAGTGACGATTTTTGTTTTGTTTTGTTTATTTTGTTTTTGTTTTTGTTTTTTTTTTTTTGTCTTTTGTTGTTGTTGTTGTTGCTATTTCTTGGGCCGCTCCCGCGGCATATGGAGGTTCCCAGGCTAGGGGTCGAATGGGAGCTGTAGCCACCGGCCTACGCCAGAGACACAGCAAGGCGGGATCCGAGCCGCGTCTGCAACCTACACCACAGCTCACGGCAACACCGGATCGTTAACCCACTGAGCAAGGGCAGGGACCGAACCCGCAACCTCATGGTTCCTAGTCGGATTGGTTAACCACTGCGCCACGACGGGAACTCCTGTTTTGTTTATTTTTTAAGGGCTGCCCCCACAGCATATGGAGGTTCCCAGGCTAGGGGTCCAATCAGAGCCATAGCCGCTGGCCTATGCTGCAGCCACAGCAACGCAGGATCCGAGATGCATCTGTGACCTAGACCACAGCTCAGAGCAATGCCAGATCCTTAATGCACTGAGCAAGGCCAGGGATGGAACCTGCATCCTCGTGGATACTAGTCAGATTGGTTTCCACTGAGCCACAACGGAAACTCCCATAAGCGACAATATTTATTTAAACCTTTCAAACTTTCACTTATAAGACAAAATCTTGTCATGTTTATTTTACAAAGAATACATTGACTTATTTATCATCTTAATATGAATCTTATGCTTATATGCTTACATGTAGACAAAAATACGCTTATATGAAGATAAGAAGATAGAGGTTAAAAATAGACATGAGCCCTTGTGGTGGCTAGGTACTAAATTTTTATTTCTTGCAGCAGTCTTGGCAGCATCTCAGATAGCTCTGAGAAACCACTCTAAAGAGGTAGAGGGGAAAGTCAATATATGTGTGATTTCGGTGAAGGAGGGACGTATATGCAATCAAGCACACTTTTGCAGAAAGTTGCTGCTAGTTTCATGAAGGGGAATACTAGTCACAAGGAGCAGATGTTGCCATGAAGGATTTTAGTGCTTTTCTAGATATGAGGAGATGCAAGAATCTGACGCATAAAATCTTCTCTTGAAAATATCTATCTGGGGAGTTCCCGTCGTGGCACAGTGGTTAACGAATCCGACTAGGAACCATGAGGTTGCGGGTTCGATCCCTGGCCTTGCTCAGTGGGTTAACGATCCAGCGTTGCCGTGAGCTGTGGTGTAGGTCACAGACTCAGCTCGGATCCTCGGATCCCGCGTTGCTGTGGCTCTGGCGTAGGCTGGCAGCTACAGCTCCAATTAGACCCCTAGCCTGGGAACTTCCCATATGCCGCGGGAGCGGCCCAAGAAATGGCAAAAAGACAAAAGAAAGAAAGAAAGAAAGAAAATATCTATCTGAAGACCTGTTCTGCCAATTTTCCAAGAGCACAGGGCGCCTCACTCCTGATCTCCACCTTGAACTCTCAGGGGAGGTTAAAGTGAGCAGCTGCATTTAATCCTTGTAGAGGCAGGTGGCAAGGGCCAATCTCCAGCTGAAAGTATCATGAAACTGCCCATCATGAACTGGGTGTTCTCTGAACCACCAAGTATACAACATGATGGAATATACCGACCTGGCCCGAAGAGGTGCGGTACGCACACATGAGCTGCATAAGCAGGTAGGCGTAGCAACTGCTCCAAATGCCTTTCCATCTCTCCCCTCACCCTAGCGCAAGCCTGGTGGTGAGCTCCCTGGAGAAAGAGAAGGTATGGGCACACTGTGCCAGCTCCAAACAAAAGAAAGTGGCTCAGTGGTGGCTTCACAGTCAATGAAAGAAAGTCTCTCCAGGAGGCAGAAATTCAGGTGGCCTCACCAGCTGTCCACTTTGGAGGGAGATGACACATGAGAAACATCTAACTGGTTGGACTGTTCAGACCAACTTGGTCAGACTCTTCAAAGAAAGACAAAATTTGAAGATGTGTGAAAAGGAAGTCTGAGAGAGAACTGTGTGAAGTGGCCAGAATGTGAAGGCATTTGCATCTCATGTAAATGTCCTTTAAAATACTGGGGTTTCCCAAAAAACACATGAAAAGATTTTCAACATTGCTAATTATTAAATAAATGTGAATCAAAACTACAATGAGGTTATCACCTCACACCAGACAAAATGGCCATCATCAAAAGTCTACAAACAATAAATGCTGGAGAAGGTGTGGAGAAAAGCGAACCCTCCTACACTGCTGGTGGGAATGTAAATTGGTGCAGTCCCTATGGAAAACAGTATGGCAGTTCCTCAAAAAACTAAAAATAGAACTACCATGTGATCCAGCAATCCCACTCCCGGGCATCTATCCAGAGAAAACTCTAATTCAAAAAAATACATGCACCCCCAGTGTTCATAGCAATACTATTTACAATAGCCAAGACTTGGAAGCAATCTAAATGTCCATCAACAGATGAATGAATAAAGAAAATGTGTTACAGATATACAACGAAATATTACTCAGCCATAAAAAAGAATGAAATAATGCCATTTTCAGCAACATGGATGGACCTAGAGATTCTCATACTAAGTGAAGTCAAAGAAAGACAAACATATGATATCACTTACACGTGGAATCAAAAAAAAAAAAAGGATATAGGAGTTCGAGTTGTGGCGCAGTGGAAACGAATCCGGCTAGGATCCAGGAGGATTCCAGCTGGATCCCTGGCCTCCATCAGTGGGTTAAGGATCTGGCGTTGCCGTGAGCTGTGGTGTAGGTCGAAGATACAGCTCGGATCTGGCATTGCTGTGGCTGTGGCATAGGCCAGCAGCTATAGCTCCGATTCAACCCCTAGCCTGGGAACCTCCAAATGCCACACGTGTGGCCCTAAAACGTCACCAAAAAAAAAAGGCAGGGGATGTAAATGAACTTATTTAAAACCAGAAACATACTTCTAAAATAAACTTATGGTTACCAAAGGGGACAGGTGAAGGGGATGGATGGATCGAGGGTTTGGGACGGGCATTGGTATGCCATTGTATATGGAATGGATGGTCAACAGGGACCTGCTGTATAGCACAGGGAACCCTACCCAATATTCTGTGATAACCTATATGGAAAAAGAATGGATACATGTTATGTGTATAACTGAATCGCTTTGTTGTACAGCAGAAATTATCACAACATTGTGAATCAACTATATTTCCACATAACTGAAAAAAAGACTGTGTTTCCCAAGCTCTGGGTTCCTCAACTATGACACAAACCTTCTGTTCACAGAGCATTTTCCTGGGCTTCTCTGTATCATCCAGTGGGACTTGGGGACAAGGAAAATGGATGAAAACATGAAGCTCTTGTGCCTGCTGGGCTGTGAGCAATGAAGTCCTTTGTTTCCAGTCCTGTAGTCCTGTGCCTTCTTCAGCATCCGTGGAACAGTGGCAGGCAAACTTGTTAGCTTGCGAGTAGGATAAAATCTCAGCTCCTTCAGACAATACCAAGTATGGGTGAGAATGTGGAGAAATTGAAATTCTCATACATTGCTCATGGGAATGTAAAACGGTACGTACACCTTGATAAATCATTGCGCAGTTTCTTAAAAAGTTACCCATAAATGTATCATATGACCAAATAATTCCACTCCTAGGAATCTCTCCAAAAGAAATGAACACCTATGCCCATACGTTATAGTCGAAACTAGAAAAAAATGCACATATCCATAAACTGGGGAATTAATAAGCAAAATGTGCTATCTCCAGAACATAACTTTTTTTAATCTCGGCTCCTTCAAAAAAAGAAAAAAAAGGAACTCCCATCATGGCTCAGTGGTTAATGAACCCGACTAGCATTCATGAGGACTCGGGTTGGATCCCTGGCCCTGCTCAGTGGGTTAAGGATCCGGCATTGCCGTGAGCTGTGGTGTAGGTTGCAGACGAGGCTCGGATCTGGCGTTGCTGAGGCTGTTGCATGGGCCAGAAGCTATAGCTCTGATTCGACCCCTAGCCTGGGAACCTCCATATGCCACGGGTGCGGCCCTAAAAAGACAAAAGACAAAAATAAATAAAAAATAAATAAAAATCTCAGATCCTTCATAATTGTTAACAGTTTTGGCAATGAGGATGTAATGCTGAGAGACTTGGTTTTCTGGCAGAGAAGAGTAAAGGGGCTTTTTGTGTTTGGGAGATAAGAGAGACTCCCCACTGTAGTTCCCGTCGTGGGGCAGTGGTTAACAAATCTGACTAGGAAATATGATGTTGCAGGTTCGATCCCTGGCCTTGCTCAGTGGGTTGAGGATCCGGCGTTGCTGTGAGCTGTGGTGTAGGTCACAGACGAGGCTCGGATCCCCCGATGCTGTGGCTCTGGTGTAGGCCGGCAGCTACAACTCCGATTGGATCCCCAGCCTGGGAACCTCCATATGCTGGGAGCGGCCCAAGAAATGGCAAAACGACAAAAAAAAAAAAAAAAAAGAGAAAGAGAGAGAGATTCCCCATGATTCATCAGGAAGAGCTCTCATCCAAGTAGAGGGCAAGAGCTGAGGAATAAGGGGTCCTCCCACCAATTCCACCTGTTCGTGCAGCTGAGAGGTGAGAGTTAAGATTGAGGCAAGCTGTTCAAATGGTGTTTGGCTGTTCATTTTTCCGCTGAGGGAGAGGAGGAAGAGATGTTATTGCCACAATGCAACAGCAAGCTCCACAAGTGCTAGTCATAAGACAAGAAGGCAGTGATTCTTTAGACAAGATATCCCCTAAGTTAAAATTAGGAAATAGAGGAGTTTCCGTTGTGGCACAATGGAAACAAATCTGGCCAGGACCCATGAGGTTGCAGGTTCGACCCCTGACCTTGTTCAGTGAGTTAAGGATCCAGTGTTGCCATCAGCTGTGGTGTAGTTCGCAGACGTGGCTCGAATCTGACGTTGCTGTGGCTCTGGCATAGGCCGGTGGCTACAGCTCCCATGAGACCCCTAGCCTGGGAACCTCCATATGTTGCGGGTGCAGCCCTAAAAAGGACAAAAGAGAAGAAAAAAAAATTAGGAAATAGAGCTTTGGGTAGACCAAAATCAGAAGTTTGGTTAACCCAAGCCTGAGCCCATCACATGAAATGGAAAGTAAGCGCAAAACCTCTCCTACTGACACAGAACTACTCTCAAGATTCTGGTTAAGTCATCACCCCCGGTTCCACAGAGAAACGCTATCCTTGTCTTCCAAAGCTGTTACAAGTTGAGCTACTTTATATTAGCTGTTTACAGAAAGCCTCTCTAGGAGATGACAGTTGGCTGACATTTGAATGACAAGAGCCTGATAAGAGAAGGTCAAGTGGGCAGCATTGCAGACAGAGGATACCTAAGGCAAAGACCCTTCCCTGAAAATGAGCAAAATGTGTTCCCGGACTCTGGGGAATGAGAAAAAGAGAGGAGTCATGCATAAGGCCTATGCTTTTTAGCTTGAGCAAGTAAGTGGATGGTAATGCTGTTTAATGAAACATGGTCACCAGAAAAGAAGCAGACTTGAGTAGGGAATCTGTTCTAGAGTTCTGGGGAGAAGCGAGAGCAAGAAAGAGTTGAGTGTGGAGTTCCTGTTGAGGTACAGTGGAAACAATCCAACTAGGAACCATGAGGTTGAGGGTGCAATCTCTGGCCTCTTTCAGTGGGTTAGGGATCTGACATTGCTGTGAGCTGTGGTGTAGGCTACAGACCCGGCTCAATCCCACGTTGCTCTGGCTGTGGCATAGGCCGGCAGCTGTAGCTCCGATTCGACCCCTAGCCTGGGAACCTCCACATGCTGCAGGTGCAGCCCTAAAAAGAAAAAAAAGAAAAAAATGGCATATACCTGACACTTACTATATGTGTTAGGTGCTTATGATGTGCCAGGCATTATCTAAGCAGTTTATGAATATTTTCTTAGTTATACTCTCAACATCCATATAAAGTTAGCACTGAATTCTTACCTTCATTTCAAAGATGAAGAAACAGGGAGTTCCCTGGTGACTCAGTGGGTTAAGGATCCAGCATTGTCACTGCTGTGGCAGTGTCAATCCCTGGCCCAGGAACTTCCACACGCTGTGGATGCAGCCAAAAAAAAAAAAAAATGGTTTTTTTTGGCCGCCCCACAGCATATGGAGTTCCCAAGTCAGGGATCAGATCTGAGCCACAGTTGCAACCTACACCACAGCTGCAGCCATGCCAGATCCTTAACCCACTGTGCTGGGCTGGGGGTCGAACCTGCATTGTGGTGCTGCAGAGATGCCACCGATCCGATTGAGCCACAGTGAGAGCTCCCCAAATGGTTTTTTAATTAAAAGAATAAACAGGGAGTTCCCCTCGTGGCTCAGTGGTTAACAAATCCGACTAGGAACCATGAGGTTGCAGGTTTGATCCCTGGCCTCGCTTAGTAGGTTAAGGATCCGGCATTGCCATGAGTTGTGGTGTAGGTTGCAGACATGGCTTGGATCCGGAGTTGCTGTGGCTGTGGCGTAGGCCGGCAGCTACAGCTCCGATTGGACCCCTAACCTGGAACCTCCATATGTCTTGGGAGCGGCTCTAGAAAAAGCAAAAAGACAAAAAAATAAAAATAAATAAATAAACAAAAACTAAGAAACAAAGAAAATTCTCCCGAGGTCAGTAGCTTATGGAGGTAAAGTCAGAAGAAAAACCCAGGCAGACTGAATCCAAGAGGCCAAGTGCGATACCACTATGATATATTATCTGGTGTTCAGTGGTATTTAAAGCTGTGAAACCAGATCATTCAGGGACAGAGTATAGGTAAAGAGAAAAGGGCACTGAAGTGCTGTGACATTTAGTCATGTCCTTTCAGAATTTATAATTTCCTCTGTCTTGTTCTGTCCTTACCAGACAGGATACTAATTTATCAATTTATCTGTTTCATCAGGAACCACCTGCACAGATAACCAACCCAGTTCCTAAACTAGACCTACCAGCTCTTATAAATTAATAAAGTAGAATTCTTATTTATAACTATCTGTATGGTTGGTTTGATTCCATTATTTCCCTTTGATTAATTGGTAAGAATAGAATGTCTGGACAAGTGCTAAAACCCTAAAGCACCCAGCAGGCTTTCCGGAGCATCTCTTTAGCCACAATATGTGTCATTCCGGGAATTCTGGAAAGTAGAGTTTCCATGTAACTTATAAAAATTCAAAGAAAATAAAATTCTGAATTGAAAATACTAAACTCAGGATTTTGCTCACAGTGCACCCGGTTTCAGTCACTATTTATAAGCTTTGTCAAGACCTTGACCTCAGAAGGAACCATGGCAGCTGAGGAACATCAAGTACCAGGTGAGGACTCTGTGGTCTAAATATGAGGGGTTTCTCTTTTTTTAATATTTTCTTAGAATTTTTTTAAAAGTACAGGTGATTTACCATGTCCCTTCAATTTCTGCTGTGCAGCAAAGTGGCTCAGTCATACACATGAACATTCTTTTTGTTCATCGTCTCTTCCATCATGTTCTAACCCACGAGATTGGATGTAGTTCCCTGTGCTGTACAGTTGGATCCCGTTGCTTACCCACTCCAAATGCAACTGTTTGCGTCTTAAATATAAGGGGTTTCATGGAGTTTCCATCATGGCTCAGTGGTTAAAAAATCCGATTAGGAACCATGAGGTTGCAGGTTCGATCCCTGGCCTCGCCCAGTGGGTTAAGGATCCGGCATTGCTGTGAGCTGTGGTGTAGGTCACAGACTCCACTCGGATCTGGTGTTGCTGTGGCTCTGGGGTAGGCCAGTGGCCACAGCTCCGATTAGACCCCTAGCCTGGGAACCTCCATATGCCTCAGGAGCGGCCCTGGAAAAAAGGCAAAAATACAAAAAAAAAAAGAAACCTCTCATATATATACATACATATATATATATATATATATATATATATATATATTTATATTTATATTTATATAAAAAAAATATATATATATATATTTTTTTTTTTTGCCTTTTTTCCAGAGCCGCTCCTGCAGCATATGGAGGTTCCCAGGCTAGGGGTCTAATCGGAGCTGTGGCCGCCAGCCTACGCCAAAGCCATAGCAATGCGGGATCCAAGCCGCATCTACGACCTACACCACAGCTCACGGCAATGCCAGATCCTTAACCCACTGAGCAAGGCCAGGGATCGAACCCGCAACCTCATGGTTCCTCATGGTTCCTAGTCGGATTCGTTAACCACTGGGCCACGACGGGAACTCCTATGAGGGGCTTCTAAAATGTCTCTCTTTTCTTTAGTTTTGAACAATTGGTATATAAATCTATAGCAGCAGGGCACCTCAGATTCACCAATTCTCTCTCCCTCAATGAAAAAAGAAAAGATAAATGTACACCAATATTCATAGCAGCATTATTCACAATAGCCAACATATGGAAGCAACCTAAACGTCCACCAACAGGGATGTGGATGGTGAAGATCTGGTGTATTATAAATATATAATAATCTATAATCTATAAAAGTCACTGTATTGTACACCTGAAACTAATGTAATATTGTAAAGCAACTACAATTAAAAAAGAAAGAGAGGAGTTCCCATTGTGGCTCAGCAGGTTAAGAACCCAATGTAGTCTCCAAGAGGTTTGATCCCTGGCCACACTCAGTGGGTTAAAGATCTGGTTTTGCCACAAGTTGCAGCATAGTTTGCAGACGTGGCTCGGACCTGGCATTGCTGTGGCTGTGGCGTAGACCAGCAGCTGCAGCTCCAATTCAACCCCTAGCCTGGAAACTTTCATATATCGCAGGTGTGGCCCTAAAAAGAAAAAAGAAAGAAAGAAAAGTTTGTGCCTCACGTTTCGAAGCAGAAGTTCTTCCACTGACCTGTAATGGCTTTTTTTTTTTTTTTTTTCCCAAGGGAAATTTCCCTGATTTTTTCTCTTGGTTAGGTTACTATTGAAAGGTCCATTATTCTTTTTTTTTTTTTTTTTTTTTTTTTTTGTCTTTTGTCTTTTTGTTGTTGTTGTTGTTGCTATTTCTTGGGCCGCTCCCGCAGCATATGGAGGTTCCCAGGCTAGGGGTTGAATTGGAGCTGTAGCCACCGGCCTACGCCAGAGCCACAGCAACGCGGGATCTGAGCCGCGTCTGCAACCTACACCACAGCTCACGGCAACGCCAGATCCTTAACCCACTGAGCAAGGGCAGGGATCGAACCCGCAACCTCATGGTTCCTAGTCAGATTCATTAACCACTGCGCCACGACGGGAACTCCTCCATTATTCTTTTATTACATTCATCACATTTGAAATTATGTGACCAATATATGAGACTAAAGACTGTATCTGTATGATTCATTGCCACAGCATCAATACCTACCATAGTTCTTAGCATATAGAAGATGTTCAACGAATATCTGTTCAGGAGTTCCCATTGTGGCTCAGAGGGTAAGAACCCAACACAGTGTCCGCAAGGATGCAAGTTTGATCCCTGGCCTCCCTCAGAGGGTTAAGGATCCAGCATTGGTCGCATATGTAGCTCAGATCTGGTGTTGCCATGGCTGTGGCATAGGCCAGCAACTGTAGCTCTGATTCAACCCGTTGCCTGGGAACTTCCATATGTGGCAGGTGAGGAGCTAAAAAAAAAAAAAAAAAATCTGTTGAATGACTGAGTGGAAAAGCCTGGACACAGACAGATAAGGCAGCTTCCAGCAACATCAACTGCAGGATCCTCATGCTCTTAAAGTTTGCAAACTAATCACAAAGGCTTTCACAAAGAAACTTGAGAAGGCGTTTCTAAGTCATTAGTATATGGTAATAGTTTACGTTCATTCTATGCCCATAGCAATTAATATAAGCATTGAAATGTATTAAGAAAACTTATGTAACTCTCCAAACTTGCTAAAACTCTTGAATTTCCTCCATTCTGTCAATCGTGTCAGCAAGAAATTTGATCAAAATATAATTTATAATGTTATCTGCTCCTTTAATTTCTGTGGCCTCTAGTGATTAAGTCTCATGAGCTTGGCTCTTTTTTATGTCATTATAAATGTCTCTCTGAGCCCGTTAAGAGATCCAATGAGTTGTTTTGCATAAAATCTATACAAAAAGCCATCTCACTACATATCATTTAAGAGTCTCATAAATGATAATTTTTTAAATTTTTGTTATAGTTGATTTACAGTGTTCTTTCAATTTCTGCTGTACAGCAAAATGACCCAGTTATATATTTATATTCGTTCTTTTTTTCACATTATCCTCCATCATGTTCTGTCACAAGTGGTTAGATATGGTTCCCTGTGCCATAGAGCAGGAGCTCATCACTTATCCAGTCCAAATACAATAGTTTGCATCTACTAAGCCCAAATTCCCTGTCCCTCCCACTCCCTCCCCCCTCTCCCTAGGCAACCACAAGTTTGTTCTCTATGTCTGTGAATCAGTGTTCTGTTTTGTAGATAGGTTCATTTGTGCCATATATTATATTCCAGATATAAGTGATATCAAATGGCATTCATCTTTCTCCTTCTGACTTACTTCACTTAGTATGAAAAAAATCCATGTTGCTGGACTTTTTGTTCTTTTTTATGGCTGAGTAGTATTCCATTGTGTGTATGTACCACATCTTCTTAACCCATTCATCTTTCATTGGACATTTAGGTTGTTTCCATATCTGGGCTATAGTGAATAGCGCTGCAGTGAACATAGGGGTGCATGTATCTTTCTGAATTAGAGTTTTCTCTGGATGTATGCCCAGGAGTGGGATTGCTGGATCTTATGGTAATTCTGTATTTAGTTTTCTGAGGTACCTCCATACTGTTTTCCAAGGTGGTTGTACCAATTTACATCCCCACCAACAGTGTAGGAGGGTTCCCTTTCCTCCACACTCTCTCCAGCATTTATTATTTGTAGACTTACTAATGATGGCCTTTCTGACTGTTGTAAGGTGATAAACGATAATTTGATAGAGATGCTGCAATTCTATAACACAAGCAAGGATGACTTTACCAAACTATTTATTATACTCATGAAATTTAGATCTTGACGAATCTCCTGGATCAAGTATCTTAATGCTAAGTAAGACACGTTTAGGCCCCTCAAGCTGTCATAGGACTACAAAGCTTCTTTTAGGATCTTGCTACTGAAAATAAATCTGCAGGACTTACATCAGTATTACCTGGTACTGTGGACTGAATTGTGTTCTCCCCAAAACTGATATGTTGAAGCCCTGACTCCCAGTGTGATGGTTTTGGAGCTGGGGACTTTGGGAGGTAGTTAGGTTCAGATGAGGTCTTGAGCGTAAAGCCTCCATGATGAGATTACTGCCCATCTAGGAGAAGAAAGAGGCCAGAGGTCGCTTGCATTCTTTCCACCAAGCCAGGAAGCCAGCTCTCACCAGAATCCGACTACACGAGCACCCTGCCGTCAGACTTTCAGCCTTCCGAACTTTGAGAAAATAAATTTCTTTTGCTTAAGCCACCTGGTCTATAGAAATTTTTATGGCAACCTGAGCTAAGATACCCAGGAGCTTGACAGAACTGCTGAATTTCAGAACCTGTCTCAGACCTGTTGAAACAAAACCTGCACTTTTGGAGTTCTTGTCATGGTGCAGTGGTGAACGAATCCGACTAGGAACCATGAGGCTCCGGGTTCGGTCCCTGGCCTTGCTCAGTGGGTTAAGGATCTGGCGTTGCCGTGAGCTGTGGTGTAGGTCACAGATGTGGCTCTAGCGTAGGCCAGCAGCAGCAGCTCTGATTAGACCCCTAGCCTGGGAATCTCCATATGCCGTGGGAGCAGCCCTAGAAAAGGCAAAAAGGCAAAAAGGCAAAAAAAAAAAACAAAAAACTGCACTTTTATAAAATCTTCAGGTGATTTTCATGCTCGCTACACAGCACAATTAAAGTTTGAGAAGCTCTATTTTAGGGACCTCCTTCAAGATAGAATAAAAACCACCTGAATACATCAATCTCTGGAAGCAGGTTCCCTGATGTGAAATTCTTCAATAGGCTCCCAATCAGAAGTACCCAGCGGCTGACAAGTCCTTGAAAAGTGTCAGCTTTCCCTGCTTCCTCTTCTTCTTCTTTTAGGGCCACACCCATGGCACATGGAGGTTCCCAGACTAGGGGTCAAATAGGAGCTGTACCCACTGGCCTACACCAGAACTCATAGCAACACCAGATCCTTAACCCACTGACCAGAACCAGGGACTGAACCTGCATCCTCATGGATACTAGTCAGATTCGTTTCTGCTGAGCCAGGATGGAAATTCCTCCCTGCTTCCTTTCTAACTGGATTTTATCTCTGAGGCCAGAGGTACCATGTTAGGATGTAGGTCAACAGGCAGCAAACAAGCAGATTCTCAACAACGGCTTTTTCAGCTTTATTAAAGCAAAACTGACCAATAAAATGTGGTAGAGTTAAAGTGGACAGCGTGATTTGATATATGTCTACTTTGTGAAGTGATTACCACAGTCAGGTTAGCACACCCATCACCTCACATGGGTACCATTTTTTCTACGTGTGATGATAATACGTAAGGTCTACTCTCTTCACGAGTTTCAAGTACCCAACACAGTATTATTAACTATAGTCACCACGATGGACCTTAGACCCCCAGAGCTTACTGATTTCCTAAGGGAAGGTTCATACCCTTCCACAACAGTCCTTTACTGCAGTAAAAACGATCCCAGTCAACTTACCCTAAAGTGAGACATTCATACATGAAAAAGAACAAATATTAATAGGAACTTAAAAGGAGCAAAAACCACAACTAAGTTAAAGTGCTATGGACCCATGCCCATTTTCAGCTGTCCCTCTGTTGATGGATCACCAGACCTTCCTCTTCCATTGGCTTTATCAGATTTCTAAATTCAAGGTGACACACTTTAAGGAATCCAGAGAAAATAACATCCAATTTCACTTTTTTCCCCAGAACCACCTATATTATCACTTTTATTACAAGAGGGAAGTAATAAATTATTACTCAATTACAAGATTGAGCGGAAGGCACAGAAGGTAGTCCCTTCTCCTTCTCTTGGGCACACTTAACCCATGCAGCTGCTCCACCTAGGGCAAATATGTGGTTAAAAGTGAAAGCGGATTTTTTTTTTTTGGTGTGCCTTTTTTTAAGCCACCCCTGGTACTTACTTATCTTTTAGCTGGAAGTTCATACCTTTGGTGCACTTTTAGGTTCACAGCAAAATTGAGCGGAAGGCACAGAAAGTTCCCATATGTATCCTCCCAACCCCCATTCATGTATAGCCTCCCCCACTACCAACACACACACACACACACACACACACACACACACACACACACCCGCCCAGCGAAGTGTTTCATCTGCTACAATCAAAGAAACTGCATCGACCGCCCAAAGCCCATAGTTTACATTAGGTTTTATTCTCAGTGTTGTATATTCAATAGGTTCATACAAATTTATAAAGACATGTATCCACCATAACAGTCTCCTACAGAGTATTCTCGTGCCCTCAAAAATCCACTTTCGGAAGTTCCCATTGAGGTGCAGCAGAAGCAAATCCCACTAGGATGCAGGTTGGATCTCTGGCCTTGCTCAGTGGCTGGGGATCCTGCATGGCTGTGGCTGTGGTGTAGGCCAGCAGCTGTAGCTCTGATTTAACCCCTAGCTTGGGAACGTTCATGTACTGTGGGTACAGCCCTAAAAAAGTCACACCAAAAAAAAAAAAAATCCGCTTTCACTTTTAACCACATATTTGCCCTAGGTGGAGCAGCCGCATGGGTTAAGTGTGCCCAAGAAAAGGAGAAGGGACAGGACACAACTGAAGATCTCATACTCCTAACTCCACCAACATGTTCCTGCCCTAACAGGATATCAGAGAGTAACGTTGTCTCTTTTTGAGGAGTAACCTCAAACTGTCACCTAATATGCTCAGCACACTCACCAAATGTTGCCTTCAGTCTTTCTCTTGCCAATGGCCTAGGAAGTAGTCTACTTTCTTGGTTGCCTACCACAGGTGACAAAATAATATTTCCCAATTTTACTAGCCCAAGTGCCTTGAATTCCTAGAAAACAGGGGTAATGTTTTCTCTATTTTTGGTGTCTGCCTGCATAATACAGTTAAGTGTCCCCCTGAAATTTGCTGGGATGAAATGAAAGGTCAATGCCTTGCCCATCTTTCCCAAATCTAAATCAGCACCTTCTCCCACTTTTTTTCCCCATCCATATTGAGTTTGGTATTTGTGATGAGCTTCTAGGATGACGTGTCAAGAAATGGACCCACTTCTGAGCCTACAAAGAAACTGGCGTGCTGCGCAGGGATGACAGTTTCCCAAGATCTTTCCTCACCGTGGATGGTCCTGTACTATCTCTTTAGCATCTTCCATGACCGCTTGTCCACTGATGCTGTAATGGTTTTCCAAAGGCTAACTTCCTCCCATCTCAGCCTTCCCTTTGGAAGAGTATTTCTATCACCAGCTTAAACTAACAAATGAAAAGCCAGGGGCGATTTTAAGCAGCTGGTTTTCAGTTCTGCAGCAGCGTTTAAGCGGACCAAACAAGAAAAATTCATACGGACTCACTAAGACCTGGGTCTAAAAGTTCTTCTGGCTCCTCACCCCAGAGCCCTATCCCCTGGTTCCCCTCCACTCCCACCCTGGCTTCATTTTCATTTCAAAGGCAAAGGCTTGAAAATCACCTCTGAGCAGCTACGCTATGTCCCAGTCCAGATCCTGACTGTCAGCCAAGCCAAGTCCCTATCTTCAGTGATAGGTGCGCTAATTCCAGGAAAAATGTGACATTTCACCTAGGTCACAAATACCCTCTGTTACATGACAAATGGGTGGGATTATCACCTTTGCTTTAAGCAAACTCCAGGAGAAGAGGAGCAAGTCCATGAGGTTAAATACTCCTCCAGGGTCCACAAAAGTGGGCTCGGTTAGGCCAGAAATATATCCACTGTCTTTTTTTTAAGGGCCGCACCTGCAGCATATGAAAGTTCCCAGGTTAGGGTTTCAAACAGCTGCTGGCTTACACCACAGCCACAGCAACACATCTGAGCCACATCTGCGACCTACACTGCAGCTTGTGGCAACACCAGATACTTAACCTACTGAGCAAGGCCAGGGATGGAACCCACATCCTCATGGACATCTTGTTGGGTTCTTAACCTGCTTCTGGGGGACCTCCTACATCCACTACCTTTACCAACCAAAGCACTCTAGTCCCAGGCTGGAATGTCATAGGCACTGAACAGACTTGCTCAAAGGTATTTAAGAACAAGAATAATTTCATAAGCATGGTAGCAAAGAACTTTGGCCTCAGTATTCAAAAGCTGGCTTTGGGTGAAATGAAAACAGCAAGTGGAATTAAAGGCCTAGTCACAGAAAGGACAACGCTATGACCATGTGGGATGTAGTTCCAAGGGAAATCCTTTTAACTCATTTTCACATGAGAAAGACCTGAGTGCAATTTTAAAGGGAGAAGAAGTGGGAGTTCCCGCTGTGGCACAGTGTATTCATGATCCAGCTTGGCCTTCTCAATTCAATCCCCAGCCCCACATGGTGGATAATCAACCCTCAGCCAGGGAACTTCCACATGCTGCAATGTGACCGCAAAAAGAAAATAAATAAAAATACAGGGAGAAGTATATGATCCCTTACATATGCCCCTATTGAATCATTTGTTCGTTTTTGTCTTTTTAGGGCCGCACCCATGGTATGTATGTATGTATTTTGTCTTTTTTGGGCTGCACCCATGGCATATGGAGGCTCCCAGGCTAGGGGTCCAATCAGAGCTCCTGCTGCTGGCCTACACCACAGCCAAACCAACTCGGGATCCGAGCCTCACCTGCAGCCTCCACCACAGCTCATGGCAAGGCCAGATCTTTAACCCACTGAGTGATGCGAAGGATCAAACCTATGTCCTCATGGATACTAATCAGATTCACTTCTGCTGCACCACTGCCTTTCAATCTAGTTCTTAACTGAGCACCGACTATATGTGAGGAACTGGTACAGATATTAGGAATACTTAGGCGAGCAGAATACAGCCTGTCTCGAGACACTGTTACCTCCTGATTCTTAAACTGCTTAAATTTCTTGAAGGAAGGGTCTCTGAGCTCCTTGGGATCCTCCCCGGGCTGACCTGTGCTCTGCCTGTGAACTAGCAGAGCACAGGTCAGCCTGGCATTGGGTTATCTGGCCTGGCATTGGGTTATCTGGCCTGTCACCTCCTTGTGGACTGGATCTTCCTCCAGGACAAGGGCAAGACTCTGGTCTTTGCATCCTCAGAGCCAGGCGAAGTGTGGGGTAGGGGAGAGGAGGACCAAATTCAGTAAATGGGTTAAATTCACACAAGAAAGTTTTTTTTTTTTTAACCTTAGAAAGTGGTTTGCATGCTAAGCATTTTTCCCGAAATCACAGAGAAGCTTGGGTCTGGGTAGAGCCTAGACCTGATTCCAGGGCTTGATTACAAACTCAGTGCCAACCGAACATTTCCATTTTTAGACTACTGCTAGAATATTCTTTTGTGCAATGTCTGAAAGATTAGGGCGATAATGACAGAAATAAGAAGATACTTAGAAACACCATATCTTTCAGGAATTTTTTCCTAATAAAATGTGATGAGCTGTCACTATTGAGTGAAATCATTGACCATTCTCTGAAATTCCTATGAATCTACCTAGAAAGGAATCTTTTCTTCTTCCTTGAGCTGACAGCCACCCCTAGAGAATGGCTGAGTCCCCACATTCCCCAGTGTCTCTCTTCTCAGAATCAGGGTTGAGAACACACAATGTCCTTTTTCACAAATGCCAAGGAGTGGAGCTGTGATGAGCACTCACTGCCCCCTCCTGGTCCACCCACTGCCTAACAAGGAGCACGCATTCATTCTTCCCTCCTTTGGCCCTATTACTTCTGAAAAAGGAAAGGAAAGGAAAGAAAAGGAAAGGAAAGGAAAGGAAAGGAAAGGAAAGGAAAGGAAAGGAAAGGAAGGGAAAAAGGAAAGGAAAGGAAAGGAAAGGAAAGGAAAGGAAAGGAAAGGAAAAAGGAAAGGAAAAAGGAAAGGAAAGGAAAAAGGAAAGGAAAAAGGAAAGGAAAGGAAAGGAAAGGAAAGGAAAGGAAAGGAAAGGAAAGGAAAAAACAACAGGATACCCCCACAAAAGTCAAATGTCTTTATTTTATATATAAAAAAAATTTGTACAGTTTTAGTTCCTATGTTTAAGAAAAAAAAAAATCCCTAAAATTGCCATAATGTTTAGATCCACTGCAAACTGTAAAAACAAGCTTTTTATATATTAAAAAAAGAATTTACATTTTACAATTTTCTACATGCATGCACAAGGTCTCAGCTCTGTAACCCAAAAAAAGAAAGAAAAAAAAATCTAGATCCAACAGTGGAAAATTCTACATTTACAATCTCACTTGGAAGGAACTCAGGCCCCTTCCTTTCACGCACAGAAGAAGAGATCACAACAATCACACACCAGGACCGAATCCATCAGCAGATACTGCCCTGTGGAGAGGGCAGAGGAAAGAGAAGACAGACAGACCGACGGACACCATGGAGGGGCAAGGGAGTGCATCCGGGCTCAATCGAAGGAGACAAGCACAAACTCTGGGAGACGGATGTTGGAGAAGGGATCCCAATGTCTCATCGCAGGTATTGTGTCAGGGTTTGCAACGGGACTGAGGTGGGGCTGGAGAAGGGAAAAGGCAAGGGCTGGAATGAGGGGGACTGGAAGAAAAGAGGCAGGGCTGATGGAAAATAAACAAGGATAAAAAAGGAGAGCACGAAGAGTAGCTGAAGAGAAAGGGACCAACAGGGACAGCGGCAGAGCGGCGAGGTAGGCGAAGGACTGAGGCACAGCATTCTGGTGTGGAGGGCAGGAGGACCAGCCTTCCGAGGTGGTGAAAAGGAAGGCCTGGGAGGTATGGTAGGGGTGAGCCAGGATGCTGGGGAGGCAAAAACAAGAGCCCTGGAGAGACCCGGCCATGGCATCCCTGATGGTGATGGGTGGGTCGAGGTGGCGATGGGTGGGCACAGCCCCACGAGGGAAAATGAGAACATCCAGCGTGGGATGGGACAGGCAAAGGGGGGGACGCTGCTCAGAGGGACTGAGTCAGCAGTTCACAGCATGAAGACAACTTCCCGAACAAGAGAAGCAAAGACAAACACAGCCATACACTTGACAATTCATCCTGACAGTTTAAAAAATAATAACAACAATAATCAAAGGAGACAAAGATACCACAGTTCTGACGCAAAGGACCAAAACACTACCATTCTCAGTCACAGCCCTTAGTGCTTAGAGAGAGAGTTGGGGTTTTAAAAAAAAAAAAAAAAAAAATTGTTGTAGGAAAAAGGAATGAAAAAATCACAGTGATTAAAAACATGGCAGGTTCTTAAAATAAACACTCCCTTGCCCCTAACCTAGGGCAGCAATTAAGATCTCAAATACTGTCCCTCTCCCCACCCCAACTCTTCCTCAACCACACCGCACCCCGCTCCTGCCCACAAAGGCAGGGACCCCCATCACCATCCAGGCCCCGTTTTCCAGGATAGTGAGGTATTTAGAAATGTGACCCAGTAGGGATTCCTCTGAAACCAGGTCTTTGAAGAATGTGGGGAAAAAAAAATACCTTCCCAGGACCCTCAGGACAGGATGTATTTCACTCAGGCTTGTTCCAAAACCCACAGCCCCAGCCCAAGGCGGACCCCCAGGCCCTGCCTAGGTTAGCCCCATGACCGCCTATGTGCAAACAAGGTTGGCAGCGGCCGACCAGCCCTTCTCTGGTAAGTAATATGTGGACAGATGTGCTTTTTCCGAAAGGACGGCAGGGGAAACCACCCCCAGGCTTCAGCATGTCCAGGGCCACTGCCCCACAGGGCACGCCTCCCTGGCAGCAAGGCAAGAACCAGTGAGTTTTCCAGGGGAAAGACGGGGGCACTGGGAGCTGTTTTGAGGGCTGGCCCAGGGACGGCTCCAGCCCAGCCATCAGAATGCCCCCGACATGGGTGCTGACTAGAGGTATATGAGTACTGCTTAGTTCTATTCCCCTCGGCTAAAACTCCATAATTTAAGGGGGTCTGATTTAAAGGCTCAGATTGACAATGAAATTAAGTATTAGAAGGCCAGCAAATTTTGCTCAGAATGAAACCAAAACACTCAAGAATTTAGACTGGGTGCAAAGACTGTGGAGGCTAAATGGGGTGAGAGGCTAAGTACCCATCAAAGGCAGCAATCTCGGCCCTCACCCCAATACCAAGGGAGACCAGAGCCCAGAAAACCAGGCAGGGAGGGAATGGGAATTGGGGGTGGGGTGGGGGAGGACCCTGGCCGGCCAAGGAAAAGAGACCCCTGAGGCAAAGAAGTGGACTTAAGGCAGGGGATGAGGAGAAGCTGCTGGCTTCCCCCCAAACAAGAGATGAGGCTACAGGTCTCCGGAGCTGAGAGAGGAGACAGCAGGACATCGGGTGGTTGGTGAGAGAAAGAAGAACGTTTGTCTGAGGCCGCCAGCGTGGGCTGCGGTCTGCAAGCCACTAATTCTGTCCAGGAGTCTCCGTGGCATTCTTCACAGGGAAGGGGGAGGAGACTCATCCCACCACGCAGGCGCAGAGGGTAGGGGTCAGGGACGTCCGTGGGGCTCTCTCGTGCCCGTCCGCCAGGGACCGCCTAGGAAAGACCAATGAGAAGAAAGGTACTGCGCCCCAGGGCCTAGGAAAAGGGGTCACAGAGGGTTTCCGTGTCAGTTTGCCCGTGGTCACACGTGACCACACAAAGTCGAAGTGGAAGGCGGAGACTTCAGGGTAAAGGATGGGATCTTCCCTTTGCTCTGAGTGTGTGGATGGGGGGAGAGGCTCCAGCAGCTAGAAGCAAATATCCCTGGAGGGAGACCCCTGACTCTGGGGCCGTGTGGGAGCATCCTGGCCCGAGGACGCCGGGTCGGCTGCAGGTGGGTGAGTGGGCAGAAGATCCACCTGTCACCTGGAGGGTGCGGGCAGCGCTGCCCGGGGGGAGTTTGGCATCTCGGCCCTCTCGAGTCAGGTCAGCACCCCCACCACCCCGAGGAACCCTTTTGGGGGCCACTGGAGAGAACTGCTAGGAGAACCTGGGTTCAAGAGAGTTGGGCTCGAGTGGGCCCTGTGCCCTTTCAGAAGAGACGGTCGCCCAGAGAAAGGAGAGGGAGAGAGGCACTGATTCCTGCAGGGCCTGGCGAGATACAAAAGTGAGGAGGATGGGAGCAAAGAGAGGGACTTCCCGGGGACGGCTGACAGCAGAATGGTCTCTCCAGGTTCACACGGGGTCAACAAGGAAGAGGGGAGAAGACAGGTGGGGGGGCCAGTTCATTCAAGTAAAAAAAAACACTAGCGCAAGAGGAAGAAGGGTGGCGGCGGGAAGGTGGTAGCGCCTGAGAGCCGGGCCCCCACCACCACCCTCAGGAGCCCCCCCTCCGTGTCTCCCACTCCCCCTGCTGTTGCACAGTCACACCGAGGTCTCCGACTGCAGCCTCATGACAAACTTGTGCGACTTGGGATCCACAAATTCCTCGGAGAGTTTGAAGAACGGGACCTTCTTGGTGCTGACCACCAGGCTGAAGTCCTGGCGTTTCAAGAGGAAAACGATGCCGTCCTTGAGCCCGTTGGTCACCGGCTCCTCGCTCACCAGTGTCCACTGCTTGGCCAGCCAGCGTTCCTTGTGGTACTGGATGGTGGGTCCGGCCGCCAGGTACCGCTCCAGGAAGGCCTGAGGAAGGGAGAGAGGACGTCACAGGAAGCTCTCCCGTGCACCTGCCATCCTTTACCCCCTGGCAGTACAGCTTCCAAAGACCACCAAGATGTCCCCAAGCCCACCCTCTGCATCCGGTCTCAGAGGGTGAGAGTGGGAAAGGGAGCACTTGCCTCAGACACATTTCATAAAGGCGGGAGCGGAGCCCCCAGCAGGGTCAGGACTGGGGCTTGGCTCTCCGGACCCCTCAGCCTCTGCTCTTCCCTGGCACCTGCCACGGCCCGGGCAAGCCCTCCCTCATCCACCCTCCCTCTTCCTTCTGCTCGTATGGGCAGTGCCCACCAGGTCTGCACCAGCTGAAAGCTGTCACAGTTGAACTGCAACTTCTTTCGTCACCTGTTCCCTACAGGTGGCTCAGAGGTTGGGATCCTAGGAAGCTGCCCGTGGAGCTGAAGGGCAGGAGTGGCTCAAAAAGAGTACAGAGCAGAGAGCATCTGCGGGAGGTGAGGGAGGTAAAGTGGGACATTGGATCTGAAAATCCCAGAACGTCTACAGGTTGAGAAAGAGGTCTCGGCCATTCTCAAAATGGTCTCCCAACTCCTTCCTCTCCTTACACCTAAGGTGGGGTGGATGGAATACGGATGAAAGGAGAGACTATAAGGAGGTGGAGATGAGAGAGAGCAGGATGGAGGGGAAGGAAGGAAGGGAGAGAAGACAGGAGAAGGACGTGGAGAGGAAGGGGCCAGAACTGGGGGCAGACGAAGGCTGCCGGGGGCAGAGCCGGCCCACCTTGGGCGTCATGTCGTGCGTGATGCAGAACTCAAGGTGCTGCAGGATGCTTTCCATGGTGTGGTACGGCTGCTGCTTGGTGGTGCGAAGGTACTTCTGCATGGCACGGGCCATGGAGGCGAAGATGGCCTGGGCTGCCTCCCGGGGGTCCATCACCTCCCTGGGGTTCTTCTGCTCCTCTTCTTGCAGCCGCTTAATGTGAGTGAAGGCCTCCTCCACCGCCACCACAAGCCTGGGGGACACGAGGGGTGTGGGCCAGATGCCCACCTCTCACCTTCCCCCGCAGCTTCACCTTCCAGCAGCCTGGTGAGGTCAGGCCTTTGTGCTGAAGCAGTACACACCTGGCCGGAGCCAAGAACCGGGCTTCGGGGGCCGTGTGTGTGTGTGTGTGTGTGTGTGTGTGTGTGTGTGAGAGAGAGCACCTGTGTGTGCAGCTGGGGGAGGGGAGGGTCTCCCTCCTCCCCCAGCTAGAGCTAGAAAATAGTTTTAGAGCTCAGTGGGCTCAACCCAGAGACCCAAAGAGGGCAATCCAGTATCAAACCCAGAGAGACACCTATGGATCAAACCCCAGAAAAATGAACACACTCCTAATGAACACCCTCAAATTGCACTTCAGCACATGAAAAATTCATATAACCACATCAAAATGACAGATGTTTATTCAACCAGGATAGCGACCTTAACTAACACCTATAGTGGGCAGAGGTACTGCAAAAAAAAAAAAAAAAAAAAAGTGCTACAAATCCAGAAGAAAAAGGTAAGAACAGCATAGAAAATGGGCAAAGAAGTGACCAAACAATTCATGACAGACCTGAGTGGCTGAAAAATAGATGAAGTCATGACTGTACTTAGAGAATTAAAGTGTTAATAAAATACAACTTACGTATCCAAATGGAAAAAATTAGGAAGATGACTATCATCCACATATTGGTCAGGATGTTGGGAATATTCTTTGAGTGAATGCAGCAATAAGATGCAATAAGCCAGATACATGGACGACAGCAAATCTCAAAACTAGAGCACGAAGGGGGAAGCAGGAAAAAGAAGCCAATTGACATCCAAAGCCTAGGGACACACAGGCTAGTATCTGGAAACCCAGGAACCTGGGACTTCAAGCGGCTTAGGATGGGATTCTGGGCTAAGAAGTCAATGTGCGGATCTGTGTACACCTACGAGCCTCTGTTGACTCTCTAGCTTCCCCTCAGTGTCTCAGTAAAGTTCCTTTTGAAAAGATCCTTTTGTCCAAGGATCTGAACCAAAGGAAAAAGTTTTCTCCTGGTTACAACCAAAGCAGTGGGGGACGAAAGGGTCCCCTAGGGCGGTGGCAGCACAGGAGACCCAAAGCACCTAGTCGGGGCAGAAGGTACAGGAGACAGAGAGCATCTCTGGTTTCCTTTCCACAAGGACCTTTTTTGGAGACCACTGGAGACTGGCTGGAATGTCACAGAAATGGGGCTGCTGATCTGTCTACGGCAGGGCCGCCAGCCTTGTGTTAGAACAGGGTAAGGGTGACCTTCCTCCCTGGAAGCCTGGAGATCACATGCAAGAGCAGAATCCCAAGACCCTCTGCAGACCGAGATGGGCCCTGGTAGCAGCAGGCACCAAGAAGGATTCTCCAGGCATGACTTAGTAACAACAGGAACAGGAAAACGGGAAGTGGGCGTATAAGAATTCACCAAGATTTAGGGCGTTCCCCTCATAGCTCAGAGGAAACGAATCTGACTAGTACCCATGAGGTTTGTTCCCTGGCCTTGCCCAGTGGGTTAAGGATCTGGCATTGCAGTGGCTGTGGCCGGCAGCTGTAGCTCTGATTCAACCCCTAGCTTGGGAACCTCCATATGCCACAGGTGAGGCTCTAAAAAGCCAAAAAAAACAAAAAGAAGAAGAAGAAGAAGAATGCACCAAGATTTGGGCACTAGAACCTCCTTTTTTGCAGGTAAAAGTGTACCTTCTGCTGAGCCAGCCTATAAGATCTACTGAAAGGAGGGCTGGTCCAGCCTCGGTCTCTGCTGTTGCCAAGTCCTTTGGTGGCCCCTCTGCCACCGTGTGGACAGAATTCACGTGCCCTGTCCACCTCTACCAGATCCCCATCCCCTGGTCATTCAATCATCTGGGTCCATTTTGTAGATGTAATGCAAGTACCAAGTCAGTGGACTTTAACATAAGGAGATTATCCTGGCAAGTCTGATCTCATCCCCTGAGCCCTTTAAAAGCAGAGTTTTCTCAGGCTAGAGGTGAAGTCAGAGAGACAATGGTTGCTTCCGGCCTCGAGGAAAAAGCAAACTGCCTGCGGGCCCAGGTGACCAGGTACTGATTCTGCCAACAACCAGTGAGTTTGGAAGGGGACCCAGGCTCAAGTGAGAGTCGTCTTGACTTCAGCCCATGAGAGCTGAGTGGAGAGTCCAGCTCCCCACCCCCGACCCACAGGACTACGAGTCAGTAAGTGTGGGTTGCTCTGTAGCACTGCATTCATGGCGGTTTATTAACATGGCAACAGAAAACGAAAGCACACAGCCTGCCCCTGTCACCACTGCTGTGTTGTTCAGCAGCAGCGCAAGCCGGATGGTCTTCCTCTCCCCAGCCTACCCACAACAGCGCCCCCCCCAGCGCCCCCTCCTTCCCCAGGGACCCACCTGGCCCTCCGCTTGCGCACCCTCCGCTCGTGCTCGGCCTCCTCGTAGTAGTACTCATTGTGGCTGTTGTCCCTTCTCCGGGCCGCAGCTGCAATCACAGCCCGGGACTGGCCCGTGGAGTTGTTGGTGCTGTTTTCTGCACAGGAGCAGAGAGCGGGTGGTCACTTCAGAGCGTGACCTCGTTTCTCACTCCAGGACGCCTGGAGCCAGCCGCATGATGTGTCCAGGGGAAGCTGGGTCCACCCCCCAGCAGTACCGCCCATTCCCAACCCTCCTGGCGGCAGCGTCTGGGAGAGGCCCGAGGAAAGCAACCAGGAAGGGCCGGAGGGCAGGAGTCCTGCACGTGCTCCTCCGCAGTGCGGGAGGCTCTGGAGCTCAGCAAGCGAGGCCTTAGGCCAGAGCTGATGAGCTGACGCAGAGAAGCTGGATTAAGGGGACACACCGTAGCGTAAAGGGACAGTAAGCAGAATCAGCAGCTAAGACCAGCCACCTGGAGTCAAGGGAAATGACAGAACAGAAGGGGCTGGGATGCGGGCTGGGAAAGGAGAAAGCGAGGGAAGAAGGGAGAAAGAGGAACAGGAGGCGGGAGCTTGGGAGTCCTGCTTGGGAAGAGAGCAGGAGGCCGAGGAGCAGGGCCGCTCACCCTCTCCGAGGGAATACACCTTGAAGCCAGACACTTTCTTGGCCAGGACGGACTTGGGCAGGTTGAGGAGGGCAGGGTTGTAGACAGGGAAGTCATGGTAATACTTCTCCAGGATCCACACTGCCACGCGCTGGATGCTGTGGGGGAGACGGCAGGAGGGGGAGGGAGAAGGGACAGACAAGGGGCGCAGGGGGAGGGACACATCAGGGCAGGTTGGCAGGGCAGGAAAGGACACGGGACAGGGACAAGCTGCTTCCAAGAAGCCTGGCTCAGGGCCTGAGGTCTACTTACCAGGCTCCCAAGCCTTCCCCAGGGCTGGGCCTGCCAGTCCTTGCCTGCCGTGCTGAAGCCCGGGGGAGAAAGGGCATTGGGCCAGGATCCCATGCAAAGGGTCACCTCCTCCCCTCCAGCACTCCCCCCACGACATCCTACACGACCAGGAGGTGCTACTGATACTCTGGATGGCCTGGAGGGGGGGGGCATCCTGGCCCCAGGTTTAGGGGACACTCAAGAACGCTCCTCATTATCTTTTCCTCTGGCGGGGGGGGGGTCCCACCCCTGGCCAGCTCATCTCAGTGACCACTCACTGAGTATCCTCAAGAGGCCACGCCTCCAAGAAGAAAATGATTCCAAAAAGCCCCTGTTCATGCCCCATGCCTTTCTCCTCTTTGGTCCATCCCTCTCTAAGATCCTTCATCTCTGTCTGTTCATCTGTTTACTCCTGCACCATCTGGCTCCAGGACCCTGAGCATGACCGTTCCATCAAGCACCAAATGCTGTGCTGAGCACGCAACTCCTTCCCACACTGGCCCATCCCTACCAGCCCCGCCATCACATCCTCCTGCCCTCCGGTGCCCTCAGCCTCTGCCCCAGGCCCGACCACCGGCTCCCACGTGTCCGTACCTGAGATGGCCCACATTGTAGAAGCGGCTGGCCCCGTCGGTGGAGCGCACGACCTTGAGTGTGAACTGAGGCTGGAGCTGGCGCAGCTCCAGCAGGACCACGGCCAGGTAGTGCACAAAAAGCAGGGCATCCACCAGCGACACGGCAAACTGCACCACGCCTTGGTAGCTGCGCTCGCGAGCGTCCAGGATGCGCACGCCGTAGAAGAGCCAGTAGGAGACGACAAGCAGGAAGACAAGCACCATGAGCAGCGCACGTAGCACAAAGACACGGGGCAGGGAGGCCTTGGGCCGGCGGAAGAACAGGGCCCAGCTGCCCAGCAGCAAGATGAGCAGCTTGAAAGCCACGGAGATGAAGAGGCCCTCGCAGGCTGTCCCGCACGGCTCCAGCTCCTCCCGCCACAGCAGCGGGGGCAGCAGCAGGAAAGCCAGCGGTGTGAGGAAAGAGAGCAGGGCCAGCGTGGCCCCCGCTGCCACACCCAGGTGCCGGGAGCAGTCCAGCGGGACGCTGTCCTCCATGTCCTTGGCGATGCGTGTGAGGTCATCGTGGGAGATGCTGTGCTCCGAGGTGCCCGTGACGACCGTGGTCGTCTCCCCCCAGTTGTCATCCTGCAGCAGGAAGGGCCACAGACACGGGGTGGGGGGGGAAGAGGAGGCAGAGGGGGAGGAGACACAAGAGAAAAGGTGAGGGGAGAGAAGACAGCACAGCAGGGAGACGAGAAAAGAAGGTAATCAGTGAACCTGCAGCCATCAAGGTATTTACTGAGTACCACTGCCCAAACCTGACCTCTTCAGGGAGGGACGGGACATCTGAGACCTGGGCCCTCAGGGAGCTTCTCGCCATCAACGAGATAGGAAAAAACTGCACGTGCGCCCTCAGAGCAGAGGGTACAAGAGAGGTGCCAGGGAGCTGCTCAGCCAAAGCAGGCTCAAGCAAGCCGCCTGCAAGGCCAGACTAAGCAGTAGGTACCTATCCTCCAGACGTTGAGAGCCTCTCAAAGTTTCTGGTTAAGAGAGTGACCTGACAAAGGCAGCATGGTGAGGAGAGGATCCCAGGAGGAAGGGACAGGGAAGGTAAGGGACTAGTGCAAGGCACGAAGACTCAGGGCCACTCTGGGTCTCCAGTCTGCATCTGCCTGGCCGGCTTTGCTGGGCCATCTGAATGCCAACACAGGGGCTGCCTGGTCCTGGAGGCAAGTGTGTGGACAGGCTGAGGTCCCCTGGGGCCCTTCCGAGTGTGGTCCACTCAAGCTGCTTCCCTGAAGTGGCTGGACGCCAGCCCACAGATGAGCGCCAAGACCACCAGTGGCCATCAGTATCCACACCCAGGGGATGGGGAATCACATCCTGACACCCAGGAGATTCGGCTGCAGGACTGAGACATGGGATGGGGGTGTAGGAGACTGCCTGGCAGGGTCAGCAACTGGGGGTGGAGAATCTTCCCCCAGGACAGAGGAATCTGACCTAAAGATGCAAAGTAGAGGCTCTGCCTGCTCTCAGCTCAGGGAATCCTCATGTGACCTGTAGCCACTCTGCCTACCCTCTCAAGCATAAGGGGCCTGGGCACTCGTCCTCACTAAGAGATGAGCTGATCATGTCTCAGGGTCACTTCAAGAACCCAGGAGGCCAGGTCTCCAAGAGAAGACGGGATTGGGAAGGAGGGAGAAAGAACATTTCCCTCAGGCACCAATCTGCTCCCAAAACCCAGAAATCCCCAGTGTCAGTCACAGGGATGCTGTGTGAAGTTTCCAGCTCCTAGTGTGCGCCCAAGAAGAAAGAATAGGAGGGGAATGAGGTTCTGGCAACCTCAGAGTCATCCCAAATCCTGCCTCTGCCCTCCTCTTACTCAGGTTCAGACTCCTGGCCTTCCTACCAGGTGTACACAGTGGGCCAGAGAGACTAGAGTTGGAGCAACCTGGTCACCCCTGCCCGGGAGAACTCTCTTCTGGGGACCCTCTGCGTCTCCCCAGGCTCACGCCTCCCTGCCCCTTCTCCCACACCTCCTCTAAGACAAGGAGGTGCTATTCTTCAGGCCAACACCAGAGAGCGCTAGAGTGCCCATGCCCTCCGGCTGAGGGAAAACCAGGGCTGCCACACCCCCAGGCCCCACCCACCCACCACGGCCCTCCCACTCCAGATTCCCAGCACCCTAACTGGCCCACAGGGGCCCAGGGGATCCAGGCAATTCCCATGGCACAGCACGGGTCACCCCACCTCTCTGGAGATAAAGATGGAAGAGGCTGCTGCTTCCAAAAGGATCTCTGCTGAAACTCCCTGAATTTTACTGAAATGGGGTCCTTCCTTGGGATGCTTAGAAGAAGTAGGACACAAGACGCCTCCCTGACCTGACCTATGTCGGAAGAGGCCAGGTTTCCCCGCCCTTCCCCTTTCTGATGGAGCTCCAGCTTCTCTAAGGATCAGTCTGGAAACTACCTGGCCCAGACCCCATGCCCCTGATGCTCACCCGCTCATCCCCTCGCGTGGACTCGTTGTCCAGCAGGGGCTCCCCTGGGGCCTGGATCGTCACTGACTTGTCCCCGCGGCTCCCATCTCGGCTCTTGGAGCGGTGTCGGTCCCGGCGGTCCCTGCAGCAGGAGGCCAGGGAAACAGGGGCTCAAGGTCAAGGGGAGGACCCACTCCCAACCCTCCCAGCCACTTGCGTTGGCCTTCCACGCACACCCACCTGTGCTTGCGGGAGCTGCGCGAGTGGCCCGACTTATAGGAATAGCCCGAGTACTGGGACTCGGTGTCCATGGCGTCGGAACGCCGAGCTTTGTAGCGCTCCAGGGCCACAGGCTGGGGCCTTTTGGGGGGCCCCACTGCCACCTCCTTCAGCACCGACTTCTTCAGGCCAAGGGGCACCTTCAGGAAATCAACTGTCACCCTGAGGGACTCTATTTTGCTGGACGGGTGGGCTTATCTCAGAGAAAATCAGGCGGCACTCCTAGGGAGAGGAAGCAGCTGGTCAGAGGTGGGCTGGAGCTCCCCTGGGAGGGGGGTTGGGGCAGAGAGGAGGGCCATTCCAAAAGGCAGCCACAGGAAGCTCAGGGGAGCCTCACTACTGAGAAGATTCCACCCGAGTTCCCATTCTGTCCAGTGGGCCCAGTTCCTCCTGCCCTGCCCCCTAGAAAGAGCACCTCCAGACTTTGCCAAGGACTAGGGAGAAGGGGTGGCCTGCAAAGGCCAGCCAGAATGACTCAACCCTGGACCCCCTGCAGGAGAGAAGCAGGCAATGCTTTCCTATTCTCAGCCAGGAAAACGATGACTCGGAGAAAGCAGGTTCTGGCCAGGCCAACAGTCTGGACCAGGGGAGATTTTAGCAGGAAGCAGCTGGTTTCGGCCCAGAGGCTACCCCAGGCCTCTCCTCCCCTCCCTTCATCTTCCCCCGACTCAAAACTTCTGAGTGGGCCCACAGGGGGCTGCCTATGGCTGCTTCTCTTGGCATCACGTCCCTAGCACCTACATCAAACAGACCTATGGTTCCTGCCGGGTCAAGCTAGCGGCTCTGCTTGAGGCTGTGTGCATGTCTGGGTGAAAGCAGGTGAGGCGGGGGGTGAAGGATGGAAACTGCAGATAATGTGGTGGGGGGCAGGAAGAGAAGGTGAGTAGAGAAACCACTCTCCGAAAACCGAACATCCTGAATTAGGCAAAGGCCTGAGCGTATCTGACTCTGTGTGGACCGAGGGGCAGTATCTTCCTTCTATACTTGCACTTTCTAGTTCTTCAGAGGAGAGGAACCTCTCCTTCTCCCCTCATCCCTCTCACCCAGACCCTGCTCGGTCTTCAGAAACCAGCCTCACCCCCTCACAAAAGCCCCCACCTACCCCTGCACCCACTGTCACGACCTGCCCTCGGACCCCGACCCCACCATCATCATCCCCATGCACTGAGCGGTCATTTCCTCTCTTCATTCACTGAGGCATCGTCTTGCTTAGGCCCCTCCTAGGAACCATGTACCCGGCTAGGCCCTGGAGACACAGGAGTGAATAAATCCCGAGTTCACAGTCCAGTGGAGCAGGTGCACACTAAACAAGTAAACAGGTGAATACAAACGACTTAACTACATCAGTGATGAAAGCAGAAGAACGAGGACAGTGCGACAGACAAGTCTGGGGAGCTGGACTACTTTAGAGTGAGTGGTTCTGGAAAGTCTGAGAAAATAACAGCCAAGCCTGAAGGAGCGCAGGAGTTAAGCAGGCAGAACGGAAGGGAAAGCCTGCAGAGCAGAGAATCACCCGTGAAAGGCGGCAAAGACTTCAGTGGACTTAAAGAAACCGTGGAGCCGGAGCTGAGGAAGGGAGAGGGTGGCGGAAAGTGAGGCTGAAGAGGTGGCTGGGGCTGGGTTATTTGGCAAATGCCCAAGGGTCAGGCCAAGAGCTTGGGTTTTCTTCTAAAAGCAGTGGGAAGCCTGCAAAGGGTTTTGGCTATGCCCATATGGGCTGGCGGGAGACCACTGCAGCCGTGAGGCTTGGATGGGGCAGGGCAGGGAGGCAGGAAACAGTCATCTTTGCCACATATGTTGGTGACAGGACCGAAAGGACCTAAGGGTGACTGTCTGCGGGGGAGGGCAGTGTCATGATCTCTGGCCATCACCAGCAGGAAGACTGGGAGGAAGCAAGTCTGGGGAGGAAGTTAGTGAGTTCAGGTACCAGCGTCCAGAGCCAGGCAGTGGAACAGGCAGCTGCTGTCAAAGGAGCTAGCTTCAGGCGAGTCTGAGCTGGTGGTATGGACAGTGTGCAGGGCCAAGGGAATGGATGGGATCACCTGGCCAGAGAACCCTCTGAGAACCCCAATATGTAAATATGTCCAAGGAAAGGGAGCAGGCAAAGGCGCTGGGAAGGCGAGGCCAGAGGGGCACGGAGGCAGAGGAGTGGGTTCTCATGCAGCCAAGAATTAGCACACTTCCGAGTTAGGAACAAAATCAGCCAGTCAAGGAGTTCCCGTCGTGGCTCAGTGGTTAACGAATCCGACTAGGAACCATGAGGTTGAGGGTTCGATCCCTGGCCTTGCTCAGTGGGTTAGGATCGAATCCGACTAGGAACCATGAGGTTGAGGGTTCAATCCCTGGCCTTGCTTAAGTGGGTTAAGGATCCAGCGTTGCCGTGAGCTGTGGTGTAGTTTGCAGATGCGGCTCGGATCCTGTGTTGCTGTGGCTCTGGTGTAGGCCGGTGGCTACAGCTCCGATTCAACCCCTAGCCTGGGAATCTCCGTATGCCGTGGGAGCGGCCCAAGAAATGGCAAAAAGACAAAAATAAATAAATAAATATAATAAAATAAAATAAAATCAGCCAGTCAAGTGCTGCCGTGGTCAAGTATGCTAAGGACTAAAATGAATCTGCTTTGTGTAGTTGTTAACTTTCCTCCAATTAAACTGACGCATCAGTAACTTGAGGCTAAGAATTATGATTGATTTGATTGATACATACTTGTATCCACCACCCTCTCGTGGACACCCAGCAAGTAGCTGATACCCACCCAGTATATGAAGACGCCTCTCTGACGCTCAGGGAAACTGCAATGACTGTGGGGAGATGAAATCCATGCTAAATCCACTCACGGATCCTCCTAACAGAATGGTGCGGAGGCACTTCATGGTCCAGTAATGTCTGTTGATATCCCCACGGCAAGGCAAATGTGTGACAGAGACACACTTAGGGGACAGAGCCATGATATCTTAACCTACCTTAAACCCTTCTAACCCTTTGCCACGAATAAGGCCCCACTCATGTCCTGGTCTGAAAATTACAGGTTGGGCTCCTCTACTCCACCTCCTGAGAACATTCTAGTGGTCTGGTCCCGATGCAGTTCCAGACATGTCACCTGCATCTCTCTTGCTATGGTTCAGCTTATTCTTTCTAGTCTGCCTCCTACAAACTGAATTGCACCAGGAGGTTCAAAGAGAATAAGTGGGTTACAGAGTGAAGGAGGTAGAGAAATAAAGAGGAAAAGCGCCGCCAGAGACACCAGAACCCAGACTCTCCATCTCCCCAGCCTGAACTCTCCTGTCTGCCAGGACCACAGCACAAAAAGAGCCTGTGATTTGCACCCAAAGATGTGAGCTCAAAACCTAACTCTCCCACTGACGAGCTGTGTGGCCATGTGCAAGTTACTTAACTTCTCTGTGCTTTGCAGACTGGCAGGCTCATCGGTAATATAGGGGAAATGATACACACCTCATGGGGTTGCTGTGAGGATTCTGGGGGTAAAAGAAGTACTTTAAGAAACTGCTCAGAGTTCCCGTCGTGGCGCAGTGGTTAACGAATCCGACTAGGAACCATGAGGTTGCGGGTTCGATCCCCGCCCTTGCTCAGTGGGTTAATGATCCGGCGTTGCCGTGAGCTGTGGTGTGGGTTGCAGACGCGGCTCAGATCCCTCGTTGCTGTGGCTCTGGCGTAGGCCAGGGGCTGCAGCTCCGATTCGACCCCTAGCTTGGGAACCTCCATATGCCGCAGGAGCGGCCCAAAGAAATAGCAAAAAAGACAAAAAAAAAAAAAAAAGAAAGAAACTGCTCGGCAAGTAATATGTTAAGCAATTAATACACTCTTGACTCCAAGATCACTCCTACTCAAATCTGCAGACATTTCCTCTGAGACTTGGGAAGGAGGTAGTATAAATAAATCCTGCTGCTTGTACAACTAAAGTCACTCACACACACACACACACACACACACACACACACACCCCAAAGCAGAACCACCACTTCAAACATACCCAGGAGGGAAGCTGATGCCATTGTGTTTCCCCTACAGATAAATTTCAAACCAGACGAGGGTGCCGGTCCCCTCCCAACCCTTTGTTCTGAACTGCGCCAGCCTAAAGCTCCCTACCTTCCTCCTAGCTATTTATTAAAGACCCAACATCAACCTGGCTCCCTTGGCCTGCCTCTCCACCCCTCCTAACCCAATTCAAGGTGCCCAGAAAGCACCAGGATATGCTCCTCCCTCTCGTACCAAACAGCAGGATCAAACCTGAACCCGATTTCTGAAACCCTTGCCAGCTGTCCCCTCACGTACCCCAGGGAACTAATCCAAGCACTGGCGAAGCTGTGGGGAGGGATGGGAGGTGAGCAAAGAGAAGGGCAGAAGTCCCCCTTGTTTAATCAGTCTCAGGAATCAGGGGTTTGGAGGGTCTCCCGGGTGGGCAGCGTTCCCAGGGAAGAGAGTGGGGGAGGGGACCCCTGGATGAGATCAACAAGTGGAAATGTGGGAGGCATGATGGGACGGGGCGGGAAGTCGGGACTTGGTGCAGGGCAGGGAGTGCCCTGGTCTGGGGAGCGGGAAGCTGTAAAAGGGACTGTGTGCCGCTGCTTTTCACCTTGCCCCCACCCCGTCCCAGACTCACAAACACACTCACCCGATCCCCTGCTCAAACCAACCATGGATTATCTGGGGTTAAAAAAAGGCCAGAGAGGAGAGAGGGAGGGAAGAAAGAGCTCGTCACAAAAAGGAGAACCTTCTCCCCTCCAAAGGCCTTTCAGAAATAAAATTAATGGAATGTGTCTCAGTATCATCCCAAGGGGACAGGGGGGAGGGCTGGGGGGAAAAATGTGGGGGCTTTTGTCCCTGCTGCCCAGCTTCTCTCACATTGATCACCATGGCAACCAAAGCCCCCTGTTGCCTAGGTGATGGCAGCCAGGTCCTGGAACCCATACCCGGCATCCAAAGCGAGAGAGGTTATGGAGGTGGGGGGGTGGGTAGGGACAGAGGGGGAGAGAATGGGGTTTCTCCTCTGGCGGGCCCCAGCTTTTGTATGAGCTCTGGGATCGGGTTTCTTCAGGAAACAATCGGAGGTTCCTGGAAAAAAATACACTCAGAACCTGGCAACAGGCAGAGGGAGCAAGGCCCTGGGTGGGGCCAGTGTTAGCCAAAAGGCAGACCAAGACTAGACCTACCCCACTGCCCTGCTCAGAGGAGCAGCTCAGGTAGACAAGGCCTTGGACACAGACTCAGGCACCCCCACGTGAGGCGGGGCTAAGGACCGATGACCAGAGGGCAGCCAGCTGCGGGCCCCACCTCCTCCTGCTGCTTTAGCCCAGACCACCCCACCACCCGATCCCAGCCCCTTCAGGCCTCGGGTGGGAAAGAAAGCAGAGCAGAGACGAGGGCACAGGTGGGACTCGGGGAAAGCACTGTGGGAGCAGGGCAACCAGGCCGGAGAGGATGCTAGAGAGGGGATAGAACACAAACACACACTCAGGAAGGGCACCTGTCGCTCCTCATCCCTACGGAGAACATGGCTGGGAGTTTCAGACCAGCAGTGCAGCGGAGCGCACCTGCATTGGATTTCAGAAAGGACTTCCAGGAGTTCTCGTTGTGGCTCAGAGGTAACGAGCCAAGCTAGTATACATGAGGATGTGGGTTCGACCCCTGGCCTCACTCAGTGGATTAAGGATCCAGTGTTGCTGTGAGCTGTGGTGTAGGTCAAAGATGTGGCTCAGATCCTGTGTTGCTGTGGCTGTGATTAGGCTGGCAGCTACAGCTCCAATTCGACTCCTAGCCTGGCAACCTCCATATGCCACAGGTGTGGTCCTAAAAAGCAAAAAAAAAAAAAAAAGGACTTCCAACTTGAGGGGGGAAGAGGATGAGAAAGAGGACAGGAAGCACAAAGTTTTCCTCCGACAGGGACAGTGCTCTAACAGGACCATTTTGTAAACAAACAGCCTTCCTCTCCTCAGGCCAGGATGAGAGAAGGGTGGTCCTGTCTGGACCCAAGGAAATGGGCATGGTCACCCCCTCAGATCCCTCCTGCAGAGGAGTCTGTAGACCCTTGCCCATTAAAGGTCCTGATTCCTATAATCTGCAAAAATACTGAATCATTACGTTGCACATCTGAAACTAAGACAATACTGGGAATCAACCATATTTCAATTGAAAAAAAAAACTCTACTTCCTACACAAGAGTATTTTTGTGTGTGTGTGTGTCTTTTCTAGGGCCACTCCCACGGCATATGAGGTTCCCAGGCTAGGGGTCTAATCGGAGCTGTAGACACTGGCCTACGCCAGAGCCACAGCAACGCGGGATCCGAGCTGAGTCTGCGACCTACACCACAGCTCACGGTAACGTCGGATCCTTAACCCACTGAGTGAGGCCAGAGATCAAACCTGTAACTCATGGTTCCTAGTCAGATTCATTAACCACTGCGCCACGACGGGAACTCCCCTACACAAGAGTCTTATTGCAGGTGCCCTGCACCCTCTTCCTCACTACAACCCAGGGGGAAGTGTGGACATGTGGGGCCCCAGCCCAAGGCTCCCTAAGCTTCATCCACCACAGCCCCAATGTCCAAGGACACTGATGTGAGTTCCGTCCAATGTCCTGGATGTTCTCCCCTCCCAGGTGACCCCAGGAATCCCATCTCCCAGCCCAGTATCCAAGGAGCTAGAAGTCTGTCCAGAGACCGAGCGCCTCACCGAGACATCAGTGAGCATGGGGCAGGGCCAATTCCGAGTCACAGCTGACTGTCCCGCTTGGTTTTTCCTCTCTGCCACATCACTTTCCGAATTTCAAGGATGTGCTCCATCCAGGTGCACTGTCAGACACGGTGGAGGCAGGAGGTGTCCGATGTGGGGGACAGTGCAGCCCCTAACACAGTCCCACGGAGAAGAGGGCAGTGCCAGAACCTCTGACTGTACCCACATCATTCCCCACACTCCCCCCGCCTCCGAAGGAGGAGACGGTAAACTGACCTACCCAACTCTCAGCAGGTTCCAGCACTAAGTTAGATAAGGCCTTGAGCTGTAACCCCAAATTTTACAGATAAAGGCAGGGAGAGAAGGCTGCCAGTTCATAGTAGTACATCCAAGGCAGCCCTTTCTCCCTCCATTGTTAGAAAGACCTCACTAACACTGTGACTTTGGTTTTTGTTTTGTTGTTTTTTTCTTCTTAGGGCTGCACCTGCAGCATATGGATGTTCCAGGCTAGGGATCGAATCAGACCTACAGCTGCCAGCCTACACCACAGCCACAGCAACGCAGGATCCAGCCACATCTGCGACCTACACCACAGCTCATGGCAACGGCGGACCTATAACCCACTGAGCGAGGCCAGAGAGTGAACCCACATCCTCATGGATCCTAGTCAGGTTCTTAACCCATTGAGCCACAACAGGAACTCCACTAACACTGTGACTTTGAGGCGTGATCCTCTCAGAGTGAAACCAGGTTCTTCCATGATGCTCCTTCCAGACGCTGGTTCTTGGAGTAGCCTAGACTATGAGATGGCCAGGACAGGAGAGAATTCACTGGCTCCTGCCCTACTCCGGCTTCTCACCAGTGACAAAGGGACAGAGACTAGACAGGTCTACGCCTTTTGCGACAGTTGAGACCAAACAGCCCCTTCCCCTTCCCCTACAAGGGGTGGTCTCTGCTCCCGCCTATTCACCACTCCTGGCTGAGATCTCGAAGCTCCTTCACCATTGCCATCCCGCCTTGCGCCATGGACCAGCCTCCCATCCCACACTGGGTTCTCCCTAGCACAGAAAGAACTAAGGCACAGAGTGGGCCAGGACAAGCCCCAGACCCTGGACCAAAAGTGGGATGGAGATTCTGCCCCACCCTCATTCCTATACCCTGACGGAGGCCCCAGGATCCCTGGGTGAGAGTGCCGTCCAGGCCACAGAGAACAGCTGGATGTCAGCAGGCTGAGGGAAGAGGAAAGAGCCGGACCCGGGAGTCCAGGAGCTGGCACCAAGCCCCACCCCCGCGCTGCTAACCAGGTGCTCTCCCAGACGTGAGCTCACCATCCTTAAGCCCCGGGGCAGGGGGCAAGATCCCTCTCCCCACTGAGCTGCGCAGCAGGGGAAGGGCTGTGCTGGGGTCACCCAGACAGTCTATGCTTCCAGAGCAGCTGTTCACCACCAGACCCCACTGCAAGGAGCTGCAGGGGAGGGCCCAGGCCTGGGATCCCAGCCAGGACACCTGAGCTTGCGTTCTAACCTAAAAGGAGCCGGGGAAGCCAGAGCCAAGCCCGTCTCCACCTACTTCCTTCATTTTCCTCTATCTAAAGCTAGGGTGAGGCTGGGCACCCTCCAAATCCACAGACACGCACACAGGTACCCCCACACTCGTATTCCCCCTCTGGAACCTGGAACGGCTCTGCCTGCCCCACCCAGCTCCACCCGCCCCAGCCAGGCAGGTTCTGTAGAGACCTGCTCTGCTTTCTCTCTAGCACCCTCACCCCCACTCCAGCTCGCAGAACGTCCCTGCCCCCAGCACACTGCACACAAGTACACGCATGTTGCACACACACCAATATGCTTCACTCCCTGCCTCCCCCAGACCCATTCCCAGTCAGTCTGGAAGGGAACACTGGGCGGGAGGAAGGAGGGAGCTGTAGAAAGGGTGAGTAATCCCCTTGGCATCTGTCCCAGGTGGAGGCCAGAGGGAGACAGGACGCTAAGCTGGTGAGAAGGTAACCAGGGCTTCTAGATGCCTGGATGCTCTGTTTAATTTTCACTAATGAGCAGGCCCTGTGATTCCCACCCACCAGGCTCTGGCTTCTCCCTCCCTTGGCTGGGGCAAAGGACTGGCCCCTACCTGCCCACCAGGGGAGCTGTGGAAGAGCCAAGAAGGCAAGCAGGCACCTTGAACTGTCCTCGGGGACAGGAGGAGCTGGACAACAGGAAGTGGGCAAGCTGTGCTGACCCAGAGGCCAACTTCCTGTGTGCGCCACACTCCCACCCTCACGGAAAACAAAAATGCCTCTCCGTCTTCATGGCCTACTGTCCTAGGTAGGCCCCAACTGTCCCTGACCCCAAGGGCCCTTCAAAACCTGCTCACCCAGGCCCTGCCTTAGAAGAGAAACAAGTAGAAAGTAGCTCCCTGGGATGGGGAGTGTGCCTGGAGGACATGGGCAACAAAGCTGGTTTGAATGGGAAAGCAGGAGGGTGGGCCTAAGGGTGCGAGATACAGGGTGATTAGGGGTGCAGGTGGCAGCTTGTGTCTCTCTGGGTCTCCCCATTCTGCAAACCTCCTCCTCCTGCTTCAGTCCATGGCCTCAGATCTGGTACCTCAGCCAGTCTTCTCTAGGAAAACTGAGCCAGCTGAAAGGCCCAGGTACCAGCCAACCTTCACCATCTGGACACACCCACAACCTGAGGTTTCCGCTCTTTCTGAGGAGCCTCAACATTCCCCAAGCCTTCTTCCGTGTTCCATCCCAGTCCTAGAGTAAAGCAGGTGACAAAACACGTGTTGCCGTTCACACTTAGTTGTTTTTTAAGTTACTGCATTCACACCTCAGGCTCTGCACCTGTTCCTGTGCAACCCCCACTCACCCTAAAAAAGCCAGAGCCCCCCCCCCCAACCACCACCCTGGCCCAGATCCACACACAAAGGCACACTCTTTCTTCTAGCCAGACTAGGAGAGCCAGGAACTCTCTGGTGAAACTCTCTGGAGTCTGAAGGATATTATTAGGGGGTTGTTGCAAAACTACAGACAATGAGGGCCAGGGCCCTTTCAATCAACACAAGACTCCAGGGACTCCCCGTCGTGGCTCAGTGGTTAACAAATCCAACTAGGAACCATGATGTTGCAGGTTCAATCCCTGGCCTTGCTCAGTGGGTTAAGGATCCAGCGTTGCCATGAGCTGTCATGTAGGTCAGAGATGAGGCTTGGATCCCGAGTTGCTGTGGCTATGGTGTAGGCTGGCGGCTACAGCTCTGATTCGACCCCTAGCCTGGGAACCTCCATATGCCACAGGTGCAGCCCTAGAAGAGACAAAAAGACAAAAACAAAAACAAAGAAAAAAAACACAACCCCACGGCTTATGGTGACCAGAGGCCCCATGGGTGAAGTGACCCAGCCAAGGAAGAGGCCAGCAGCCCCCAGGGTGGTTCTGCCCAGGTGGCAGTCCTGCCCAGGCTGTGACAATGAGGTCCTCCTCTTGGGAGACCCCATTTCTCCAGTGGACTGACCCCCTTCCTCAGGGGTAGACTTCACTACTCCTCAGGCTGACTCATATCTGCTTTTTAGGAGATAGAGAATTATTCAAGTTCAAGATTAAAGGCAATGAGCAAAACCTGAACTAAATGAAATGAGTAGGAAAAGATGGAAAGAGCACTTTGGGAAACAGAAGAGCAATCACCTCAGACAGACCTGGCACAGCCTCTCAGGAGCTATGTAATCTTAGATGAGTCGCTTGCTTTCTCTAAACCTCAGTTTTCTTATCTGCAAAATGGGGATAATGGAAATGAACTGAACTGCAGAACAGAAACAGACTCACAGACTTTGAAAAACTTATGGTTACCAAAGGGGACAGCCTGGTAGGGAGGGATGGCCTGGGGGCTGGGAATGGAAATATTCTAAAATTAGGTTGTGATGATGGCTGTACAACTATAAATACGATAAAATTCACAGGAGTTAAAAAAAAATGTAAAGGGGGATAATGGTGCCAACTTCAGAAGACTGAGTGTTCAATGAATAATGTATATAGACTATCACAGAGTCAGACACCTAACAGATGCTCAATAAAATGGTAGTTCCCACCTCTCTCTCCTATAGAGGGGGCAAGCCAATTCCCTTCACTCCCTGATCCTGTAACCTCACTGAGGGATGTAAGACCCCACCCAGAATCAGACAGTCCCAACACGCTGGCTTCTGTGTTGGCCCCAGCCCCTCTCTTAGACCACACCCAGGTCTGAGGGAGCAGCAAAAACCCCTCATCAGGGACCCCAGGATCCCCCCTACCCGGCACCTCCTTCCACAATTACAATGGAGCAGGGCCTGGGCTCTGAGCACCTCTTACTCTCCTGCAGGCGGCGCTAAGTCAGCTGTGTGCAGAGCAGCAGGGGAAGCGGGCTCCAAGCCTCCAGGCCCACTCCAGCCCCCCCACTTCTTCCCACCCTCCCCTCTCACTGCCCCACCCTGATTACAAGGATATCCTCAGCTCTGCTGATTCTAAGCCCGCTTCTCCCAAACCCATTCCCAGCTGTCATGTCTGTAATTACCAGCCTTGCCGGGGGCATCAGACTAGCACAGCAACACCTTATTTGCAAAGGTCTCCACCACATCAGGCCTCTGCCTCCTACTCTGTACAAGCAGGGTGGAGACAGGGCTGGAGAGTCTTCCTGAACCCCCTCATTTCCCTTCAGGTCACAAGAAGAAAGGTGACAGGAGGCTGCCCAAGTCAGATCAGCAGGAGCCAGGGTGAAAAGGGGGAAGACGGCTAGGGAACGAGTGAAAAGAGGGTTTCCTCCCAGGCCTTTTCCATCACCTCTGCTACCAAAACCTTCCTATGAACAGGGTTACCTCCCTGGAGACGATGAGAGAAATTTCAGGACAGTTCAGAAAGAACGGAAGTCAATGCCCAATGAAACAGGAAGACAGGCACCCACAGAGGTGAGGGGAGGTGCATACAGGAGGGAGCTGCCCAGGAAAGAGCAAGTATTTTATTTTATTTTATTTGTTACTTTATTTTATTTTATTTTATTTTTGTCTTTTAGGGCCGCACTAGCAACATATGGAGGTTCCCAGGCTAGGGGTGGAGTCGGAGCTGTGGCCACCAGCCTACGCCAGAGCCACAGCAACTTGGGATCTGAGTCACGTCTGTGACCTACACCACAGCTCACGGCAATGCCAGATCTTTAACCCACTGATCGAGGCCAGGGATCAAACCCATGTCCTCATGGATGCTAGTCGGGTTCATTAACCACTGAGCCAGGACGGGAATTCCTATTTTATTTTTTTAATTAATTTATCTTTTTAAGATTTTTATTTTTTTCTAGTATGGTTGATTTACAATGTTCTGTTAATTTTTGCTGAACCGTAAAGTGACCCAGTCATATATATATAATATATATATATATTATATATATATTATACACACACACACATTCATTTTCTCACATTATGGAAAGAGCACATCTTAAAAAGCCCCATCCAAGGAGTTCCCATTGTGGCTCAGTAGGTTAAGAACCCAACTAGCATCCATCAGGATTCGGGTTCAATCCCTGGCCTTGCTCAGTGGGTTAAGGATCCGGCGTTGCAGTGAGCTGTGGTATAGGTTACAGACACGGCTCAGATCTGGTGTTGCTGTGGCTGTGGTGCAGGCTGGCAGTTGTAGCTCTGATTTGACCCCTAGCCTAGAAACTTCCGTATGCTGCAGGTGCAGCTCTAAAAAGACCAAAAAAAAAAGGCCCATCCTCAATCTAGACTTGGAGAAGAGGCAATTATAACCCACCCTCTCCTCTCCTTAGCACCTCCATCCCCACCAACCACAGAGGACTTTGTTACACAGACAGAGAAACTGAGGCCAAACCCCCAGTTAATACTTCAAGACCCAGGAACACCCAGCCACGTGTAGTTCAGCAGCACCCTTGCTCCCACTCGCCCAGGCTCAGCCTCCACCTGCTGCACCTCCTCAGTCCCCTCCCTGCCTGCCTACCTCATCCTTTAAACCCAGCTAAGACCAATCCACAAAGTGGAATATGATTCAGCCACAAAAAGGAGTGGAGTTCTGATGCTACAGTGTAGGTGAACCTTGAAAAAATTCTAAGTGAAGGAAGCCAGACACAAAAGGCCACACATTGTATAATTCCATTTACATGAAACACCCAGAATAGGTAAACCCATAGAGACAGTGGTTGCTGGTGCTGGGGGGAGGTAGGGAACAGGGAGCAGCAACTCCTTACTGGGCACAGGCTTCCTTTGGGGGTGATGAGAATGTTTTTTGATAGAGGCGGTGGTTGCACAACACTGCAGATGTATCAAGTGCCACTGTTCACTTACTTTTTATTATGTTTATCTCTCTTTTTTTTTTTTTTTTTTTTGCTTTTTAGGGCTGCACGTGGGGCATATGGAGGCTTCCAGTCTAGGGATCGAACCAGAGCTACAGCTGCTGGCCTACACCACAGCCACAGCGAAGCAGGATCCGAGCTGCGTCTGCGACCTACACCACAGCTCACTGCAATGCCGGATCCTTAACCCACTGAGCAAGGCCAGGGATCGAACTTGTATCCTCATGGATCCTAGTCGGGGTCGTTTCCCCCGAACCACAAAACGGGAACTCCCACTGTTCACTTTTGAATGGTTAATTTTATGTCACAGAAATTTCATCTCAGTTAAAAAACATCCAGGGAAAGGCACATCTCCTCCAGGAACCTTCCCTAACACCATGCCAGGACCAAGCAAGCTCGCTCTATGCTCTAGTGGCCTCCTGAACACACCTCCATATATACTTACAGCGAATGGGCATGTTTCTGCACGTCTCCCCTGTGAAAGCCCTTCTTATTCACCCCTCACAGCCTGCACTTCACACAGCATCTGACAGGTAGTAGGCAGACAGTCTGCCAGAAGATGTGCAGAACCAAAGCCTCGCTCTCCCCCCAAACCCAGAACTCACTCCCTTAACAATCATCATTCAGAACCCCCACCATTCCAGAGGGCTTCCCAAGGGCCAGCGCTCGCTATATATTATTTCATTTAATCCTCATAAACCTAAAAGGGAGGGCCTATTATTAACTCCTTTGCAGGTGAGGCTTCAAAAAGTTCTCTCTCTGAGGTCTCAGAATTAAGAAGTAGCAAAGCCAGAATTTATGAGCAAGCTGCAACCCTGCGAAGGAGGCCGCTGGGGAGAAGTGGGGTTTGCAGAGGAAGGCCCAATCTGGGGTGGGTAGGGAGGAAGGATGATGTCTTAAGATACCTAAGACACTAGGGAATGAGTTTTAAGAACTTGCTCAATGTCACAACACCATTAAGTACTAATTGCAGTCAACTCTTTCAGACTCTTCCCTTTGGCCTCACAGTGTGGAGAGCTGCTCAGGGAGAAAGAGTAAAGAAGACTGGAGACCCTCAAACTCAAACTCAGGGAGGAGGGGCTCCAGGATCTTGTCCCTGTTCCCCTCAAAGCTTCTGTAAGTCAAGTTCACACCCCCTCAAACTGAAAGAACCTCCTGCAAACCAAATGAGCAATTGAAGTCTGTCTTGCTCTAGGGCCAGAGAAGGGGGCTCTTCCTCAGATCTCGAAGGAGCAGAAGAACACTGGGGGCACACAGAGAGGGTGGCCCTGGGAGAAACAGGGAAAAGAGAGGGCGCGGCAGAACCCAGACAATGGTGGAGGAGGAGCCAACGTGGCCACTAGCTCCAGTCTGAGGTACTTTCAGAGGCGGCCTTTCCTAATGTCTGACCACACATCCTCCTCCTTGGAAGAGCTCCTCCCTCACCCCGTACCAGGAAAACGTCACACATGAAGTGAGAGGACAGGAGTGAACAAGGTACCCCAGGAGGCCAGAGCACACCATCCCAGATGCAAGTGCCTCGCTCACCCTGGGAACCCTACCCATCAGTAAAGCCACGTTTGGGGCAGTCACGTTTTCTTTTCTTTTCTTTTCTTTTTTTTGGTCTTTTTTTAGGGCCACACCTGCAGCATATGGAAGCTCCCAGGCTAGGGGTTGAATCAGAGCTATAGCTGCCGGCCTACGCCCCAGCCACAGCATCGGAGGAAGGTCCCAGCCGGATCCTTAACCCACTGAGCGGTGCCAGGGTTCAAACCCAAATCCTCACAGACGCTGGTCAAGTTCATTCTGCTGAGCTATGATGGTTACTCCATCATGCATTTTTTTTTAAGCCAGTCTTTCCCTCCTCTGCCCCATCCCTAGTCCCAATATTTTCTAACTCCTACTGCTCTTATAATCCTGGGGGCTTAGGAGAGGTGGGGATCCCTGAGGACTAAAGAGGAGACATTCCAATTACACGTGCCCAATAGGATCTCCCATTAGTGAATTACCCAGGGACCCAAATGGGCCTGTGCATTCAGAGCCTCAGCTCCTAAAACAGGGTGCCCCAACCTAATCTCTGGCAGCAAGAGGAAAACAGCTGAGAGTGATATGGGCAAGCAAGGCAGCATCCCAAAAATGGTGAGTCCCTTCCCTTCATCCCAAAAGAGAAAGGATGACAGGCACATGGTGGGAGTGGATGGGGGGGGTGCAGGGAGAGAAAGAGAACACAGGCTCTGACCCTCCTCTGGGGACAGATACATCCACATCCCACCACACTATTCATGATGGTGAGTGTCGCCCTCGATGGATGTCTGTCCCTTCCCCAACAGATGGATAACTGCCCTCCCGGCAAGCTCAGCCCCTATCCCTCACCCTGAGACCTGGACCCAGATCACAGCTCCATCCCAATCATGTTTCTCAACAGGAAAAAGTGCAACCGTGTGGTAAACCACACAGACAGACTTGCAGAAACACCTGAAGAAACACCCTCCACTGCTCTCCCCAGAGCTCCCATGCCACCTTCTTAACCCTGTGCCCCAGGGAACCCAGATGTTCTGTACCAGCCTCAATCCTCCAAGCATGGCCCTTCCTCCTGCTTCCATTCCCTACCAAAGCCCCCAGACTCCTCCCAAACTGCAGCGTAGAGCTAGTGGGCTCTGAAGCAGCAAGCTCCAAGACGGCTTTGCAAGACAACTGTGGCCTGAGGGGGCTGAACTTAGGCTGGGAGGCCAAGAAGGTGGCCTCTCCGAGCGCTACAACACAGCCTATGAAGATGGGGCTCTTATTCTTCTCCCTGATCCCTCCAATCCCTTAGATTCCTCTAGGGCTACAACCTGAATCCTTGTTCCCTATTTCCCACAAAACACACCCTTGTCTAGAAGAGCCCACCTCCCAAAACAGGCACCGCATAAGATGGCCCACTCACTCCCACCCATAGGTCTCAGACACTACAAGGTGCTACCCTCAAACCAGGGCAGGGCCATCCAAGAAGCCTCAGAATCCTCCAGACAGCCCTCCCTTTGGGCTCTCTGCCAGGAAAATCCGCCTGCAGAGGCAAGTGGCAGTACCCCCTAAAACCACACTCAGAAATACACGCGCCACCTAAGGCAGGTACACGCTGGCAGGTTACACACAAGAGAACACAGATTCACTCACACTCCTTTGCATTACACAGGTGCACACGCACCTACCCAGGTATGCCCCATTTTGCTCTTACACACCCACCTTCCTCAGTCCCTGTGTATCTTTCCCATAAGCCCCTCCCCAGTTCACACACACAGACACACAGCCCTCCCCCAGAGGATACACATAAATACACATCCAAACACACACCGCAGATACATGGCCAGCTGATCCTTGGTTGCGCACACACTTGGGCACAGAAAAACACCTACATCTCCAAACCCAGGGGCCCACCTGCAGGAACACACAGCACTTAAAGGCGTGCACGCACACGCACACGCACACACACACACACACACACACACAAAGAATCATGCACACTGATGCTCCACCAAACCTTTAAAACTCACCAATGCAAAACCCGCAGCCCCTCCAATGGGTAAATATGAGAGGGGAGATAGATGCCGGCGCCTGTCCCCTGGGCCCCACACACAGCTCCCGGGTCTCTGGCCTCCAGCCCCATCCTCGAGCTGCACACACGCCCCCCAATACTCTCCTCCGGCGGCTCCCCAGTCTCCATATCACACCCCGAACGCATACCTGACCCTGTCCCTCCCCATGCTCCTGAGTTGTGTATGCACCCTAAACACCCTCGCCTTCCAATACCTCCAGACTCCGATCTTTCCGCTGCCTCTCCCCCCACCTCCAACACACACTCCCAATCTCCAGCTTCAACCAGTTCCCCTGGGAACCTTAAGGCCCCCGCCCGGCCCCGGGCCCAGGAAAGTCCCCGGCTCTCCAGGCCCGGGCTCCGCCCCCTCCCCACGCGCCCCTTCCTCTACTCAAAGTTGGGGGGGGCACTCCGCTGTGCAGTGGGGGAATAGACCGGAAGGGGGTTGCCCCGCGTCCCCCTTCCCCCTTAAGCCGTTCTGCTCGTTCGGGGGGCCCGGCACCCCCTGGCCCTTTGCATGATTGTCCCCCTTTCTGTTTCTTTTTTTTCTTTCTTTTTTTTTTTTTTTTTTTGCAAACTTTGCCCGCACCCCCGCAGCCCGGCACTCACCCGCCGCTGCGAATGGTCCGGTGGGCTCGGCCGGCGCCCCACACGGCCCAGCGTCTTTGTATCCGCAGCGTTCCGGGTCGCTCCGAACTCCGCGCTCCCCGACGGGAAGCGCGGACGATGCGAGGGTGTAGAGGGGCTACTGAGTCTGGTCGCCCCCTCGTCGTCCCAGACCGCTGCCTCTTTCCCCCTCAGGGCCCCGGGGGCTGGGGACCAGGGGGGAGTGGGGGGCGCTCAGGCTCCCATGGCGGGACCAAGGATCAAGGAATCAGGGATCAGGAATCAGATCGGGAGCCGGCGGAGGAGGGGGGAGGGGGCGGAGGGGGAGGGGACGAAAGCCGAGGGGGGGCGGGGGGCGGGGGAGCGCGCGCTCCCGGGTGCCGCCTCCCGGCTGTTCTTGCAGCCGCCGCCTCTCCCGCCGCCGCGTCCATTGTCTGCGGCCCCGCTCTTCCCCGAGTCGCTGCCCCGCCCCCAGCCCTTCGCCGCCAGATGCCCAGCGGCCCTCTTGGATCCTGGGAATCGCCGGCGGGGATGCGACCCCGGCCCTGAACTATGATCTGGGGGGATTGCCTTGATTCCTGGCCTGGGCCCAGCCTGCAGCCCCTCCTGGGTCTGTTTTCCTCAACCTGCCTGTCGGAGATCGAGCCCCCAGACCCACGGGTATAGCCGTGTCCAATTCTTTAGAGCCATAGAAATACACGAATCCAAGGGAATCTGGGAGGCGAAAAGATTGATTTATCCCCCCCTAGGGCTGCGGAAAGAAAAAGTCATTCCTGATTTTAATTAGCGGTGAGAAATCCTCCCTGCTTCCCATGCATACGGGGATTTCCCTGACACAGTCACCATCATATTTCCCCCCCCCCCCGACCCCTCGCCGCAGCCCCACGCTTCCAAAAATAATTTAATTACTTGGTGCTCTCGCTGCGAGCCGCGACCGCCCAGTCAGTCTGGGACGCTCCCTCATTAACACTTTTTTCCTCCCCTCTGGTTTGAGCGTTAGGATTAATTACAAAGGGAACCTGCCCTGGGGGAGTGGAGGAGGGGGAGACTACGAGGGCGCTAGGACTTTGGATGACGGAAGAGAGAGATCCTTCTCCCAGGAAACCTGCAAGTGTAAAATGCGTGGGCCTAGGGGTCAGACAGGGCTCTCGGCCCCAGGGGTTTCGGATGGTACTAAGCAAGGACTGTGGGAGTATCACAAATATTCCACATAATCGGCTATTTCAGCCTTAGAGTAGGCCAAGAAACCAGCTGAGGTTCACGAAATGGGACCGTAGCTTTTAACCCACCAAGATTGACCCCCACTATAAATGTCTGGGCTTGTGGAGTTCCCTAGTGTCAGAGCGGATAGGGACTCCGAGTTATCACTGCTGTGGCTCAGGTTCTATCCCTGATGGAGGAATCTGCCAAAAAAAAAAAAAAGTCCGGGCTTGTGAGAAGTACATATACCCCTTGGAGTGAGTAAAAGTATTATCATAATATCATTAGTATTATGTACAACCCACACTTAACTAGAACAGTCATACTTCAAAAGTACCTTTGCACACTTCTCAGGCAGGGCAAGTCCCTCTTAACATCTCAACAGCCTCCAGCTTCCAATCCTGATGCCTTCTCTCACCCAACCCTGTGATTAGAAGATCTCAAGGAATGAGACTCGTTTGGAGATTTTTCTCCTCTCTGATGAAAAATTTTTTTCTGAGACTTAATCTCATCCTTTTTGGTCCTCCATTCTAACCTGACCAAAGATGAGGGCAGAGTCATATTCCTCCATCCTGTGACCATTCCCATATGTCATTTTTTTAGGTCTTAAGAGAATCTTGGGACACCTTCCCTCCTTCACCCAAACTCTTGCCTCTCCTCTTACTGTCTCCCCACATCATGGGTCAGCAAGTGAGTCAGCATGGAGACTGCATGAACTATGCAGAATCATCATTTCAGGTACCCAAGTCCATGCACGCATTCAGGGGCTCGCTTGCTTGATGCCTATCATATGCCAGGCACTGGGCTGCACTGGAGGTCCTGGGGGTGACCATGACCAGCTGTATGGCGGACAGTTGGCAGGAGAGCTGGGGAAGGGTAAAAGGAGATAGAGCGGGCTTAGGGTGCTCCCAGCTCTGCCCAAGGCACACCCCCAGTGCTGGGCAACAAGTGTATAATTTGACACAATGCTGGGGCTGCCTTAACTGCCACAGCTCGGGCTGACCTAATCCAGCAGGTTTACTCTGAATTGCATTCACATGATGGCAGGCTGTTTCACAGACCTTAAACTCAAAGACTAGAAAATGTGGTTTCTTTTCTCTCTTTTTTTCTGCCTTTTTTTTTTTTTTTTTTTTTTTTTGCTTTTTAGGGCCACACCCGTGGCATATGGAAGTTCCCAGGTTAGGGGTCGAATCAGAGCTGCAGCTGCCAGCCTACACCACAGCCACAGCAACACCAGATCCAAGGCTGTCTGTGACCTACACCACAGCTCACAGCAACACCAGATCCTTAACCTGCTGAGTGAGGCAAGAGATCGAACCCGCAACCTCACGGTTCCTGGTCAGATTCGTTTCCGCTGCACCACAGCAGGGAACTGTGGAAACCCAGTTTCTGATGTCAGAATTAATGATTGTTCTGTAGACGGTCCCCACCTAAAGCTCCAACCCTAAATCCAATGTCAACAATTGAAGCTTCAGGATTAACAGAAATTAGGCATCGAACTGGAGTGAAAGCCATCTCTCCCTTCTCTCTCTGAGGGTGAGATTGGGGGCTTTGGATTATATGTCTGGAAAAAAAATGCTGGATTACAGAGGAGAGATCCGACATGAAATCTGATTGCTGTGGCATGTCCCATGCAGATTTTCTCTGGACTGTCCTCCACCCTCACCCTTAGGGTGAACTTCACACACCCTTAATTTACAGAGTGAGGAAACGAAGACCCACAGAAGAGGCCTATGTGCCCTAGGGCCCAAGGGAACTGGTCTCATTCTTCAGGAGGAAGGAGAATGTTGAGATGACATCCAACCATGATTTTCCCAAAGAGACCAACCTGCAGCGGCAGAGGGAGGTCAGGAACCTGAAGGATCACTGAGCGAAACAGGTTGAACTTCAAATTCACAGCTCCCAGGGGTTCCCATTGTGGCTCAGCAATAACAAATCCAACTATCCATGAGGATGCAGGTTCGATCCCCGGCCTCGATCCGTGGGTTAAGGATCTGGCATTGCCATGAGCTGCGGTATAGCTCACAGATGCGGCTCGGATCTGGCGTTGCTGTGGCTGTGGTGTAGGCCAGTCACTGCAGCTTTGATTCGACCCCTAGTCTGGGAACTTCCATGTACCGCAGGTATGGCCCTAAAACTAAAAAAAAAAAAAAACTCAGCTCCTAGCTGGGACCACATGGGCAAGTTTCTTAATTTCTTCAAGCCTCAATTTGTGCAAATAATAACAGAAGGCACCCCCTCAGCATACCCACAGTGCCCTCGTCAATTCCCAAGTAAATTTCCCTTCTCTGATATGTGCCTTGGGGATTCCTGGTGCTTTGGGGACTCTTGCTCAAGAAAGGGGGAGCCCAGCCAAAAGCCAGGGTTCTCAAGAAAAGCACTTTCAACTCCTCACTAGCTCATGGGCCTGAGGCGGCAGGAATAGTTCTCAACTTGACTGCAGTTTTTTTTGGTTTGGTTTGGTTTTTTTCTTCTTAGGGCCACACTCACTGAATTAGAGCTACAGCTGCCACCCTACACCACAGCCACAGCAACTCGGAACCCTAGCCGTGTCTGCAACCTACATCACAGCTCACAGCAACACCGGATCCCTGGCCCACTGAGCAATGCCTCATGGATACTAATCAGATTCATTTCCTTTGTGCCACAACAGGAACTCCCTTGCCTGCAGATTTTAATCATCTGAGAAGCTCTGAAATCATACCAGTACCCAGAATCCATGCCAGACTAATTAAACCGGAAACTTCCAAGTTGTGGCCCAGCTGTCAGCATTTTGTTGTTGTTGTTTATTTGTTTGGGGCCATGCCTGTGGCAAGAGGAAGTTCCAGGGCCAGGGATCCAATCCAAGCCACAGCAGCAACCTGAACCATAGCAGCGACAATGCCCGGTTCTTAATCCACGAGCCACCAGGAAACTCCAGCATTTATTTTTGTTACCTCAGTGATTCTAATGTGAGAACCACTAAATCAAACTTTTTTTTTAGCTGCAGGCTGCAGAAGCTCCCAGGCCAGGGATCAGACTGAACCTAAGTCGCAGCAGTAACCCGAGCACAGCAATGTCAATGCCAAGTCCTTAACCACCAGGCCATCAGGGAACTCCCAGATCAAACTCTTTTTGATTCCTTTCCACCTTTCTTGGCAGAATAACGTCCCACCTCCCTTGCCCAGGATTAATCCCTCCAGGTTTTATTAGATCCCGTCCTTTCATTGTTCCCCTCCGTTCATTGTCCCCAATCTCTCCTGTATCTAACTTCAAACCTTCCAACAAAATAAGACACCTCCCTCCACCCTGCAGCCTCCTCTTGCTTCAGCCCTGTCTTTTCTTTCCTTATCATCCGACCTTCTCAAGAGAATAGGTTCCTCACTGCCATCCTTCACTCCTCAGCCCCTTACAACCCAGCCATCCTCTCAACGGCTTTCCTTTTCCTGACTTCGAATATCAGTTCTTCCCAGAATCCACCTTTGGCCTCTTTATTCCTCACTCAGCATGCTCCCCCGGAGTAATGCCATTCTCTCCTTCAGCTTCAGTCTGTACTTACGTATTAATACTCCTAAATCCAGATGTCTCTTCTGGAGTTCCCATCGTGGCGCAGCGGAAACAAATCCAACTAGAACCATGAGGTTGTGGGTTCGATCCCTGGCCTTGCTTAGTGGGTTAAGGATCTGGCGTGGCCGTGAGCTGTGGTGTAGGTCACAGACACAGCTCGGATCTGATGTTGCTGTGGCTGTGGTGTAGGCTGGCAGTTACAGCTCCAATTCGACCCTGAGCCTAGGAACGTTCATATGCCCCAGGTGCAACCCTAAAAAGCAAAAACAAACAAACAAACCAGATGTTTCTTCTGAGCATCACACTCATACTCCCAGCTTCCTACTGGACGTTTTTCTTTTCTTTTTCGGCTGCCCTGGGGCATATGGAGTTCCCTGGAGAGCCACAGTTGTGACCTACACTGCAGCTGCAGCAAATACAGGATCCTTAACCCACTGTACCAGGCCAGGGTCAAACCTGCATCCCAGTGCTGCAGAGATGTCTCTAATCCCGTTGTGCCACAGCAAGAACTCCCCTACGGGACATTTTTTTTTTTTTTAACCTTTTTACTGCCAGGCTAGGGGTCATATCCGAGCTGCCGCTGCCAGCCTATGCCACAGCCACACCAGCGCCAGACCCGAACCCCATCCTCAACCTATGCCACAGCTTGCAGCAGCACTGGATCCTTAACTCACTGAACAAGGGCACCGTGTTGTGTTCTTAACCTGCTGAAGAACAACGGGAACTCCCCTATTGGATATTTATTTTAACTTGGCTATTATTTGGGTACTCTAAACAGAGTAGGTTTAAAGGGAACACATTATCTTCCCTCCCCCATCACCTTACGCATTTCCAAATCTGTTATCATTCCCTTCCAATCTTTCTTTCTGCTGCCAGAATGATTTTTCTGAAAGAGAAATCAGACAATCCTTCCATTGCCTAAAACAATTCAGCGACTCCCCGCTGTCTACAAGATGAAGTCACACTGTGTAAGGACCTTAAGTTTCCCCCTCCAGCTTATCTTCTATCAAAACCCAGGCATGGAACACACCACATACATTCTAACTATTTCCATTTACTGGGTTTGTCCTTTTTTTTTTTTTTTTTTTTTTTTTTTTTTGCCTTTTCTAGACCCATTCCCGTGGCATATGGAGATTCCCAGGCTAGGGGTCTAATTGGAGCCGTAGCCGCCAGCCTACACCAGAGCCACAGCAACGCTGGATCCGAGCTGCGTCTGCAACCTACACCACAGCTCATCGCAACGCTGGATCCTTAACCCACTGAGCAAGGCCAGGGATTGAACCCGAAACCTTATGGTTCCTAGTCGGATTCATTAACCACTGTGCCGCGACGGGAACTCCTTACTGGTTGTTTTGTCAACTTAGGCCTTTGTTACAGCCTCTGCATTTACTCGGTGTTTTCTTTGCCTAAAATCCCATCCCCCTCCTCTCTGCCTAGAAAATTCTGTGCATCCTTCAAGACTTATCTGTGGTCTCCTCTTTGACCCCTCCCTGACTTTCCAAAGCAACGTTAGAATGCTCCCTCCCCAGAGAGCCTTCTTTGTGCTCCCAGAGCTGTGCATTTTGTGTCATTGTATGGTAATTTCTTATTTACATATCTGTCTGCCCAGCTGGTCTGTGAGCTTCTGAAGTGGAAGAATCAGTGCTTTATGCATCTATCTATACGCAGAACTTAGCTCAGTTAGTGGGACACAACAGTAAATGTTTGGGGAAACAGAACAGAGGAGAAAAGACTGAGAGGAGATAAACTGGAATTTTTTATGTTAAAGGAAATTTTCTCTATTTTACAGATAAGGGAACGGGTGAAGCAGGTAACTCATTGCCCCCAAATCATACAGCTAATTAACTGCACTTAACTGGCAATATCAAAACTAGAACCGAGGTCTCCTGATTTCTGGTTCAGTAGCCTGTCTACTTGTTCCACTTGAAATGAAGATACCGGGCAGTGGCTCTTCACTTTTTGTGGACTGGTGCTCTCTTTGAGACGCTGTTAAAAGCAATAGGCTCTCTCCAGAAAAATGCACATAGAATTTCACATCCAATTTTCAGGAGGTCCAGGGAGTTAGTGATGGAGTGAGGGAAGGTTTGAAGGAAGAAGAATCTAGAAATGGAGAGACTCGTGAGAAGTCTAATGCAGTAGTTGAGAGAGAGACAGAGTCAGCAGGCTCCAAGAATAGGGGGATGGAAAAGAAAGTTCAAATTTCGGAAGTGACCTGCAGGAGGAATGAATAAAGTTAAGGAACAAGGAGGCATTTAAGATGCCTCAGGTTTCTGGTATAAATAATAAGGAATGTGGTGATGCCACACATCAAATTAGGGGCTACTGAGAGATGGTAGATTTGAAGGGTGGATCATGTCTTTGACTTTACAGGTGTCTTAGATGTCTGCAGGCCATGAGGGATGTCCATAGGAAGCTAGCAACATCACAGGTACCTTCCACATCTCTTGTCACTCTTCCTCAGGCCATCTGGATAATCTTTTTTCCCCTGAACCAAATACATATTTCCCTTCCTCCATCCCCTTGGTTCATCCCTGTCCCTCTAAATGCTGTGCCTTACATTTACCACCTTTTTCTTTTTTTTCTTTCTTTTTTCTTTTCTTTTGTCTTTTTTAGGGCCTCACCCACGGCACATGGAAGTTCCCTGTCTAGGGGTCTAATCAGAGCTACAGCTGCCAACCTAGGTCACAGCCATAGCAACACCAGATCCGAGCTGAGTCTTTGACCTACACCACATCTCACGGCAATGCCAGATCCTTAACCCACTGAGCGAGGCCAGGAATTGAACCCACAACCTCGTGGCTCCTAGTCAGACTCGTTTCCTCTGCACCACGATGGGAACTCCACATTTACCATCATTCTTATCCAGAATATTTCAAGGTCCAGTTCAGTTCTTATTCCTGACACCACCAATTTGACCAGTTTAATCTCTCCTATCTATAAAATCCCCAATTTTTCTCTGAACTTCTCTTACCATATTTTATATTTTGAATTTCAGTTATTTGTGTTACTGAGAAAAAAGCAGAAAAGGGGGGGGGAGCAAAGGACAGATGGTACAAATAGGTGACAAATAGCAAGATGGAATATTTAAACCCAGCTATATCAGTAATCACATTAAATGTAAATGGTCTAAACACACCAATTAAAAGGCAGCATTTGTCTCATTTAATTACAAAAGTAATATCTAACTATACACTGCCTACGAGAAACCCTTTCAAGTATGAGGACATGAATAGGCTAAAGGTAAAAGGATGGGAAAATATATGCCATTCCAACACTAATCAAAATAAAGTAGGAATGGCTATTTTAAGGCTAAATAAAGTAGACGTCAGGGCAGTATTTCCAGGAATAAAGAGGGTCGCTTCATAATGATAAAGAGGCCAATTTATCAAAAACAATAGCAATTCTAAACATTTATGTTCCTGTTAACAGAGACTCAAAGCACAAGAAGCAAACTCTGATGGAACTGCAATGAGAAATCGACAAATCCACAGTTATAATCGGAAATGTCAATACCCATCTCTCAACTGATAGGACAAGTAGACAGAAAATCAGTAAAGATATAAAGGACTTGACCATCACTATCAACTAACTTGACCTAATTGACATTTATAGACCATTCCACTCAACAACATCAGAATGCGCAGTCTTTTCAAGAGCACATGGAACATTACCAAGATAGATCATATCTTGGGCCATAAAAGTAGCCTTGATAAATTTAAAAGTCATCCGATCATACAAAATAAATTCTCTGACTATGATGGTATTAAATTATATATCAATTATAGAAAGATACCTGGAAAAGCTCCACATATTTGGAAACTAAATAGTACAATATTTAGTACAATAAAATTTAATAAATACAATACAATAAATAAATAAAAATACAATACAATAAAATTTAGCACAATAGTACAGTTCTAAATAATTCATGGATAAAAGAAGAAATCAATAGGGAAATTAAAATTTTTGAACTGAATGAAAATAGGAACATAACATAATAAAATCTGTGAGATGTATCTAAAGCAGTAATGAAAGAGAAATTTACAGTTCTAACAGCCTGTGGTGGAAAAGACAGTCTCAAGTCAAAGATATCAGCTTCCACTTTACAAAATTAGGGGAAAAGTGCAAATTAAACCCTAAATAAGTAAAAGAAAGGAAGTAATAAAGATCATGCAGAGATCAATGAAAGAGAAAAAAGAAAATTAATAGAGAAAAACCAGTGAAACCACCAGCTAACCCATGAAAAACCAGTGAAACTAACAGTTCTCTGAGAAAATAGGAAGAATAGATAAATCTATCCAGACTGATCAGAAAAATAAGAAAAGAAATAAACATTACTAATATCGGTAATGAGAAAGGTAACATCACTATAGATTCTAAAGATACTAAAAGAATAATAGAAAAATATTATGAACAGCTTTATGTCAAGAAATCTGACAATTTAACTGAATGTTAAAATCTCTTGAAAGTAGCAAAATGTCAGACTTACTCAAGAAGAAATAGATAATCTGAACCACCCTGTAACTATCTATTGAGTTGTAGTTAAAAACCTTCTCACAAAGAAAACATCAAGGCGAAATGGCTTTACTGGTGACTTCTACCAAATATTTAAGAAAGAAATAATACCAATTTTATACAAACTCTTCCAGAAAATTGAAGCACAGGGAATACTTCCCAAGTCATTATGTAAAGCTATAATTTCTCTGACACCCAAATAAGACAAAGAAATTACACAAAGGAGTTCCAGTTGTGGTGCAGTGGAAACAAATCTGACTAGTATCCGATACAGCCCCTAGCCTGGGAACTTCCATATGCCCCAGGTGGGGCCCTAAAAAGAAAAAAAAAAAAGAAAGAAAAAAAGAAAAAGAAAAGAAATTGACAAAAGTTTGATATCCACTTCTGATTTAAAAAAGACTTTCAGGAGTTCCCATCATGGCGCTATGGAAATGAATCCAACTAGGAACCATGAGGTTTCGGGTTCTATCCCTGGCCTCGCTCAGTGGGTCAAGGATCTGGCATTGCCATGAGCTGTGGTGTAGGTGGCAGATGCTCAGATATGGCATTGCTGTGGCTGTGGCAACAGCTCCAATTCAGCCCCTAGCCTGGGAACCTCCATTAGCCACAGGTGTGGCCCCAAAAAGACAAAATAAATAAATAAAATAAAAGTAAAAAAAGATTCTATAGAATTTTCCCTAAAGATGTTTATGTCATTTATGAATAAAAGAATACATTTCCGATGTTCCACAGTGGGAACTCCTGGAATCTTTCTTTAAAAGTTACTAGGGGAATTCCCTGATTGCCTGGTGATTAAGGATCTGGTGTCGTCACTGCTGTGGCTCAAGTCACTGCTGTGGCACATGTTTGATCCCTGGCCCAGGAACTTCCACATGCTGTGGGCACAGTTAAAAAAATTTAAAAAATTATTAGAATGAATAACTGAGTTTAGCAAGTTTTCAAGATGCAAGATCAGGAGTTCCCGTCATGGCTCAGTGGTTAACGAATCCGACTAGGAACCATGAGGTTGTGGGTTCGATCCCTGGCCTTGCTCAGTGGGTTAAGGATCCAGCATTGCCATGAGCAGTGATGTAGGAGGTCGAAGACGCGGCTCGGATCCAGCATTGCTGTGGCTCTGGTGTAGGCCGGCAGCTACAGCTCTGATTGGACCCCTAGCCTGGGAACCTCCATATGCCTCGGAAGCGGCCCTAGAAAAGGCAAAAAGACCAAAAAAAAAAAAAAAAAAAAAAAAAAGATGCAAGATCAATATGCAAAAATCAATTCTATTTCTACATACCAGCTATATTAGTTGCCTGTGGCTGCCATAACAAAGGATAACAAACTAGGATGGTTTAAAACAGCAGAAATGTATTCTCTCGTGGTTCTGGAGGCTAGAGGTCTGATATCAAGGTGTTGACACACCATCCTTCCTCTGGAGGAGAATCCTTCCTTACCTTTTTAAAATTCTGTTGTTTCCTAGTAAGCCATATGTCCTTTGGCTTGTAAATGCACCACTCCAATCTCTACCTCCATTGTCACAGAGCCATCTGTTCCCTGTGGGTTTTTTACATCATCTTCCCTCTCTAAGTGTCTGTGTCCAAATATTCCTCTTCTTATAAGGACAGCAATTATATTGGATTAAAGGCCCACACTACTTAAGTATGACCTCATCTTGGAGTTCCTCTTGTGGCTCAGTGGTTAACACACCTGACTAGCAACTGTGAGGACATGGGTTCAATCCCTGGCCTCACTCACTGGGTTAAGGATCTGGTGTTGCCATGACCTGTGGTATAGGTAGCAGATGCAGCTTGGATCTGGCATTACTGTGGCTGTGGTGTAGGCCAGTAGCTGCAGCTCCAATTTGACCCCTAACCTGGGAACTCTATGCTGCGGGTGTGGCCCTAAAAAGACAAAACACACAAACGAACAAATAAACTTTATGCCCTCATCTTAACTCTAACTACATCCGCAAAGACCCTGTTTCCAAATAAGTTCACATTCATAGGTACTGCGGCTTAGAATTTAAGCATATCTCTTAGGGCAGGGAATTGGGACCCAATTTAACCCATAACATTAGCAATGAAGATTCAAAAAATTAATTTTAAAAATACCATTTATAATAGCATCAAAACTATAGAATACGTAAGATAAACCTGACAAAAGATGTGCACTGGAAACTACAAAACTTCGCCCAGATGACTTAAAGAAACCTAAATAAATGGGAAGATACACATTGTTCGTAGATCAAAACATTCAATATTGCTACGATTTCAGTTCTCCCAAAATTGATCTAAAGATTCAATGGAATCCCAAAGAAAATCACAGCAATCTTTTTTTTTAGAAATTGACAATCTGATTCTAAACTTGATGTGAAAATGCAAAACACCTAGAACAGCCAAAACAACTTTGAAAAAGGAGACTATATTATGTAAATTCAAGATTTACATAAATCTCCAGTCAACAAGATAGTACAGTAGGCATAAAAAAAGATAGATAGATTAATAGAACAGCATAGGGAGTTCATACGTAGATCCACATACCTGTAGTCAACCGATTGCTGACAAATGTGCAAAGGAAGTGCCATAGGAAAAGGACAGTCTTTTAAATATAGAACAGCTGGATATCTACACACCCAGGAAAAGAACATCAATCCATATGTTGCATCATACACAAAAATTAACTCAAAACTGACCGAAAAACGAAATGGAAAACATAAAACGTCCAAAAGAAAACAAAAGAGAAAATCTTCATGACTTTTGGTTAGAAAAAATCTCTTTGGGAGTTCCCATTGTGGTTCAGCAGGTTAAGAACCTGACTAGTATCCATGAGGATGCAGGTTCCATCCCTGGACTTGCTCAGTGGGTTAAGGATCGGGCACTGCCACAAGCTGCGGTGTAGGTGGCAGATGCAGTTTGGATCCCAGCTTTGCTGTGGCTGTGGCATAGGCCAGCAGCTTCAGCTCAGAGTCAACCCCTAGCCCAGGAACTTCTATATACTATGGGTGCAGCCCTAAAGAGCAAAAAAAAACAAAACTCTTAGTCCCTGGTGGTCTAGTGTTAGTATCCAGAACTCTCTTATTTATTTATTTATTATTTTATTTTATTTTTTTTGTCTTTTTGCCTTTCCTAGTGCCACTCCCACGGCATGTGGAAATTCCCAGGCTAGGGTCTAATCAGAGCTGTAGCTGCTGGCCTACGCCAGAGCCACAGCAATTTAGAATCCGAGCTGCGTTTGCGACCTACACCACAGCTCCCGGCAACACCAGATCCTCAACCCACTGAGCAAGGCCAAGGATCGAACCCACAACCTCATGGTTCCTAGTCGGATTTGTTAACCACTGAGCCACGATGGGAACTCCTCAGAGCTCTCTTAGATATGACATTAAAAGCATGGTCCATAAAAAGATATTTATAATAGACTAAAATTTACCAAAATTTAAACTTGTGCTCTCAAAAGACAGTTTTAAGAAGTGAAAAGGCAAGTCATGGATGGGGACAAGGGGGGTATTTACAAACTACATATTTGATAAAGAAATTGTATCCTGATTATATAAAGAACTCTCAAAAAAGGAAGTAATACAGAAAAACATTGCAAAGGAAAAAATATAATTGACCTTTTAATTTTTTTAAAAAATGGAGGAGTTCCCTGGTGTCTCAGCAGGTCAAGGATCTGGCATCATCACTGCTGTGGCTCGATTTGATTGCTGGCCCTGGGAACTTCTACATGCTGTGGATGCCAGGGTGGGGGTTGGGAGGGGAGAAGATGGATTGTTCAATAAGTGGTATTAGAATAATTGGATAACCATTGAGACAATGGTTGGATTCCTACCTCATTTCTTATAGCTAATGAAATGCAGATAGATCAAAGGGCCAAAGGTAAACGACACCACCAAAACAATAATAATATAATATTAGGAGAAAGCACTGGAGTTTCTTATTTTTGTCTTACGATATTGGAGCAGGAAAGGCCAAGGCCCAGAATATCCATAGAAGAAAATAACTATGTAGTTGATTAAATAAAAATGTTCTGGAATTCTCTTGTGGTACAGTACATTATGGATCCAATGTTGTCACTGCAGTGGCTCAGATCACTACTACGGCATGAGTTTGACCCCTGGCCTGGGAGCTTCTGCATGCCACATGCACAGACAAAAAAAAAAAAAAAAAAATTATGCAAGGCAAAAAATTAGTATCCATGTTTACAATCCTGTAATCCTACAATCCTAGAGATCCTATAATGATTGGAAAATTCCCAACAATCAAATAAAACAGGAAGAGAATATTTGTTACTTTACTTCAACTCAAACAGCAAAATTTCAAAGGTGGGGAGCTCCCTGGTGGCTCAGTGGATTAAGAATGCTGCATTGTCACTACTGAGGTGTGGGTTCAGTTCCTGCCCCAGAACTTCTGCATGCCAAGGGTGAGGCCAAAATAAATAAATAAATACATAAAATTTCATTATCATCAAGTGCTGGTGAGATGGTAGGAAACAGAGACTATTACAAGCTGTTGGTGTGAAGATGAGTTGATGTGTTTTGTAGCACAATCTAGAAGTGTCATAAAACTGAATATGTGTATAGTCTATAAACCAGTTGCATTCCTAGGAATATATCACAAAAAATGACCCTGCAAAGGAGTTCCTGTCATGGCTCAGCAGAAACGAATCTGGAGTTCCTTGGTGGCTCACAGGGCTAAGGATCCAACCCAGTGTTGTCACTGTCCTGGCACAGGTTCAATCCCTGACCTAGGAACTTTCACATGTCACAGGGGCGGCCAAAAAAATAAAAGGTTAAGACAGCAGAAATGAATCTGACTAGCATCTATGAGGACACAGCTTCGATCCCTGGCCTTGTTCAATGGGTTAAGGATCTGAAGTTGCCATGAGGTGTGGTGTATGTCACAGATGCAACTCAGATTCTGCATTGCTGTGGCTACAGCATTAGGCCAGTGGCTACAGCTCCAATTTGACCCCTAGCCTGGGAAACTCCATATGCCACGAGTGTGGCCCTAAAAAGCAAAAAAAAAAAAAAAAGACTCTACAGGGAGTTCCCATATGGAATCAGGTGTCTTCACTGCAGTGGCTTTGGTCCCTGCTGTGGCGTGGGTTTGATCCCTGGCCCAGGAACTTCCACATGCTCCCAGCCCAATCAAAAAGAAAAAAATTACCCTGCAAAGGCAAAATAAATTGATACATTCAAGGAGTTCACACTGTGGTGCAGTGGGTTAAGAATCCTAAGCCACAGCTCTGGTCTCTGTGAATATGCAGGTTCAATCTCTGGCCCAGGACAGTGGGTGAAAGGATCCAGCATAGCCATAGCTGAGGCGTAGGACAGAGCTGTGGCTCAGAGTCACTCCCAGGCTGGGGAACTTCCATATGCTGCAAGTGCAGTCATAAATTTTTTTTCAAAAAATTGAGATATTCAAGAATCTTATATAGTAAATGCATGGCAGAATGTGCATATGATATATGCAGATAAAAAAAGAACTAGTTCACCATTTAAATGTTTTAAATTCCATCTCATTTATACAAGCAGAATAGAATTTTGAAATGCCATGTTCAGTGGGAGGAAAAAGAAAAAGTAAAAGAAACAGAATGAAATGTATACCACAATATTGTCCTGAAATATAAAAACATGCAAAATAATGTAATGTATTGATCATGGATACATCCATGTGTCAATCAAGGGGTGAAAGGGAGATTCAAAGACATGCACCAAGAAAATGAGTAGATTCCTATGGGAGGGGTGGCAAGGAAAATAGGGCCAAGGATGGGAAGAGAGGAAGCAACAAAAAGGGAAGCATGGATGAATTTTTAGTGTGCCACAAACTGAGGAATTTAATTGATTATAGCAGCTGAACAAAAGAACAAAGATATTTTTGTTTTACTTAAAATCAATTGCAGGCTTTTTTCTTTTTTTTTTTTTTTTTTTTGATCTCTTTAGAACCACGCCGACAACTTATGGACATTCCCAGGCTGGGGTTGAATTGGAGCTGTAGCCACTGGCCTAAGCTGCAGCCACAGCAATACAGAATCTGAGCCACATCTTTGACCTACACCACAGCTCACAGCAACGCTGGATCCTTAAACCACTGAGCAAGGCCAGGGATTGAACCTGCAAACTCATGGTTCCTAGTTGGATTCGTTAACTGCTGAGTCATGATAGGAACTCTGCCCAATTGCAGTTTTTTGTTGTTTTTTTTTTTGTCTTTTTGCTATTTCTTTGGGCCGCTCCTGCGGCATATGGAGGTTCCCAGGCTAGGGGTCTAATTGGAGCTGTAGCCGCCGGCCTACGCCAGAGCCACAGCAACGCCAGATCCGAGCCGCGTCTGCAACCTACACCACAGCTCACGGCAATGCCGGATCGTTAACCCACTGAGCAAGGCCAGGGATCAAACCCGCAACCTCATGGTTCCTAGTCGGATTCGTTAACCACTGCGCCACGACGGGAACTCCCCAATTGCAGTTTTTAAAGGAAAAAAATATGGCACAAAATTGAAAAAATGAGTTAAACAATTTTTTTCAGTAGGCCAGTGATATGAAAAAATAATTCACAGAATAAATACAAATATCTAATAAGCATATGAAATTATTATCATCCTCAAATAAAAGAAGTTCTTAAAGAAAAATTTGATATTTCTTTTGCCCATAAAATTGGAAAAAATAAAAAAAGACTGATAATACCTATTGCTATGAAGGGTATGAAGAAATGTAGACTCTCACGTGCGACTGGAAATAATGCAGGGTGATAGAAACTTTCTGGAGGACCATTTGGAAGTATCAGGATTTTAAATGTACATTCTCTCTCTCTTTCTTCTTTTTGGCTGCACCAGTGGCATGTAAAATTTCCTAAGCCAGGGATTGAACCTGTGCTGCAGCAGGGACCCAAGCCACTGCAGTGACAATACTGGATCTTTAACCCACTGGGCCATAAGGGAACTCCTACTTCTAAGCCTATGTATTTTAGTATTATTTGAATTTGTTGCAATAGACATATATGACTTTGGTAATTTTTAAAATGCTTTTTAAAAATAAGTAATCCAATGGCTTCCAGTGGAATGAAAAGATAAGATGCAGCTTCTGGAGGAAAATAACTTGTGAGAATCCCATCTGAAATGTCAAATGGACTAGAATATATGACTATGTCTTCTCAAGGTGGATGGCAACAGGTGGATGTTGGGATAACACAGCAAATTGAAGTGGAAAGTGGAGTTCCCATCGTGGCTCAGTGGTTAACAAATTCGACTAGGAACCATGAGGTTGTGGGCTCGATTCCTGGCCTTGCTCAGTGGGTTAAGGATCCAGCATTACCATGAGCTTTGGTGTAGGTTGCAGAAACAGCTCAGATCCCACATTACTGTAGCTATGGTGTAGGCTGGTAGTTGCAGCTCCAATTTGACCCCTAGCCTGGGAACTTACATATGCCCCAGGGGGTGGCCCTAAAAAAACAAACAACCACCCCCCCAAAAAAACACTGTTACTTGATCTTGGTTATGCACTGGTATGGGGCAAAGAGCCTCACATGTTATCTCTAATAAGAAAATAGACGCTGTTCAGAAATTTCAAGGAACTTGCCCCAGGTCACACTAAAACCCGTATATAGTAGGTAGAAGATATCGATGCAATTCAATGCAGGGAGGGCAGTCATAGAGATATGCACATATCACAGAGATATGCTAAGGGGGTGCAGGAGGAGCCAAGCTTGGGGCTATAAGCAGGTGCCTGGAAGAAGTGACAACTATGTATTCTTGAAGGATGAGTAAGATCTACATAGGTGAAGAAGGAGAAGGAAATCCATAATCAAAGGCACAGAAGTCAGGAACAATCCGAAATGTTCCAGAGAGCTTTGAGCACCTTAGAACTTTTAGAGCACAAAGAGCAAAGGCTGGAATAGCCGTTGGTGTGGAAAGATTTGCAGGAGCTGCACCCTGAGGGGAAGTTCGTGCCGTTTTGAAGAATTTGGATTTAATTCTAGAAATAAGGAGGAGCCATTAAAATGATTTGAGTCTAGAACTGTCCTTATTTGTATTGGGGGGGGGGTGTTACTCTAAAGGCAGTCTGGAGGGTGGATTTAAGGAGAGGAAGCCAAGAAGCAGAGAGACAGCTTGACAACTGTGATAGTCTAGGTGAAGGAAAATAGGGTGGAAATAGAGAAGCTATTCTGTCTTGTTTAGAAAGCAAAATGGATAGAGGTTGATGATGGATCGGAGATGGGAGCGGAGCGAAAGAAAGGTGTGATAGCCAGGGCAGGTGAATGCTGCTGGTGCCCTTTATTCACACCAGGACTACCACGGAAAAGTTGGGTTGAGGGATGGGAGAATTAGGGATGCCAGTTTGGGGATGTGGAGTTGGAGATTTCCGGGAGGTGTCCTAGTAAAGAGGTCCCCTCTCCAGCCACAAACCCAAAGGGATAAATTTCTTCTGGACAGCTCCATGGGAAGACTCCGCAACAGCTCTTGTTCAACGTGTCCTTAGGACATCACCACTCTTGTCACAGTCCGCTACAGACTTTCTCCTGTGTGGTCCATTTTGGAAGCTAATACCACTGTTCAACCAGGCTCCCAAGCCAGAAACCTGGGAGTTCTCGTCTAGCCTACCACATGAAATACATCTCCAAGTCCTGTTGAATCTACCTTTAAACAGCTCTCCTAAATCTATCCTCTCTTCCCCATTCATTTCTACTGACATCTCTAGGAGTTCCCTCTGTGGTTCAGTGGGTTAAGGATGTGGCATTGCTGCAGTTGTGGTGTAGGTTGCAACAGCAGCTTGGATTCCATCCCTGGCCCAGAAAATTCCATATGCCCAGGGTGCAGCCAAAAAAGAAGGGGGAAAGAAGGACATTTCTAAAATGTAAACTTGACTGCATTTATCTACCCCACTAGACAACATTTGTTGGTTTCCCATCACTATGTGGCAAAGTACAAGCTCCCCAGCATAACATACACGTTCCCCCCAGTTGGCCACTGCTTATGTCTCCAGCTGATCTTTTTCTTTTTTTGTTATTACAGTTGATTCATCATGTTGTGTCAATTTCCACTGTGCAACAGTGACCCAGTAGTGTGTATATATATATATATATATATATATATATATATATATATATATAGAATATATATATATTCTTTTTCTCACATTATCTTCCATCATGTTCCACATAAGTGACTAGATATAGTTCCCTGTGCTATACAGCTGGATCTCATTGCTTATCCACTCCAAATGCAATAGTTTGCATCTATTAACCCGAAACTCCCAGTCCATCCCACTACCTCCCCCTCTCCCTTGGCAACCACAAGTCTGTTCTCCATGACCATGAGTTTGTTTTTTTTTCCAAAGATATGTTCATTTGTGCCATATATTAGATTCCAGATATGAGATATCAAATTGTATTTGTCTTTCTCTTTCTGACTTACCTCACTTAGTATGAGAGTCTCTAGTTCCATCCATGTTGCTGCAAATGGCATTATTTTGTTCTTTTTTATGTTTTAGTAGTATTCCATTGTGTATATATACCATATCTTCTTAATCCATTCATCTGTCAATAGACATTTAGGTTGTGTCCATGTCTTGGTTATTGCGAATAGTGCCAGTATGAACACAGTGGTGTATGTACGTTTTTCAGTGAAAGTTTTGTCCAGATATATGCCCAGGGGTGGGATTGCTGGGTCATATGGTAGTTCTATATTTAGTTTTCTTAGATACCTCCATACTGTTTTTCACAGTAGTTGTGCAACTTCTCCAGCTGTTCTGCAAGTCTCTCCTGTCCACCAGCAGCATATGGAAGTTCCCAGGCTAGGGGTCTAATTGGAGCTGCAGCTGCTGGCCTACGCCACAGCCACAGCAACGTGGAATCAGAGATGAATCTGTGACCTACACCCCAGCTTGCCATAATGCAAGATCCTTAACCCACTAAGACAGGCAAGGGACTGTATCCGAGTCCTCATGGATATGAGTCAGGTATTGGGAACTCCAGCCCTTTGTATTTTAATGCCCTAACAAAATCAAACTGTTCAGAGTGTGCTCCTGCTCAAAACTGCTCTTCATGCCTCCATACCTTTATATCTACAGCGCCTTCTACCCGGAATATCACTGTCTCAGGTAGGGTTCCCTGGGAAAGAGATTCTTACACGCTGAGGTGCATGCAGGAGGGAGCTTTCAGGAGAGCAATACCTGCTAGGTGTGAAGGAGGTTGGATTAACTAGAGGTCGAAGCTGAAGTGCAATGCGATTGCAGCAGAGGCCCCCAGCAATCTGGTGAGGGATCTCCAGCTGGGACCAGCCCTTCAAGGTTGCCCCTGGAATGGGGCTGTGTAACCCCACACCAACCAGTCCTTGCATGTATACTGCCTAGGGAGGGAGTGCAACTTTAAGCAAGGCAGCTTTCCTCCTTCAAAGGCAATTCCTGCGGAAAGACTCGGCTGTGAGTCAACACTCCTGCACCTGGGGAAGTGAATGCTCTGTCCAGTGAAGGAGGAAATTTGCAAAGGGGGTTTCTGGCAGCACATTGCCGAATTCACTGCAAACACCTTTACAGATCTGGCAAACCCCTATCAGCCATTGAAGCCCAGCTCAGGTGTTACCTGCTTCCTTCCTCACCAACACTGCCTCTGAGTTAATCCTGACTTCTATTCCTTTCATTTTCTTAATTTTTTAAATTAAAGTATAGTTGATTTACAATGTTGTGTCAATTTCTGATGTACAGCAGGGTGACCCAGCCATACGTATATAAACATTCTTTTTCTCATATTATCTTCTATCATGTTCTACCACAAGAGATTGGATATAGTTCCCCGTGCTATGCAGTAGGACCTCGCTGCTTATCCATTCTGAATGTAACTGACTTTGCGGTGACTCAGCAGTAACAACACCAACCAGTATCCATGAGGATGCAGGTTCGATCCCAGGGCCCACTCAGTAGGTTAAGGATTTGCATTGCCTTGAGCTGCCATGTATGTCACAGATGCAGCTCTGATCTGGCATTGCTGTGCTGTGGTGTAGGCCGGCAGCTGCAGTTCCGATTTGACCCCTAGCCTGGGAACTTCCATATGCAGCAGGTACGGCCCTAAAAAGTCATAAATAAATAAATAAATAAACAAACAAACAAACATATTTCTTGAACATATATATATATATATTTTTTTTTTCTTTTCTCTTCAGAGCTGCACTCAAGGTGTATGGAGCTTCTCAGGCGAGGGGTTGAATTGGAGCTGTAGCTGCTGGCCTACACCACAGCCACAGCAATGCAGGATCCAAGCCACATCTGCGACCTACACCATAGCTCACAGCAATGCCAGATCCTTCACCCACTGAGCAAAGCCAGGGATCGAACTTGCATCCTCAGAACATACTTTTCATGGTCAGTAGTTGATGTGTTTCCGTGTCTGTTTCCCCAGTAGATAGTGAGGAGAGCCTGGGCCGTATTTCAGAACCTAGAACAGTGTCTGGCACCCACTGGGTAGTTAATAAATGTATGGTGCATTGAATAAATAAATGAGATTGACTAGTGAAGGAAACAGCTAGCAGGTTATGAAAAGAGAAGCCTGGAGTTTAAATGCTAGTAAGGGTGACAAAGAGGCTCTGATCTCAGGGTCCTCCCTCTCTTCTCACTTCACTTGGGAACCAGGCTGGAGGCCCTGCTTGGGAGGCCTAGCAGTCCCAGGTTAGAGCCAAACAAGGCTCTAAGTTTAGAATGATCAAAGTAGGGCAGGAGCCAGGAAAAGACTGTCACTTGTAAATAGCCAGGTGGCTGATGGAACTGGAAGGCAGAGTAAAACCTAGAGGGAAGCAGAGAAGTTAAACGGTTTCAGGCCTCTGTGCCATACCTGACAGTTGCCACTCAGATTCCAATGTGAAAAAGGAAACAAACAAGCACACCAGTGTATGCAGCCACAGCAGCCACAGCAGCAGACAAACATCCCCAGAGACAGAAAACACACACTCACAACAAATGAAATGGACACAGAGGGGGAAAAAAAAAAAAATCCCAATCTGAACATTAGAGACCGTTAACATGTAATTGAAACACCTATGAATTCTGATCTTTATTCCTACAGGGCAATTAACCCTCCTTCACCTTCCAAAAACCTCTGACAGTAATAGAAGTTCAGAGTTCCCACTGTGGCTCAGCAGGCTAAGAACCTGACTAGTATCCATGAGGACACAGGTTGGATCCCTGGCCTCACTCAGTGGGTTAAGGATCCAGTCGTCGTGAGCTGTGTTGTAGGTTGCAGACGCAGCTCGGATCAAGCATTGCTGTGGCTGTGGTGTGGGCCACAGCTGCAGCTCCGGTTGTACCCCCAGCCTGGGAACCTCCGTCCGCCACAGGTGCGGCCCTAAAAAGACCAGAAAAAGAAAAGGAAGGAAGGAAAATAAGTTCCGATTGTGGGTCCCACCACTTCTCCTTCACCCTTTGTCACCAGTCTAGTATAGCTTTTCCCTCTCCCTCTCTCTCTCTTTTAATTTTATTGTGGTAGAGTTGATTTACAACCTAGTATGTTCTCTTTCACCCCCGCTTAGCACCTCCCCACAGAGAGGAGGAAGCGTGAGAACGTATCTGCTCGCAGCCAGCAGAGGGCAGTGCTCAACAAGCAATAATCAGACCTAACTTAAACTTGCTGCAGGGAGGGAACAGAGGAAGAGGAGGAGCCAGAAAAGTCCTTAGACCCACACAACGTTCTGATCCTATTTCCCGACCCAGGTTTCCCTCCTTTTCTGCTTCTTGGGCACCCAGACTCCTCTCCTCCTCAGCGCGATGTGTCCATCCTCAGTTGAGCAGATTTCAGAGTTTGGCCCTAACTTCCCACAGAAGTCTGGGCCAAGAGATCTCCCCCTCTGGCTTCCCCACAGCCCCTTGTCCCCTCCCACTGTATCTTGTTTTCCTGAATTTGGGGTTGGACTCCTGACTGATGCCCAGGATCCCCCACAAGGGGCTTGATTCCAAGGCCACCTCTCAGAGGATGTATGCATCCTCACTGGTACCAGCACAACTCTCCTCTGCTGGAGCAAGGTCTCACAATCAGGCCCCTTCACTGCCCTGGCCTGGCACATTGTACGGCCCATAGACGGTGCAATAGTACAGGTTAGCCCTTTGCCATACTGCTCCTAGGGTATCATCCGTGAGCACTTACCATGCCAAGCGCTGCCAGGATGATCTCATTTAATCTTCCTAACACCCCTGTAAGGCAGGTCTTGTTATCTCCCTCATTTTGCAGATGAGGAAGTGGAGACCCAGGGAGGCATATGTTTTGCTCGCTATGGCACAAAGGATAAATGTTGAGTATGGAGCTGGGACGCAGGTCATCAGGGCATTGCTGCTTCTGCTGCATCCACCACTGCCCCCCTTCTCCCCAACTCCAACTCTGCTCTCTTCCTTCTTTTCTCTGGCCAGCCAGCAGTCAGGGACTGTGACCTTCCTGTTAGCTTCTTTCTTCTGTCCCTAATCCTCGCCCAGTCAGATTTCAAGAGCTTCGGAATGGACACAAGAAAACAAGAAAGAGTCAGAAAGATGAAGGAGGGGGGGCTAAGGGGCCTTCCAGAAAGAGGAAGAAGCGAAGCAAAGGCGAGGCAGGCACTACGCTGGGGATGGAGGAGGAAGGAAGGAAGGTGGGTGAAATGAGTGAGAGGAGCCTCATGCCCAGACTGGGAAGGGGCACCAGCAGGGCCTCCATTGTGTGGGCACAAAGGGGCCATATGCCTGGCAGCCTGCCGTGTGTGCGTGTGTGTGTGTGTGTGTGTGTGTGTGTGTGTGTGTGTGTAAGGGAGGAGGGGGAGGAGTGGCTAAAAGTCCCCCCCTCTACTTGCTCAACCGCCTGGGGCCCTGCTGTCTGCTCTGTCACTGGGGGTGGGGTTTGCTGAGAAAAGGGGCAGAGGGGAGCAATTATGACAGACCACACTGGAGGGTCAAGGCATGTTATAAGCAGGGATGGAAGAGGGCAGGGAAAGCTCGATGGGGCATGATGGGAAGGCACTGGAGGAGGATGGGAGGGGTGAGGTGCCAGAGCCCCACCCCCCAGGTGCTCCCAAACTGCCCCTCCCCCACCCAACTGCCCACCTGCAGGGTTTCAGAGGTTGGGGAATGAGGGCCCCCAGATGCATCCTCTTCTAACCTTCCATTCCTCCCTCCTCCCTGAGTGTTAGCCCTGAGCGCTCCCTTTTGCCTCATCCGGGACTTCGGGCTCCCTGACAGTCTCCTCTCCCAGGGCCTGGTCCCCTGCTCCCTTCCCCCTCCTACTCTGTTTCTCCTTCTTCTCCTGTCCTGTGGAGCAGAGCGGCAGCCGAGGCCAATTGATTATCTGAAGAAATTCGGAGCTAGCAGTAGAACAGCTGCAGCTGCCCCCTCTCACCACCCCCAGGCCCTAAGGGATCCCTGAAGGGAGGGGGCCAGTAACCCCTTCTGCTTTCCAGCCGGCAAAGGGCTGAGAGGCAGGCATGGGGCTCAGAGGACTGAAGCTGCTATGCAGGGAAGACACAAAGCGCTCAGGGTCAGGAATGGCAGACACGGGTTCTAACCCCTGTCCGCCACCGTGGGTGAGTCCCATCACCTTTGTGGACAGCATTTTACCTGCCTTTAGAACAAAGCTGTTGGGGAGTTCCCTGGTGGCCTAGTGGGTTAAGGATAACTGCTGTGGCATGGGTTTGATACCTAGCCTGGAAACTTCGGCACACCACAGGTGTTCTGTGCTCCTTTCCAGCCCTGGCCCCATGGTAGTCCTCAGATTCTCCCTGGTCTCTGTTCAGTCCTCCCTCTTGCCTGGCTCTGAGCAAAGTAGATTTCATCTAAATCATATGGGGAAGGGATGGTGGTCCCTTCATACCTCACTGGTAACCGACTAGCATCCATGAGGACACAGGTTCCATACCTGGCATCGTCCAATGGATTAAGGATCCGACATTGCTGTGAGCTGTGATGTAGGTTGCAGATGCGGCTCAGATCTGGCGTTGCTGTAGCTGTGGTGTAGGCCAGCAGCTGCAGCTCTGATTCAACCCGTAGCCTGGGAACTTCCATATGTCCCAGTATGGCCCTAAAATAAAGAAATAAATAGAAATCAAAATAAATAATGAATAAATCATGTGGGGAAGGGAAGCTGTCAACCTCTTCCAGTATGGGAGTTCCTCCCCAAGTCTAACACAAACCCCTCTTGCTGCTAATGTCATTCGTGGCCCATCAGAGATGAAAACAGCACCCTTGAGAGACTGAAGGACATCTCAGCATTTTCCTCCCAGCATGGGTCTTCAGCCTTCTCAGATGACCTTAAGTTTGGAAAGGATCTTCGAGTTTACGTAGCCAGTGTTTCATCTAGGCAGGAATGGCTCCCTGGTAATTCTGCCTACGGTGACCTCTCCAGCCGGTCTACTTAGACTCCCTCTCCTTGAGGCAGGTGCTTCCACTGGTGGACAGCTCCAGATGTTGCAAAGGTTTTTGGAGTTAAAATCTGTTTTGCATCACTTCCACCTGCTGGTCCCTGTTCTGCTTCCTGGGGCCACACAGAATGTCAGTTTTTCTTTTTTCTTTCAATAGTTGAAAATGGGTATCATATGTCCCTAAGTCTACTCTTTTTTTTTTTTTTTATCTTTTTAGGGCTGCGCCTGCGGCATATGGAGGTTCCTAGGCTAGGGGTCTAACGGGAACTGTAGCTGCCAGCCTATGCCAGAGCCACAGCAATGCCAGATCCAAGCGGCGTCTGCAACCCACACCACAGCTCATGGCAATGCCAGATCCTTAACCCACAGAGCAAGGCCAGAGATCAAACCCTCAACCTCATGGTTCCTACTCAGATTCGTTAACCACTGAGCCATGACGGGAACTCCTCTAAGTCTACTCTTGCAAAGACACATATCCTCAGTTTTTCAACTCTTCCTCCTGTGAAGTCATCTCCACCTTTTTGCCTTCTTGGACCCACAGCTCTGAATACTCTCTAGTTTATCAAAGTTTCCATTCAAACCGGAAGTCCAGGGAGTTCCCGGTGTGGCTCAGAGGTAACAAACCTGATTAGTATCCATGAGGACACAGGTTCGATCCCTGGCCTCGCTCAGTGGATCAAGGATCCAGCGTTGCCATGAGCTGTGCTGTAGGTTGCAGACACGGCTTAGATCTGGTGTTGCTCTGGCTGTGGTGTAGGCCAAAAGCTACAGCTCCAGTTCAACCCCTAGCCCGGGAACTTCCATATGCCATGGGTGTGGCCTTAAAAAGACCAAATAAAATAAAATAAAATAAAATGGTAACTCCATTGAGTACCACCTGTCAGGCCATGTCATTCCAGGGAAGCAGAAGGGCATTGGCAATATAGGACAAAAAAACCTGGGTTTAGACTTTTTTAAAATTTTTCTTTTTAGGGCAACACCTGCAACATATGGAAGTTCCCAGGCTAGGGGTCAAATCGGAGCCTGCAGCTGCTGGCCTACACCACAGCCACATCCTGAACTTTCTCTCTGCCCCTAACTAGCTCTGTGACTTTGAGCAATGCCCTTCTCCTCTCTGGGCTCTAGTTCCTCATCCATAAATTGATATTAGTGTCCCCTCCAGGATGCTGTGATATCCCTTCTGCACTCCTTTTTATCTTTTTCCTATTCCTCTCTTAATCCTAGGTTTTCACTGTGTTCTCTCCAGTATCCTAAGGTTAGGGAACACAAATGAGCTAAGAATTGTTTTTGCAAGGAATTTTGACTCACTTCAGAGACAGTAACGGGGAAGGTCCTATTTCATAGCCATGGCATGAAATGTTTTGTAACCCAGCAGCACGGACCCACAGACACATGTTTAACTTGAGTTCCACTGGGACACTCAGCTCTTTCTCTGATCCAGAGAGAGCAGGAGCAGAAGCACAGCATCAGAGGAGTCAGAAGGTGTCAGTCAATGGGTGCCAAGAGGGGGCTACATGGGAGTTTAGGTGAAGAGGCCCGGGACCTGTGTGTTACACCTTCCATTGCACCTCTTTACCCTGTGACCCCTTCTCCTCTGTTTTCATTTGTCCACCACTGCGATCTCTCATGACCCCATCAGAAGAGCCTTCAAAGCTTCCGACCCTCAATGACTGCCCTACCAGAGACTACAACCCAGCTTTCCAACTCAATAGAATGATCCACAGTTGAACCTGGTGCTAGAACGAGGTCACTTTAATTTTTCTTTTTGTATGAAACCAAAAACACAACAGGAGGGAAACACAGGACACAGGACACAGACCCCTAGGGCCTACTGTTGAGGGATCTTAGGAAGAAGTGAGGATTCACGGGGGAGGGCTCGAGAGAGAAAAGAAGCAGGCAGGACTGGAGTGGGATTGTCTGGGGATGGAGGGAGCAGGAGGAAGGATCCAGGAGCCCTGGAAGTGGGGGAGGGGTGCCATCCCAGAGGACCAGGGTGTCAGGACAGGTAGATCCCAGGAAGGGATGTGGGTGTGGGGAACAAGAGTGATCTCCTCACACACTGGAAGTTGCAAAAGGAGCAAGAAAGGGAGGAGAATAACCAGGGAGGAAGCAAGAGAGATCTGGCTAGGGCTGCCAGAAGCTCTCTCACTCGACCCCAAAGTGCACAACTCGGCAATAAATAGTAATATTTATAAATAAATAAGTAAATAAATAGATGCATAAATAAATAAATACATAAATAAATAATATCCTTGCAGAGCTAGGAGTTTGGTGCTAGGGAGGCAGGAGCATGGGAAGTGCGGTGAGTTCATCTCTTCTACACAGGTCCTGGGGCCCTTCTCCCACTGCCCCTGGGCTGTAGTGAGCTGGTGGGCTCAGCAGCATGGTGCGGGGTGCAGAGAGCCTTGAGGTGGGGTAGGATGGGGTTAGGGTCTCTTTCCTTGCTCGAGCAGCACAAGGAAGGAGAAAAAAAAATGGAGTAAAGACGTCCTAGGTCCAGGAGGGCTGAGCTTTCCCAGCGGGCATTAATAGGACACCCCCCTGCATCCGAGGGAGAAGCCGGTACCGGTTTTGCACATTTGCATGGTGGGCTGGGATGGACGGACCGGAGCAGACGTGAGAGCTGGCCGACCCATGGCCGACCCTTTCGCAGATACTCTGGGTGGAGTTTGGGGAACCCCACCCCAAGACCGAGGATTCTCCTCTAGCTGCACACTGGGAGGGAGTCGAGTGGGATAGTTGGGGTGGGAGGGCACAGGGAGAGTGCCAAATAGCTCAGAGAGGGCAAGGCACGCACTACCGAGTAAGATCTGAGGTCTGTATGTGTTTGCCTCAGGAACGTGATAGAAAACGGAGTTTTTCCATCATTCCCAGCTACCGAGAGTCCCCTCACAGGAGTTACCTCGCCATGCCTCTGCTCCCAAGGGCCGGCCCATCCACCAAGCATGGCTAGACTGAGACCTCCGAGGGAAAAACCAACAGGACGCTAAGCCTGGCCTTTCCCCTTCCTGTTCCCATGCCCCTCCCTCCCAAGGGCAGGAGAAGCTGGAACAAGGTGGAAAGAGGGCCAGGGGCAGAGTCCAAGTGTGTGTGTATGTGGGGGGGGGGGGGTAGGGGGTGTCTCTGAAACTTTGGACACAAGGGTGGAAGAGGCAGCAGCCCATGAGCGAGCTAGGGGTCACGCGGAGACTGTATACCCACCACCCAAGCAAACATTTCTAACCAATTGGGCCCCAGCCACAAACTAGAGAAGGTACCCATGAGAAGGTACCCTCCGGGTGCCTGGGTGAATGAAAGAAAGTCGCCTCCACGACCGACCGGTGGGCACTATGCCTGGGCCAGGGGGCCTGTGGGTACATGCCATGCCAAGGAACAGGGGCTCAGGGGGGAGAGGCTGTCCTAAGCAGTGAGAAGGGACCCCAGCGAGGGCCCCCGGAAGAGGGGTGAATCCAGGGCGGGAGGCCGGCCTCGTTCAGACGTCCAGCACGTGGTTCAGGTAGGAGATGTAGCAGATGGCCAGGCGCAGGATCTCAATCTTGGAAAGCTTCTTGTCCGGGGGCAGCGTGGGCAGCAGCTTGCGCAGCTCCGCGAAGGCCAGGTTGAAGGCTTCCACGCGGATTCGCTCCCGCGTGGCGTGGGCCGTGCGGTACTTGGCTGTGGCGCGCCGCCGGCGCCGCCGCTCCTCCCGGCTCAGGTGCTGCAGGTCTTTCCGGCCGGGCTCTCCCGGCTCAAGGCCCCGAGCCTGGCCCCCTCCGGGTCCCCCGGGCCCCGCCCCGTCCGGGCCCGCCCCGCCTCCACAGTCGCTGAAGCCTGACTCGGTCTCAGAGTGGGTGGGAGGCAGGTCCAGCTCCATGGTGTCTGAGTTGAGCATCATGATGGACGCCTCCCGCCCTGAGGGATCAGGATCCCCTCCCCACCCCTCCCTTTGGGAGCCTGAAAGCTGGTTGCGGGAGGGGCAGGAAGGGCCTGGGATGCTGGGGTCTGCCACTGAGCTCGGGAAGTCAGAGCCCCTTCAGGGTTCCATGGTCAGTGTTCCAGTTAGGAGCCTGGAAGAGAGAAGGGGAAATTGATGGGGTCAGAGGGAGGAAGGAGGGAACAGCTCAGAGATGGGGACGGGTGGGGAAGGTTTGAGGTGCGCTGGGAGAGGGGAGGTACTGTAAGCTTAGAGGAAGAAGGCAGAAACAGGGGGAGGGCTGGCAGGAGAGACAGGCAGGTGGCCGCAGTATAAAGAATAAAAAGAAAGAGAGATGGGAGGAGAATTCAAAAAGTGGGCAACAGGAAAGATGAAGAAGCGATGAGAAGGACATAGGGCAGGATCAAACTGAGCAAGAGGATTACAGACCTAAATGTAAAACCTAAAACTAGAGCTCCTAGAAGAAAGCACAGGGGTAAAACTTCATGACATTGGACTTGGCAGTGATTTCTTGGATATGACACCAAAAGCACAGACAACAAAAGCAAAAATAGACAAATGGGACTACATCAAAGTTTAAAACTTTTGTACATCAAAGGATACAATCAACAGAGTGAAAAGACAATGGGAGAAAATATTTGCAAGTCGTATCGATGATAAGGGGTTACTATCCAGAATATTATAAGAACCTCTACAACTCAACAACAAAAAATCAAATAACTTGATGAAAAATGGGAGAAGAAAAAAAGGGGGGGAGTTCCTGCTGTAGTGCAATGGGATTGGCAGCACCGCTGCTGTGCCAGGACAAGGGCTCGATCCCCGCCCAGCACACTGGGTTAAAGGATCCAGCATTGCTAGCAGCTGCAGAATAGGTCGCAGTTGTGGCTCTGATTTGATCCCTGGCCCGGGAAGGGCAGCCAAAAAAGGGGGAAAAAATGAGCAAAGGATTTGAAAACATTTCTCCGATGCTGATATACAAATAGTCAACAAATAGATGCTCAACATCATTAATCGTCGGAGAAATGGAACTCAGAATCACAATGAGGGAGTTCACTGGCGGCCCAGCAAGTTAAGGATCTGGTGTTGTCACTGGTATGGTGCCAATTCGATCCCTACCCCGGGAACTTCCACGCGCCACAGGCGCAGCCTCTCCAAAAAAGTCACAATGAGATTTGACCTCACATCCATTAGGATAGTTACTATAAAACAACAACAACAAAACCTAGAAAGCAAGTGCTGGTGCGAATGGAGAGAAATTGGGACCCCAACCCTGGTTGGTGGGATTGTAAAATGGTGCAATTGTTGCGGAAACAGTATAGAGTTTCCTTTAAAAATTAAAAGTAGGATTACCGTACCACCTATCACTGCCACGTCTGTCTATATGTCCAAGAGAATTGAAATCTGGATGCTGAAGAGATGGCTGTACCCCCACGTTCACTGCATCATTATTCACAATAGCCAAGACATGGAAACAATCCGAATGCTCATCAATAGCTGCGTGGATCAAGAAGATGCAGCGTATGCATCCAACGGAATACTACTCAGCCTCATAAAGGAAGAAAATCTTGTCACATGCTACAACATGGATGATCCTTGAGGACACTATGCTAAGTGAAATAAGCCCGTCCCCAAACCACAAATATTGTTTGACTCCACTTATAAACACAAATATTGTATGATTCCACTAATATGATGTATCTAAGTAGACAACTTCATAGCAGCAGAAAGTAGAATGGTGGTTCCCAGAGTCTGAGGGGAGGTGGGAAGAGAGGAGGTGTGTTTCAAAGGATGTAGAGTTTCAGATTTAAAAGAGGAACAGTTCTGGGAGATCTGTTTCATAACGATGCGAAGATACCTAACGCTACTGAACGCTACGCTTAAAATGGTGAGGTTCATGTTATTTATTTTATCACAATAAAAAGTTTTAATAATTAAAAAAAGGCCTTGGTGCTGACCGAGACTGGAGCCACAGCTCCGAGAGAGATGGGCTGTGGCTCTAAACCTTTCCTGGTTGTGAGGGGAGAATTATAAGCCTTGATCCTGTGAGCCCCTCCCTCCCAGGGTCCCTCTCCACCCTTGCTGCTTCTGTATGCGTGTGTGAGGAGAGGGGGTGATAAACACGCAGACTGCCCTTTGTAGAGTGGACCGTGGGATGCACAGAGCTTGGCACAGCTGCCCAGGCTCAGTCCTTCCCAGCCCCTGCACCCACCAGGGGACCCCTGCAGACACCAGAGCTTCCCACCTGGACCACCAGAATCAGGGGGACGTATTTCTTCTGACCACAGTCTCCCTGCTCGGGAGAGCCCCTTCCTCCTGCTCTGTCCTCAAACCTTCAAACCTTGCCATCCCCTAGCCCTTTTGGCAACTCTGCAAAGACTGGGGAAAGGGAACATAATCCAGCTTTATGCTTCATCCTCCCACAGCCCAAGGCCAGTTCAGAGGTGACCTGCAGGGCAGGATGTGGACAGCGATGGGGGGGGGTGGCCACTCTTTGGAGGCTTAGCTAAGGTTTACTTGTCCCTGGGACCAGAGGAAATCAGGGAGAGGTTGCAGGAACATGGTCTGGGAAAGGTTGGGGATGGGGCTTTGCTCTGGGGTGGGGAGTGTTAAATGGGAATGGTGGACCACTCTGTGAGCTCAGCCAGGACTGAACGACCAGAAACAGGCACAGAACCTCCTTCACAATCCCCCTCTCCCCCTCCTCGTCAGCCCGCCCGGGTGCTCCTGCCTGACAGACACATTCACAGGGATCAGGACTCCCCAGCATCGCTCTGCCCCAGCACGCAGAAAACAAGCTCAACTGAGTACTCCACTAACACCAGCTCTGAGGGTTGGAGGTGCAAGATCATCAACATCTAACGGCACGTACACACATGGCCATAACACAAAACTGAAGGTGGTGGGTTCCCAAATTTAGAACACACTCTGTATTCTGGGGTCCAAAGGAACAAGAAGAGATGGATGGTGATAGCATGGGAGATCCCAAAGTCAGCAGCTCCCAGTACCTGTCTGGTGCCCCAACTCCCCACCCCCATGCTTCAGGAGTTCGGCTGTGGGGTTCTCGGCACATCCATCACAGCCCGATTCTCCCTCTGCCTGGTCCGCACGTTCCTTCATTCCTGATCGCTTCCCCTTCCCTTCTCCCTATGCGCTCCCAATCTGACCCCAGTCCCATTTCCACCTGGTCCCCCTGTTCTCCTCAGCTCCAGTCCTGGCAGCCGCTTCTATTTACCCGTGGAGTCAGTCCTCACCCCCAAATCCACTTCTGGTCTCAAAGTTCCAGGCTCCTCCGAGGATCAGCAATTCCAAGCATCCAGGGAAGGACTTCCCACCCCACCTCTGCCATCCCTAACCCGACAGAGAATAGACAGGCACAAAGAATCAAAGAGACGTGGGGAAGAGGGAGGTGGGGGAGACAGAGAGACAGCTCAGGAGCAAGAACTAGAGGGAGGCTCTGGGAGGGGACTTGAGCCAGAGAGTGGGAGGGCCACGCCCACCCCTCCCCAGCCCATGGTTCCCCCTTTACCTAGGAGGACCCTGCAAGGGAATCCAAGCTGGCAGGACAGGGGGGCAGCGTTGACAGCCCCAGTCTCCTCTGGCTGCTCAGAGCTCATCCGTCTGCAAAGTTTGTGACCAGCTTTCTAGACCTCTCCGGGGCAGCGTGGCGTGGCTGTACAGGCTCCGGGGCAGATGAGAGGGGTACACATGTTGGGAATATAGAGCCCAGGTGGTTGGGGTGGGCTTGGCCAGGTACTGGGGCCACCCACACTCACACAGGCTCGCGTACACACACACTCACAGGCACATACACACCTGAGCTGGCCCAGCCCTATGTATATATATGGAGATACACACACACACCCCCAGCTCCCCATTGGCTGGCCCGGCCCCCCTCCCTCATCAATATTAAACAGCCAGGCCAGGCAGCCATTGGCGGAGGGATCTGGGAACCCCCTGGGAGCTGGGGGCGGGGGTTGGCCCTGGGGGGGGCGGGGAGTGGGGGAGCAGGGACATCTGTTCTCCATGCATATTTCATAAGCAAGAAATGGAGAGCTGGGGAAGGGGTGGGGCTGGGGCTGGAGCCAGGGCAGGATCACAGATGAACCCCCTCAGTCTCCCACACCAGAGGCAAGCAGGGACAGAGGCCCCCAGCAAGCCAGGTTTCAATGCCACGGTCCCATTCTGAGTCCCCGCTGGACTTTGACAGCCCTTCCCATGTCTCCTTTTCCCTGGGAAAAAGGCTTTCCAAGGTACTAACAGAGAAACCTAGGAAAGGGCAGCAGACAGTACTAAAATGCAGAAGAGAACCCTAGCATCCTTGCCCTCACCAAGCTCTCATCCTTCCTAATGCTGGTTCCCATCAGCCCCCTGCTAGGCTGCCTGGGGCTACTGTTCAGGCTCCTGCCCCTATCACCTTGGGATTCAGTCACCCCACACACCATCTTATCCCAGCCTCCAGCCTCCCACCTACCCCATCACTGGGACGGGGAGCAGGGTCAGATTCCTGACACTGGTTCCACAAGGCGTTTTTCTAGGCTGGCCAGCCCAACCTGACCCATTGGGAATTGCAGGGGGGGCGGCTCTCAGGAGTAAAGAGTAAGGGCTAAAAGGAGCAGAGTGCAGGAGTGCTGAGAGAGGAGGAGCCAGGGTTGGAAGGACCCCGTGGGAGGAGGGCAGGGCACCCAGGCACTTCAAGCACGCTGGGGCATCAAATGAGTCATAAGAAAATTAGCTATAAAATCATATGCAAATGGACATTGATTAAGTTCACATCAATAACTCAGCTGCCTCCAGCCTGTGTGTGCATGTATGTGTGTGCATGTGTGTGAGTGTGTGATGCAGGGTGGCAGGAGCAGGGAGCAAGAGACGCACAGAGAGGCAGTGGGCTACGTTTCCGTATCCACAGTTCTCTTTCTCACTCAGCTGTTGAATGCTGTCACTGAACCTTTGTGAGTATCCAAAATGAACCATGGCTGGGCGGACTCCAGAGACAGCGTGCTACAGTGAAGAGAGCCCGGTCGGCTGTGTGACCTTGGACGAGTAACTTAACCCCTCGACGAGCCTCAACCTTCCTTTTCTGTAAAATGGCATTAACTATAGCTGCCTCTTGGGCTGCTGCAGAGATTAAGTGAGATAACGCGTGTAATGGGCCTGGGCCTTAGGAGGAACACACCCCACCTTCAGGCTGTTGGAAGCATTTGCCATTTCCCTGTTGCTGATCAACTTTTTCTGGGCTTCCTCCAGGGTAAGGCATTCCCTAAGGGGAGTCCTATAATTCTTCCCCAAGCTTCCCTCCCCCTCCCTCCCCCCACGTCTGGGAGGTGCCAACTCCCACCTGGGCAGGCCCAGACAGGTGCCCAGGCGCCAGCAGATGGGCTGAGCTGGAGGGGAAAGGAGGCTTGAGGAGGGGGGCTGGGGGCGAGCAGGGGATCAGGTGGCATCTCAGTTCTTGCATCATCATTGCCATGGTGCTGATTAAAAACCAATCTCTACCTAATGAGCCCCCAGCAACAACAATTCTACCTCCCCCACCCTCCTGCCCTCCACCCCATCCAAGAAATTGGGAGACAGAGAGACTCAGGAGAGAGTGCCAGGGAGGAGAGGAGAGATACAGAACAAATGGGAGATGGAGAGGGAGCATAGGAGATGGAGGGAGAGACATGGGGAGATATTGAGACCCAGGGAGAGAAAAAGGATTAAGAAAACAGCATCATTAGGTGACAGACAAGGGGAAGATGTAGAGACTCGGGAAGACGCGTCACAGAGAGATGGAGATGTAGGGAGATAGAGAGATAAAAGGGAGGATGGGAGCAGACTTGGCAGTTGCCAAGGCCTTGTGGAAGACTCGGGGATGCAAGATACAGGGGGATAGAGATGTAGGGAGAGACTTGAAAAGAGGAGATGGTGAGGGAGACACAGACCAGGGGGGATTTATGGATGTGGAGAAACACAGATGTTCGGGGGTGGACAGATAGTGACACTGGGAGATTCCCGAGGGAGACCCCAAGGCAGGGTGGATCATATAGACCTGGGGGAGCCAGAGTGCGCACTTGTGAGGAAACCAAAAAATATTGGAGATAAAGACAAGGTGGAGAGTCAGGATGAACACAGCTACAGAGACGCGGGCCTGTCACTGAAATGGCAGAGTCCGGCTTCCCAAGGGTGAGACATTGAGCAAAACAGACTCAGGACCTGGAGAGACCCTAGCAGAAGGGAACCATGGTGGGGTGGAGGGGGCGGAGGCAGGAGAGAGGAACCAAGGTCCTTCCTGGCCTCCCTTCTTTTAGGCAGTTGGGCTTTCCATCCTTGATGCACCAGCCCAGGCTGTCCCCAGTGCAAGCTGAGGTTAGATGGTAGGGGCGGGGTGGGGTGGGGGGGTGCTCTGGACCACCTCTGCCTCCCCTGCTTCTGTCATTCCTGGACTCTTCAGCCCTCAGCCCCAGTCTTCACTCGGGGGTTTGGTTTTGCTCCTCAGGGGAATAGCTAAAAAGAACAAAGGGGGGCCGCGGAAACGAATCTGACTAGGAACCATGAGGATGCGGGCTCTATCCCTGGCCTCGCTCAGTGGGTTAAGGATCCAGCGTTGCCATGACCTGTGGCATAGGTCTCAGATGCAGCTCAGATGGCTCAGATCTGATGCTGTTGTGGCTATGGTGTAGGCTGGCAGCTATAGCTCCAACTGGACCCCTAGCCTGGGAACTTCTTTTTTTTTTTTCGTCTTTTTGTCTTTTTAGGGCTGCACCCACGCCATATGGACGTTCCCAGGCTAGGGGTATAATTGGAGCTGTAGCCACTGGATCCTTAACCCACTGATCGTGGCCGGGGATTGAACCCGCAACCTCATGGTTCCTAGTCGGATTCGTTTCCACTGCACCATGACGGGAACTCCTGCCTGGGAACTTCCATATGCCTCAAGTGTGGCCCTGAAAAGTGCAAAAAAAAAAAAAAAAAAAAAAAAAAGAACGAAGAACATAAGCATGTGATAAAGAGGAGGAGATTAAAGCATGGAATGGTGGGAAGAACTACTAATTCTACTGACCTTGGGGCCAATAGATCTGGGTCCAAGTCGTGGTGACCTGGGATGCATCATTAACCTCGACTGAACTTATTTTGTCACCTGTGAAGAGGTGGAAAATACTGTTGTCCTCAGAGGGCTTTTGTCCCACTGCACATAGGAAACTGCGAGATACCCCAACCCCTTACATTTTTGCAATGATTCAGAGATGGCAAGAAGTTCCATCCACGCATTTATAGGAGGGAGGCTGGGGAGAGCTCTGAGGCCAGCTCAGGTTGCCAGCAGTCTCAGGCTCCAAGCAAGGAGGAGAAGCCTGGGGTCTTTGCTGTGGAGGGCAGGAGGTGCAGGGCCTGGGGAGGGGGTAGGAGGATGTGTGTGGCTCTGGCTTAAGGTTGTTTTGCATTTTACAGGCGTTTGCTTTTTCAGACTGCTACTCACCATTTCTTCTCATCTCCACACTGCCTGCCTGCGAGGTAGTTGGTGGGGGAGGGAGGTTGGGGTGTGGGGAAGACACGGGGGCAGGGGCCGCTGCTTGAGGGTGGGGGCAGGGCCTGGAGGAGCCAGGAAGCAATGGGTTTGGCAGGAGAGGGGGTGACATATGTGGGGAGCCCTGGGGACCCAACCAGGCAAGCGGCTGGCAGGGAGAGCAGACGGCGTTAACCCTCTCGGTGCCACGTTGCCTGACCCTTCCCCAGGAGTGGCCCGTGGGGTGGGGGGTGCTGTCAGGTGGGAGACTGCGCATGTTCTGGGTCACAGGAGCTCCTGGGCGGGAGCTGTTTGTGCTCCCGAGAAGCAGCGGCAGGTCTGTCTTGGACCTTCTTCCCTCTGTGAGGCTCCCTCCTGTGGTCTCCCTCAGTCTCTCTCCCACTCTCCACCTCTCTGTGCTTCTAGGTGACAGCGGGTCTCCACTCTGGCTAACACACAATCTGTCCCCCTGTGTGCTGCCAGCCCGGCTGGAAGCCCCCTTTGCAGTGCCGGGCCCCCGAGCCCTCTCTCACCCTGGCCCCCTAGGCCTTTGTCTCCTAAGGCGGCCTCTCCTTTCTTCTCTCCTCTCCGCTCACCTCTCCCCAGCTCCAGCCCATCTCCAATCTCATTACGGCCTCCTCCGACCACTGCCCCCCCCCCAGCCTCTCGTCCTCCCTCCCCCATCCATCTGTCTCCCCCGAAGCCCTCCTCTTTGTGTCCACCCATCTGTCACCACCAGCTCTGGGCCCACTCCCTCGGCCACGCCCGCCTGGCCTCTCTCCCCTCGGGCTCAGCTCCATCAACGCACTCCCGGCCTCCCTTCCCTCCTTCAGCCCAACCAGCATCCTACTTCTAGGAGCTTCCTTCGCTCCTTTATTCTTTTCCCAGATACCCTCTTTCATCTATTTTCCCCTCCAGTTTCTCCAGCTCCTCCTCGTTGGATGAGGGGAGAGAGAGGGGACTCCAGGGTCCTGGCCTCCAGCCCCCAAGCAGCCGGAGCCAGAAGCTGGTAACATTTACTCACAGTTGCATCATCTCCTTAGGGCTCCTGAGATGCCCCCTTGGCTCCTGCCCCAGGGGCTCAAGCTGCCCCTCTCCATAGCAGGAGTGCGGGGACCCCCTCTGTCTTCTGAGTATGGCCCCAAGAAGGAACCAAAATCTGACCTGAGGCCCACTCGGGCTTCCCAAGCAGCACCTGCCAAGCTTTTTTTGAGGATGGGATGCTGTTTCAGGATTGCTTTTTTTTTTTTTGGTCTCTTTAGGGCTGTGCCCGTGGCATATGGAAATTCCCAGGCTAGGGGTCGAATTGGAGCTGTAGCCGCCAGCCTATGCCACAGCCACATGGGATCCAAGCTGCGCCTGTGACCTACAGCACAGATCATGGCAACGCTGGGATCCTTAACCACTGAGCGAGGCCAGGGATGAACCCACATCCTCATGGATCCTAGTTGGGTTCATTACCATTGAGCCACAATGGAAACTCCCAGGATCACTTTTCTACCATATTATACTACCCCCCTCTCAAATTCCTACTGTCCCCTGGGCTAGAGGGCAGTAAGGGCCCCTTAGGCCTCCCTCTCCAGAGGGAGAACTTTCTGACTACCTTAGAAAGCTCATCCACCCCCTGCCCTGAGGGGTTTACAGTGAAAGGGAGAAGGGAAGAGGCTGTCAGAGCAGGGCGGGGCTTCAGACAGCAGCCTGGTCTGACTCCACCTTGTGCAGAAGAGAACACTGGGGACCAGAGAGGGGAGGCCCCTTCCAGAGTCACCCAGAGCTCTGGAGGCACTCCAGAAAACCTGGTCTCCAGCTCTTCCCACAAGATGAAGCTCCTCCTACGGGCCCCACCCAAAGCAAACTCCACCCTTGGGTACAGCCTGTTTACAGCACTGATTTTTGCCTGGAGCATATGCCGCCTGCCTGGTTATTTATCTTGTGTCAAGTCCCACCCTGCCATCTAGACTCTGGATCCTAAGTCTCTAAGGGAAGATGCTGTATCTCATACCCTTTTACGATGCTGGGACAGAGTGCCTTGCCCACAGCCAGGCTCCATAAATGTTTATTACTGCCGTAGCTGCCAGTGCAGATATAAGAAATGTTCCAGTCTCAGCTCTAACATGCTGTGTAACCTTGAACAAGCCATGTCACTCCTCTGGATTACTGTTTCCTCCATCTAGCAAATGGGTTAGACCACACACACAATTTCTAAGGTCTTATTACACGGTCCCTTGAAGAAACGAAGTCCTATCATATGGGGGGGGGGGGGCGTTCCTGGTACAGAACGCTAGACTCTAGATGAAAATATCTCCTCTCAGGATGTACCTCTGGGGGCAGTGACCTAGATGTGGAAAACAGACAAGAGTCAACTCTTTACTCAGAGAAGCTGGGGAAGAGACACCGGCTAAGGGGAGAGCCTTTGGTGTTAGTCTCAAGGGACCCAGTGTCACAAGAGGTAGAGACGGGACAGACTGGGTTCTGGAGCAGGACGTTCTGTTACTCAATGGTCGGGTGGAAGAGGAGGTACGGGGTGAGCTAGCAATGGGTAGGAGCAGGGAGGGAGGAAAGCTCTGTAGGGAGGGGAGCAGCTGGAAAACGACAAGTTTTCGGAAGGCACAGGGGTGAGCAGGGCCTGGAGCAAGTGGGAAAAGGGAGGCTAAGCAGTTCAAGTCTGTGGCCCCAAGATACTGCCAGCCAGTCCTGTTCAGTCTCTGGGACACCACAGGCTGTGGTGTCAGGAAGGGGACCCCAGTGGGTTATCTGGGGGTCTGTGCCTCTTCCACAGAGAGAGGCCTCCCCAAGAGCCATGCAAAGAACCCAGTCTTTCGGTTTGTAACTTTCAGGGTGGAGGGTGAGGTGGGGGTGGCGGGGACAAGCTGGTGCTGCGGATCCTCCTGAGGCCCTCGGCCTGTACGCTCCCCTCTTGCTCACCCTGTCTCCTTGCTCCTGCCCAACCCCCTGCTTCCCTGCTCAGCCCCCTCACTGGTTCTCAGCCACTTCCCCGCTTCCCGAGGCTGCCAGCAGGATGAGGGAGCTTAGTGCTCTGTCCGCTGGGAGACCTGTTGGCCGAGGGAGGCATGGAGTGGGCCCAGGCGATGGTGGCAGCTGTGCTCAGCTCCCGCCAGCTCAGTGCACAGCTTCTCCAGCTCAAACTGGGAGGGGTGCTGGGGGAGCGGGGAAGCAGCAGGGTATATTTCCACATCCCAGAACCCCAAAACACGCCCCTTGAGGGAACTTGGAAGGAAACCTTGAGAAAAATCACCTCCTCTCAGCAGCATCTGAAAGGTAAACAGCCCAATCAGGAAACTAAGAGGAGTCCTTGGGACTCTGAAAATGGCCAGTTCTTTTCCATCTCTGCTGTCTTGAGGCGCATTGGGGATGGGCTCTTGGCCAGCAGTGAGGGGAGAAGGCCGGCTTTGGGCATCACTCCTGCCAGTCCTCTCCCGGCCTCAGCAGACTCAGCCCCTGCCCACCAGTATTCAGCAGTCCTGCTGTACTCCAGAATCCTGCCTCTATGAAGACGCAGGGAATCAGGGCGTTGCCAAACGGCAGAGATTCGTTCTAGAAGAGACCAAAACAATTCTTGGTTTTGATTGACAAAATGCCCATTACCGAGAGAAAGCCCAAACTGCTTAGGCTGCCACCAAGGCCCTCTGTGACCTGGCCGCAGCTTCATTTCCTGCTGATCGTTATGGCTCAGGCACACTGAACACCGTACTGTCCTCAAGCGTGGCCCCCGCCTCTTCTTGGCTCTGTGCTTCCACACCTGTGAACTCCCAGTCGCTGCTCCAAGGCCTCCTCCTCTGTGCAGCCCTTCTAAATGCCACCCCCCTGTCCCAAATCCTTCCGTGCCCCACCAGAGCCCTCTGGACGTGCTGTGACTTCTCCATTGACTACGCCTAGCTCTGAGTATCAGCTCTGCCTCCCCTCACCTCAAATGTGAACTACCCAAGGGTCAGGACTTCAGTCCCTTTATCTCCACACCCCAGCCCAGGGATCAGAGCAAGAAAGAAATGTCGGCCAACTACAAAATGGTGAGAAATTATGCTAACATCGCTCCTATGAGAAGGAACCCAGGGCTCCGGAAGGAATCCTTCTTTCACAGCTTCTGCTGTTTCTGACAGGGCCTTCCTCCTTGGGCCCTCTGTGGATCCAGGGGAGAGCACGTGGGATCGAAATTCCATGACGCCGGTCTGGGGTCACTGAGCAAGGGGGCTCGGGAAGAAGAACTGGTAATGGTACAGGTCATGTGGGAGAGTTCGTTTTAATGAAACTCACTATTTATATATTTACACACACACACACACACTCTCTCACACATTCACACACACAGGGGAAAAAAAAAAATCAATATTACAGCTTAATACAAATTACAACCGAGCACTGTGGGCTGGAGGTGGGGTACCCGCCGGGCAGTACACCTACCCTGATGTGCCATCTAAGGGCCTGGAGACAGGACAGCAGGAGGGAGACCGCAGGCTCAGCCGCAGATCTCCCCTGTCCTCGTCCCCAGGACTTCCTGTAGTTTGCTCCTGGCATTCAAACTTTCGTGTCCCTCCGGGTCAGGAGGGTGGATGAGTACATGGGGTGGGGGTGGGGGGATGGAGAGCAGAGGGAGGTACAGGGCAGCACAGAAAGAGAAGGGTCCTGAAGAAGGGTGTAAGTTACAGGGGTAGCTAGGAGTCAAACAGGAGCAAGCGGCTTCTATCTGTCATCCTGGGATCTGGCCAGGGTGAGGAAGAAGAAACAGGGAAGGGGAAACGGGGATGGGGAGATGGGGCAGGGGGTGACATATTTATCTCTCATGGTCTCTTTTGGGCAGTTCCACTTCTTTAATGTTAGTCTGAGTCAGACCCAGAGAGGCTCCAGTGACAAACTAGTGGTTTATGTCTCGGTGGGACAGGTGATCTAGGAAGTGAACTGCAGAGCTGGCAGGAAAAGCTGGGGTCCTCTTCAGTAAGACACAGATCCCGGTTCCCGGGGAGCAATGAAAAGGACGTCGGCTTTGGCATTGATGCAGTAGGTGACAACGAGAGAGAAGACGAGGATGCCGAAGCCCACCATGAGAGTGATGAACTGCAGGAGGGGTGGGCAGGAAGGAGAGAGGTGCGTTCAGAACTCAGCATAGCTGCGGATAATGGCTTGGGGCTGGGGGCCAGGGCACTGGGATTCTGGAGCTGGCTCCACGCACCAAGTACTGGGCAATCACAGGCAACGAACGCCTCCCCAACTTGGGGACTCAACTTCCCATTTGAAAAGGGAAGTCAAGGACTTCTGTCCTTGCTGCTGTCTTTTTTACTTAGATGTTATGCATCCTGAAGGTAGGACTGTGACTTTTGATTCTCTTGTGGCCACATTATGTGACTGACATACTTGTGACAGGTACTCACTAAACACCTATGGAGGATTGACTTGACCTGGCTACGGCAGGTGGGAACTCGGATGGGAGTGGAGTTGTGGAAGGGCTAGGTAGGGTCCACGGGGTAAGGCATAGCTCCTTGGGTCTCCATGGAAATCTATCTCCAGAACAAACACATACTCAAACTATCAGTGAGGACAGGCTTCCTAATGGGGCATGCTGGCTGACCAGGGACAGATCTGCAGCAGGTTTTTGAGGCCAATCTGGGGCAAATGGGAGATGGAAGGGGGTCAGAGACAAGAGGCAACAGAGGGAGGTCAAACAGGCCTCCGCCACCCCCACCCCCATCTCACCTCCAGTTCTTTGCTGGCTATCAGAAATATCCGGGCGCGGATATCTTTCCAGCGGCTCTCAGTCCATGTGGAGTACTCAGTAGAGCCCCACTGCCTCAGTTCAAAGGCAGGGGACAAGGCCCTGGCCAGTCGTGCCGTGGAACGCACACACCGGGGCAGCCGGTCTGTCTCGTTGGGATTCAAAGGGCCCTGAACCCAAGCGTACTCATACAGCTGCATAGAGGACAGGCCACAACAAGGGGCTGATGTCATCTCTCTTATCACTCGAGTGAGTCCGTTTTCCCCTCTAGATGGTCCGTTTTCACCCAAGCTCACTGCCTCTTCAGTCCTCAAGTTCAAAGGGCTGTATCCCTCCACCTCTCCAACCCAATCCCTTGGGTCCATCTGGGCCCAGGAGATCCACCAACTTTCCCAAAGGAAGGGGGTCCTCAGGGTACCTCCGACACCCACCACCACTCACGTCTTTGTTTTCAGTGGGGATTTTACTTGGATCCTGGCACTGCTCTCGGGTAAGGTCCATCACCTTGCCAGTCAAATTTGCCAGGGCATACTGCACGATGTATGTGGTGTTGGTGGGGCTGGAGACGGCTATGTAATGCTGAAGAGGCCCGTCGCCTGATCAGAGACCACACGGAAGGGAGGGTTGGGTGGGTGGGGTGCAGATGGACAGGGACAGAAAGAGCCACAGATTGGGTGGGAGTCAGAGAAGAGAAAGCAAAGAGAAAAGGATCCAACAAATATCAAGAGGAAAGAAAGAGGAGGAAGAAGTAAGTAAAGATTAAACCTAATAATGACCTTTTCTCTACCCCTTCCCTTGGTTAAGGGTCTCAACCCACATGAAGCACTTACCCAAGTAGGACCTTAGGTCTTGCCTGAGGATGGACTGGAACCATGAGTTGTTGGCTCTAACCAGGAACCCGTAGAGCAGGCGGGTAACCTAGGATTGGGACAGGGAGAAGAGAGACCCCTGTGACCTGGAGCCCAGGGCAAGAGTTATTAGCGGAGATCCAGTCATAAGGTGGGAACTAGACTAACCAGACATGGGGCTGGGAAGATGGGGGCCGGCTCACAGGATGCAGATGAGGTCCACCCGAGAGCCCTCTGGGGCATCGGTGGTCCTCACCCACACGTCCAGGCAGGCTGAATGCCAAGGTTGAGAGCCTCGGCAAGAGGCTGAGATAAAAGATGAGCCAGCATGCTGTGTAAACCGAGACAGAAAGGAGCCAGGGCCCGTTTGCTCTCACCGTTTTGGGATCAGCCTGAATGGTACTGAAGTTGGTTCCTCCTGCAAGCTGGTACAGTGCACGTGACAGCACTGTGGCCACATCTGCCAGAGCCTGGGGTAGGTGAGGGAGGGGGGCTGAATGGCCCACATTATCGGACCTCGAACATGAACATTCGAACATCTGCACTGTGTTCCCCATGCTCCCAACGCGGCCCAGGTTGGTGCTACCTTGGCAGTGTCTGTCACAAAGTTCAGGTCCTCTTCAGGGCTCTGCCACTCAGGGTAGCTCACGTTAATGTTCTCAGCAGTGTCGTAAACGCTCTGGTAGTAGCTGCCAGGAAAGCCGGCATGAGCCTTGGCCACACTCAGCCGGGGCCCTGCCCTGTCCTGTCCTCCCTCAGCTGTCCCTTTTGCAGGAACTCGGTATCTCATTTTTCCTCATCCAGGGAGGAAGGAAGAGAGAAAATCAGGATTCCATATTGAAGAAGGCGTAAAGAATGGGGAAGGAGGAGTGAGGGTGGGAGTGGTTCAATACAAAGACTTGTCTGACAAAGTAGAAAAGGTACATGAGGTCAGAAGGCGGGAACTTCTCCGTCCTGGGAGATCTCTAGACGTGAGAGACACTTCTGTTTCACGGGGGTCAGAGATGTCCAGGAGGAGGACCGAGACGACGCTCAGGGAGCCTTGCCAGCCACACATGATCAGAGCGATCGTCTGATTGTTTCAATGTGGCCGGGAGGAGCGGGGGATGAGCAGGCCTGTGTGAAGATGTGTGACACTGCACTGGTCAAACCACCCTCCAGGAACGCCAGGGAGACAGGTCTTAGAAGAGAAGCTAAGAGGGGAGAGCTCCCAGTCCCACCGTCAATGAATGCCTGCCCCACACAGAGTCAAGTCAGCCGCATGGTCAAGTCCAAAAAGCATCAAATGATGAATCGCCCCTCACCCCAAAGTGGTACAGAAGACAAATATGGAGAAGAGAGCTGGCCCTACGTACCGCAGCTCTCAGTGCCCTAAATAAATAAGAGGGGGTTGGAGAAGCAGAGCTTATGCATTTTTGCTCAGAAACTCCTTCGGCCTGTTTTAAGAGGGGACAGGAGGCTGGAGGCTTAGCAATCCAGCCTGAGTAAAGTCCTCTGTTACTGAAGGCCTCAAGTCAGGGGCAGTTTAGGGGTGCCCGAGACGAGGAGAGAGGTGATAGCTGGGCCTCAGCCCTTAGGTCTGGATCCCCCTCAGCTGTAGGGGACATTTTTGCACCCACATTGGACCACGCGTACTTACCACATGGCAAGGTGTGACATTTCATAGCGTACGACTGCTGACTGTGGCACCCTCACCCTTGGGTGGGCCCCAGGCCGGGACAGCTCTTCTGTCCTCTGGCCAAAGAACCCCTATCCTCATTCTGTCACTCGTTTGAGACGATGCCCTCTGCTGGCAGCCCTGGGGAACTCAGACCCCTGGAGAGCTTGGGAGAGCTGGAACCACCAATGGGGATGACTGTGCCAGGGATGGGTTAAAGGTGAGGACTCTTTTCTAAGAGGAACGTCAAGTCAAAGGAAGGAGCCAGGTTAGACACAAAGAGGACACTGAGCAAAGAACACAGATTGACCTGAGAGTTTGGAGAGGGTGGTGGGGGGAGAGGGCAGAGCGGTGATCTCTCTCGACACAGAGACGTTTCTCTCTACGGCCCCCAGACTGCAGAACAGATGCTGCTGGAGAGCGAAGAGGATGCAGCCTAGGTGACTCTTACTGGTTATGGAAGACAGTGGAGTGGTCGGCAAGAACAACGCCAGAGATGTTTCGAGCGCGAAGAAATCGCTGCAGAGAAGATGGGGGGAGAGGCTGCGTCTGATTCGGCCTCCTGAGGACGACGGTGGGGACGCCGGCACCACTCTTCTCCAGTGTGGTCAGGAGCTCCTCCACCTGGGGATGAGGGGCATTAGCTGACAGGAGGCTAGGGGGTAGGAAGCAGGGGGTCTCCTTCAGATCTGAAATGCTCTCCACTTCAAATCCCCGCCCTAAGCCCTCCCAGATCTAAATTCCTTGAGCCTTTTGGCTTCCAGGTCCTCTGAATTTTTCTGTAGCTCCCATCACCCTGCCCGAAGAAGGAAGAGGCTGGTGGTTTTTTTTTTTTCACATCTGCAGGTAGATCTCACTGTCCTCAGGACACTATCTTATCCTCAGCTGATGTTTCACTTATTATGTGTTGTGCAGAATTGGAAGAGCAAATAATACAAAACAATGCCGAATGCCACACCAGTAATCCACTCCAAGTGCTCTAGGAGTCCAGAGCAGGGAGGACGCTAAAGCTGGGCTGGCAGGAAAAGGACCTCAGGGAAGAAACAGAACGAAAGGTGCATTTTGGCTTTTTAAAAATTTTTTGTTGATCACTTGGCCATGATGTGCAGTGGCTTGATGTAGGATCTTAGTTCCCAAACCAAGGACTGAATCTGGGCCGCAGCATTGAAAGCACCAAGTCCTAACGACTACACCAGGAAACTTCCTAAAGCTGTACTTTGAAGGGGAGGGAGGGTCTTGGGCAGGGAGTCTGACACAGCCAGGTATGTGGCTGGGCAACCAGGACGGCTGGGTCCCTGGAGCAGCAGGAAAGAAGGAGCCACTCACAGCCCTGTCCTTAAGGGACAGAGATAGTTCCCTGGGCACCCAATCATCAGAGACCCACCCATCCCAGGGGACCAGTGATAGGAGCTGAGCTCATGGTTCCTCCTGGGGAGCTGCAAGTTGGGGTGTTCACCCTTTGGCCAACACCCAACCTAAGGTCCTGTCTCACAGGCCCTGGAGACTGGTGGGGATAGGGCCAGGGTGAGGGGGTGTCCATATTCGGAGCCTCTGAAACAGGAAGGGAGGGGGAGAGATGCTCAGATTACCTGGTTGTGTACAGTTTCATTTTTCTGAGACATGGGGTCTGTGTGCATCCAAAGCGCTAGCGAATTTCTTAAGGCCACCTGGGGGGGGGAGGGGAGATGAAGAAGCAACACCTCTGATCAGGCTCCTATTCTGGCCCACACCTGAGAGAAAGGAGTGGGATGAAGAGTCAAGGGAAGGGGGGGTGGCACCTGCAGTGAGGACACAGAACAACGGCAGTGGGGCGGGCGGGGGGAGCTTCAGGTGGGAAGGAAGGGGTGGAGGACACCTGCTGCACACCTGTCCCAGCTCCACGAATGAGTCAATGTTCTCTAACTGCACAGGAAACTTGCCCTTCTCCATATCGTAGACCATTCTTGAGCTGCCAATGTAGTCAAAAGTTTCCTGAGGGGTGGAGATGGGTGGGAAAGGGAACAGAGATTCTGAAGCGGTAGGGCCACCTCGGTGCCTTGGGGCCAGATCGTCAAAGCTCTAGGCACAAGGGCTCCTGTCCGTGTCATCTCAACTGCTGGCCAGCGCAGTCATGTGACTCCGCCCCCCACCCCCTGTCCCTGCCTCCCAGCTGTGACTATGCCTCACATGTTATGTCACAGGACATCTCGGGCTCAGACATGGGGAAGGCAGCCTCAGTAAAGGCCCGAGGCGAACATCAGCTGTTATGTGCCTGTCTCTTGCTTCTCCCCCACCTCGGCCGACGCAGCCACGGCTGCTGTTCCCTCATTCCAAGGCCCAGGCTGCGGTGGCAGTGGGGAGACAAGGGAGCCTCAGGGCTCCTGGGTGGAGGTGCAGGAAAAGGGACCAAAGAATAAAAGTCGAAGAATGCCTCCAACAGGCTTTTGCACTGGGGAGTGAGGGAGCTGGCAGTATGCCAATTCCATGTCAGGGTGCAAAGGCTTCCTGAAATGGGGGGATCTGAAGGGGAGACACCCATGGACACAATCAGAAGCTCTCTGCTGAATAATGACTCCGGTCGAGTGCTGAGATCTTCCCCAAACAGCCGCTCCCACCTTTACCACCCCCTCCTTCCCTGGCAACCCACCCCAGCCAAAGGGCCCTCACCCCTTGGAAGAAGACAAACATGACATTGCGGGGCAGGGTGGTCACATCGGGTGCCTTCTGCAGAGCTTCAGCGGCAGCCAGCTGGGTGACGAAGGAGGCAACAGCACTCTCCGCCCCTGGGGCCACATTCCAGAAAAAGGAACGACTGTCCAGCTGGGTTGGGCAGGAGAGGCAAGGGAGATACACTTTGAAAACGGAAATTGGGACCATTCCCCCCGCTCCTGTTCCATCCGAGAGTACTCCTGTCCTGGGGTGAGGGCTAGAGCCCCAGAGTCTCACACCCCAGACCCCTCTCTGTTGGAGACTCCCTGCTGCAGCAGTCCAGACACTCGATATGTATGCCCAACAGATGCCTGCCTGTCTTTCTGTGCCAGTCCAGCCCACCCTGATCAGGGGCCAGCACTTACTCGGGTGGCAGCCACCACAACCCTGTCACCAGGCTCCAACGTCCCAGATGTATTTATAGGCTTAAGCATGCTCCACACATTGTAGTCGGAGAGGGGATCACAGACGATTTCTGAGTGTGACACAAACAGTGAGAGACCAACAGGAGTGAGGGCGAAGGTAGCTACAGAGAAGAACATTTCTGACCAGTACCCAAGGGCTCTGTGAATCATTTGCTTTATGTCCACTTTCCAGACTGGTTTCGCTGCCACCATCAGAGACAAGCTTCAGGGACAAGCTGCCTCAATCGTGTGGAGCTGTTTCCACTTCTCCCACACGGTGCTCCTCGCCTGCACCCACTCTGTCCTGACACTCACCCACCTTCTCTGGCCTGGCCCCTTCACCCCGCCCTGGGGCACCCAGCTTGCCTCGGATGGATCTGTCCTACCTGGGTTGATGCTGAAGGTGCTCTGGATGGAGCTGCGCCGCATGCAGGTGACAGTGCTGATGACAGCATGCATGTGTGAGAAGAGCTGCATGGCACACAGCGGGAAGGCTGGAGCCGAGCCATTCTGACTCAGGTTGTGATCTCGGTAGCACTGCAAGGGGAGATGGAGCCCACTGAGGCAGCTGGTTGTGGAGTCCCTCCCATACTGCCCAAAAAGAGGAGGGCCCAGCTCCATCCTTAAGCCACTCCCAAATCTGTCCCTGAGCTAGAGCTGTCCTGGTACAACCATTGGATCTATAAGGAGAAAAACTCATCAAGAGGTGCGAAGGGGCACAGACTCAGTGACTTGGCTGGGGCAGATGAAATTACCCTGTACCCAAAGGCCTGGCCCAATGCGGAGCTTCAGCCACTATTCCTACTGTGATCTGTGATCTGTTCCTCTGTGATACAAAGCACCAAATGGAGATGAAAAATCAAATTCAAGACAGCCTGGACATAAACTCATCATGTAACTCTGGATAAACCTCTGAACTGCTCTATGTATCAAAATCAGAGAACATTATATTAGAATTACAGAACACGAGCACTAAAAAGAACTTCAGAAATTACTGAAGTGGGAGTTCCTGCTGTGGCTCTAATGGGACAAGAACCCAGCATAGCATCGGTGAGAATGTGGGTATGATCCCTGGCCTCAGTGAGTTAAGGATCCATTGTTGCCATGAGCTGTGGTATAAGTCACAGATCTGGTGTTGCTGTGGCTGTAGCGTAGGCCAGCAGCTGCAGCTCCGACTCGAGTCCTAGCCTGAAGCTTTCATATGCCATGGGTGTAGCCCTTAAAAAAAAAAAAAAAGAAAGAAATTACTGAACTGAATCTCTCTCAATTCCTAGTGCAACGCTCTTTTTAACCACAGTAAAGGTTCTTAACTGGGGCTCTCCACCTTGCTTTGTATTAAATACTCTTTATGTTTTCTTTCAGTCCAAAAGCCTTTAATGCTATAATATCAGGCAGGAGAGAAACAGGAGAGGGAAACATGAGAAAAAGAAACTTCTTGGCTTGTATTAGAGCAACTGTCTTTCAGAGGGTATACTAACAGAATGAGACTTCCTCCAAACAGAAGAGCCTAAGAAATAATTCTAAGTAGAATTGCTAGGAGCTGGCAAACTCATTACCTGTTTAATGATATTAGTTTCATCTTCATCTTCAAGAAGGAAGATGGGGAAACTAAAGTCTTCATAAGCCAAGCCATTGCCCAGGGAGTTCCACAGTATCTCTCTGCAGTGAGCAAACTCTGGCCCATAGGAGTCGGAGTAAATTCCTGAAAAGCAGGACCAGGGGTTAGGATGTTGGGACACCAAGCACTTAGGAATCAGGTGAGGGAGGAAGGCTAGGATATATATAGGGTTGGGACTACGAGTTCCAAAGGAGGGGGTGACTCAAAGAAGTATCAACCTATCACCTCCTACAGTAAAACAGACACGGGTATCAGGGGGCCCTGGGCTGGCCAATCAGGGATCTGAGCATGTGACCAAAAGGGAGGATGGAAGGTAAGCAGAAGGGGCAGCAAGAGAGAGAAGGGATGAGTGGCAAAGACAAAGACGCAACCTTCTGTTTGGGAGTCAATTGCTCCATTATCCACAGACGCAGCAGACCCACACATATCCTTTCCCAACCCCCCAAGGCATGAGAATGAAGCAACAACGCATTTTTGGGTGGCAGCAGCTCCACTGATCCCTTGGGGCTCTTACCAAACCCATCATTGGGACACTGTACACTAGGAGAGAAGCCCGAGGTGGGACTGGGCTTGGCTAAAGACACTGCAAGACCAGCAATTCGGCCGGTTCTCCCCTTCAGCTTCTCCATCAGATTCCTGGAATAAGGTGACAATGGCATGAATGAAGACAGGGAGATTATCAGGCAGCCCAACATCCTGTCCCCAAGGATGGAAATAAATGCAGTATTAGGGGAATCAACACTGTTGACTCGTTTCTTGTCTTCTTCAGACTCTAACTTCTGAGTGAGAACTATGACCTAATCTGAGCCCAGGACTCAATCTTACCTACTCTGGTTCCATGCAACCCTCCTTCCTCCCTGGGGTCCTTACTCGACTAGAGCTCTACTCACAAGGTCACTGAGACAATTCCTTTTAATGATTCATCTTTTCTTTCGAGGATCACCCCATCTCCTGCCCTGATTGGACCAGGGCAGCCAAGGGAAGTTATCACGCACAAGCGTGAAAACTGTTCACTGACTCGTCCCCTCCCTGGATACATTTCCCTACCAGGAACACACAGTTCTTACCTGGTAAAGAGTGTGCCTTCCAGCAGAACCATGTAAGGGGGGTTAGGGCCATCGGTCAACACCCACTGCAGGTCCTCTTCCTTCTCTACTACGTGGATAACCCCTGTATCCCCGCTAACGGAAGCTGCCAGGACAGAATGGGTCAAATTAAAGCTCCCACAGTGGACAATTATGACTTTGCCTCACTGATTCTGCAGATCACTTATCGCCACCCACTGCCCCCTCTCTGCCTGGGGCCTGTGCCCCACATCAAATGCTACAAGACATTTAGTCAATGCAGCCAACTCTGGACTGGAACTGAAGGGCTGAACTGCCCTGGCTCCAACCAAAGGCTACTAGGGAAGGAATGTAGGACAAAAGAGCCCAGAAGTCTACTCATTAAAAGCCTTGTTCAGGGGAGTTCCCATCGTGGTGCAGTGGTTAACGAATCCGACTAGGAACCATGAGGTTGCGGGTTCGATCCCTGCCCTTGCTCAGTGGGCTGGCAATCCAGCATTGCCGTGAGCTGTGGTGTAGGTCGCAGGCGCGGCTTAGATCCCGTGTTGCTGTGGCTCTGGCGTAGGCTGGCAGCTACAGCTCCGATTCAACCCCTAGCCTGGGAACCTCCATGTGCCGTGGGAGCGGCCCAGGAAATGGCAAAAAGACAAAAAAAAAAAAAAAAAAAAAAAAAAAGACCAAAAAAAAAATATATAAAAGCCTTGTTCATTAAATGTCAGAAAAGCTGTGTGATCTTCATTTTCTTACCTTCTTGTTTCAACCTCATTTAGCCATACATACAAGACACTATAACAGCAGAAGCCAAAGTTTTTAAACATGTGCTTTGTCCATGACATGGCAGGCTCTAGTTCTCAAGCTCAGAGTTCTAGCACTGATTCTTTGTGAAAACGTATGTGCAGATTTCCTTGGCCTCATGGCCTCCCTGCATCTCCATTCCTTTGCCCTATTTGGGAATGACTTTATATGCTCTTGGCTGATTTCAGGAAAGGTTAATTGATAAGTTCAAAAACAAAACCTAAAGTCAATAGAAGGAAGGGAGTAATAAAGATCAGAGAGGAAATAAATAAGAGATTTAAAAAACAACAGAAAAAAAAAAATCAGTAAACCACAAGCTGGTTCTGTGAAAGGGTAAGCAAGATTCACAAACCTTTGGCCAGGCTCACCAAGAAGAGAGAGAACCCAAATAAACAAAATAAGAAATGAAAAGGGATGGGAGTTCCTGCTGTGGTGCAGTGGGTTAAGAATCTGATTGCATGGAGTTCCCGTCTTGGCTCAGTGGTTAATTAATCCAACTAGAAACCATGAAGTTGCAGGTTTGATCCCTGGCCTCACTCATTGGGTTAAGGATCTGGTGTTGTAGGTCACAGACGAGGCTGTGGCTGTGGCTGTGGTTGTGGCGTAAGCCAGTGGCTGTAGCCCCAATTAGACCCCTAGCCTGGGTACCTCCATATGCTGCGGGAGTGGCCCAAGAAAAGACAAAAAGACTAAATTAATTAATTAATTAAAATAAAAAAGAATCTGACTGCAGTGGCTTGGGTCTCTATGGGGGTGTGGGTTTGATCCCTGGCCCAGCACAGTGGGTTAAAGGATCTGGTGTTGCTGCAGCTGTGGTGTAGGCTGCAGTGTGGCTTGGATTCAATCCCTGCCCCAGGAACTTCCATATGCCATGAAAGTGGCCACAAAAAAGAATAAAAAGAGGAATCTCAACTGATGTTGCAGAAATATAGAAAAAAAAATACTATGAACAATTAAATGGAAACAAATTTGACACCTGGAGTGGACAAATTTCTAGAAGTATACAGTCCACCAAGACCAACTGAATTAAGACCAATCACCAGAAGTGAAACAGAATCCGTAATTTAAAAAGAAATAAACCCTAGAAACAAAAGTCCAGGAGGAAATGGCTTCACAGGTGAATTCCACCAAACATATAAAGAAGGATATACCTATTCTTCTCCAACTCTTCTGAAAGATTGAAGAGGGAACACTCCCAAAGACATTCTATGAAGACGCCATTACTCTGATACCAAAACCAGACAAAGATACCACCAAAAAAGAAAATTACAGGCCATTATCTTTGATGACTATAGATGCAAAAATTCTCCACAAAATATCAGCAAACTGAATTCAACAACACATAAAAAAAAAAAAAGATCATATACCATAACCAAGTGAGATTTCAAGTTCCCAAGTTGAGGAGCCTCTTGAGTCTCCAAGGGCCCTGCTACCCGCCCAAGACCCCAGGGGGTGCTGAGACCTAGTGGACCAGCTGCATAGGACTGCCAGCTCCAGGCAGGACCCCCTGCAGCCCAGAAAAGCTGCAACAAGCCTGGCCGACTTGGGAAAAGATCTCAGACGGTCTTTCTGAGTCGGGCTGTTCTGGGGAGGAGCCTCTTGAGTCTCCAAAGGCCCTGCTATCCGCCCAAGACCCCAGGGGGTGCTGAGAACCAAGTGAAATCTGCTACCATCGTGGGGTGGACCTCCCAGTCCTGTCTGCCCTCAGGAAGTCCTCCTTTGCTTCAAAGAAACACTGTTAGTCCCATCAACACTCCAGAAAAGCCACACTGTCTCAAAAAAAAAGATTGACCAACAACGACAGCCCTCAGGAAATATTCCAGGGCAGTGACAAGGCAAGCACTACCCGATAACGGAGAGTACAACTCCCTCAGGAGAAAGAAGACAACAAGCAAGATGAAGAAGCTGAGAAACCACCCCCAGTCAAACCAACAGGAGAACTCACCTAAAACAGTCAACAATGAAACTGATCTCTGCAGTCTGACAGACCTGGAGTTCAAAAGAGAAATAGTGAAAATACTGAAGGAATTAAGAGAAGATATGAACAGCAATGCAGATACCCTCAGAAAGGAGCTAGAAAATATAAGGAGGAGCCAAGAAAAACTAGAACATTCATTTGCAGAGATGCAAACTGAACTAGGGGCAGTAAAAACCAGAATGAATAATGCAGAAGAACGAATCAGTGATATGGAAGATAGAATAATGGAAATCACTCAATCTGGTCAACAGACAGAAAACCGAATCAAAAAACTGGAAAGCAATATAAGAGACCTATGGGATAATATAAAACGGGCCAATCTACGCATAATAGGAATTCCAGAAGGAGTAGAAAAAGATAAAGGAATGGAAAATATATTTGAAGAAATTATCGCTGGAAACTTCCCAAATCTAAAGGATACTGGATTCAAGATACAAGAAGCACAGAGGGCCCCAAACAAACTGAACCCAAACAGACCCACACCAAGACACATCATAATAAAAATGGCAAAAGTTAGTGATAAAGAGAGGATCCTAAAGGCAGCAAGAGAAAAACAGAATGTTACCTACAAGGGAACCCCCATAAGAATATCAGCTGATTTCTCTGCAGAAACACTACAGGCCAGGAGGGAATGGCAAGAGATATTTAAAGTGCTCAAAGGAAAAAATATGCAACCTAGAATACTTTATCCAGCAAGAATATCATTTAAAATAGAAGGGGAAATAAAAATTTTTCCCAACAAACAAAAACTTAAAGAATACAGCAACACAAAACCCAGGTTAAAGGAAATATTGAAAGGGCTTCTCTAAACCAAAAAGAAAGGAAGGAAAGGGAAGAAAAAAGAAAAGAAAAAAAAAAAAAAGAAGAAGAAGAAGAAGAGGAAGAACTAGGACTGAGGAAGATACAATCAGAGAGCAGTCACTCAAATAAGCCAGCATACAGATTTAATCATGAACATGCTTCAAACAAAATAAAATTAAAAAGAAAAAAATAAAAGAGTCATCAAAACCATAAAATGTGGGCAAGGGATGTTAGGAGGTAAATAATCCTTTTTGTTTGTATGTATGTCTCTCTTCTTAATTTTAATATAATAATGAAGTGTTTGAACTTACAGGACCATCAGGCTAAAACACACAATTATGGGAAGGGGTTAGCATACTTAAAAAACAGGGCAACCACAAGCCAAAACCAAATATTGCATGTGCAAAAAATGAAAAAAAAAATACACTCAAGCAGATAATAACAGGAGACCATCCAACCAAAAAAAAAAAAAAAAAAAAAAAAGAAGAATGGAGAACCATAGAATCAACTGGAACACGAGGATCAAATGGCAATAAATAATCATCTATCAATTATCACCTTAAATGTCAATGGACTGAATGCCCCAATCAAAAGACACAGAATGGCTGAGTGGATAAAACGGCAAAAACCTTCAATATGCTGCCTACAAGAAACTCACCTTAGGACAAAAGATACATATAGATTGAAAGTGAAAGGCTGGGGAAAAGTATTTCATGCCAATAGACATGACAGAAAAGCAGGAGTTGCAACGCTCATATCAGACAAAATAGACTTTAAAACAAAAGACATAAAGAAAGACAAAGAAGGACACTATTTAATGATTAAGGGATCCATCCAAGGAGAGGATGTTACTATCATCAACATATATGCCCCAAACATAGGAGCACCCAGATACATACAACAAATATTAACAGACATAAAGGGAGATATTGATGAGAATACAATCATAGTAGGAGACCTAAATACCCCCCTCACATCAATGGACAGATCCTCTAGACAGAAAACCAATAAAGCAACAGAGATCCTAAAGGAAACAATAGAAAAGTTAGACTTAATTGATATCTTCAGGACACTACATCCAAAAAAATCAGAATACACATTCTTCTCAAATGCTCATGGAACATTCTCAAGAATCGACCACATATTGGGACATAAAGCGAATCTCAATAAATTTAGGAGCATAGAAATTATCTCAAGTATCTTCTCTGACCACAATGCCATGAAATTAGAAATCAACCATGGGAAAAGCAAAGAGAAAAAACCTACTGCATGGAGACTAAACAACATGCTACTAAAAAACCAATGGGTCAATGAGGAAATCAAGAAGGAAATTAAAAACTATCTTGAAACAAATGATAATGAAGACACAACCTCTCAAAATCTATGGGATGCTGCGAAAGCAGTGCTCAGAGGGAAATTTATAGCAATCCAGGCCTTTCTCAAAAAAGAAGAAAGATCCCAAATTGACAACTTAACCCTCCACCTAAATGAATTAGAAAAAGAAGAGCAAAGAAGTCCTAAAGTCAGCAGAAGGAAGGAAATTGTAAAGATCAAAGAAGAAATCAATAAAATAGAGACTCAAAAAACAATAGAGAAAATTAATAAAACCAAGAGCTGGTTCTTTGAAAAGGTGAACAAAATTGATAAACCCCTGGCCAGACTCACTAAAAAGAGGAGAGAAAGAACCCAAATCACCAAAATTATAAATGAAAAAGGAGAAATCACAACGGATACAGCAGAAATACAAAAAACCATAAGAGAATACTATGAACAACTATATGGCAATAAGTTTGACAATCTGGAAGAAATGGACAATTTTCTAGAATCTTACAGCCTGCCAAAACTGAATCAAGCAGAAACAGACCAACTGAACAGACCAATCACTAGAAATGAAATTGAAGAGGTCATAAAATCACTCCCTACAAATAAAAGTCCAGGACCAGATGGCTTCACAGGTGAATTCTATCAAACATATAAAGAGGAATTGGTGCCCATCCTCCTTAAACTCTTTCAAAAGGTTGAAGAAGAAGGAATACTCCCAAAGACATTCTATGAGGCCACCATCACCCTCATTCCAAAACCAGGCAGAGATACCACCAAAAAAGAAAACTATCGCCCAATATCATTGATGAATATAGATGCAAAACTTCTCAACAAAATCTTAGCCAACCGAATCCAACAACATATCAAAAAAATTATACACCATGACCAGGTTGGATTCATCCCAGGTTCACAAGGATGGTTCAACATACGCAAATCAATCAACATCATACACCACATTAACAAAAAAAAAGTCAAAAATCATATGATCATCTCAATAGATGCAGAAAAAGCATTTGACAAAGTTCAACATCCATTCATGATCAAGACCCTCGCCAAAGTGGGTATAGAGGGAACATTCCTGAATATAATCAAAGCCATTTATGATAAACCCATAGCAAATATAATCCTCAATGGGGAAAAACTGAAAGCCTTCTCACTCAAATCTGGAACAAGACAGGGATGCCCACTCTCACCACTGCTCTTCAACATAGTTTTGGAAGTCTTAGCCACAGCAATTAGACAAACAAAAGAAATCAAAGGCATCCATATAGGAAGAGAAGAGATCAAACTGTCACTGTATGCAGATGACATGATTCTATACCTAGAAAACCCTAAGGACTCAACCCCAAAACTCCTTGAACTGATTAATAAATTCAGCAAAGTGGCAGGATATAAGATTAACATTCAGAAGTCAGTTGCATTTCTGTATACCAGCAATGAAGCATTAGAAAAGGAATACAAAAATACGATACCTTTTAAAATTGTACCTCACAAAATCAAATACCTCGGAATACACCTAACCAAAGAGGTAAAGGACCTATATGCCGAGAACTATAAAACCTTAATCAAAGAAATCAAAGAAGATGTAAAAAAATGGAAAGATATTCCATGTTCATGGATTGGAAAAATCAATATTGTGAAAATGGCCATCCTACCCAAAGCAATCTACAGATTCAATGCAATCCCTATCAAATTACCCATGACATTTTTCACAGAACTAGAACAAACAATCCAAACATTTATATGGAACAACAAAAGACCCAGAATCGCCAAAGCAATCCTGAGAAACAAAAACCAAGCAGGAGGCATCACTCTCCCAGACTTCAAGAAATACTACAAAGCCACAGTCATCAAAACAGTGTGGTACTGGTATCAAAACAGACAGACAGACCAATGGAACAGAATAGAGAATCTGGAAATTAACCCTGACACCTATGGTCAATTAATCTTTGACAAGGGAGGCAAGAACATCAAATGGGAAAAGGAAAGTCTATTCAGCAAGCATTGCTGGGAAACCTGGACAGCTGTATGCAAAGCAATGAAACTAGAACACACCCTCACACCATGCACAAAAATAAACTCCAAATGGCTGAAAGACTTAAATATACGACAGGACACCATCAAACTCCTAGAAGAAAACATAGGCAAAACACTCTCTGACATCAACATCATGAATATTTTCTCAGGTCAGTCTCCCAAAGCAATAGAAACTAGAGCAAAAATAAACCCATGGGACCTCATCAAACTGAAAAGCTTTTGCACAGCAAAGGAAACCAAAAAGAAAACAAAAAGACAACTTACAGAATGGGAGAAAATAGTTTCAAATGATGCAACTGACAAGGGCTTAATCTCTAGAATATACAAGCAACTTATACAACTCAACAGCAAAAAAACCAATCAATCAATGGAAAAATGGGCAAAAGACCTGAATAGACATTTCTCCAAGGAAGATATACAGATGGCCAACAAACACATGAAAAAATGCTCAACATCGCTGATTATAAGAGAAATGCAAATCAAAACTACCATGAGATACCACCTCACACCAGTCAGAATGGCCATCATTAATAAATCCACAAATAACAAGTGCTGGAGGGGCTGTGGAGAAAAGGGAACCCTCCTGCACTGTTGGTGGGAATGTAAACTGGTACAGCCACTATGGAGAACAGTTTGGAGATACCTTAGAAATCTATACATAGAACTTCCATATGACCCCGCAATCCCACTCTTGGGCATCTATCCGGACAAAGCTCTACTTAAAAGAGACACATGCACCCGCATGTTCATTGCAGCACTATTCACAATAGCCAGGACATGGAAACAATCCAAATGTCCATCGACAGAGGATTGGATTCGGAAGATGTGGTATATATACACGATGGAATACTACTCAGCCATAAAAAAGGATGACATCATGCCATTTGCAGCAACATGGATGGAACTAGAGAATCTCATACTGAGTGAAATGAGCCAGAAAGACAAAGACAAATACCATATGACATCACTTATAACTGGAATCTAATATCCAGCACAAATGAACATCTCCTCAGAAAAGAAAATCAATCATGGACTTGGAGAAGAGACTTGTGGTTGCCTGATGGGAGGGGGAGGGAGTGGGAGGGATCGGGAGCTTGGGCTTATCAGTCACAACGTAGAATAGATTTACAAGGAGATCCCGCTGAATAGCATTGAGAACTATGTCTAGATACTCATGTTGCAACAGAAGAAATGGTGGGGGAAAAACTGTAATTGTAATTTATACATGTAAGGATAACCTGACCCCCTTGCTGTACAGTGGGAAAATAAAATTTAATTTAAAAAAAAAAAAAAAAAAAAAAATCAAGTTCCCAAGTTAACAAGGATGGTTCAACATATGCAAATCAATCAATGTGATACACCACATTAACAAAAGTCAAAACCCACATAATCCAAATTCCATATCCATTCATGACAAACACTCTTACCAATGTGGGTACAGAGGAAACATATCTCAACATAATAAAAACCATTTATGATAAACACACAGCCAATACAATACTCAACAGTGAAAAGCTGAAAGCCTTCCCACTAAAATCTGTAACAAGACAAGGAAACCTACCTATATCACCATCACTTCTGTTCAACATAGTATTTGAAGTCCTAGCCACAGCAATCAAACAAACAAAAGAAATAAAAGGTATCCAAATTGGAAGAGAAAAGATAAAACTGTCACTACATGCAGATGAATTCAGCAAAAGTAGTAGGATACAAGATTAACACTCAGAAATCAGTTGCATTTCTTTACACTAACAATGAAAGATCAAAAAGAAAATACAAAAAAAAAAAAAAAAAAACTTTTTAAAATTGCGCCAAAACAGGAGTTCCTGTTGTGGCTCAGTGGAAATGCATCTGACTAGCATCCATGAGGACCTAGGTTTGATCCCTGGCCTCGCTCAGTGGGTTAAGGATCCAGCGTTGCTGTGAGCTGTGGGGTAGGTTGACAGCTATAGCTCTAATTCGACCCTAGCCTGGGAACCTCCATATGCTGCAGATGCAGCCCTAAAAAAAGACCAAAAAATAAAATAAAATAAAAATAACACCAAAACAAAAGAAAAGAAAACCTAGGAATAAACCTGACCAAGGAGCTGAAAGACTTATGTGCTAAGAATTATAAAACATAAATAAAGGAAATTAAAGAGGACCCAAAGAAATGGAAAGATATCCCAAGCTCTTGGATTGGAAACATTAATATTGTTAAAAGAGCATTACTACCCAAAGCAATATAAAGATTTAATGTGATACCTATTAAATTACTCATGAGATTTTTCACAGAACTAGAACAAATAATCCAAAAATTTATGTGGAACCATAAAAGACCCAGAACTGCCAAAGCAACCATGAAGTAGGGAAAAAAAGGCCAGAGGTATAACTCTCCCAGATTTCAGACAATACTACAAGGCTACCATCATCAAAACAGTGTGGTACTGGGGGGAAAAAAAAAAGACATAGGGATCAATGGAACAGAATAGACAGCCAAAGAATAAACCCAGACACCTCTGGTCAATCAATCTTCAAAGAAGTCAAGAATATAAAATGGGAAAAAGACAGTCTCTTCGGCAATTTGACTAAGTTGGACAGCTGCATATAAATCAGTGAAGTTAAAACACAGCATCATACCATGCACAAAAATAAACTCAAAATGGCTCAAAGACTTAAACATAAGACATTACACCATAAAACTCCTAGAAGAGAGCATAGGAAAAACATTTTCTGACGTAAATCATACCATTTTTTTTTTAGGTCAGTCCCCCAAAACAACAGAAATAAAAACAAAATTAGGAGTTCCCGTCGTGGTGCAGTGGTTAACGAATCTGACTAGGAACCATGAGGTTGCGGGTTCGGTCCCTGCCCTTGCTCAGTGGGTTAACGATCCGGCGTTGCCGTGAGCTGTGGTGTAGGTTGCAGACGCGCCTCGGATCCTGCGTTGCTGTGGCTCTGGCGGAGGCCGGTGGCTACAGCTCCGATTCGACCCTTAGCCTGGGAACTTCCATATGCCGCGGGAGCGGCCCAAAGAAATAGCAAAAAAAAGACAAAAAAAAAAAAATTAAAACAAATGGGACCTTTAAACTTACAAGCTTTTGCACAGCAAAAGGAACCACAGAAAACCCTAAAGGACAACCTACGGAATGGGAGAAAATAGTTGCAAATGATGTGACTGACTGACAAGGGCTTCATCTCCAAAATACACAAAACAGCTCAAATGACTCAACAACAGAAGAACAAACAACCCAATCAAAAAATGGGCAGAAGACTTAACTAGACCTTTCTCCAAAGAAGACACACAGACACCGGCATGAAAAGATACTCAACATCACTAATTATTAGAGAAATGCAAATCAAAACTACAATGAGATACCACTTCATACCAGTCAGATTGGCCATCATTAAAAAGTCTAGAAATAACAAACGCTGGAGAGGGTGTGGAGAGAAGGGAACTCTCCTACACTGTAACTGAAATGTAAGTTAGGGCAACCACTATGGAAAACAGTATGGAGGTTCCTCAGAAAACTATAAATAGAATTACCACATGATCCAGCAATCCCACTCCTGGGCACACACCTGGGAAAAAAAATGACTCAAAGGGATACATGCACTCCTTTGCTCATAGCAGCACTATTTACAATGGCCAAAAATTGGAAACAACCTAAATATCCATTGATAGATGAATGGATTAAGAAGATGTGCTACATATATACAATGGAATACTACTTAGCCATAAAAAGAGTGAAACAATGCATTTGCAGGAACTTGGATGCAACTAAAGATCATACTAAGTGAAATCAGAAAGAGAAAGACAAATACCATATATCACTTATAAACGGAATCTAAAAATATGGCACAAATGAACCCATCTAAAACATAGAAACAGACTTACAGACATAGAAACAGATTTGTGGCTGCCAAGGAGGAAGAGGAGAAGAGACAGATTGGGAGTTTGGGGTTAGTAGACACAAACTATTACATTTAGAATGGATAAGCAATGAGGTCCTACGGTACAGCACGGGGAACTATATCCAACCTCCTGGGATAAACCATAATGGAAAGGAATATTTAAAAAAAAAAGAATGTATATCTTAGGTGGGAACTAAAATGAAGACCTAAAAAAGAATAAGTTCGCATGACTCATTGACCCATCCAGAACCAGACCCACAGTGTCCACGTCACTGGACCTCCACAGGCAGAACAACCAAGCCCAGGAAGCAGCTGACTTCCCAAGGACAAAGACAGCCCCAAGGAGAAAGTTGAATTTTTATACCATGATCTCAACAACCATCCCGAACCTACAGTACTCAGCATATGATCCCCTGCCTATAAAACCCGATTCTCTCCCAATGGCGGGGGGGGGGGGGGTGCTCTGAGTTCCTCTGGCTCAGTGCTCCCAGCTACTCTCCTGGTCAATCAATCTTGCCTGAGATCTCACTGTTCTGCTCAACTGTCTTTCTTTCCCCTGTACTCTAACAGTATATATGTGTATAAGTCACTTTGCTGTATAGCAGAAATTAGCACAACATTGTAAATCAATTATACTTTAATTAAAAAAAAAAGTTCAAGGAGTTCTCTAGAAGGGAGCTTCCCAAATGATGGGCCTTGAATGAATTAGATGTGCTTATATTAATTCCTTTCATTCTGGAGGCACAGTCACCCCAGGCCAGAGCAGACCTATCTGTTATCCCAAGATGCCTGACAAATAACATCTTCATGTCAAAGACTGGAAGGGACCACTCCAGAGGATGGAAGATCCACAGTGCAGAATGCCTTGAGTTTGATGAGGCAATACCACTCACATTCCCAGGGATCCATACACAGATATCCCAGGGTCTCCCCAAGAGTCTTCTTCCCACTCAAAACTAGGTGTTAGTCACAAATTGTTTTAGGTCAACATTTCTCAACCCTGCTATATATGAGTCTCTTTGGAATTTAAAAAAATACAAATACTTGAGCTTTACTTCAGATTATACTAAATTACTTACTTTTTGGCTGTGCCTGAGGCATGCAGAAGTTCCCAGGTCAAAGATCAAACCCCCACCACAGCAGTAAACAAAGCCACAGCAGTGACAATGCAAGATCCTTAACCTGTTGAGCCACCAGGGAACTCTGAAGGAAAGTTTTGGGGTTTTTTATTTGTGTTTTGGCTGCTCCCATGGCATGTGGAAGTTTCCAGGCCAAGAAGGGAACCCAAGCCACAGCAGTAACAACTTCGAACCCTTAACTGTTAGGCCATCAGGGAACTAAAATTTAAATCTCTAAAGGTGAGACCCAAACGTGTGTTATTTTCAAATCATGCCACGTGCAGATCTTTATTAGGCATGAGAATTGTGGCTCTAAAAGAAGACACTGAATACTTGTAACTTGCATGAGACAAAAACCACAGGTACTTTCAGACTGCCAGCCAGGTAGAATTTTTCTCCCAAGGGATCTGGTGAAATCGAGATATAGAAGCAGGTCTCCAACATTCAGCTATGTCATATATAGTAAATAAGTTCATACTGATAGTGATAAAAATAACATGCAGAGGAATATCAGAATCTGCAATAACTTCAGTAAAGATTTAGCTACCAATGGCAGTTCTAAGTAAAACAAGAGGCAACAATGCGAACCAGATCATTTAGAACATAAGGGAGTTCCTGTCATGGCTCAGCAGTAAAGAACCCAACTAGTATCCATGAGGATGCAGGTTTGATCCCTGGCCTTGCTCAGTGGGTTAAGGATCCAGTGTTGCCATGAGCTGTGGTGTAGGTCACAGGCTTGGATCCCACATTGCTGTGGCTGTGGTGTAGGTGACAGGTGCAGCACCCATTCAGTCCCTAGCCTGGGAACTTCCATATGCTTCAGATGCAGCTCTAAAAAAAAGGGGGAAAAATGGGAAAAGGAAAAGGCCATCTGACAAATAAAAAATATACAACTTCTGCTCCAAGGAGGACAGGAGGACAAACTATAACACTGGGCTGAAAAAAACTGGGTTCTCGATGACTATATAGTCTTTAAGTATCCTGCTTATTTTCCCTGGTCCTTCAATGAGGAGAAAGTTTTCCACCCTTATTCATGTCATACTGTAGGGACAGAGTGAAAAAAAGGAAGGAAAGTAAAGAAAGCTACAGATGGCTCCTTTTGAGCACTTTAAAAAGAGTCTTCTAGAGGAGTTCCCACCATGGTGCAGTGGGTTAAAATCCAACTGCAGTGGCCTGGGTCGCCTTGGAGGCATAAGTTTGATTCCTGGCCAGGCACAGTAGGTTAAAGGACTTGGCATTGCCACAGCTGTGGAGTAGGTGGCAGCTGCAGCTCGGATTCAGTCTTTGGCCCAGGAGCTTGCATGAGTCACGAGCGCAGCCATTTAAAATAAAAAAAAAAAACCAAAAAAAAAAAAAAAAAACAAAAGAAGAAGAGTCTAATAGAAAAAGAGCATTAGATTCAGAAAATTGAGACAAAAAAAAAAAAAAAAAAAAGGAGTTCCCATCGTGGCGCAGTGGTTAACGAATCTGACTAGGAACCATGAGGTGGCAGGTTCGATCCCTGCCCTTGCTCAGTGGGTTAATGATCCGGCATTGCCGTGAGCTGTGGTGTAGGTTGCAGACACGGCTCGGATCCTGCGTTGCTGTGGCTCTGGCGTAGGCCAGTGGCTACAGCTCCGACTGGACCTCTAGCCTGGGAATCTCCATATACCGCGAGAGCAGCCCTGGAAAAGGCAAAAAGACAAAAAAAAAAAAAAAAAAAAAAAGAATCAGAAAATTGAACCTAGGTCTTCTTCTCCAAATTTAAGAGGGTGGGGCTTGCTCAGGATGAATAGATTTGGTTAAGACTGAGAAATAAGTAGGTTGAAAAGGCTGAAAAGGAAACAAGATCTTTTTTTTTTTTTTTTTGTCTTTTTTGTTGTTGTTGTTGCTATTTCTTGGGCCGCTCCCGCGGCATATGGAGGTTCCCAGGCTAGGGGTCGAATCGGAGCTGTAGCCATCGGCCTACGCCAGAGCCACAGCAACGCGGGATCCGAGGCGCGTCTGCAACCTACACCACAGCTCACGGCAACACCGGATCGTTAACCCACTGAGCAAGGGCAGGGACCGAACCCGCAACCTCATGGTTCCTAGTCAGATTCGTTAACCACTGCGCCACGACGGGAACTCCGGAAACAAGATCTTAATGAGGAGTTCCCGCCGTGGCACAATGGAAAGACATCCGACTAGGAACCACGAGGTTGAAGGTTTGATCCCTGGCCTTGCTCAGTGGGTTAAGGATCTGGAGTTGCCATGAGCTGTGGTGTAGGTCGCAGATGCGGCTCAGATCTGGCATGGCTGTGGCTGTGGCGTGAGCTGGCAGCAGCTACAGCTCTGATTAGATCCCTAGCCTGGGAACATCCATATGTGGCAGGTGCAGCCCTAAAAAGACAAAAGACCGGAAAAAAAAAAAATCTTAATGAGGAAGTGACCAGGGTCCAGCCCCTCCCCTCTTGTCTCTCTATATTGGCACCAGGCTCTAACACTAGAGGTTATTACTTTGTTTCCCACAGGACTGCTCTAACAACATGCAACAGAATGTCTCACTCCCAAAGGGGATATCTTAGAGCTCAGTTTCAGGCTGGGGGCCTAGCCTTTGCCCTAGAGTGGGGTTCCAGCAGGACCAGCAGTCCGATTTCAGCCCACACTGGGCCTGGCTCCATTCTATTCACAAAGCAGTTAGAGAATAGAGTCCAACAGGAGTTCCTGTTGTGGCTCAGCAGGTTAAGGACCTGATGTGGTCTCTTTGAGCATGCAGGTTCCATCCCTGGCCTCGCTCAGTGGGTTAAGGATCCAGCGTTGCCATAAGCTGTGGCACAAGTCACAGATGTGGTTTGGGACAAGAGTTATTATGGCTGTGGCACAGGCCAGCAGCTGCAGCTCCGATTCAGCCCTTAGTCTGGAAACTTGCATATACTACAGGTATGGCCATAAAAAGAAAAAACAAACCAACAAAAGAACAAAGTCCAACAGAAACTTTATTTGGAACTGTTTGGAATCAGTTAACCTACTCCCAGTACTTCCTGCGGTAAGGATAAGGACAATTAACATAGATTATAGCTAGAGAAAAGACCAGTAGAAAAGCAGTAATTGCCACCTTGAGCAAGTCTTTTACTCCCCAGTGTATAGTTTTTTCTTATGAAATTGGAAGGTTTTAGCCAATCACATAGTACTGCTGAGACCACACTCAGCATCATTAATAAACATCTATTAAAAGTAGTCTGAGGGTTCCTGTTGTGGCTCAGCAGTCAGTGAACCCGACTAGCATCCATGAGGATGCGGGTTCGATTCCTGGCCTCGCTCAGTGGGTTAAAGATCCAGTGTTGCCGTTGGCTGTGGTGTAGGCTGAAGATGCAGCTAGGATCCCACATAGCTGTGGCTCTGGTGTAGGCCGGAGGCTACAGTTCCAATTGGACCCCTAGCCTGGGAACCTCCATATGCTGTGGGTACAAAAAGACAAAAGAAAAAAAGTAGTCTAACTTTCAGCTTCATGCAGTTATGCTCTAACCATTTTTATGGGAGTAATCAAATTCAGAGGTAACCAACTTGATGATGAAATCAAGATCTGACTCTAAGTTTCCTGCTTCCCTGCAAAACTATGCTCTGACAGAGCTACCACCCAAAGAACAAAATCTGAAGATAATAGGTTAAGCAGCAAAGGAACTGGAAATTCAGGCTTTAGATAACTTTTTTCCCCTCTCATAGTTTTATAATCATACCATGTGGACATGGTAGCTTGTTTTGGAACACATTTACAAAACATAAAGATAAATCCAAATACTTTAATATTTCCTCTTGAAACCATTTGGCTTTCTCAATGCCTTCTTTTCAAAGAGTTCACTGCCTTAAAGAAACCCATCTTGGTTCCAAAAAGATCAGAGTGCAGCTGATGACTGGACTTCATAGAATATGAGGCTTTTTTCTCCTTAGAAAAGAGCATAGCTCTGTAAATAATCTACTGGGTGGTTATGAGTCCTGGCTTAGAACCTCAGACCACCAGGGCTCATATCCTAACTTTATCACTTAATAGTAGGATGATCTTGGAAAAGTTACTCAACTGCCCTAAGTATCAGTTTTATTAGTTGTAAAATGGTGGAAATTAAAAGAACTATTTCATGGGGTTGCTATGATGGTTAAATGAGATATACATGTACGGAGCTTAATATGTAGCATTTACCAAATGTTAGCTCTTATTAATTATCTCACCTGGTTTGACAAATGGTTCTCTATCACCTAATACCCACACAGCCTAATTTGTCTACTGAGACTCCCAAGCCAGACTTGGATCATTATATCTAGGACACAGATTGAAATATCAACAGCCAGGAACACAAATCCCAACCTCAACTCACACTGGCAGCCAATCTGATGAGTGGCATTGAGCAGACGGACACAGGGAGCTGTTTTATTTAAAGGGATGTAGATCTTCCTCTCCACTGAGTTTCCTTTGCACAAGCCTGATCAGAAGATAAAAAGTGTTAGAAAAAACTTAAGAGACATTGGTACTAGCCTCTACCATGTCATAAATTTGTTGTATGGCTTGGGTATATTATACTTTGTAAAATGGGACCAATATCTATTTTTTTCACCTCTTGGGAACATTACTGGAACAAATAAATGCACCCAGCTATGTATCACCGAAGGTTATTACATATTCCACATAAAGCAACTGACATTGAAGCTAAAAGATGGAAAACTTGACTTGTCAAAGGAAAGACCTCAGATATATCTGCCTCTGGTTGCATGGATGACCCCCACTTCTGCTTTTCGATTCTGTATTGCATATTACTAATTAGTTAAAAGGATGCCAGTCTTAAAATATAGATTACAATTTAAAAAACTTTTCTGAAGAGTTTCTGTTGTGGCTCAGCAGAAACGAACCCGACTAGTATTCATGAGGACACAGGTTCCATCCCTGGCCCTGCTCAGTGGGTTAAGGTTCCAGCGTTGCCATGAGCTGTGGCATAGTCCAGCAGCTGCAGCTCTGATTCGACCTCTAGCCTGGGAACTTCCATATGCCACACCTGTAGCCCTAAAAAGAAATTTTTTTTTAATTTAACAAAAATAAATAAACATAAAAAAACCTCAGACATTTTTCCAAGAGTCTGAACAGAACTAGGAGAAAGCTTATGCCACACACCCTGTAAGTTAATCAAACATCAGTAGGTCATTTATGTGTGCCCACGACGTGGGACAGCTAGTTTCTCCTCTGGGGATCTTTACAAACAATCTCAATTTCGGGGAAAGCATCATCATGGTTATAAACAGGCATGTTTGTATTTTAGAGTTTAACCAATCAGAAAACCACATACCAGAAAATAAATGCGTGGAAGCAAACACCTGTGCACAGTATAAAAGCCTAAAGTTTCTTGAGTCCTTATCTTACAAACTAAACAGTTGAGAGTACCAATATCTTACCTTAGTCTCACTTTACTGATGGGACAAACTGAGGCAAAGCACCGGGACGGGGGCTTTATGGTGGAATCAAGAAAGAAACAAGATAACTACCTTCCCAAGCGCCGCAATGCACACACAGAGCCTGGCGCTTTTATCTTAAAAGTCTAAAGGCGCTGGGGAGAAAGCTGAACTCGGACACTTGTCCTTTCTGATTGTGCGTAAGGTGGCTGGGGCCGTGGGGAAAGGAAGCATCCGAACAAAGTGGGAAAGAGTCGGGCTGGAAGTCCAGGAAGAGGCCTGGAGGAGGAAATGGGTCGACACGAAGCGCCACGGGGAAGAAGGGACCTTCAGGTCCAGGCAAAGGGGGAACTTTTGTCGTGGGAACGAAAGAGAAAGGGGATTTACAGGGTGGGGGGACAGAGGGGCTGCGGGGACCAGAAGGTGGACGGCGGCGCTCGCTGTTGGGCAGATCGGAGGATTCTCCTACAGAATGGAGCTCACGAGCGGGGGAAGGCCTCACCTGCAAGAAGAACGCAGAAAGGCAGAAGGCGAAGGAAACTCCGACTTCCCGGGCCGGCCACAGAGCCGCCCCCAGCTGTGGCCATCTTGCCTCTTGGCTGAGCGGAAGCCTCAGTTCCCCTCTTGTCCGGGAGTGGCCTCTCTAGGCAAACCCTGGCGCCGTCTCTGTAGCCCGAGGCTCCTGGGACCGGAAGTTCGTGTCTGAGGAGCTTCCGGGAGTCGCGGCAGAGGGACGCTGACGTGGAGGCAGCCGTAAGGCGGCAGGGAGTGTCAGGGCTCGGATTAACAGCTCGGAGCCAGAGACCGGAGGGATGCTAACTAAATTCGAGACCAAGAGCGCGCGAGTCAAAGGTAGTGGAGAATAAAAGGGAGAGCACGGAGACTGGGTGTCAGGGGAGGCGCTGTCACCGGGGACAAAAGGGAGGATAGAATTGGGCCCACCGTTCGAACCCTGAGGAAGATGGTACCGAGGGAGGTTAGGCCTGGCGGGTGGTTCACCTGCAACCCTCTCTCTTGTGGCGTGCCCTCGGGATTTGATTTTCCGATAGCGCACTGTAAGAGGTCCCTTACGCCCGCTCCCTATTTCTATTCCTTCCTCTCTCCAAGGTCTCTGCTGCGACTTTTATTCGGCTCCCAAGGCCCTGTGACCTGTTGACTTTTTGATGACTGTGCTGTAGGGAGTGGCTCTGGAGATTGAGTCTCGACCTCTGCTATTCATGTGCAAGTTTAGTTTTTTCGCAGAAAGTGCACTGGCCTCCTCTCTTAAGAAGGTCTTGACTGCACCACACCATATCAACATCCTTGCCTCCATTGGGTTCTCTTTCCTATCTGGAAACAGGATATTCTTAAGTCTGAATTTGAAAAGGTTACCAGATAAAATAAAGGATGCCTATTTGGATTTGAATTGTAGATAGAAAACGAATAACTTTTTAGTATTGTTCGTGGTTTATCTGAAATTCACATTTAACTGGGCAGCTTTATTTTTGTTTCTAGAATATGACAACTAAAGCCTGTGGGTGGAGGTGGAGGGCAAACGACTGAAATTGCATTAGTAGTGTCTTAGAATGTTAGGATGAGAAAGGCAGAAATTTGTGAAGAAGATATGTGTATTGAATATTTAGTAAGATGCAGCATAGTAAAGTAGTTAGGAATTTGCTATTTGGAGTCAGATGAGCTTACTTGAAAACATTTGCTAACAAACTGTATGACTTCGAGCAACTTACTTAACATTTCTAGATCTATTCTCTCGTCTATAATGTGTGAATAAGTAACATTCTTTTATAGAGAGAATTAAAGTAAGAAAGTATATGAAAATTGGGAGCCTGATAATGTGAGAAATTAGAATGTGTACATGTATGTGTAACTGGGTCACCATGCTGTACAGTAGAAAAAAAAATTGTATTGGGGAAATAACTATTAAAAAAAAAAAAGAAAGAGAGAAAAGTGACTAGTGCAGACTTGGTAGCTCAAAAACTGGAGGCCATTTTTTCTTTCTTTCTTTCTTTTTGTCTTTTTTAGGGCCACACCTGTGGCATATGGAGGTTCCCAGGCTTGGGGTCAAATTGGAGCTGTAGCTGCCAGCCTACACCACAGCCACAGCAATGCGGGATCCAAGCCACATCTGTGACCTACACCACAGCTCACAGCAGTGTCAGATCCTTAACCAACTGAGTAAAGCCAGAGATTGAACTTGCATTCTCATGGATGCAGTCTTTTTGCAATCAAATAGTGTTTACCAAAATGTTAAGTGTACATACCCTATTTCTGAACAATCTCTTTAGCCTAAGTCAGTAATAATGCATATAGGCTAGATTATGTGTGGAAACATCTTCATTAGGTTCTATTTTCTGGTAGATAAAAGTTAGGGGGAAAAAAAACCTTAAATTCCTATTGGTAGAATAATTTAAAAATGTGGTGCATTTGTACTTTGCAATTATTAAAAAGAACAAAGGTATATTTATATATACTTAAATGTAATGCGATCCATTATATGTAGTTAAGTGAGAAAAGAAATTTGCAGACTATTATAATATCTCCATTATCATAAAATGATATAGATTGCATTGAGAACCTAAAAGGATACACGCCAAACTGTTAGCAGTTGTTACTTCTGTGGACATCCATTTCCATTTATGATGAGTAATAGAGACTGAGTTTACCTTCCAACGGTAAATGCCTTCACAACTGAACAAAATGTGGGAAACAAAGGTTTTCAGACATTGGACAACAGACAGTGCAAGAGAGTGAGTCTTGAGAGAAAGGAAATAAACAAGATGCACCCCATGATTGTTTTAGCTTAATACCTGGAGAGAGTTTTCAGGCTGCAGTACAGGGAAGGGGGAAGAGCCCTGTGGTATCACTGAGGAGACACAGGTTAGAGTTCAGGGAAACCAAGACAGCTAAAATTTGTTGGGCTGCACAACAGAAGAGAAAGCTGCATAGAGAACTCTGGAATTCTGCAGGGGATCCTGTTAGGCCATTGAGTACTAATGTGCACTTGCGTATGAGGAAATGACCCAAAGCCTGGGAAAGAACCACTGGAGAGGAGAAGGCATAACAATCCCTGGTGCTCATATAGAGCTGAAAGAGTTTGTGTTCCCACTGGTCAGAATGGAAAGACCTCCTGATACTATAGGGCGTTATACAGAGACCTCAAATGGGTTTTGTTTTGGCTAGGGAAGTTCCCCGGCCAGGGGTAGAACGCCCGCCACAGTAGCAACCCAAACCCCTGCAGTGACAACACAGATCCTTAACTCACTGTGCCACAAGAGAACACTGGTTATTGTTTTAATAGCAGTGCCAAATTAGACCTAGGCTAAAGTCCTAATAAAACTTAAAAAGCAGGCCTCAAAAGGATCAACTAATTACAAATAATTGCTTCTCAAACCAAAGCCCAACAGTATTTAACAAAATAGAACAACAACAACAAAAAACCCAGCGCATAATCCCACAAATGCAGGAGGCATGGCATCCAGTAAATGAATATATGGGAGTTCCTGTTGTGGCTCAGTGATAATGAACCTGACTAATATCCATGAGGATGCAGGTTCATCTCTGGCCTCACTCAGTGGGTTAAAGATCTGGCCTTGCCAGGAGCTCTGGTGTAGGTTGCAGACATGGCTTGGATCCCATGTTGCTGTGGCTATGGCCAGCAGCTATAGCTCTCACTTGACTCCTAGCCTGGGAATCTCCATATGCTGTAGGTGCGGCCCTAAAAAGACAGAAAAAAAAAAAAAAAGAAAAAAAAAGAATGAATATGTGAACCCAGGATTAACCTAGCTGTCCCATTTTCTTATCAGAGTCGGCAGGAAGTGACATCGTGGGGCTTACTTAGTGCCTTGAATCATTGTTTTCTTTTTTCCCCAGGGCTCAGTTTTCACCCCAAAAGACCCTGGATCCTGACAAGTTTACACAATGGGGTTATCCAGTTATGGGATTATCGGATGTGTACCCTCATTGACAAGTTTGATGAACATGATGGTAAGATAAGAGTTTCTAGAAAAAAAGCTAAAAAAAAAATTCGTGTTTATTGTCTTCTAGAGTAGTTTAAGCTTTCTTTAGGATTAAAGAATGTGGGAGGGATAGAACTGGAAAATTCTGAGTAAGAGTTACCTTAGGGACTAGAAAGCATAGCTCTCTTTAACTTGTATTGCCTGCCTTCTTCCCCAGGTCCGGTACGAGGCATTGACTTCCATAAGCAGCAGCCACTGTTTGTCTCTGGAGGAGATGACTATAAGATTAAGGTATAGAGGGTCGGTCCTGACTGGAAGTAAAGGACAAACAATGTGAAATTTGGGAATTATGGAAGGGATAAAAAAAACAGACATCTCATGTATACAGAACTCAGGCTTTTCACATTATCTGGAGCACTTATCCAGCAAACATTTATTGAATGCTTACTGTGTATCAGACAGTGTTCTATATTTTTGGAATTCAAAAATAAATAAGATATGGTCTCTGTTCTCAAGGAGCTCTTCTTCTTTTTTTTCCCTCCCCATTTTGGCTTCCCTGCTGCAATTTAGAGTTCCTGGACCAGGGATCAGATCTGAGCCTGCAATTTCAACCTATGCTGCAGCTGCTGCAATGCCAGATCTTTAGCCCACTGGGCCAGGTGGGGGGTTGAACCTGCATCCCAGCATTGCAGAAATGCTGCTGATCCTATTGAGCCGCATTAGGAACTCCAAGAAGCTTTTATTCTAATGGAGGAGTTAAATCTATGCCCAAATAATGGCATATACAGTTTAGTGAGTGAAACAATAGATAATCAAAGTGAAATAGGGAAGGACAATCTAGGTACAGAGACAAAATGGTATGACATAGCTAGATACATTTGAGAAACTATGATTAGTTTTGTGTGGATAAAATCTGGAGGAAAGATGAGAGAAGAAGCAGAAGATGAGAAATTCTAGATTATGGAGACTTTGTAGTGCTCAGAAGTTTGAATGTTATCATGCAGATAACAAGGAGCCATTAATGAAGTTTAAATAGAGTAGTGATATCAGATTCACATTAAAGCTTACCTGAGTGGCAATATAGAGAAAAGATTGGATTAATTGGGCAAGACTAGAGGCAGATACTACTTAGGGGACTTTTGTGTAAGTCCATGTGGGAAATGAACAGAGTGTGAGCTTAGGCAGTAGCATATAAAATGGAGAGAAGGAGGAGTCCCTGATGGCTCAGCAGGTCAAGTATCCAGCATTGTCACTCCTGTGGCCCAGGTTACTACTGTGGCATGGGTTCAGTCCTTGGCTCTGAAGCTTCTGCATACTGCAGGTGCAGCCCCCACCCCCAGAAAATATTCTCTGCTTGGGAGTTCCCTTCTGGCTCAGTGGATTGAGCATCTGCCATTGTTACAGCCATGGCTCTCAGGTTGCAGCTATAGCACAGGTTTGATCTCTTACCCCAAAATTTCCACATGCTGCAGTCATGGCCAAAAAAAAAGGAGGTGGATGTATTCAACCAAACCGGAAAAATTTGTGAAGAAAATAAAATCTTTTTCAGAAAGTTACGACCACAGGAAGTTATATATTAGAAATAATACAGAAGAACTTAGATAACAGACATGAAAAGTAATAGCTCCATGTAGAGAAAAGAGGCATTAGAATTACAGGAAGGACAGTTCTTTACTGTTTCCTAGTTTTTAGGCACTGATTCTAGAGGCAGTTAGTGGCAGCTCAAAGCACCTGATAGGCCTCAGAAGCTCCTAAGTCTATCATTTCCTTGTAATATTTCTAGTAAAGTGATAACCCTTGAGTATTAAAGTTAACTTGGGAGTTCCTGTTGTAGTGCAGTGGAAACGAATCTGACTAGTGTCCATGAGGATTATGGTTCTATCCCTGGTCTCACTCAGTAGGTTAAGGATCTGGCATAGCCGTGAGCTGTGGTATAGGTTGTAGACATGGGTTGGATCTGGCATTATTGCTGTGGCTGTGGCGTAGGCTGGCAGCTGCAGCTCCAATTAGACCCCTAGCTTCGGAACTTCCATGTGCCATGAGTGTGGCTCTAAAAAAGAAAAAAAAAAAAGAAGAAGAAGAAGAAGAAAAAAGAAAAGAAAGGCTGAGTGACATTTAAGAAAAAAGTTTTTTTCCCCAAAATTAATAATATTTTTGAAAATTATCTTTTGTTTATATGGAATGTCTAGATCAGTAGAACAAATCAGTAGAGACATGAAGTTGATTAATGGTTGTCTGGGGTGCAGGGTGTTGGAGGAAAGGAAGGATAACTACTAATGGGTATAGTTTTCTTTTTTCTTTTTTCTTTTTTTTTTTAATGTTTTTATATTTTCCCACTGTACAGCAAGGGGATCAAGTTATCCTTACATGTATACATTACAATTACATTTTTTTTCCCCACCCTTTGTTCTGTTGCAACATGAGTATCTAGACAAAGTTCTCAATGCTACTCAGCAGGATCTCCTTGTAAATCTATTCTAAGTTGTGTCTGATAAGCCCAAGCTCCTGATCCCTTCCACTCCCTCCCCCTCCCATCAGGCAGCCACAAGTCTTTTCTCCAAGTCCATGATTTTCTTTTCTGAGGAGATGTTTATTTGTACTGGATATTAGATTCCAGTTATAAGTGATATCATATGGTATTTGTCTTTGTCTTTCTGGCTCATTTCACTCAGTATGAGATTGTCTGGTTCCATCCATGTTGCTGCAAATGGCATTATGTCATTCTTTTTTATGGCTGAGTAGTATTCCATTGTGTATATATACCACATCTTCCGAATCCAATCATCTGTCGATGGACATTTGGGTTGTTTCCATGTCCTGGCTATTGTGAATAGTGCTGCAGTGAACATGCGGGTGCATGTGTCTCTTTTAAGTAGAGTTTTGTCCGGATAGATGCCCAAGAGTGGGATTGCGGGGTCATGTGGAAGTTCTATGTATAGATTTCTAAGGTATCTCCAAACTGTTCTTCATAGTGGCTGTACCAGTTTACATTCCCACCAACCGTGCAGGAGGGTTCCCTTTTCTCCACAGCCCCTCCAGCACTTGTTATTTGTGGATTTATTAATGATGGCCATTCTGACTGGTGTGAGGTGGTATCTCATGGTAGTTTTGATTTGCATTTCTCTTATAATCCATGATATTGAGCATTTTCTCATGTGTTTGCTGGCCAGGGTATAGTTTTCTTTTAGGGGTAGTGAAGTGTTCTAAAACTGATTGTGCTGGAGTTCCCATTGTGGCACAGTAGAAACATCTGACTAGGAACCATGAGGTTGTGAATTCGATCCCTGGCCTCGCTCAGATCTGTTGTTGCTGTGGCTGTGGCTCCGATTTGACCCCTAGTCTGGGAAACTTCATATGCTGCCGATGTGGCCCTAAAATGCAAAAAAAATAAAATAAAATAAAAATAAATAAAATTGTGCTGATGGTTGAACAACTACGAATGTGTTAAAAACCGCTCAATTCTGTACACTAAATGGGTGAATTATATGGGATTTAAATTATATCTCAAAGTTGTTATTAAGTGAAGGAATTAGCTAGTTAATGGATGTGTAGTGCTATCATGCTGTGGTTTAAATTTATATTTCTCTGATGGAAGTGAGATTATCTCAAAAAGTCATATTTATTGACTATCAAATTATTGACTCTACCCAGGTATAAATGTAGCATTAGTATAATCCTGATTTACAAAGAGTTAGATAGGAATCCACAGATGGCCAGGGCCTAAAACTCTATAGATCTTTCAGAATTCACAGTTCTGGAGTTTGATAGAGGACTATAAAGGAGTCAAGACAATTTGAAACTATGAAAGTTTAGAACACTGAAAGAGGATAAAAAGTTTTTATTTATGTTATGATCTAATTTTTGTGTGAAACTCAGACTCCACTGTGTATATATGTATTTATTTATAGATGACTCAACAGATGAAGGTGAAGGTATTAGAATGTTTTAACTTTCTGTCTTATATACCTTTTCTCATTTCTGCACATATCTTTTGAGCACCTATTAAATGATAGCTGCTGTATTAGGTACTAGGGGTATAGTGTTGAGTATGATGGACAAGGACCCCACCTATAGGGAGCTTACATTCTTGTTTGGACAGTCAGACTTTTGGGTTATTCAAATGTGTTATAGGAAATGGGATTACTTTCTGTGATTTATGAGAGAAAATTTAACACTTTTTAAGTGAAAATAAAGAATAGTATCAAGCTGGTCTAGATAGATTATAAACAAGGATTAAATGTTAAAGAAGAAAAAAAGGCATCTGACTTCTTACTTCTCTACTTCCAGGAGTTTTTCCGGTGGGAAATGTGAGCTGTCTTACCTTTATGGTCCCGGTTTCAGCATCGTCCTTAATTGTGTCCATCTATACCTGATACTTTGATAGTTGGCTTAACTTCTTATCTGAATATGATGTTTTTCTGCTTAGCTAAGCTTAACTGAGCAATGTCATATTTTCCAGGGGTTAAAGTATTTTTGCATGATAGATGAATACAGTCATGCATATGGCTATCATTTGCCACAAAGTTGGAGTCTAACGAAAAATGGTGCTGTATATTATATTATTATTTTCTTTGAAGTCATGGCTTCTGTCCTAACTTTTTTTTTTTTTTTTTTGGTCTTTTTGCCTTTTCTTGAGCCGCTCCCTCGGCATATGGAGGTTCCCAGCCTAGGGGTCGAATCGGAGCTGTAGCCACCGGCCTACGCCAGAGCCACAGCAACGCGGGATCCAAGCCACGTCTGCAACCTACACCACAGCTCACGGCAATGCTGGATCCTTAACCCACTGAGCAAGGGCAGGGATCGAACCCGCAACCTCGTGGTTCCTAGTCGGATTCGTTAACCACTGCACCATGATGGGAATTCCTCTCTCCTACTTTTTTTTATCCCGAGCTAAGGTGATAGGTACACGCTAAGTAAAAACTCTGTATTAAAGCTAAGAACAAAATTATGCAGTAGAAAGAAGAGTTTCAAGTTAAGCCTTAGATAAGCATTTTGTCTCGTGTTATTAAATAAGATGGTTTCTTCCCAGGGCAGGGGCGGGGGGAACCTTTCCATAATTTTACCTTTAGCTTTTTCCCTGGCTTTGCCTTTTCCCCCCTCCCCATGTTGTTTAGCTGACTTAAACGGGATTCTCTGTCAAGATTCCTACCTCTTTTAAAATGCCAAGGAGTTGCCATTGTAGCTCAGTGGAAACAAACCCGTAAGAATGCGGGTTCAATCCCTGGCTTGCTCAGTGGGTTAAGGATCCAGTGTTGTGGTGAACTGCAGTGTAGGTTGAAGACATGGCTCAGATCTGGCGTTGCTGTGGCTGCGATATAGGCCGGCAACTGTAGCTCTGATTAGACCCCTAGCCTGAAAACTTTGTATGCTGCAGGAGCAGCCCTAAAAATAAACAAAGAAAGAAATATTTACAAGTAAGTAAATAAATAAAATGCCAAAATATAAATCCAGACTTGTTTATTGAGAACCCTGGGCTTTATAGATGCTCAAGACCTTATATCTTATTCCTAAGGACAGCTGGATTTCTGTCTCTGCAGGTTTGGAACTACAAGCTTCGGCGCTGTCTCTTCACATTGCTTGGACATTTAGACTACATTCGCACTACATTTTTTCATCATGTAAGTAGCTATTACGGCTTTAGTTTTAGAATATTTTCAAGTTTTCCTGTAGGAATCTCCTGCTTGCTCTTCAAGAACCTATGCTCTGACAACAGAATTCTACTGTTGGTTCTTCTAGGATCTGTAGGGTGTTGACCTTTCTGCTTTGTTTTCTTCTGCAAGAGGAAGCATTCAGGGTTATATTTGAACTTTATTTAATTAGATTCAGGAAGGCATTGATTCTCTGTAGGGAAAAATAGAGATTTGACTTTAGGTTTGCTGAACTAGCAAACAAAAGTTTGCAGGCTAATCACATGTGGGCTGTTATTAAGTAGGTGTGTATAGGGGGAGATCAAGGTAAGATGCCTGCCATTTTGAATGTTTGGAAGCAATAATAATCATGTGCTTTTATCCTAGAATTTTAGGGTCTGGCAGAAGCTGTTCCCTTAGCCAAGCTTACTGCCTTTTTTGATCTATCAGTTATCATAGTAGGCAGATACTGAGTTACAGATTAAAGATTCCCAACCTCTTAATCTAGTCCCAACCTGGCTGGATCGTTCTATAATTATATTCTATTAGAGTTAACTTGTCCTATTCCTTGACTCCAAGTAAGCTAAGTTAGAAAGAATATTGTGAATATCCTGAGTTAGAAAGAATATCGTGAACTAAATGTTAAATTCCTGGCTAGTAATACTTTATTGCCTTTTTAAAAATTAAAACAATTTTAAATAGGAGGTGTTGAATGTGAAAATTATGGTTGAAATATTTGAGAGTGATAACCACTCAATAAGAGACTATTTACCCTGAAGGACTTACTAAAGACAAGTTGCCATCCAGCTAGAAAGTTTGAAAAGCTTATTTTCTTTTCTTTTATCAGCTTAATAAATATTTGTGTTATTAAGTTCTTTGCGAAACACTGGGGATAAAACTGTGACTAAGAAATACTTCTTTTTCTTAAAAAGCTTGAAGACTCTAAAAAGACTAAGTTGTTTTTACATGTTATTTTCTGCTTTGGTTACTGAAACTTGGGAATTTTTTGAGACTGGTTGGTCTGATAGGGAGAAGTCAGACTTTAAAACAATATTCTAGTCTTCAAATTAAAGAGAGGAAATCCTTTCATAGGGTCTTAATTTACAAAATTAACTATTTATAAATCACATATGCACATACATATAAAGTAAATGTAAATACATGTTATACTCTTTGCCTCTGTGAAGCTATTATGTCTGGCATCCACTCTTAAACTTTATAGGTAAAAGTGCCGAAGTTGGGGAAAGCTGGTAGAAAGGTAAGGAGGAAAAGACAACTAGTCTGATAAGTCGGAATCTTTTTACAAATTTAGCTGAGATGTTAGGCAATGGAATATTTCTTCCAAATAGAGAAGTGGTTACCTACAGGTGCCTGGAAAAACACATTTGTTTAATGTTCGAACCCTTTGTCTGGAATATTTTTCAGGAATATCCTTGGATCTTGAGTGCCTCAGATGATCAGACCATCCGAGTGTGGAACTGGCAGTCTAGAACCTGTGTCTGGTAAAGCAGGAAACAGAGCTCAAGAAGAGTCCTCATTTCCTACTTTTTTCTTTTTTTTTTTTTTTTTTTTTGTCTTTTGTTGTTGTTGCTGCTGTTGTTGCTATTTCTTGGGCCGCTCCCGCGGCATATGGAGGTTCCCAGGCTAGGGGTCTAATTGGAGCTGTAGCCACCGGCCTACGCCAGAGCCACAGCAACGCAGGATCCGAGCCGCGTCTGCGACCTACACCACAGCTCACGGCAACGCCGGATCATTAACCCACTGAGCAAGGGCAGGGACCGAACCCGCAACCTCATGGTTCCTAGTTGGATTCGTTAACCACTGCGCCACGATGGGAACTCCACCTACTTTTTTCATAACAGCCTTTCTTCAGTATAATCATCTCCGTTCCCTGATGGACTGTGTCTGCTCATTAATTATTAGTTGTGTTTATGAAACAATCTTGTATATATATCAATAATTATAGAAGCAGTCTTGTTTGATAATGTATGGATCTCATTTCTCTGGTCATTTCTACCAGGGAAGAGAGGTCATATAGCTAAGCTATTATCATTATTATTATTATTTGCTGTTTTTAGGGCCACTCCCACGGCATTTGGAAGTTCCTCGGCTAGGGGTCAAATCAAATCTTCCAGCCTACGCCACAGCCATAGCAACTCCAGATCTGAGCTGTGTCTGCAACCTACACCACGGCTCACAGCAATGCTGGAGCAAAGCCAGGGATCGAACCCACATCCTCATGGATACTAGTCAGATTTGTTTCCACTATGCCATAATGGAAACTCCTAGCTAAGCTTTTAGAACAAAATTTTTAGCTGGTTTTTAGTCCTGTTCCCGTGAAACCTAAGTCAAGGTCTAGACCTCTATCCTGCTTTGTGTGTGGGTATAGAGCTTTCCTTAAGTATGTGAAGACCATTTAAAATGATATCCTTTAAGAGGGATGCTCCACCAAAATCTAACAGTTACCCATACAAATGGCTAAGATTTCATTTATATTGATAGTATGTCTTTGAGAGGAAAGCTGTGCCATCTCAGATGTCCTGAAAATAATTTTTGAATACTGAAACATTAGAGGCAAGGAGAGAACCGTTCTTGAAATAGCTGACCTTGCTTATTATTCAGAATTGCTAGGATGACTTGCCTTTGTCTCTAAAAAAGTACAATTGCGTCTGTATCTGTTCAGTATGGAATATGTTATTTAGCATGTAGGATTCTGTTGATTTCCTGCCTCTAACTTGGTATTGTCTTTCTTTTTTCTTCTTGCAGTGTGTTAACAGGGCACAACCATTATGTAATGTGTGCTCAATTTCACCCCTCAGAAGACCTGGTTGTGTCAGCTAGCCTGGACCAGACTGTGCGCGTTTGGGATATTTCTGGTGAGCTGCCCGAGTTCAGGGGACAACCCAGTCAAGTCTGGCGCAAAACTGCAATTGTTTGAAATAGTGAGGGTTGTTGGCTTAGAACAGGAAAATTTAGAATATTCTCTTCTCACATAATAGTGTCTTTGTTTCTGAGGGTATTAAATCTGCTTTGATGGTTCTTCATGTCAGAGGTATTCAAAGAAAAGGTGGTTACTCTAGAAAAGTGGCTTAATTTGAAGAAAGTTTCACATTTTAGTTAAATTAGTTTTTAGTAAAATATGTACACTATTGGGAGTATTTGATTAAGAATCAAGCTTTCTACTAAAATTTAAAAAATACATCTTCGGGAGCTCCCATTGTGGCTCGGCAGTAATGAACCCAGCTAGTATCCGTGAGGATGTGAGTTCCATCCCTGGCCTTGCTCAGTGGGTTAAGTATCTGGTGTTGCCGTAAGCTGTGGTGTAGGTTGCAGATGGGGCTCGGATCTGGCATTGCTGTGGCTGTAGTGTAGGCTGGCCGCTGTAGTTCCAATTTGACCCCTGGCCCAGGAGCTTCCATATGCCACAGGTGTGGCCTTCAAAAAAAAAAAGACAAAGATATGTTTGACAGAAACAATTTTGGGAATAGATTACTGCAAGGAAATAGTTTGGGATCCTGTGGCCTCATGTAGAAATAGGATAATCCCTTCATTATGTATCCTCTAGTGTAAGGAGCATGAGAATTGGGGGAGGGATTTTTATGTCCAGAATACATTTTTTAATAGGCAGATTTCTAGGATGAAAAATAACTTGTAAATTTTGGATAGTTGGGATAATCTCTCCTTTCACAGTTTGTATACAGTGTCTTGATTTTGGGATAAAGGTGCAAATTTTAGTGCTATATAAAGGAGAACTGAGAATTTAAATGCAGAGAAGTGGCTGTACCTATGAAATTGACATGGTAGAAAAATGGAAGTGCTTTGTTGAGAAAATAAAATAAGGAAATGAAACTCTAAATGCTGTAGTTCTTTGCCCAGTTAAATTTACCTATCATTTGCTGGTTGTTTCTAGTTGTTAGTTGCTTTAGGAATTCTTAATGATTGGGTTCTCTGAAAGTTCAGGTGCTAGACCACAGAACACTGTTTTCATCCTGTAAAAGAAAGGAATCTTATAGGTCACGGCCTGGTTCTTTGTGGTAGTAAAGGAAATCACCCTTCCGCATTGTAGGGCTGAGTTGGTAACTTTTCTCAGCTTCCTTGTGATGTAGTGGGCTGGAGCATATGATATTCGCTGAGCTTATAAGCCATTAATGAATAGCAAGTGGAAAATTTGGATTCCTGGGTGCAGCGTTTGGAATGTTGTAATAACAGTTGTTTAAGATTCATATAGTATAGCAACAAGCCAAGGGGAAGATGAGGACAGTTGGAAAGTAGAACTTCTATATCATTCTGTCTTTGCAGTTTTCAAGGGTTCAGGATCAGAAGGGAGTGGTGTAAACAAGATTTTATTGGAGATAGGGTAATTGTACTCTCTTCTGCCAGGGCTTTTGCCATTGCAGTTTTTCGTCAGACTGGCTGGGCTTTTTGAAGTACACCCAGATGTGACCAGCCATGCCAGCAGGAGGAGTTAGGCACAGACAATCTGAGCCTGTGCCCTCTCCTCACTGCTAGTACCAGGGAGCTTATTAGTCACTCTCCCAATAACCTAGCCATGGCTTTCCATGGTTTTTCACTGTGCATGCATTCAAAGCACCCTCTCTGTCTCAGGATGTAGGAGCCTTATGGGGTTGGATCCTAGTTCATGCTGTTCCACCAGATTAGGGACAATTACTTAGAATACGTTTCCCAACCCGGGATCTGTGAGAGAAGTAAGTGCTACCCAAATACTTTGAGTGGCTGTTTTCTCTGTTCTTCTAAAAATGGTCTACAAGTAATGCCATTCTAGATCATAGATAAGTTAATTTGTTACATGCATAAACTGATGCTTTGGCCAGTGGAGCCTAATTCTTTCGCTAGAGCATTGGGTTGAGAGGGGCTTTATACTGCTCTACTCTTTTTATTATTATTATCATTATTACTGTTATTTTAATTGAAGTGTAGTTTTGTTTTTGTTTTTTTTTTGTCTTTTCTAGGGCTGTGCCTGTGGCATATGGAGGTTCCCAGGCTAGGGGTCTAATTGGAGCTGTAGCTGCCAGCCTATGCCAGAGCCACAGCAACGTGGGATCTGAGCCACGTCTGCGACCTGCAGCACAGCTCATGGCAACACCGGATCCTTAACCCACTGAGCAAGGTCAGGGATCGAACCCGCATCCTCAGGGTTCCTAGTTGGATTCGTTAATCACTGAGCCATTATGGGAACTCCTTAATTGAAGTATAGTTGATTTACAATGTTGTGTTAATTCTGCTCCACTTTTTTTTTTTTTTTTTTTTTTTGTCTTTTTGTCTTTTCTAGGGCCGCACCTGCGGCATATGGAGGTTCCTAGGCTAGGGGTCGAATCAGAGCTACAGCTGCCGGCCTATGGCATAGCCACAGCAACACCAGGTCCGAGCTTCATCTGTGACCTACACCACAGCTCATGGCAATGCCAGATCCTTAACCCATTGATCAAGGCCAGGGATCCGCAACCTCATGGTTCCTAGTCGGATTCATTAACCACTGAGCCACCACAGGAGCTCCTGCTCCACTCCTAATTGTACTATTTATGCCACCTGATGCTGGCACAGCAAGTTCCCTGGGGCCTAGCTAAAGCAGTTTGGGGTGGTTGGGTGGATGGATTCTCATTGGTAATCATCGCATGGCCAGGGCAAGAAATCCTTTTCTTCCCTTTTGTAGGAAAACATTTTTGCGTCAAAATCAAAGGCCCTAAATCAGAAAAGAGACAGAGAGAGTTTGATCCCAGTTTGGGTGTATGCTTACTCTTGAATGTGTAAAGTGCATGGATTACTATATGATAACATTGTAACTGCTATACTTAATATATGTGATGTGGAAAATTTTACACCCACTTTTGTGCTGAAAATTTTATGCTATACTAATGTTAATGCTCTTTACAATTTTTAAGTATCTTTCTATACTCGCAACTTTTTTTTTCCGGTAACCTCTTAACCAGAGTGGAAGGAGATGCTTTGGTATTTAACCAAGTTAAAGGAGCTTTTGGGTTAGACTTACGCATTCTTTCCTTTTCTAGAAATCAGCATACTCTTTTTAGCAGAGTTATTTTGCCTGGATTCAAGTAAGTCTGAACATAGGAAGAGAAAGGAGCATTCAGCTCTGTCAGGAACCAGAGCTAACATTTCCAAGAGGGAGAAAGTTCTGAGTTAAAGAACAAAACCATTCAAATTTAGAGGACTGGTGAAAAATTCTAATTTTTTGAGTGTCTCTCTTTGAAAGGTGACATTCTCTGAAACAGATAAGCAACAAGAAAACAAATCTTTAAAGGAAAACCTCTCTTCTTGGTACTTCTCCCATCAGAATTAAGCCCACAGGACTTAGCTTAACCTGAATCTTTTGTATTAATCTGGCAAAAAAAAAATTGTTTAAAAGGGAATTTATTTGCAACCCAGTTATAGAAGATAGGTTACTTTTTTAGCTTGAGCTTCCAAGTAAACTCACAGTAAATTTATTTTAATGTGCCTATACTTTTGCATGTCAAGCCCATGTAATTCAGACTTCATCTTTGAAATGTGTACTAAAAAAGTATTAATTTGCTGCCAGATCCTGTCCTCATCCCTCTCTTTTTACTATTTCCCCTGGTTCCCTTTGGAAGTGTGCATTGAACTGGTCTATTCTGAGTGTCCTCCCCTCCCTCTGAATTTGAGTAGCTACTGTAGAAATTTTCCATCTGTCGTTCAGTTCTAGTGAGTAGCTTGTCGAAGACTCAAATATTTCTTCTCTAAGTATCTTTTCACTGCCTGTCACTATTCATCTGTCTGTTTTTGCTCTTCTCCTTTTCCTGGATCATTACAAGCAAGTGCAGCAAAGCCTTCCATTCTGTCATACGGCTTTCCTTTTAATGTGTTTGTTGAAGCTTATTGGAGGTGAAGTTCCTCACAGCTGTCTGTCTTTGTATCTTCCTTTGAATCTGTTTCATACACCAGACGCATTAGAAAAAGTTGACAGATCCCATTAAAGGGACAGGTGAAATAAGTGAAAGGAGACATCCCTGTGATAATGTATTTATGAAGCCTTAGGAGAGTACATTTATTTTTAAAGCATTGGCTTCATTTCTCTCTATTGGCTAAATGTTCATCACGGACAGGGTACAAGATAATTAAAACTGTTGCGTCCTTTTAAGCACTTGCTTCTCTAATGCTGATGTTTAGGTGCCGTTATAATAGAAGTGATACATTGTGATTTTTTTTTTTTTTTGGCCACCCGAGGCATGTGAAAGTTCCCAAGCCGGGAACTGAATCCAGGCCACAGCAAGGACCCAAGCCACTGCAGTGACAGTGCTGGATCCTTAACCTGCTAAGCCATATGGAAACTCCACATTGTGATTTTAAAACAGTGAAGAGAAATGCAATCATTAACTTAATTTTTTGTTTTTTTGGCTACGCCCCTGGCTTATGTAAGTTCCTGGGCCAGGGATCAAATCTGTGCCACTCTGGCAACCCAAGTTGCTGCAGTAACAATGCCTGATCCTTAACCCACTGTACCACAAGAGAACTCCTCATTGAACTTGATTGTATTTTCTTACAGGTGCCAAAATTTAGCCTTAAAACTATTTAGATTTTATTTTCAGTGATAACTTTTATCCCCCCCCATTACAGGTATTTGATTTTCTTATCTTTTCTTTTTTTTTTTTTGTCTTTTCAGGGCCACACCTGCGGCATATGGAGGTTCCCAGGCTAGGGGTCCAATTGGAACTATAGCTGCCGGCCTACACCACAGCCGTAGCAATGCCAGATCCGAGCCACGTGTGCAACCTACACAACTGCTCACGGCAACACCAGATCCTTAACCCACTGAGCAAGGCTAGGGATTGAACCTCTGTCTTCATGGATACGAGTGAGATTTGTTTCCACTGAGCCACGATAGGAACTCCCTGTTTTTTTTATTTTTCAAGTGCCAGGTAGTTTCATCTCCCTCTTCCCCTCTAAAAAGATAGGATTTTAGTTTCAATTCTATTTTCTCATCTATCAACTGGTATCATACCTCCTTGCCTATCTCAAAGGGTTGTTATCTGGATCATCTTTATAAAGTACAAAGTGCTTTTCACCTGTAAGGTAGTACCATTATCATAATTTTAGTTCTGACTGTAGCACAAATAGTCACATTTTAAAGACAGGTATAATTGAGCCATAAATGTGAGTCCTGTGCAAATGGGACCCTTCTTATTCTGATGTCTTTTTTCTTTTGTTTACAGCCTGCAGAAGTTTTAATGGCAAAATATATATATATATATATTCAGATTCATAGCCAGTCTTCCCCCCCCCCATGGTTTGCTGTGGCTTGATGTGGGATCTCAGTTCCCAGACCAGGGATTGAACCTGGGTCGTAGTGGTGAAAGGGCCAAATCCTAACCACTAGACCACCTGGGAACTCCCCATAACCAGTCTTTTAAGCAAGTGCTTAAAGGGATATGGCAGTTTCAAAAATTTTATCTCCTGCCCAAGAGTCAAGATAGTTCCCTGGTGGCTCATCAGGTTAAGGATCCAGCATTGCACAGGTTTGATCCCTGGCCCAGGAACTTCCTCATGCCATGGGCATGACCAAAAAAAAAAAAAAAAAAAGATATGAGTATACTTTTGCATAATTTATAGTTTTACCATATCATCCACCAAGTAGCTCTTTTGTATTTCATAGTCTAATTTCCTTCATGCCTTTGGAATTTCCCCATGAGTTGCCTTCAATCTTCTGGTTTGAGAAACACTAAGCTGTGGCCTCCACAAATGACTTTAAAATAAATTTTTGAGATGGTAGAAGAAAAGTTGCTAAAAATTTCATAAAGTTGAAAGTAGAAGTTGAATTTTTACCATTTGAGGCCACATTTCAAGAATACTGAAAAATGGAAATGGGCGTTATCTCAAGTAGACAGCTCTTGAGTGAGATTTGTTGAAAAATTAGTTACAAGTTTGGATTGGCCTCCTTTGGAAAGAAGTCCTAGCAGTGGGTCTGTTAAGGGAGCAAAGGAGAACATAGTGAATGTACTTCAATATTTTGAACAAAATTTTTTTTTTTGGTCTCTTCTCCATATGTGTCCACACCCACGACATATGGAGGTTCCTAGGCTAGGGGACTAATCGGAGCTGTAGCCGCCAGCCTACACTACAGCCACAGCCATGCTGGATCCAAGCCGAGTCTGCGACCTACACTGCAGCTCACGGCAATGCTGAATCCTTAATCCACTGAGTGAGACTAGGGATCCAACCCACAGCGTCATGGTTCCTAGTTGGATTCAACTGAGCCTCAACAGGAACTACTTGAACAATTTTAGAAAGAGATAGATAGGAGCTCTTGAGTCTTCCTTTAGTCTCTCTAAGTTTCTTTTTTCCTTCTTTTTCCTTAATGTTAGTCTATCACTGTACCTTTCTGTGCTTCTGTTACTGTGCTTTTGTTTTTTGGGGGGCGTTTTGTTTGTTCGTTTTGCTTTTTAGTGTGACACCTGCAGCATATGGAGGTTCCCATGCTAGGGGTCTAATTGGAGCTGTAGCTGCCAGCCTATGCCACAGCCACAGCAAAGCTGGATCTGAGCCATGTCTGCAACCTACACCATAGCTCACAGCAATGCCAGATCCTTAACCTACTGAGCGAAGTTAGGGATCGAACCCGAAACCCCATGGTTCCTAGTTGGATTCGTTACCACTGTGCCACGACGGGAATGCCTGTTACTGTACTTTTTTTGGTAACATAATGTTTATATCTTTTATTCCACTCCTTATCCCTTCAAAGGTCTAAGAAAAAAAAACTTGTCCCCTGGTGCAGTGGAGTCGGATGTGAGAGGAATAACTGGGGTTGATCTGTTTGGAACTACGGATGCAGTGGTGAAACATGTCCTGGAGGTACTTATCTCTATAGCCAGTGACTGAATATGGGCTCTTCTCCAGGGTAACTGTGACAATATGCCATTCATTTATTCATTCTTTCAATAAAGACTATGCAAGGCTTATTGGGTGCCAGGCACTGAAAACAGAATAGTGGGTGAGCCATCAGAGAAATGAAGCTTATGTGCCACCTGAGGGAGAGTCTTGTTACCTTAAAAAACTCAGTAGGGAGAAAGGAAGAAAGCTGGCATAAGCTCTGTCACCATCCCAAATGGAGTCCATTGTCAGGCCTCTTGGGGGAGGGGAGGTTGGTTAATCAAAGTTATGAAGAACCAACTATGTATAAAAACAAAAAAAGAAAAAGAAAAGAAAAAGAACCAATTATGTGTAAGTACTTTGCATGCATTGTAGGCAAATAGAAAAGCTTAAGGGAAATACACTAGATTTTTTTAAATGTGTAATATTTATAGCCATTCACTGGTGGAGGTATTAACCCCATTTTGCAGATGAAAAAATGGAGATTTAGAGCAATTAAGTGGTTTACCAAGGTCTAAATGTATCTAGTAAATGTAAGAACTGGGCTTTGAACTTATCTGACTCCAAAAACCTAGATGCTTTTCATCACAGAACAGCACCTCTCAAAAATACTGCTAATTTGAAACTACCTTGTCTGTGATTCTGTTACAATATAGAGTATAAACTTATAAATAGAGTAAAAGTTATCTTAAAATGAGCAGTTCTTAAACTTTCTGATCTGAGGCCTTTTTTATACTCACAAACCTTATTGAGAACCCCAAAGAGTTTTTATTTATGTGTAATATGTTTGTCAGTTTTTACCATATTTGAAATTAAAACCAAGAGTTTTTTAAAATGTGAACTATGTAAAGAATACAGTCCGTTAGCCATTAAAACAGTAACATAATCACATGTCATATATCCTCTAGAAAACTATACTTAGGAGAGAATAAGATAAAAAGGCAAATAACATTTTAGTATTATTATGAAAATTATTTTTGACCTTGCAGATTTACTAAAAGGGGATCATCCAAGAGTTTCTTGACCACACTTTGAAAATTTCTTAAGTTATAAAGTGGGTCTTTATTCTTGAGATGTTAATAACTATTTGGAGAAATAAGATATAAACAAGGCAGTTTATCCCAAATGCAAATAAAACTAAACTTGGGGGTAGAAGGATTTGGGAATTCCCATGAGAACTTGGGGACAATATTAGGTAGATTGATGTGGTAATTCTCATAGCCAAATCTTGGAGCAGCATAGTTTCTTGAGTCTTTTAAGAGTAAAAGTCAGAGACATTTTTTTTAAACCAACTAGCCTGGTCCATTGGTTTGTCTGAGTATAAATATAAAAAACCATTTTTTAAGTTTAGAAGAACCATTTTTTTTCCCTCCACAGGGTCATGATCGTGGAGTTAACTGGGCTGCCTTCCACCCTACTATGCCCCTTATTGTATCTGGGGCAGATGACCGTCAAGTGAAGATCTGGCGCATGAATGGTGAGTGAACCAGTGACGGTATCACCATATCCAAAATATTGGCCACTGGCCACAAGGTGAAGTAGTTAGGTGTTTTGGACTTAGTGACCCGTTTTCCTACCTTAGGTTGTTATTCTAATCCTGAGGGCATGATAGTTGCCCTTTTCCCGTTTGCTCCTTTGATGGCATGCTGATTTTGAGGCATATAAACATAATTAAAAGTAAGAATTCATTCATTCAATAAATATTTGTTGAGTACCTAACTTTATATTAACCATTGTTTAGGCCTCTCAAGATACAGTGGTGATTAAATCAGATAAAACCCTGCCATATGAAGCTTCCGTTTATTCCTTAATGGCAGCTAGAGACAAAAGAGATAAAAAAATGACAGAGAAGAGGTGTTATAAAATTGATATGAGGATGAAATAACAATGAAATACATAAAGATTCAGAGTCTTAAATGGAGAAAACTGCCCTATTAGAAGTAGGTAACTTAGCATTTGGTAGTAGTACCTAGCATTTGGTTAGAGGATTCATAATCCCAAATCCCAAACTTAAAGTAGTAGGGAGTTGCAGTGACCTAATTCTTTTTTATTGTTCAGAATCAAAGGCATGGGAGGTTGATACCTGCCGGGGCCATTACAACAACGTATCTTGTGCTGTCTTCCACCCTCGCCAAGAGTTGATCCTTAGCAATTCTGAGGACAAGAGTATCCGAGTCTGGGATATGTCTAAGCGGTAAGGGGTTGCAACGGCGTGTGACTAAACCAGGGGAAAGCCCCTTTCTTTCTCTCTCTTTTAAAGAATTAGATTAAAATACTTCTTCTGGAGTTCCCTTTGTGGCACAGTGGGTTAAGGACCTGGCTTACCTCTGCAGCAGCTAAAGTTGCTGCTGATGTGCGGGTTCAATCCCTGGCCAGACACAGTGGGTTAAGGATCTAGTGTTGCTGCTGCTGTGGCATAGGCTGCAGCTGTGGCTCAGATTCAGTCCCTGTTCCAGGAACTTCTACAGGCCATGAGTACAGCCGTAAAAAAAATAAAAATAAAAATAAAAATAAGACACTTTCCACCAAAGTGTCTTAGGAGCGCTGGAACTCAGGTTCAATCCCTGGTCCAGCACTAGATTAGGTTGAAAAGCAGCTCGGATCTGATTCCTGGCCCATTACTCCATATGCCACAGGGCAGCCAAAAAAGAAAAAAAAAAAAAAAAAAAAAGGCTTGTTTTGTTTTTCATTGTCTTCACATATTGAAAAATCAAGTCATGTATTATGAAAACTTGAAGGGACCTAGAGATTAACCAACGTTTACAAATTTTCTATCAATTAGAAGTCTGTGTGTGTTCTTTTTCTTTCTTTCTTTTTTCTTTTTTTATATATTTTTTTGTCTTTTTGTCTTTTTAGGGCTGCACCTGCGGCATATGGAGGTTCCCAGGCTAGGGGTCTAATTGGAGCTGTAGCCGCCAGCCTACACCACAGCCACAGCAACGCCAGATCCGAGCTGTGTCTGCAACCTACACCACAGCTCAAGGCAACGCTGGATCCTCAACCCATTGAGCAAGGCCAGGGATTGAATAACCCGAAACCTCATGGTTCCTAGTCAGATTCTTTTCCTCTGCACCACGACGGACACTCCTCTTTCTTTCTTTACCGTTTTTTTTTTTTTTGGTCTTTTTAGGGCCACACCCGCAGCACATGGAAGTTCCCAGGCTAAGGGTTGAATTGGAGCTACAGCTGCTGGCCTATATACCACAGGCACAGCAACGCGGCATCTGAGCCAAGTCTGTGACCTATACCATGGCTCAGGGCAACACCGGATCCTTAACCTACTGAGCAAGGCCAGGGATTGAACTTATGTCCTCATGGATATTAGTCCGGTTCATTACCACTGAGCCGTTATAGGAACTCCTTTTTCTCCTCTAAATTTAAGTTTGTTCTTCTGTAGCTACAGAAATAAGAAATGTTAAATGAAAGCAGTACAGTGGAAAGTTACAGTGAGTCAAAGAAATTATAATATCGAAATAATGTTAATTTTAAGTTCCCTCTTCCTTAGTAGATTTTATCATGACACTCTTTATTTAGAATGCACTGTTCATTGTTCCTTTTTTTTCTTTAGGGCTATGAGCCTCAGTTAACTGCTGAGCCGTGAAGGGAACTCCAGAGTTCACTGTTTTTGATTTAATTTTTTAATCCCAGCCTGTTAGTCTACCATTCAGTACTCTTACATATGATAGGCTGAAGATTCCTTGGAAATTGATGTTTTTATTTGTAACCTTTTGCTTTCCTAGGACTGGTGTTCAGACCTTCCGCAGGGACCATGATCGTTTCTGGGTTCTAGCTGCCCACCCTAACCTTAACCTCTTTGCAGCAGGTAAGGGCCATTTCTTCTCTTTTCTCCTTTGGCTCAAAGTTTATAAGACTTGAAAGTAATTCTCTATTGGCTTTGTCTCCAGTGAGTGTATAGTAAGATGGCAAGAAAAAATAGAATTCTCAAACCCATGCAGTTGAAACTTTTTTCCTTTTCCCTTCCCTAATCTTCTTGGGATAGTATTCTTTTAGGGTTCTTTATCTACCACAGTTCTTTTAATGGTGAAGCCCATTCTCTTTGATTAATTCCTAGGGGACTTAGAGGCTAATGCTAGGGTTATTAGTTCTCAGACTGAGCTAGAAGCTGAGTTTCATTCGTTTATTTAGAAAATACGTACTGAATATCAGCCCTAGTCTGGGTGCTGGTATTCTAACAGTGCATAAAAGTGTCCCTTACTTTTTAGAACTTTTTTTTTGAGTTATAATTAACTTAAAATATTTTATTAGTTTCAAGTATATGACATAATGATTCGATATTTTTATACATTATGAAGTGACCACTGCAATAAGACCAGTTATCATCTGTTACCATACAAAGTTCTTACAGTGTTATTAATGTTATTGACTATATTCCATATGCGTGCATTATAGCTTCGTGTCAATTATTTTGTAGCTGGAAGTTTGTACCTCTTAATCCCATTCACCTATTTCATCTGTCCCTCCTCCCTGCCTCTCCACTCTTGCAACCACCATTTGTTCTCTGTATCAGAAATATTAAGAATTTCTGTTTCTGGCAGTTCCCATCATGGCTCAGTGGTTAACGAATCCGACTAGGAACCATGAGGTTGCGGGTTTGATCCCTGGCCTTGCTCAGGGGGTTGAGGGTCCGGCACTGCCATGAGCTGTGGTGTAGGTTGCAGACGTGGCTCAGATCCTGCGTTGCTGTGGCTCTGGCGTAGGCCGGCGGCTACAGCTCCGATTCGACGCCTAGCCTGGGAACCTCCATATGCCGTCGTTATGGCCCTAGAAAAAGCAAAAAAAAAAAAGAATTTCTGTTTCTGGGTTTTTTGGGTTTGTTTGGGTTTTTTTTTTTTGGTCTTTTTAGGGCTGCACCTGTGGTATATGCAAGTGTCCAGGCTAGGGGTTGAATCAGAGCTGTAGCTGCTGGCCTACACCAGAGCCACAGCAACTCAGGATCTGCGATGCATCTGTAACCTACACCACAGCTCATGGCAACATGGGATCCTTAACCCACTGAGCGAGGCCAGGGATTGAAGCTGCATCTTCATGGATGCTAGTCAGGTTCACTAACCACTGAGCCACAACAGGAACTCCCTATTTTATTTTGTTTTTTAGATTCCACATATAAGTGAAATCATACAGTATTTATTTTTCTCTGACTTATTTCACTTAGCATAATACCCTCTGAGTCCATCTCTGTTGCTGCAGATGGCAAGGTTTCATTCTTTTTATGGCTGAGTAATATTTTAGTGTGTGTATAGGTGGAGCTATGTCTTTTTCCATTCATCTATCAGTGGACATTTAGGTTACTTCCATATCTTTTTTTTTTTTTTTTTTTGTCTCTTTGTCTTTTTTAGGGCCGCTCCCTCGGCATATGGAGGTTCCCAGACTAGGGGTCTAATCGGAGCTGTAGCCTCCAGCCTACGCCAGAGCCTCAGCAACGTGGGATCCGAGCCGCGTCTGCAACCTACGCCACATCTCACGGCAACGCCAGATCCTTAACAAGCTGAGCAAGGCCAGGGATTGAACCCACAACCTCATGGTTCCTAGTCAGATTCATTAACCACTGCATCACGACGGGAACTCCTCATTTTGTTTTGATTACTATAAATTTGTAATGTAATTTTCAACCTGGGGGTGTGATGCCTCCAGTTTTGTTCTTCTTTCTCAAGATTGCTTCTATTATTGGTGTCTTTTGTGGTTCCATACAAATTTTTGGAGTATTTGTTCTAGCACTGAAAAATACCATTGGTATTTTGATAGGCATTATATTGAATCTGTAGGTTGCTTTCAGTAATATTGGTATTTTAACAATCTTGAGTCTTTCAGTCCATGAGCATGGTATATCTTTCCATTTATTTGTGTCATCTTCAATTTCTTTCATCACTGCCTTATAGTTTTTAGAATACAGGTCTTTTTACTTGCTTGGTTAAAATTTATTTAGGTTTTCAAATTATTTTTGATGCAGTTGTAAATGGGATTGTTTTCTTCATTTCTTTTTCTGATACTGCAACAGATTTCTGAATATTTTGTTTCCTATAATTTTACTAAATTCATTTATTTTAATAGCTTTTTGGTGGCATCTTTGGGATTTTCTATGTATAGTATCTTGGTCATCTGCAAATAGTGGCAGTTTTACTTCTTCCTTTCTAATGTAGATGCCTTTTATTTCATTTCTTGCCCAATGGCTGTACTAGGACTTCCAATAGTATGTTGGATAAAAGTGATGAGAGTGGGTATTCTTGTCTTACTCCTGATCTTAGAGGAAAAGCTTTCAGCTTTTTACCATTGAGTAGATGTTTGTTGATGTTAGTTGTGTGTTTGTCATCTGTGATCTTTATTATGTTGAGGTATGTTCCCTCTATACCCACTTTGTTGAGTTTTTTTCATAAATGCATGTTAAATTTTGTCAAATATTTTTTCTATATCTGTTGAGATGATCATGTAATTTTTATCCTTTGTTTTGTTGTTGTGATATATCACATTGATTTATGGTTATTAAACCATCATTTTATCCCTGGAATAAATCGTACTTGGTCATAGTATGATTCTTGTAATGTGTTGTTGTATTTGGTTGGCTAATATATTTTGTTGAGGATTTTTGCATATTTGTTCATTAGGGCTATTGGCCTTTAATTTTGATTTTTTTATGGTGTTTTCGGTTTTGGTATTGAGGTAATGCTGTCTTCATAAAATGAGTTTGGAAATGTTCCTTCTTCAATTTTTGAAATAATTTGAAAACAGTAAGTATTAACTCTTTTTTAAATGTTGGTAGAACTTACCTGTGAAAGTATACTTGATATTATACCAGAAGTCCCTAACTCTCCTCATTAAAAAAAAAAATCTTTCTTCATTTGCTGTTTTGATTGGGTCATTTCCACCACTCTCTTACAGATCACTTAATGTGTCTTTCTGTATCATCTAATCCGCTGTTTATTACCTATAGTGTGTTATATCCTTCACTTTTGATTAGTTTGTTCTTATATTTTCTCAGTCTTTTTTGAAGTTCTCACTGAATTCTTCCATTCTTCTCCCCAAGTTTGGTGAACATTCTTATGACTGTTTCTTTGAACTCTTTATTAGGTAAATTACTTATCTCTTTTTTATTCGGGGTTTTATTTTGTTGTTTCACTTGGAACATATTCCTCTGTCTTGTTTTGATGTATGATTTGACATATAATCTTTGTTTCTATGAATTTAAGTGAAATAGCTACTTCTCCTGGTCTTGAAGGAGTGGTCTTATGTGGGAGCATCCCCTGTGTAGACTGTTTGCTCCTGACAGTTTTTGGGAAGCTGTCTGGAGCTGGAGTTTGTATGGATGGGGAGTGTGCACCCTGACCATATCGATGGTGTGGCTGGGGCTGGAGTTGGCCTGGGATAGTCCCTGGAGAGTTCTGTGCCCAAGGCTATGGGACTTTTATTTGTGGTAAAAGGAGATAGACCCATGAAACAATAAATATATAAAACAATCTATGGTGAAAACTGCTTTGAAGAAAAGTTATGCAAGAGTAAGGGGAGAAAGAAGGACAAGTGTGGGGACTGCTACTTTATATCGGGTATTCAGGAAAGTAAAGGGGGGGGAGTTCCCATTGTGGCGCAGCAAAAATGAATCTGACTAGTATCCTTGAGGGATGCAGGTTCAATCCCTGGTCTCGCTCAGTGGGTCAGGGATCTGGCCTTGCTGTGAACTGCGGTGTAGGTCACAGACATGGCTTGGATCCCTTGTTGCTTTGGCTGCGGCATAGGCCAGCACCTCTAGGTCCAATTCAACTCCTAGCCTAGGAACTCCCATTTGCCATGGGTTCAAACTTAAAAAGCAAAAAAAAGTAAGTTAAGGGGAATAACAAATGTACTGGCAGTGGGAACAGCAAGTGCAAAGACCATGAGAGATGTTTTAACATGTTTGAAGTACATAAAAGTGGCCAGTTGGAGCACACTAAGGACCTAAAGTAATAGGAGGTAAGATCAAGCCAGATTGTGCATTGCCTTAAAGGCCATTAGAATTTAGGATTTTATTCTGAAAGAATAGAAAGCCATTAGAAGGTGTTGAGTAGGGAAGTGGCATGCTCTGGTTTATGTGTGGAATACACACAAGGAGGACAAAGGTAGAAATTTTTTCTGAGGGATGGACAAGGTTAGTAGGGAAAAGCAAAACATTTTTTAAAAATAGAATGAAAAAGGCTTTTTAAACTTACATCCATTTTTCCTGCACATGTTTTTTATGTTCATTATATAGTAGCAATTGGGGAAGGATGGAAACTTTAGTAATTTCTGCTTTCGGGGCTCAGTGTATAGTTGGGGTAATATACCTAAACTGTTAACAATGCAGGATGGTAAGTGCTACGACCGGTTTGTACAAAGCCACTGGGAGACCGCAGAGGAGGGTTTACCCAAATGTGGCAGTGTGATAGAGTGAGTATTGGCAAAGGATTTACAGGCATTTATTTAAATAAAGATTCTGAGAATTGTGAGAATTTAGGCAAATAAAGGATGCATTTAGGTGTCTTAACTTTGTTTTTAGAATATACGTATACAGTCCTCATCTTTGTGTATCTCCTGTTTCCAGTTTTCTTTCTTGCTTGCAGCTAATTCTTTTCTCCCTTTTCTTGTGGCCAGGCCACGATGGTGGCATGATTGTATTTAAACTGGAACGGGAACGTCCAGCCTATGCTGTTCATGGCAACATGCTGCATTATGTCAAGGACCGATTCCTACGTCAGTTGGATTTCAACAGCTCCAAAGATGTAGCTGTGATGCAGTTGAGGAGGTAAATCAGACTTGTTCCTTCCCTCCAAACTGCCTCTTCTGTTACCTTGATACGGTACATATAAACTGGACTCTGTTCTTTTAACAACGTTTGGATCTCTGTCACAGATAGAATCCCCACTGGCTGAGCCTGCTCAGTTTAAAAAACCCAGGAACATGGGGGGCAGGGTTTTGGTGGCCATGAGATAAGTGGGAGCTCCCCTGTTGAGAGTGCTGTAGAAGAGAAATCATACTTCCACTGTTTGCCAGGTGTCTTGAAAACCAGAGAAAGTTTCCTGGTTGAGAATAGCCCAACTTGGTGACAGGCCTTTTTGCCTTTATTTGGCTTCTCTTTTTTTATAAATTGTTCTTTGCTTTTCAGCCAAATGCACAGAACTCTAAACCAGAATGTATGTCTCTGGAAACTCTTAACTCTGAAGATATGATAACCTCTGGTGTGCCTGGCAAAAAGAACTATCCTTTTAGAAAGCCAGCTGCATCAGCATGCTGAAACATTCATGGTGGCAAACTTTGGCATGAGGGTTTGATAACCAAGCTCTAGCAGCACTACAATAAAAAGATGGATTTATATTAACACTTCAAGGGACAGGAGAAACTAGCCAGAGATGAATGATATCATAATAGTCTATGGTGTCCACTATGGTTATGTGTAGGAATTTGTTCCCAAGAGGAGCCAGTCCACTTGCTACAGTGAGTGCTAACCATAGCTTCTGTAGAATACAAACTGACTTGCACCAGGCTTTGCTTTTTAAAAAATATTTGCTTAAAGCTGAAATAGGGGAATACATAAACCTTAAAGGAGGAAGAAAATAATTCATTTATTTTTATTCCCCATCATAAAAGTGATGAGTATATATGTGAAGATTGGAGAAATGAGGTGTAGGAGTAATTCCTTTCTTCCTGCTATCCTCATGCCTCTTTCCTAATTTTTCTTTTTTTTTAATCTCTCTCTCTAGTGGTTCCAAGTTTCCAGTGTTCAATATGTCATACAATCCAGCAGAAAATGCAGTCCTACTGTGTACAGTAAGTAACCCTTCTAGGATTTCCTCATTTCCCGTAGTTCTCTTTTTCATGCCCTTAGAAGATCTCTAATGGCTTCTTAGAAATTATTTAATGGTCATTTTGAGAGAGCTGAAACAGTAAACAGGCCCAAATCAGGTAGGCTTTTGTCATAAATATGTTAAGGGTTTGTGTACTTATCTTTTATAAGGCTAACAACTTCTGAACTTAATGAAGCATCAAGATATTCATCTTGATAAATATCAAGGAGTTCTTGTCATGGCACAGTGGAAACGAATCTGACCAGGAACCATGAGGTTGTGGGTTCAATCCCTGGCCTTGCTCAGTGGGTTAAGGATCCAGTTGCCATGAGCTGTGGTGTAGGTCACAGATGCAGCTCGGATCCCACGTTGCTGTGGCTGTGGTGTAGGCCAGCAGCTGTATCTCTGATTGGACCCCTAGCCTGGGAACCTCTGTATGCTGCAGCAGGTGCCACCCTAAAAAGCAAAAAAAAAAAAGGTGAATTACCCAAATCACTGAAGGTAATTTGAAAGAGTGTTTGAGACTATATCCTATGCAGAGGAGATGCTTATCTTTGATCCCTCCATCTGGGTGAAAATAGTAGAGCTGATTTTGAGAGGGGTTGTCTTCAGAGTCATCCAGTAGCCCTCCTCATTTTCTTGCTATACAATTTTTTTTAAAAAAGGAAATGACATTCTGGAGTTCCTGTTGTGGTGCAACAGAAATGAATCCAACTTGTAACCATGAGGTTTCAGGTTCAATCCCTGGCCTCGCTCAGTGAGTTAAGGATCTGGCATTGCCATGAGCTAGTGTAGGTCGCAGATGTGGCTCAGATCCTACGTGGCTGTGGCATAGGCCAGCAACTGTAGCTACAATTCGATCCCTAGCCTGGGAACCTCCAATGCTGCAGGTGCAGCTGTAAAAAGCCAAAAAAAAAAAAAAAAAAAAAAAAAGACATTCTAATTTTAGCACCCTGGTTGCCAGATGGAAAGAATGAAAACCTGTCTTTCCCCATATGACTTTCAGTGTCTGATCATAGTCCTTCTTCAATATCTAACAGTCCCGAATTTTCCTTCTGGCAGTTTTCTTTAATGTCTTTTCTTTGATGTCTTTTATTCCCTTCAAACAGACTTTAAAGTTGATGAATATACTCAGGTGTGGCACTGGAAATATTGGGGTCTTAGTCTGTTAATTTGTGGAAAAGTGAGTAATCCTTGCTTTCCTTCAAAAGATATCTCTATCTTTGGAAGATAAAAGAAAAATAAAATGACATGAATGCTGAATTCTTTGGCAGTGAGTCCAATAATTTTTAGCTATAGAAACATTCGCTTGCCCTCTGAGTGAAGAATCAGAGAAGTATAGTTCAAGTTGCTTTCTGTATAATGGTGCTGTTTTCTGTCAGAATAAAGTGGTACCTTGGGTGCTCTTACTAACAATGTCATTTTGCCTTTCCTTTACAGAGAGCCAGCAATTTAGAGAATAGTACCTATGACTTGTATACCATCCCCAAGGATGCTGACTCCCAGAATCCTGATGGTAGGCATTATCTTTGTCTTCCCAACTCTGCTCCTAGCCCTCCTCACCCAAATCATTGCTCCTCTTCAAGTTTTCACATTCCATCCCCAGGCCATGGCCACATCACTCATGTCTGTTGGCAGGTGCCGCTGACAATTGCATCAGAGGCGACCATAGTGTGAAATATTCATGTTCCTCCTCCATTTTATTACTCCAGCTAGATATATATATTTTATAATTTGGTTATTAGAAACTCTCCATTTTCTCTTTCAGCACAGCATGTTATCTTAGTTTATTGTCAGCTGATATGACTTTCACCCTGGTAGTTTCATTTATTTAAAAATGTGGTTCCAATCTTGCAATGTCTCATCTTGGGACTAGGGATTTATGCTCTCCCATCCATATCCAGATTCGATTTGCTTCCTTTTGCATGTCAGAAAGATGAGGCTGTTAACAGCCCCACACCCCACCAGGGATCCCAGGATCCAGCTGAGACTCCTGCCTACCTCTTTCATCACCACCATCCCCTGTTAATGTCCTTACTATTAGAACTTGCTGACAAAACATTCTCAGAATAGAATTGAATCTCGCTTATGCTCCTTTCAGTTTACTTTCTCTAGTTGATTTGTAGGTTAGAGGTTTATTCCTCAGGTCCCCATGCTTACTAGCATATTTTCATGATATTTTATACCTCATCAGCAGATTCTGAGGAATATTTTGCTAGCTCTGACCTTATTGTGGGTGCCATTGTTTCATTATTGCTGCTAATACGATCACTCTTTTTAAGTGTGATCATTGCAAAAAGAGTAAACCTTTGTGTCTTTGGTATCCATAAATCAAAGTCTCCTCTATAAATTAATCAGTTGAGCCATTTCTGGCTTATCCACCCCCTTGCATCTTTTCCCTATCTATTTATAGTTAATAGACTCTAAAATACCTTTGTCTTGTTTTATTACCAATTTTATTTTCTCCATCTTTTGAGGAAGATAATAATTAGTAAGGAAAAAGATACAGCCCAGTGATGAGGGAGCATTGAGGAAACAAAAGAGCTAAAGTTTGACTAGGGTTGTTCTCTGGGCCCTGAAAAACGGGAGTGTTGATTGTGATAATAATTTTGTAAATTGCCTGACACTCCTGTTTGTCAGAGAAGTATAGAGCAAGGCTGGCCAGCACGTTCTGTCCAGTTTCCTGTTGATACTAATAGATAAAAAGAGTATTCTGCTTCATCCTTCTGTGTATCCCCTTTGAAGTTTCCCAGAGTGTGGAGTGCCCATTCAGAATTCTAATCAACCAGTGAAATGCTTGGGAACTAAGAAACATTTTGTAACTTTCTTCCTGGTATTAAGAATGATTGATTGACATTTATGGAGCAACAGCTTGGTGCTGAATACTGCCTAGCATAGAGCTGCCCAGATTTAGTTGGGAGTGCTCTGCCCCACCCTGCTCTACTTGGAGGTCTGCATTTGCATGTTAAAAGCAGCAGAGCAGCTGCGTCCTGGGGAGGGGGCTCTGTCTCTACTCCAGCTTGCTGAGATAGGATGTCCTAGACACTCACAGGCTGCTTGCTTTGTGCCTCAGCTTGGCCAGCGAGGCCCTGCTCGTTAGCTTGATGGAGTGTGCTGTCTCCCAAGATGGGCGGTTCTTCTGCCAGTGTATGGTATTGGCTGAAATGCAGTCACTTGGCCTAGAGAACAGAGGCTTGGCAGGGGTGGAGGTTGGAGTTTGGAGGGGACTGGTGGGGAAAAGTCACTGACAATAGCCTCAGGTTACGGCTGAATTAGTTAGGAAGCAGCTGAACTGGCAAAGCCAACATGGCAGCCAGCAAGACTGGCAGCTTCATGGCACCTGACTCTGTCACCTGCCAGTAGCTTACCACATGCTCCTGCCCTTTGGTTTTGTTCTTCTCAGCTCCTGAAGGGAAACGATCCTCAGGCCTGACAGCTGTTTGGGTTGCTCGAAATCGGTTTGCCGTCTTAGATCGGATGCATTCGGTGAGTTAAGACTAAAAGGGATATTAATTTGGGGAGTGCTGTGGCAGTGGTCTTTGTTATGAATTGTAGAATAAAGAGCATTTCTCTGGAGTTTCTGTCATGGCACAGTGGAAATCCAACTAGGAACCATAAGGTTGTGGGTTCGATCCCTGGCCTCGCTTAGTGGGTCAAGGATCCAGCATTGCCGTGAGCTGTGGTGTGGGTTACAGAGGTTGCTCAGATCCCAAGTTGCTGTGGCTGTGGTGTAGGCTGGCAGCTGTAGCTCCAATTAGACCCCTAGCCTGGGAACCTCTATGTGCTGCAGGTGTGGCCCTAAAAAAGCATTTCTCTTCCTTACTCTCACCTGGGCAGCTGTGATCCTCGCATGTTGGTTTCTTTATTTTTAGCCCCACCCTAAACTCCTTAGGAGAAAAAGACCTTAAAATTGGGTGGATGATGGCTTGTGGCTCTGGCTCTTAAGAACCAAGCTCAAGTCACTCTTTACAACATAGGAGCCAAAAAACATCAAATATGAAATAGGTGGGCTGGATAAGGAATAGCTCCTCTTCTTTATCCTGCTGCTTAAAATGTAATGTAAAAAAAGATAAGCAGAGGAGTTCCTATCGTGGTTCAGCGGAAACAAATCTGATAGTATCCATGAGGACACAAGTTTGATCCCTGGCCTTGCTCAAGGACTTAAGGATTCAGCGTTGCTGTGAGCTGTGGTGTAGGTTGCAGATGCTGCTTGGATCCCAAGTTGCTGAGGCTGTGGCGTGGGCCAACAGCTACAGCTCTGATTCAACCCCTAGCCTGGAAACTTCTATATGCCATGGGTTATGGCCCTAAAAGACAAAAAAAAAAAATTAAGCCTCGGAAGTGCTGTTTTCTCTCTCTGGTTGTTTGAAAAATTCATACTTTGTTGGACTTGTCATATATTTCAATTGAAAAAAAAAAAGCTATCAAGAACCTTGGAGAGGATCTTATTTAGAGTGGTCTACATAGAGTAGTGATTGGCCTGGACAGAAAGAAAAGAAAAACTTTGTTTGTGGAAGCTGAGGAGCAATTGCTGAGAGATATTGTCAGCTGTCGTCATCTACAGACACATACTTCTCTTAACCCCACCTTTTATACTCATTTCAGCTTCTGATCAAGAATCTGAAGAATGAGATCACCAAGAAGGTACAGGTGCCCAACTGTGATGAGATCTTTTATGCTGGCACAGGCAATCTCCTGCTTCGGGACGCAGAATCAATCACACTCTTTGATGTGCAACAGAAGCGGTAACATGTCAGATGCCCCTATGTAGACAGGCATATAGTGGGGGAGAGTGGACATCTTTAGTAGGAATTTTTTTTTCCCCAAGTGAGTTTGCCTCGTGGCTTGGCCACTTCTTGTGCTATCGCTCCAAGTCTCTCTCTAGCCACTTTTTTTCCTCTGTGATCATTCCATCCTGTACATACACACTAGCATTACAGTGAGGGGCTTGTTTATTTGTTTTTAGAGCATTTATCTGAAGAAAGAATGCTCTTGGGACTTAGAATGATAGGGAAACAGAAAAGAATAACATAATTCCTATACTTAAGGGAGCTTAACAGTCCAGTGGTAAAAGCAGACATACACAATTCCCTTAATAATACATCAGAATGAGGGGTAGGAAGTTGAAGAATGGGAAGTATACAGTGTGAGCCAAAATGTTTATGTCACCAAGCTATAAAACAAAATGTTTATTTAGTATTATATTAAGAAATTGGGGTTTATATCAATTTGGAGATGAAAAGCAGGTTGGTCATAACCTGGAACAAGGGAGTCAGGTCCACTCATGTACGTTTATATGCCCTTCTTCCTCTATCCCAGGACTCTGGCGTCTGTGAAGATTTCCAAGGTGAAATATGTTATCTGGTCAGCAGACATGTCCCATGTAGCACTACTGGCCAAACATGGTGAGTCTTCATTATATCCACCCTGATTCAAAGACCAGTCCCTCCCTCCCCATCCCTGCCAGTCTGCTTCACTCTCCCTGTCCAGCAGAGCACTCATGTCCTTTGCCTCTTACAGCCATTGTGATCTGTAACCGCAAACTGGAGGCTCTGTGTAACATTCATGAGAACATTCGTGTCAAGAGTGGGGCCTGGGATGAGAGTGGGGTATTTATCTATACCACAAGCAACCACATCAAATATGCTGTCACCACTGGGTAAGTGAATTATCTGAGATACAGAATGGGAGAAAGTGGCTTCTTGAAATCACTTTCCTGTCTCAGGAGATATAACTGAAGTCCTCCTTGAACTGTCTTCGTGGAAAAGCTTTGTCTGGCATATACATGCTAGACATTCTTTTTTCAACTCTTTCAAAATTGTAAAAGATGACACAAATATAGAAAATTACATAGATTATAAATATATGGAATAGCAAATAATTGTATAGTGAACATCTGTGGTAACTACCGCCCAAGCCAAGAAATAGAACATTCCTGACAGCCCAGAAGCCCTTTGCCATGTAGTCCCTGCTGATTCCCCACACAAAGATTACATTTTTTCCAACTTTTAGGATAATTTCTTCCTTGTTTTTCTTTGCAATTTTACCACACCGTGTATGTCTTAAAGTTATGATTTAATTTTTTCTAGTTTTGAACGTCATGTAAATTAAATCATGCTGAATATATTATTTCATGTTTTGCTTATTTTGTTCAATGTATTGTTTGTAAGATTCATCCATGTTGTACCTCTAACTTACTTATTTCCACTGTTGTGTAATACTCTTATATGTATATATACCACAGTTTATCCGTTCTGATCTACAGGGATACTTGGGTGATTTGGTTGTTATGAATGATGTTCTTTTAAACATTCTTTTACATGTATTCTGGTCCATGTGCAAATACATTTCTCTGTGGTATCTCCCCAGAGCAGAATTGCTGGGTCATCGAGCATTCTTATCTTCACCTTTGCTGGGTAATGTGAAAGAGTGGTTTTATCAATTTGCATGCCCACCAGCATTATGTAGAAGTTTCCTTGCTTGTCACCCTAGCCAGCACCTGCCTTTGTCAGACTTATTTTTGTCAGATAGATGCGTGAAGTACCTTGTAATTTTACTTTGCTGTTCTCTGATTTCCAAGGAGATTGGGTAACTTTTTATTTAGCCATCCATCAGAATTTCTTCTTCTATGAATTCTAAGTTTTTTATCCTTTTTTAAAAATGACTTACTCTTTTATTACAAGAATTCTTGATATACTTGAATATCAGTCCTTTGTCAAGGCTATGTATTGCAAATATTACTCTCTCTTCCCATTCTATAGCATGTCTTTTGATTCTCTTTTGCTATCCTTTAATGAACAAAAGTTCTTAATTTGATGTAGTTGAGTTTATAAATCTTATCTTTTAAGGACATTGAGTTTTGTGTCCTATTTGAGAAATCTTTATTCACTTCAAGTTCGTAAATGCATTCTTTCGTGTTCTCTTGTAGAAACTTTATAGTTCTGCCTTTATATCTAGGTCTGTAATCTACCTGAAGTTGATTTTTGTGTATAGTGTGAGGTATAGTGGGCTCAGCTTTACTTTTCCCTCAAGGGCAGCATCATTTATTGAAAAAACCAGCCTTTCCCCGTAGTTCTACAGAGCTATCTTTGTGATGTAAAAGTCATGTTTACAAAAATGCAAAGATCTGTTTTCTGTGGTCTTTTGTCTATCTCTGATCAAATTCTACACTTAGTATTTTGGTTTGTCTTTATAATGTGGTAAGGCAGATCCACAAATTTTTCCCACTCTTCAAAGTAATTTTGCCTTGAAAGGTAAATTTTCAAGTAATTTTTTATTTTGTAAGAATTATAAATTTTAGAATCAGCTTGTGAAATTCCATGCAAAAAACCCCATAAAACTCTATTATGATTTCAGTTGGGATTGTATTGAATCTGTATGTGTTTTGGGGTATAATTTGTCATTTTTACAATATTAAGTTTCCTAATTTGTGAACGTGGTGTAGTAGCTTTTCATTTATTTAAAGCTTCTGGAACATCTTTCAATAAAGTTTTATAATTTTCTCCATAGAGATTTTGCATTTTCTTTGGTTAGATTTATTCTTAGGCACTTGATAGTTTTTAAAGCTATATGTAAATACATCATATTCATTTAAAAATTTAATTTTCTAATTTTGGTTGATATTTAGACATACAGTTAAGTTTTAAGTTGATCTTATTTCAGAGACTTGCCAGAATCTCATTGATTCTGTTTATTTATATTTTCTTTTGGATTTTCTTTATGGATGCTCATAGCATCTGTAAGTAATGACAGTTTTGCTTTTCCTTTCTAGTACTTATCCTTTTATATATTTTTCTTGTTTTACTGCACTGACCAGGATCTCTAGCACAGTGTTGAATAAACATATGATGGCGGACTTTCTTGTCTTGTGCCCAGTTTATAGAGTGAACTTTCAAGTGCATTGTCCTTGGGTAATAAGCTTGCTATAGATTTTTTTATAGATATCCTTTATCTATTGAGGAATTTCTTTGCTGTACCTTGAATGAATATTGAATTTTCTTAGACACCTTTTCTGCATATGTTGAGGTGGTCATGCTGTTTTTATCCTTTTGTTGATTAATATAGTGAATTAAATTGATTTTTTAAAATGTTAGACCAATATTGTATTCCTGATAGAAATCTAATTTGGTCATGATGTTTTACCCTGTTTAAATATTGCTAGTTTCAGTTTGCTTATATTTCGATTAGAATATTGCATCTGTGTATGTATGTAATTGAGGTTGGCCTATCATTTCCCCTTCTCTTTCTGTCCTTGTCAGGTTTTGGTACCAAGGTTGTGCTAATTTCATAAAATAACCAAAATAATATACTTTATTCTTCTGTTCTCTCAGTGAGTTCATTTAAGATTGGAATTAATTCTTTCTTGAATTTTAGGAAAAATTTGCCAGTGGAGCCATCCAGTCCTGGGGCTTATAGGAGGATTTAAAAATCTGATTCAAAGAATTTTATGTAATAATTCTGGGACTGTAGGGGCTTTCTATGTATTTCCTTTTAGTCAATTTTGGTAAATTTTACTTTTCTGGGAATTTGGTCATTTAAAAAATTATGCTCATCCTCATTCTGCAGGATCTGAAGTGATATCCCCTTTTTCATTCCTATTATTGCCATTTTCTGTTTCCTAATTAGTCTCATGAGAGGTTTATCAGTTCTACCCAGCTTTTGCCCTTATTGAACTTCTCTATGGTATTTTTGTTTTCTATTTCTTAACTTCTACTCTTGGCTTTGTTATTTCCTTATAAGTACATTCTTTGTTAGAACTTTTAAGAATAATAAAATTTTTGAGATGGATGCTTATTTTTAGTATTTTCCCTAACATTAAGCATATAGCACTCATTAATTTTCAGCATTTTTTCTCATATAGTATATGCATTTAATGCTATAAATTATCCATCAAATATTGTGTTAGCTATATCCATAAGTTTTAATTTATAAACTTTTAATTTTCATTCGGCTTAAAATATTATGTGCTTTGCATCATTTCGTTGTATGTCAGAAGTTTTCACATCTCCCTTTCTTCCATTTTCAGTTGTAGCTTATGAGGAGGGATTTAACTGTTCGTAGTAACCTAGTGATTATATAGCAGAACTTAAGATTTAACTTTATGGTCCAGTTCTGATAACTATGTTAGATCCTAGAGTACTAGCTTATAAAGAAATATCATACCATCTGCCCCATTTTTTCCCACTTGATACGAGAAAATAAGTAAATTTGTCATTTAGCTCTCTTCTTTTTTGAATCACTTCCCATCATTGTTCAAAGGGTACATGACAGAAGGGTACTGAGACGATCAAAGGCTGTGACCTAGGCTCACTTCATTTCTTTTTTTTTTTCTTTCTGTTTAGGGCTGCACGTGTGACATATGAAAGTTCCCAGGCTAGGTGTTGAATCAGAGCTGCAGCTGCTGGCCTACGCCACAACCACAGCAAGGCAGGATCCTTTAATCTACTGAGTGAGGCCAGGGATCAAACCCACATCGTCACTGATGCTAGTTGGATTCTTAACCCACTGAGCCACAGTGGGAACTTTAGGCTTGTTTCATTTCTTTACAGGCTGGATTTACCACCTCACTTGCTAAAAGTTATGCTCTCTACCTCTAATTCTTAGGGACTACGGGATCATCCGAACGCTGGATTTACCTATCTATGTCACACGGGTGAAGGGCAACAATGTATATTGCCTAGACAGGGAATGTCGTCCTCGGGTGCTCACCATTGATCCTACTGAGTTCAAGTTCAAGCTGGCCCTGATCAACAGAAAATACGATGAGGTATGAAACAAGGAAGCCTACTAGGAGTATTGAGAGGGGCAGCATTCCTTTTTTCCTATAAGTGATCTCTGTTTCCTGCCCCACCCCAAACGTCTAGGTACTGCACATGGTGAGGAATGCCAAACTAGTAGGCCAGTCTATCATTGCTTATCTCCAGAAGAAGGGATACCCTGAAGTGGCACTGCATTTCGTGAAGGATGAGAAAACTCGCTTTAGTCTGGCACTGGAGTGTGGAAACATTGAGGTGAGAGAAGTGTGGTTATAAGCCCTGTAGCATTATAGAGAAGGTGAGAGGGTTAGGGTAGCATGGGGAAGACATTATTCTGGGCTTGCTTCTTTGGCCAGTATAATGAAATTTAAGGTTTTTGTTTTTGTTTTTGTCTTTATAGGTCCACACCTACTGCATATGGATGTTCCCAGGCTAGGGGTCCAGTTGGAGCTGTAGCCACTGGCCTACACCACAGCCACAGCAATGCAGGAACTGAGCCGCGTCTGCTACCTACACCACAGCTGACGGCAATGTCGGATCCTTAACCCACTGAGCAAGGCCAGGGATCAAACCCGCATCCTCTTGGATGCTAGTCAGGTTTGTTAACTGATGAGCCATGACAGGAACTCTGAAATTTAAGATGTTTTAGTTGTTAGATTCTTCTTATTGCTATTTGCCCATCTCTGCTTCTGCCACAACATTTCTACTGTTGTCATTTTGAGTTAGTCTGAATTCAGTAACTTTCAGAACACAAGAAAGAGAGCAAGGAATTTGAAAAAAATCTGCCAACTGGCTGCTTAGATGAAGGAGTATTTATTAAATGTTGAGGCCTAGAGTCTACAGGCATTGTTTTTATTTTTAAATGGGGAGAATTCTTAGGAAAATTGACTTTCCAGTGCCGAACTTCTCGCTTTTGTTATTTCTTCTAAGGAGCCCCAGTGGGTCTGCAAACCTAAAAAATAGGAAATATGGTAGCTAAGCAAGAATTACCTCTATGGCATCAGCAACTGCTAGAAGATGACTTTGTTGTAAGTTTCTGAGAAGGAGGATAAAGTGATGTGATTCTTCTATCCCTGGATCCAAAGGGATTCTGTTTGTTAATGGAATTTTCAATAGAATTAGACTGAAAGTAAAGCTAGGAGTAGTGCAAATATAAAGAGTTCCTTGGGTGGGAGTTCTCACTGTGGCTCAGTGGTAATGAACCCAACTAGTATCCACGAGGTCACAAGTTCTATCCCTGGTTTCGCTCAGTGGGTTAGGGATCCGACATTGCCATGAGCTGTGGTGTAGGTCACAGATGTGGCTTGAATCTGGTATTGCTGTGGCTGTGGCATAGGCTGGAAGCTACAACTCCAATTTGACCCCTAACCTGGAAATTTCCATGTGCCACTAGTGTGGCACTAAAAAGCAAAAAAAAAAGGAGGTCCTAGGGAAATTTATCTGGAGACAGACATTTTGACTGTAGTCCTTGGTTTTGAGTCACAGTAACCTCCAACCTGTTACCTCTGATCCTGGGGGATTCTTTAGATTGCTCTGGAAGCAGCCAAAGCACTGGATGACAAGAACTGCTGGGAAAAGCTGGGAGAAGTGGCCTTACTACAGGGGAACCACCAGATTGTGGAAATGTGTTATCAGCGCACCAAAAACTTTGACAAACTATCCTTCTTATACCTTATCACTGGCAACCTAGAGAAACTTCGAAAGATGATGAAGATTGGTGAGACCCCAGAAACTAGGATGGGAAGAGAGGTCCTTGGGGGAAGGAGGAAGGCAAATAGAGGCAGGAGAGAACTTAAGGGAAGGCCTAATTCGGTGTCTCTTATTGACTTGGTGCAGCTGAGATCCGAAAGGACATGAGTGGTCATTATCAGAATGCCCTCTACCTAGGAGATGTGTCAGAGCGAGTGCGGATCCTGAAAAACTGTGGGCAGAGTAAGTATGCAGGACTCACTTCCTTTGGGATCTTAAGAAGTATTTTCTCTTCATGATGAGTTATTCATGTATAGTGGTGAGGGGTTTCCCTTCATATCATTTTTTCAGAAGAGACAGCATGCTTCTACCATGCTCAGAAAACTTTGTTCAAAGCCAAATGGAGGGACAGCCAGAAAATACAGTGTGTCTGGGCACTCTTAAGAAAATAGATAATATCATGGGGCAAAGAGGTTTAAAAGTTCCTGGAGCAAATACCATAGTAAATGTAGTTGGTTGAATGCCATTAGAATTTTATCCTTTTACTTCAAGTCTGGACGTTTCTCACTTTTATTTACTTATTTTATATTTAAGGGACTTTAGAAAAAATTTTTTGATCTTATTTTATGGCTACACTCACAGCATATGGAAGTTCCCAGGTGAAGAACTGAATCTGAGCCACAGCTGCAGCAACACCAGATTCTTTTAACCTACTGCACTGGGCCTGGGATTGAACTCGCTCCTTCACAGTGGACCAAGCTGCTACAGTTGGATTCTTAACCCATAGCACCAGAGTGGGAGCTCCAAGGGACCTTTTTTTGAGCACCCACTGTATACCAAGCATTATACTAGCACTTGAGATGCAGTAGGGAATAAAAAGTGAAAGATGTGGTTTGGACTAAGGTGCTAGCAGTGAACAGGTGTACAATGGTCAGATTCGACATATATTTTAAAGGTAGAACCAACATAATTTGTTGGGATGGTGGTTGTGGGATGTGAAAGAGTCAGGGATGAGTCCAAAGTTCTTGCTAACATTGCTGATAGATATTAAGAATAAGCAGTTGTTTCAGTTATTTGTTGCTGTATAACAAATACCCAAAACTTGGTAGTTTCAAATAGCAGACATTGATTATCTCAGTTTGCAGCATGATTTAGCTGCGCGCCTCTGGCTCAGTGTCTCTCCTAAGGCTGCAATCAAGGTGTTGGCCAAGGCTGTAGATATCTCAGGGTTTAAGTGGAGTTGGATCCACTCCTACATTAACTATGTGGCTGTGGTTAGTCCTTGAGTCCTTACTGGCTGTTGGCTGAGAGACATCAGTTTTCTGCTACGTAGACTTTTCCTTAGAGCAGTTTAGAGTATGGCATCTGGCTTCCCTTAGAGCAAGTGAGGGCACCCAGGATGGAAGCTGCAGTCTTTGTATCCTAATCTCAGAAATGACATTCCCTCACTTCTCCCACATACTGTTCATTAGAGGCAGTCATTAAGTCCAGCCCACACCTCAGGGAAGGGGTCACGCAAGGACTTGAGTACCTGGAGGCAGACATCAGGACCTCAGTATTCACTTGGAAATGTACCCATACCACAAGGTCTGTTTTCTCCACAGAGTCACTGGCCTATCTCACAGCTGCAACTCATGGCTTAGATGAAGAAGCTGAAAACCTGAAAGAGACATTTGACCCAGAGAAGGAGACAGTGAGTCTTTACATGAGCATCTCTGATTACAGGATTAACTCTGAGGTCTTGGGACCCATTTAAACCCCTACAGATGTCACTCTCCCACCCATTACCAGGATAGGCAAAGAAACAAATGAGATCAAAGGAACCTCCATAACCTTCCCTCCATGATTCCTTAGAGCTGTTTGCTTTTAATCTTCTACCTTTCAGATCCCGGACATTGATCCTAATGCCAAGCTGCTTCAGCCACCTGCACCAATCATGCCGCTGGACACCAACTGGCCCTTACTGACTGTGTCTAAAGGGTTCTTTGAAGGCTCCATTGCCAGCAAGGGTAAGTGCCCACTTCTCCTGTAGCATTTTTTTTGTGTGCTTGTTTTGTGAAAACCTGTCCTAGAGAGTACCATTAGTTCTTCTGTTCTTTTCGTCTGTCCTTTTTTCTCTGTGACACCGCATGGAGCACTGAAATGCCAATCAGAATTATGTTCCAGTCTTTTAAAAACTAAATAAAAGCATTATGAGATCATTAAAATGTGGAAAATAGGAGAGAAAAAAAGAAAGATGTCTCTTATTCCATGCCTCTAACAACCACTGTTAACATTGTGGTGTATTTTCTTAGGTTTTATCATGCATGTAGTCATATGGCTCCATTCTGTATTTTATCAGTCCTGACTTATAACCCTAAGGAACAGTCTCAGCTACCTCAAATTCTGTCCTGTCAGTATACTTGCTACCACTCCTACCCTTAAGCTCCTCCTGTTTTCTTGGATATGTCTCCTAGTTCATTTCTCCCAACTAAGAACCTAAATAGACCCTTTGGCATTTTGTGCCCAGCCCTCCTTTTTCCTCTGTCTCCTCTCATCTAGCCTTTATCCTCATGCCCTGTCCACACTGTAGTGGCGGTAACTTAGCAAAGATCTCAGCAAGAAATTCTAAGAGTTGGTACCAAATGCTGTTTAGCAAAAAGTTGTTTAAGAGGCAGTTTTGGTAGTAGGCAGGCCAGTTGTTTTCATATCTCTTCTCTTCCCCCTCACTGTGAAACCTTCTATAAATAGCATAACACATATACCTCAAAAATAAATAATAAACTAAAACAGCAAGTGGACAAAACCTTGGCACCTACTTGTTTAAGGATGCAACTTGCATGCGGAGGAGGCCATATCTCAGACTTAGCTGGCTATGACCAGCTCCTTTGTTCCTTCCCTCTATAGGAAAGGGAGGAGCACTGGCTGCTGACATTGACATTGACACTGTTGGCACTGAGGGCTGGGGAGAGGATGCAGAGCTGCAGCTGGATGAAGGTAAGAAGCCATTCTAGGATTGTTCTGGGCAGGTGGGCTCCCTGGATTGGGACTTAGTTGTGGGGCAGCTCTGCAGGGTTCTAGACCATAGGACCAACAAGGATCTCAACATTTTTGCTTTCTTATCAAAATCATGTCACTCCACAAATCTATTTTGAGCCTGGATTTTCTTTACAGATGGGTTTGTGGAGGCTACAGAAGGCTTGGGGGATGATGCTCTTGGCAAGGGACAAGAGGAAGGAGGTGGCTGGGATGTGGAAGAAGATCTGGAGCTCCCTCCTGAGCTGGTATGTGGAATTCTCACCTTTGTAAGCTTCTCCATTTCTCCCTGTGGAAGCCTGTGGCCTATTCCCGCCCCCACCCCACCCCCCTGCCCCTGTCCTAAGGTCCTCAAAAGAGGATGGCGCGGAGGTCCTAGGCCCTCCTAGTCTGATACTTATCTCCCACTTGAAAGGAAGAAGATAAATAGGGTTATACCAGTAGCAGCTTATGAAAAGGCAGCAAGCTTTTTTTTTCCCCTAAATTGAAGCTTTTGGTATATATCATTTTGTTATTACTGAAGCTTCTCCTGTTTTGAGGGTTTTCTTCCACAACCACCACCCCTCTTCCCCAGCAGAGGCTAGGAATAAGGTAAAGGTTGTTTTTAGATTTATCAGGATAAAGTGCTTGAATGACTTTAAAATAACTCCCTTTTTGTTTTTCTGCTAGGATATACCCCCTGGGGCAGCCGGTGGGGCTGAGGACGGGTTCTTTGTGCCCCCCACCAAGGGAACCAGCCCAACTCAGGTAAGCAGGAAAACAGCCCTGTAGGGATGTGTTTCTGAGCTGGCTATACTTAATTAACATATATGGAATATTGACACTCTTCTATTTTACATGTAGAGTAGGAATGTTTGGGAAGAGAAAGGGCAAAATTTCACTTGTCTTGGGTTTTCTGTTTCCTGTTAGATCTGGTGCAATAACTCTCAGCTTCCAGTTGATCACATCCTGGCAGGCTCTTTTGAAACAGCCATGCGGGTAAGTCTTAAAGTAATTTTGGCTTTCGATGAGTGTGCTTTGCCCAGAGTCCCAAGGGGATGGTTGACTCATCTTAACCAAATGGAAATTATTGTATCCACAAGGGCAAGGGTGTATGTTTATTCATGGAAGTCCTTGGTTTTGCCTAAGGAAACTTGCGTCATAAGGCCTTCCTCTTACCTGCTTGCTTTCTTTTTTGGCCACCCTATGGCATATAGAGTTCCCGGGCCAGGGATCAGATCCAAGCCACAGTGGCCATAGTTGTGACCTATGCTGCAGCTGAAGCAACGCCAGATCCTTAACCCACTCTGCAGGACCAGGGATCAAACCTGTGTGTTGGCGCTCCCGAGAGGCCATGTACCCCATTGCACCACAGTGAGAACTCCTCTCTTACCTGCTTTCCATTTGGCTTAGTATTTTCTCTATATGTATCTTTTTTTTTTTTTTTTTTTTTTGTCTTTTTAGGGCCTCACTTGCGACATATGGAGATTTCCAGGCTAGGGTTCGAATCAGAGCTGTAGCTGCTGGCCTACACCACAGTCACAGCAATGCCAGATCTGAGCCGTGTCTGCAACCTACACCACAGCTCATAGCAATGCCAGATCCTTAACCCACTGAGTGAGGCCAGGGATCAAATCCGAGTCCTCATGGATGCTAGTCAGATTCATTTCCACTGAGCCATGATGGGAACTCATGATTGGGTTTAGTAATCTTTTAAGATAAATTCTTCCAGCCACCTTCCACCCATGTATAGGCTGCTTTCTGGCTCACATCAGAAAGTGAAAGTCTGCACCCCTTCATGTTCAAGTATATTGTTTTGAACACTAATAATAACAACCACAACTGCAACAACCACTAACATTCAGTGTTGACTAGGTGCCAGGCACTATCATAAATGCTTTATAGGTATTATTAAAAGAGGTAGATCCTATAATTAAATATAATTTAATGGTGAGGAAACTAGTACTGGGAACATAAGTACCTTGCCCAAGGTCAACTAGTTTTTAAGTAGCAGGGCAATGGGCAGTGAGGCTCTACTGTACAGCACATGAACTGTGTGTGACTGGGCCACTTAGCGGTACAACAGAAATTCAAGAAACATTGTAAATAAGCTATACTTTAATTTAAAAATAATTTTTTAAAAAAGTAGCAGGGCAGAAAGAAACATAAGGATTTCTTTCCTCTTGTATTCCAGCTCCTTCATGATCAAGTAGGGGTAACCCAGTTTGGCCCCTATAAGCAACTGTTCCTGCAGACCTATGCCCGAGGCCGTACCACCTATCAGGCACTGCCCTGTTTGCCCTCCATGTATGGCTACCCTAATCGCAATTGGTAAGATTCCTTGCTCCTGGCTTCTGTCTCTTTCAGCTTAGGTAGATATTTCAGATGGTAGCCTCACACAGTCAAAACTGTCTCTGAGCTGAGGTTTCCTAGTAGGAAAAGATCTTGGGCGTGCCATTCTGTAAGGTTTGGTTTACACCTGCTGCATCCTTTTCCCTAGCTTTTTTCATAGTAGGGTGTTGTGATCATGTTGCCAGAAAAGGAAATCGAGTCCTGGTAGGCTTCTGATCATCCTGTCTTCTTCCTACCTTTTTTCTCTTTCCAGGAAGGATGCAGGGCTGAAGAATGGTGTACCAGCTGTGGGCCTGAAGCTTAATGACCTCATCCAACGGTTGCAGCTGTGCTACCAGCTTACCACAGTTGGCAAGTTTGAGGAGGCTGTGGAAAAATTCCGTTCCATTTTACTTAGTGTGCCGCTTCTTGTTGTGGACAATAAACAGGAGATTGCAGAGGTAAGAGCATTCTAGTTTCTTGTCATGGTGCTGGGCACTCCCGCTCCCACCCCTCCCTTTCTTGCCTCTGTACCCTGACCTTCTTTTGTCCCCTCTCTCCAGGCCCAGCAGCTCATCACCATTTGCCGTGAGTACATTGTGGGTTTGTCCATGGAGATAGAAAGGAAGAAATTGCCCAAAGAGAGTCTAGAACAGCAGAAGCGCATCTGTGAGGTAAGACCTCTGGGCCTCTGAGTAGTATAGAACCATCCTCCCCTTTACCCTCTGTTAGGTCTGAACTCTTTAGGTCTCAGTCTGGGGAGTAAGGGAAATTTGGGCCCATTTCTGTGAGGAGAGGATGGTATTTTTCCTCCCTTCTTCCTCATCCCATCATTGCGCCACAGCTAGGAGGCAGAAAGCTTTTCTGCTTTATGGCTAGTCCTGTTTTTATTTAGTTGTTTTGTTCTGTTCTGTTTTCAGTGCTCATGTGACAGGTTATAAAAGATCTAGCCCAGCTTAGCATCAGCCTGTTCCTCTTTCTGTCCACCAGATGGCAGCCTATTTCACCCACTCCAACCTGCAGCCAGTGCACATGATTCTGGTGTTGCGTACAGCACTCAACCTCTTCTTCAAGCTCAAGAACTTTAAGACTGCTGCCACCTTTGCTCGGCGCCTGTTGGAACTAGGGCCCAAGCCAGAGGTGGCTCAACAGGTAGATGGGTACTCCTTTAGTGAGCATTGGGGAACAAATCTTCTCTTACATGGAGGGAGCTGAAGACCAAGGTCCTTACCTCTGGAACAAAGCACTGTATAACAATCTTCTGCAAAAAGAGCCAACAGAATGCCATCCTCTGTTTATTTCTGTCTTGGGTGCCTCCTTTTATTCCTGGAAACTGAACTAATAACTTACTCAGGGCACCACTGTGAGAGTGACCTGCAACCTAGAATAGCTCCACTGTACCCCAGTCTTGTCCTTAAACTCTGTATACCCCATTACCACCACCGTTAATTTCCATATATAGGTCCCATTGCTTGTGTTCTCCAAAAGCGTTCTATTTGGGCAATGAAAGCCAGTTTTAACCCTTTCAGGCCTAACCCAAGAATTCCCAGACTTGGTGTACAAGTATGGATCTATATCCATGGAGCCATTTTGGGGTGTAGAAGGAGAAAGCTTGATACAACAGGAATGGCAATTGTTACACCTTAACCTGTGACCTGTAGTGAGGACATGTTTTCTATTCACTCAGTGCAATTGCATCAAAGAAACTACTGAACCATGGTGATGTGATCACTTGAGTTGTGGTGTACAGCTTTCAGTCCTCTTAAATAAATTATTCCTTCCCTCCCTTAGACCCGCAAAATCCTGTCTGCCTGTGAGAAGAACCCCACAGATGCCTACCAGCTCAATTACGACATGCACAACCCTTTTGACATCTGTGCTGCATCTTATCGGCCCATCTACCGTGGAAAGCCAGTGGAGAAATGTCCCCTCAGTGGGGCCTGCTATTCCCCTGAGTTCAAGGGTCAAATCTGCAGGGTCACCACAGTAAGTACTGTTTTTGAGAAATGCATCTAGAATTTGGGGGAAGGGGAAAGAGGAACTAGCATGTTGGTCCTTTTTGTCTCCTGTATTTTCTCCACATTCTTTGAGGCAGTGACACTGGAGAAAGGTAGGGAGTTCCCATCTTGGCGCAGCAGAAACAGTCCAACTAGGAACCATGAGGTTTCAGGTTCGATCACTGGCCTCACTCAGTGGGTTAAGGATCTGGCCTTACCATGAGCTGTGGTTGTAGGTCGCAGACATGGCTCAGATCTGGCGTTGCTGTGGCTCTGGTGTAGCCTGGCAGCTGTAGCTCCAATTCAATACCTAGCCCAGGAACTTCTATATGCCATAGATGCCACCCTAAAAAGCAAAAAAAAAAAAGAAAGAAAGAAAGAAAAAGAGCTCTTTCCCATTGCTTTATTTTTCTTCTTTTTTGCTTTTTAGGGCCACACCAACAACATATGGATATTCCCAGGTTAGGGGTCAAATCGGAGCTACAGCTGCCAGCCTGTACCACAACCACAGTAACTTGGGATCCATATCTTCAACCTACACCACAGCTCACAGCAATTCCAGATCCCTGACCCACTGAGCAAGGCCAGGGATTGAACCCGTATTCTCATGGATAACTAGTTGGATTCATTTCTGCTGTGTCACAACGGGAACTCCATCCCCCCTGCATTTTAGGCATCAGTAACAAACAATAGGAAAGTGCTCCACTGTGCTCATTGAAGAGTAGAGGGAATAGGCTTTTCTAAGTTCTCACCCTCACAAATCCCTAACTTTTTCCCTTGTTTCTTTTTCCACAGGTGACAGAGATTGGCAAAGATGTGATTGGTTTAAGGATCAGTCCTCTGCAGTTTCGCTAACAAAAGTTTCCCTTTTGTGTGTGTAGGGTCAGTCACCATGTTTGCTCCCAGAGAGTTAGTCTTTCTAACCTCCTAACTCCCTCTCATTCAACCACCCTTCATGGTATTGACATTTAGCTCTCCCTGCCCTAAAACCTAGTGTCCTTTTTTCTTTTCTATGGCTAATCAGAATGTCTAAACTTGACCTTTTTTATTTTTTTTTATTTTTTATTTTTTTTTTTTGGGCCTCTGAGGATTTCTCATTTTCTCAAGGTGATTACAATTGTGGTCTCAATTAGCCTTGCCTTCCCAGCTTAGCTCTTTCAAGGAACACATGAACATTTGTGTAGTGAAGTCCTTCAGTATTTATCTCTTCCCCTCCCACCAGCTCTGTGTACTTTTTGTTAGGAATAAGAAATGTCATAAATAAGATAGTGCTTAGCCATCTCCTTTTTCCTTGGGCATTTAAACTCCTAGGCAGTTATCTTCTGTGTGCCAAGAAACTGTTCGGTTTTCTAGAAATGCACATCACTTTTTATCGATTTGTTCTTTACAACCATTGTTCTTGTATTTTGTTTCTCACACAAAATAAATTTCTGTGAGAGTTTTGTGGCTTGCCATTTGTTTTCTGGACACTTCCATGTTCCTACTTAACGCCACGTAGCTGCCACACCAAAGCAGATATCATTCCCTCAGTAATTATTTTTAATTACAAAAGTAATAAATACCCATTTTTAAAGTACGTATTTTTCACAGGGTATATAGTAAACTGCTGTGAGAATGGTAGAAAGCAGGTAGTTCCCCTAATTTGTTGTTGACCGTGTTCCATCTATTGCTAATTATAGCCAGTATTCATTGAGCATCTTCCATGTAGCTGATACTGTTCTAGATGTTTTACATGCTATATATATATATAGTTATATATAACTAGTAATACATTGTATATAGTACAATGGCAATACAGTAGTTTGCTTTTTGTGTACTAAATTTTTTTTTTTAAATTTTTTTTTTTGACTGTGCTCATGGCATGCAGAAGTTCCCAGGCCAGGGATCAAACCCAAGCCACAGCAGCAAGTCAGGCCACAGCAGTGACAACACTGGATCCTTAACTTTCTGCACCATGGTAGAACTCCTGTCATGTACTAAGATTAACTTTCTGACCTACTATTCCTATGATTAAAATATATACTTTCCATTTTAAATTTGTTTTCAATAAACAGTACATCCAAGAGTTCCCATTGTGGCTCAATGAAAATGAATCTGACTAGTATCCTTGAGGATGCAGTTTCAATCCCTGGCCTCACTCAGTGGTTATGGATGGGCATTGCTGTGAGCTTCGGAGTAGGTCACCGACATGCCTCGGATCTGGCGTTGCTGTGGCTGTGTCATAGGCCAGAGTTGTAGCTCCAATTTGACTCCTAGCCTGGGAACTTCCATATGCTGCAGGCGTGGCTGTAAAAAGACAAAAAAACCCAAAACAAAACAACACATTCGTATAGTTCAGACATCAGTAAATGTAAAAAGCTATTCTGTAATATTTTTTCCCACCCCTTGTTTTGGCTACCCAGTTCCTATAACTGTCCCCAAACAGATAACTGTAATTATTAGCTCCCTTTTGTATCATGCCAGAGATTTTTTTTTTTTTTTTTTTTTTTTTTTTTTAGTCTTTTTGCCTTTTCTGGGGCTGCTCCTGAGGCATATGGAGGTTCCCAGGCTAGGGGTTGAATTGGAGCTGTAGCCACCAGCCTACACCAGAGCCACAGCCACACGGGATCCAAGCCATATCTGTGACCTACACCATGGCTCACGGCAACACCAGATCCTTAACCCACTGAGCGAGGCCAGGGATTGAACCCATAACCTCATGGTTCCTAGTTGGATTCGTTAACCACTGAGCCACGACAGGAACTCCCCAGAGATTTTTTTTAATGTATATACAAGAAGATATGAATACGTTCTTCCCTATCCCCGATTTATACCTAAATGAAAGCATACTATTTAATGATTTTTCATTTGTTATCTCATTTAATGTAATATACAGATTTTTCCATATCAGTATATTAGCTTCACTCTATTTTTTTTTTTTTTTACTTCTTTGCATATGTACCATTGTACGATTTAATAGAAATTATTTAAGTTGCCTTCTTGTTGATGGATGTCTGCATTATTTCAGTCTTTGGCTATTATAAACAGTGCAGCAATGAACAACTTGAACATACATTGTATAAATGGGGAAAGTGTGTCTAGAGAATAAACCAGAAGTGTGAGTCCTACATCAAAGAGTGAAGGACTTTGTGGAGTTCCCTGGTAACCTAGAGGTTAAGGACTTTCCATTGTCACTGCTGTGGTTCAAATTATTACTGTGGTTTGGGTTCTATCCCTGGCCTGGAAACTTTTGCAGCTGTAGTCCATGGACCGAAAAAAAAAAAAAGTGAAGGACTTTGTATCTTTTTAGCTTTAAAAGATGCATACTTGGAATTCCCTGTTGGCCTAGTAGTTAAGGATTCAGCTTTGTCACTGCTGTGGAGTGGGTTTCATTCCTGGCTCAGGGAATTTCCACATACTGTGGGGCAGGGTGTGGCCAAAAAAAAAGAGATGCTTTCTTAAACATAGTATCTCCAAATTAAGCCTCTCTTCTCCAAAGTTTACATATTATTTTAATAACACTTTCTCAAATTATGAACTTTTATTTTTTCTTTTTTGGCTACACTTATGGCAAAAAAGGTCCTAAGCCAGGGATCAAACCCATCACAGCAGCAACCGAAGCCCCTGCAGTGACAACACAGGCTCCTTAACCCACTGCTTCCCATAGGAGAACTCCTAAATATTCTTTCTTTCTTTTCTTTTTACAGCTGCAGCCACGGCACATGGAGGTTCCCTGGCCAGGGGTCTAATTAGAGCTGCACATGCAGGCCTATGCCACCACATCCACAGCAACACTGGATCTGAGCCACATCTGCAAACTACACTGCAGCTTTTGGCAATGCCAGATCCTTAACCCACTAAGTGAGGCCAGAGATCAAACCTGCATCCTCAAGGACATGTTGGGTCCTTAACCTGCTAAGCCACAGTGGGAACTCCTAGACATTCTTTTTTAAATTTAACCATAGGCAAGTTGATTATAAATTTTGGCAAAATTTTTTGTAAGCTTAAAAATTGAATTATAAAATTAATTTTGCATACAAATATAAACATTCTGAACTAAGGGATATGAAAAAAGTGGACCATCCCCATGAAGTTTATGTAATTGGGGAAACAAAAAGGATAAATGTGAAATAATTGTGAAAAACAGGCAAGAATTTGCAGTTAGCTATTCAAACAGTGGAGAGACATTAAGTTCTTAATTGGGAGAGTAATATAAAGAAAATGCTGTAAAATACTGTGGCACGTGGAATTTCCCTGGCCTGGGATCGAACCTGTGCCACAGCAGTGGCGTGGGTCAACCCGCTGTGCCACAAGAGAACTCCTGTAAAATACTGCTTTGCAACAGTGTTCACTATACATGAAAGGCAGGAGGTAAGTAAATACTGAGATGAGGTGTTAGGCGTGTCAACAGCAAAGTAAGTTTAAGAAATAGTGCAAGGAATTCCCACTGTGGCACAGCGGGTTAAGGATTCAGTGTTGTCACAGCTGTGGCTTAGGTTGCAGCAGCGGCTCAGATTCAATCCCTGGCCCAGGGACATTACATATGCTTTGAGTGTGGCACAAGAAAGGAAGGAAGAAAAGGAGGGAGACAGAAAGGGCACAAAGAATTGTGCTTATTTTCAACTCCATCTCAATTTTCTCAATTACTGTCTACTATTTTATTAATATATCACACTATATTAATGTAAAGCCAATAGAAATACTTGTCACATGTACCTGCAATAATGATAGCCATATTAGAGATACACATGTAAGCAGTATGGAGTTGAATGAGAAAGTTAGCCTGGAATAAATGTTACCAATGTTGAGAAAGGTTAATCAGAGAAGGATTCAATTATAGAATTTTAGAATTGGAAGTGATCTTAGAGTCGCAACTTTAATGTTACATATTTGTAATAAGAGGCTTAGAGTGGTGAAGGGATTTGAACGAAGCAATTTAGTGATAGTTGGGACTGGAATTTAGGTTTTCTGACTTCTAGTTCAGAGTGTTTTCCCTCAAGTCACAGACTGGCACGTGGAAGAATACAGTAAATTTTGCACAGGTGTGACTTTTAAAGTCTGTGCTCTATATGTCAAGGAAAAAGTAAGTACCTAATCTGGTGCTTGATGCAGTACTCAAGCGTGTGTTTAGAAAGCTAAGGATGAAAGTCATGAAGTGACTTTTTTCAATTAGATGTGACTTCTCCCTTTTAAACTTTATGGTACTTTATCCTTACTTCTTTTAAGACACTTAACCTTGCACCATACTTACTGTGTATGTCTAATCCTACCACCAGCCTAATCCCCAGTCAACTGCTTTACTGCAAGAGTGCAGCTTGACTTATCTCTCCATCCTCCACTATGCCCAGCGCAGGATTTTTTAAAATGTTTTTTATTTTTTTTGGAGTTCCCCGTCGTGGCTCAGTGATTAACGAATCCAATTAGGAACCATGAGGTTGAGGGTTCAATTCCTGGCCTCACTCAGTGGGTCAAGGATCCGGCGTTGCCATGAGCCGTGGTGTAGGTCACAGATGTGGCTCGGATCCCACCCACATTGCTGTGGCTCTGGCGTAGGCTGGCGGCTACAGCTCTGATTAGACCCCTAGCCTGGGAACCTCCATATGCTGCGGGTGCAGCCCTAGAAAAGACAAAAAGACAAAAAAAAAAATATTTTTGCTACACCCGCAGCATGCATAAATTCCCAGGCCAGGGATGGAACCGGAGTCACAGCAGTGACAACACCAAATCTTTAACCACTAGACCACCAGGGAACTCCTAGCACAGGATCTTAAACAAGAGTAGATGCCTTGTAAGTGCTAAAATAGGTTTTCCTGAGGCAGTTGATGCATTCTGACAAATCTGAATAGAACAATTCCAGAGGAGGGAAGGGAAGTCTGGAGTTGTCTTTTATCTGAGCATCCCTCAACTTCATTGGGTTGAGTCCTGTGAAGAGAAAAGACAATAGGTCAAAGAAGGCAGGTTTATTACTACTGCATTCCAGTTGCCCTCTTCACTTAAGTCCAAGGTCCGAGAGTCACTTACTCCCTGGTTCAACTAACATTGGGTTCTAAGTTCTTGTGACATTTCTAATGGAGAATACAAAATGAGAGCTATCCACTAGATTCTGCAGAGAAGCATGCCTCACTAGAGCCTTGGAGAGCAAAGAGCAGCCAATGAGTGCCCACTAAGTTTTGGGCCCTAGCCAAGGAGCCGGGGTTACAGCAGTGAAGACAAGAGATGAAATCCTTTCTGTCATGGTGCTTTAATTCCAAGGAGCCTGGGGGAGAGACAATAAAGATAAATCAGTAAAATATGTAATATGTCAGATAGTGGTTAAGTGTTGAAAAAAAGAGGCGAAGTAGAGAGGAAGCATCTGTAAGTGTATGGGAGGGGTTGCAATTTTATTTAATGAGGCCAAAGAAGGCATTTCCGAGAAGGTGGCATTTCAGTAACATACTGAAGAAAGTGAGAGGAAAATAGCATATTGGCTGTGCCATAACTGTCTTACTGATTATACATGCATAGCTTTTAGTTTGCACGCAATTTGTCCCAGTCGACCTACCCGCAGCTCAAAAAAATAATGAAAGGCCCAATTCTGTAGGTAATGTGGGCAGTTGAAAGAAAGGAGGCCGGGCCAGTAAAAACCCTGACAGAAGATAACAGTAAATTCCCCTCTGTTGGTTCAGTGTTCCCGGAGAAAGAGGCGGGGAGAGGGGAACCCCAAACAAAAACAAAGGTTCCTGTACCTTTAAAAATGGCGGCCCCTCGGGCCAACAATATCATTGGTTGCACGAGGCAGGGGGGCAGGAACTGGGGGGCGCACGGCGCCGCGCAGTCCCGCCTCCTACGGCAAGTCAAGTCGGAGGTGGCAAGATGGCCGCCGCTGGGGAGGGTGGTGGTGTTGGGGCTGAAGCGGACCGGGAATTGGAAGAGCTTCTGGAAAGTAAGAACCCGTAATAGAAAAGGCCTGAAGGGCGGGAGGTGTGAGGACGCATTCAGGGGGCCAAGTGAATCCGAGATAAAGGAGGCGGAGCGGGAGAGGCTCTTCAGAGGTTGGGCGGGGGCGGAGGGTCTGACTGCGACCCCCTAGAAAATCTCTAGGTCACCCTCTCCTTCCTCCTTGGCGGAGGCTGAGGATCGCATTTGCGTCCCTGTGCGGCCTAGACGGTTGATCTCCTTGCCGGAAGGGAAACTAGTCCAGAGGACGATGTTTCGGGATCCCGCTCCAAACTCCCCCTACTTTAGTAAGTTCTTGGAAGCCTAACTTTCTTCCCGCCAGCAACCACATTCGGTGCTCGGTGGGCAGAGAACTGGACACCCATGGGATTGCCTCCATTAACTCTTAGCAAGCCCGAAGCGTGCCTTTATGTGCAGTATCCTGTCCTCCTTAACACAAAAGACACGTCTTTTCCTTTTCCCAGACCTTTTTCGCACCAGGCTCCTTTCCAATTTTTTCATCATTTCAGAGCTCAAACCCATTCCTATCTCTTTAATTTGAGAACCAGAGTGAGACAGCCTCAGGGGAAGGCAGTTCACCCTCTCGAAAGTGGGTGGCGGAACTTTTCTTCCTTAGCCCCATCCACCACTCCTCTTTTGGTTTCTTGCCCAGAGTGGGGCCAGTGCCCTACCCCTAGGCCTGGCAAGCAGGGTGATGGTGAGGACACAGGCTTTTCAGGGAAGAGGTGAATATTTTTTGTCTCTTGCTGAGTCACAGAGATGTGAGCAGGTGGAAAGACGAACAGAAACGGTGAGAAGTGCCAAGCGACTGTGTGAATTGGCAGACACGGGTGTAGGCAGAGATGAGGCCAAAGGGAGCTCTAGGAGCTTTGGAGAGGGAGAGCTAAATTGAAAGATAAAAGAAGAGAATTCAGTGCCCTCCAATGGTGTGTAATATGGAGTCTCTCAGCTTGTACAAGGACCTATGCGAAGCTAGGTGAAACATCTTGTGGCTTCTGCTCTCTTGCCCAAGATTACTCCCTTGAGGGCTCCAGAGTGAGTTCAGAGGGTTAAGGACATCTGGTCTCTGCCTCCCTTGGATATTTGCATGGGATTTCTAGGGAATCATTAAAGTATGGCAGAGAAGGCACTGTGTCGGTGGAGGTGTCTCTGCAAATCTTTTAACTCTTCTCCTAACTCCAAGAGAGATGCTTGTTCCACCTTGAGGGATGTCTTCCCCTTTATCACATTAAATTAGACAATAGGAAGGGAAGTGGGAGGCTTATTGAGGGGTGGGCTGGGAGACTTTTAAAGGAGAAAATTTTAGGAAAGTTGACAGTTTGTACTCTTAATGTTTTGCCCAGAAACTCCCAACCTTTCATCCTCATCCATCCCCAAAACACCCCATGTTTCTTGTCTCTGAAGGTGCTCTTGATGATTTCGATAAGACCAAACCCTCCCCAGCACCCCCTCCTACCACCACGGCCCCTGATGCTTCGGGGCCTGAGAAGAGATCTCCAGGAGACACTGCCAAAGTATAAATTCCACTCGCTTAAGGGATGGGGAGGGGATGGGCATGCAGCTCTGGGCAGAGGTGGGGAAGGCCCCTGTGGGCCAAAGGGGAGTTGGGGGAGGGTGCCTTGGCCTTACATTGCAAAGTGCTCTTGCAGGCCTCAGTCCTCATGAAACAGGAACTTGAGATTGAGGGGAGGGATCTCAAGGTTAAGTTCCTTAAGAAGAGAGCAGATTTAAATGGTTGGATTGGGAATGCCACTCCATACCCTTCCCTCAGTGGCCAGATGCCTTTTTGCTGTCCTCTTTAAGAGAGGTGGTCAATGTCCAGTGGAGGTGAGTAGGAGGGGAGCACTACATTTCCTAGAGCTTCTCTCAGAGGCCATGTGCAGTGAGTTGCCAAGTAAGAGATGCATTTTGGTCACATCTCCCCTGCAGGATGCCCTCTTCGCCTCCCAAGAGAAGTTTTTCCAGGAGCTGTTCGACAGCGAGTTGGCTTCCCAAGCCACTGCAGAGTTCGAGAAGGCAATGAAAGAGTTGGCTGAGGAAGAGCCCCACCTGGTAGAGCAGTTCCAAAAGCTCTCAGAGGCTGCTGGGAGAGTGGGTGAGAAGGGGGCCCTAGACAACTAGAAATATCTGAACAAACCTCTTAGGTCATTGTTTCTTGAGAACACCAAAATTTTTTTGTAAAGTTGATAGTAATTATGATATCACTGCCATCACAGCCATGTCACTGATATCACTGAAGGGAGGAGATGGGAGGAGAAATGAGACCCTGTTTAATGAAAGGGGTAGTTGGGAAATGATAGTTTGGGAAGTAACAGATGAAATTATTGACAGCTGACCATTTTAAAGGTCACAGTGTTAATGTGGGTGTCACTGTGGAGAACAGACTGACACACAGTCCACATAGATTTGTGAAAATAACTGTGGAAATAACCATAGAAAATTCAAAGATGTAGCGTGCCAGTGATTCACTAATAAATGCTCCATATTCAAGCTGGAGTATTCAACATTGACCAGGTCAGTCTAGGCAAGCAAACAGTTGAAATCAGAAATGGCCTTGACTCTTTTTATCTCTCCTAGGCAGTGATGCGACTTCCCAACAAGAATTCACTTCTTGCCTAAAGGAGACATTAAGTGGACTAGCCAAGAATGCCACCGACCTTCAGGTGAGGGGAAAGAGATAGGGAACCACAAGGGGCCCACTCGCAGGCACTTCACCAGCAGAGTCTCAAAAGACAGACTCCCTTGAGTATCACCTCAAGTCTGTCCCTGCCTCACTATTTTGCTACAGGCAAGTTTAAACAGTTCTTTCCCACCTGAAAGATTGCTCAGCATCCCAGGAAGGCAGTATACTTGCTCACCTCTCCCCTATCCTTTCTAGAACTCCGGCATGTCAGAAGAGGAGCTGACCAAGGCCATGGAAGGGCTGGGCATGGAAGAAGGGGATGGAGAAGGAACCATACTCCCCATCATGCAGAATATCATGCAGAACCTGCTGTCCAAGGATGTACTGTACCCGTCACTGAAGGAGATTACGGAGAAGGTTGTGAACTTCTATTTATGCTTTTCCTCCTCATTCTGCATTGTATCAACCTCCATGGGCTACTTTGTCTGTTTAGAGCCTGCAAAGTTAAAGTAACTGAAGTGCACAGGTTCATTTGTTTCTTTCTTCCTTATTTATTTGGAAGGAGAGAGTTAGGGAGGCATTGCATCTTAAAGATATTTAAGGTAGAAGGGGAAATCCTTCAGCTCTAGTTTCCTGTAAACTTATCTAAGACTCTGTCTCATCAGCCCCTTCTTGCATTTCCAATTGCATTCGTTTCTCCAACAAGGTTTTACTGAGAATTTTACTGGCTTTAAACTATGAATAATTTTAAGAGTAGATTATGCAGTTCCCGTAGTGGTGCACTGGAAATGAATCCAACTAGGAACCATGAGGTTGTGGGTTTGATCCCTGGCCTCGCTCAGTGGGTTAAGGATCTGGCGTTGCCGTGAGCTGTGGTGTAGGTTGCAGACGCAGCTCGTATCTGGCATTGCTATCAATGGCTGTGGCATAGGCCGGCAGCTGTAGCTCCAAGTAGACCCCTCGCGTGGGAACCTCCATGTGCCATGGGTGTGGCCCTAAAAAGACAAAAGTAATTTTAAGAGTAGATTAAATGATGATTTCTGCCATCAAAGAGTTTATAGTGTTACTGAAGAGATTTTTTTTTGGCTGTGTGTGCGACATGTGGAAGTTCCAGGGATCAAACCCATGCCACAGCACCAACCTGAGCCACTGCAGTTACAGTGCCAGATCCTTAACCCACTGTACCACAGGGGAACTCCTGAAGAGGTTTTTAAAGGTTGTAAAGTCAAAACAAACAAAAGAGACTATGTGGCCCTTAAAGTCTCAAATATTTACTGTCTGGTCCTTCACAGGAAAAGTTTGCTATCCTCTGGTGACTGTGAATGCTAGCATCGCCCAGTGATCTGATTGAAATCACTGCTACTTCTCCTGCTAAATTTGCTTATTTGGCTTTTCCTTCTTTGCTGTCCCTGTCCCCTTCATGTTTTAGTGTTTGTTTGTATTTTAGTGCTCTTACTAAACCATTGTCCACTTAATTCTTCCCCACCCATTCTCTCTGTTCTTAGTATCCAGAATGGTTGCAGGTTCACCGAGAATCTCTACCTCCAGAGCAGTTTGAAAAATATCAGGAGCAACATAGTGTCATGGGCAAGATATGTGAGCAATTTGAGGCTGAGACCCCCACAGACAGTGAGGCCACTCAGAAGGCTCGTTTTGAGGTGGTGCTGGATCTTATGCAGCAGGTAAGGGCTCTTGCCATCTGCTCGCTGCTGCTGTCTGCTTGGAAGTTCAGTAGAGGCGGTGTCCTGGAAGGATGCCCCACTGCCAAACCAAGATGGCGGGAGGGGGAGCACAAGAAAGGCGACATAGCATGGTCCTCGGGAGAAAGCATAGAGACCATAGGCTCAGATTCTTCCTTTGGACTGCCATGTTGTTTTCTGGGATTTTTCCCTATCTCATGTTCCTCTTTCCTTATTTTCTAGCTACAGGATTTGGGCCATCCTCCAAAAGAGCTGGCTGGGGAGATGGTAAGTATATGTTTTCATATACTTTAATCTGAGCCCAAGTTTCCAGAACTCTGTAACCTCTAGCGGGTCCACCTAAGGTGGTAATTGTGGCTTTTGTTGAACCTTCAAAAGCTCTGACCTGAATTAGGAAATTATTTGAGTCCCTTCATCTCTTCTCCAGCCTCCTGGCCTCAACTTTGACCTGGATGCCCTCAATCTATCGGGCCCACCAGGTGCCAATGGCGAACAATGTCTGATCATGTGAAACACAGCACGCTTTCCTTCCTGATTCCCAGCTGTGGGGAACGACTGGAGTCAGCAGAACCACTGGGAGCTGAGGCAGGAGTGTCGTCTACAGGAGTGGTCTGCCCACTGCCATCTGTCATGCCACCCAAGATTGTGCCATACCAGCTGAGGCTTTCTCTCTGTCTTTCTGAGAATAAGGCCTGTTCCACAGCTCATTTCTGTGAGCCCGTTCCATTGTGGTTTCTGCTGCTAGCAAAGGCCCGGCTCCCCACCAGGTGAAGGAGGCATCGGTTTTAAGGCATGCATCTTCTTCCCTCTCCCAAGATAACGTGTAGGGCCACACTAATGTTCACTTTTGTACCCAGGGTCTTTGTGCCTTGTCTCTACTCCCTCTCTTGGACCCCGGGGAGCAGGGACAGAGTCCTGGGACTCTGTTTCTACAGTTCTCTTGGGCAGGGCCTTTGGGAATGAATGGGGAGAAACTTAGCCTGAGCTGGGACTACAGGTCTGTCACTACACCCTCTTACCTTCAGACCGTTCTGAATTTTCTGAAGAGAAAGTGAGGGGGTTGCATCTAATCTCTGTAGATTGAAAAAGAAATGCTGGGATTCTTCTCTCTCCAGGTACAGAGCCCCCAGCTCCTGGTTCCAACCTGAGAACTCAGAGAGCTGCCCTGGTTCTTTCTGCAGTGCTCTGTGATCTGGGAGAACCCAGTCCTTGACCATCCTTTCCCTCCTGCCTGCCCTCTCATCTCTCCATATCAAAAACCTCTTTATTCTGAGCCCAAGCTGTGAGAAAGAAGGACCCATCCTGATTCCCCTCTAGTCTCTACCATTCTCAGTGGTCCCCTTTCTCCCTGGCAGACATATGTGATTATAGTGTCAGGTCTAGGAACTGAATGACTGTTCTTCCCCAGATACATTCCAGCTTACTTGAGACATCTGATTCCTTTGAATCCTGTCCCTTGGTTCAGGGAGGTGGCTTGGGGAAAGGGGGTGGGGTGCAACCTGGGTCCTTTTTCCTGACTAATAAATATTCTGAGTGAGGATTGCAGCCTATTTTTCATCCAAGTCTTTTCCCGATCTTCCTCAGCTCCTCTAAGCTGCTGCTGAGGAATATCAGCAGACTAGTTCTGCAGAGCGTGACACTGCTGGGTTTTGGCACCACCTCCCTTGCCCAGCCCAGGCTAAGTTTCTGCCCATCCAATCCATGTCTGCAACCTACGCCACAGCTCACAGCAGCACCAGATCTTCCCTTGCCCAGCCCAGTCGGCACCTCAGTTGATAAAGGAGACTGAATGCCATCTTTCCTTGTTTTCTTGAGTATTTCATTTTGGGAAGCTCCTCAAATGGTGCGGTATTCTAACATTTCACATTACGTTTATTAATGTTATTTATATAGTGTTCATGTGTTTTCTAAATTATTTTCCTTTGAGCTGACCTTTCCCTTCTCTGGCTGCCACATGTTGGTGAATACTCAGTCAGACCAGCTGGCTGTCCTGGCTCAGCACTCAGAAAATAACTACCAGAGCAAATTCACACTCATCACCTGTGTCGCTCTGAGCCCCTGGCACGTGACTTTCCCTCAGGTTAAGACTTCCCCCCATTGAGATCCCACATGTTCTATGGTATTGGCAAGGAAGGACATATTCTTAAGGCCTCAGGCTGTTTGGGAAGGCCCAGCTTTTGTAGCTTAGAGTATGAAAGGGTCCAGGTCTGAATCTGAGCTCCTCTACTCTGCAGGATGTGGGGAAGTAAGTACTGACAGACTTGTGACGATGCTCATAGGACATGAATGGCCACAGTCCTTTCCCTGTAGCCCTGGCCCCAAACCCGATGATGATAGACAGGAGGGAAGAACAAGAAGAGCCCTGCTGCTGAAACCATGTGCTGTCTGTCCTGCCAGTTTTCCTTTACACGTTCTCACTTCTGCTTAAGTCCTGACCAGGGCTTACTCCAAGAATCTAAACAGATGCCTCTTTTGTTTTGTTCCCAAAGCATTCATTTTCATTTTCATTTTGATTGAACATGAACAAATTGGCTTCAGGTTACTCTCTGTTCTATAAATACTCTTTAAATTATTCTAGTTTCCTTTTTTTTTTTTCTTTTTAGGGCCGCTCCCATGGCATATGGAGGTTCCCAAGTTTAGGGGTTGAATTGGAGCTGCAGCTGCCGGCCCACGCCACAGCCACAGCAACTCAGGATCCAATTCGTGTCTGCAACCTATACCACAGCTCACAGCAGCACCAGATCCTTAACCTACTGAGTGAGGCCAGGAACCACAACCCACTGAGCAAGGCCAGGAACCACAACCTCATGGTTCCTAGTCAGATTCATTTCTGCTGTGCCAAAACAGGAAGCCCTATTTGAATTATTCTAGGACTCACTGGTGGAAATATGGAGCAGTCCGTCTCAGTGTCTGTGGTGAAGGATCAGGGTTTTTGTTTTGTAAGTGTCCAGTACTTTGAACACTAATACGTGTTCTATGTGTGCAGTTAGACATAGCATACAAGTTAGACAACACTAAACTGACCAGACCCCTTCCACAGGGTAAGGCCATTGATCATACATTTGGATGTCACAGCAATGCTAAAATGTTTCTGAACACTCTCAGTTTCTAACTCATCTTGTCGAAGACTGGTGTAAAACTATTCACAAACCAGTACAAATCTTCCAGCCACATGAGTAGCACTGCTCTGGGGCCCTCCTCAATCTCCACAGCTACATCAGGGGAGCCGATACATTGTTTTACTTGTTCCCCATGAGGGTTGCTTTAGTAAACTTTTTCTTTAGCAAGAATGTGTCAATGTAAGGACATCTGTAGTATTTTTCTAGCCTTCCTTTATTGCTTAAAAATAGTCATTACAGTATAGCACAGGGAACTATATTCACTTGTGATGGAACATGGTGGAAGATAATGTGAGAAAAAGAATGTTAAATAAACAAATAAAATTAACCATTACAGGAGTTCCCCTGGTGGCACAGCAGGTTAAGGATCTGATGGTGTCACTGCTGCGGTGAAGGTTTGATCCCTGGCCTTGGGAACTTCCGTATGCCAGGGGTGCAGCCCAAGAAAAAGAAAGAAAAGAAACCCACCATAAAACTTAGGTTTAAGCTGTATGTGAAGTATTTATGCTGCTCTCAAACTTTAGAGCAGGTTCCCCTTTGTTCCAAAATTCTTTATGTTAGAAAACAAATTTGTGGTTGTTTGGATGGTTTCATGAATTAAGAATTGAGTTAATACAGAATTTGTGATAATGGAGTCATTTTTCTATGATTCTGGAATATTTTGGCAAGGGCCTTATCCTCAAGGTGCTTATCATAGGCGGTTGAGATGGCTTCAGGGGAGCTTAGGAAAAACGATGGCCCACAGTAAATGAAGTAGAGATGACTGTACAAGAAATGATCAACAGGCTTAGAGGAGATGGGCATGCAAGAGTGAATGTGGGAGTTCCCATGTGGTGCAGTGGGTTAAGAATCTGGCATTGTCTCTGGTGGCCTGGGCACATCCCAGGCCCAGCACAATGGGATAAAGATCTAGTGTTGCTGCAGCTGTGTCACAGGTCAAGCTTCAGCTCAGATTTAATCCCTGGCCCAGTAACTTCCGTATGTCTTGGGTGCATCCAGGAAAAAAAAAAAAAAAAAAAGAATGAATGTATATTTCTCTGGAAAACCCACAGCTCACTGTTTCTCAGGAAGGCCTCAGGAAAATTTTTTTGCGAAGGAAAGACACTAATGAAAGGTCACTAACATCTTTGAGTTTAGAAGTCTCTGTGTTTGTGAATGGAGGCTGATGGAAGAAGATGTTAAGAACTGGTTTCCCTGGTTAGTAGTGAGAGTGATAGGATCCTGGCACAGCACAGGCCAGATGGCAACACATCATTCTCGAAGCAGAGTGGGTGGACTTCCATAAGGGCAGCATGGTCAGAGTGGAGATGGCTAATGGAGCCTGGGTGGTCCTAGGAACCATACTAATGGACTGCCAAGGAGAGTATTGATTACATATAAGAGTGACCAAGAATGGTTCAACAGAAGACTGAGCTTAGTGACTTTTCAATGAAAAGTCACAATTCTTTGCCCAGTCTCTAGGCCTGAGACAGTTCTCAGACTCAACCTATGAACCGAAAGCACCATTTACGGGATTAACCATATACTAGGGCAAGAAGACTACCCAGGTTTTTTGAGCTGGAAAATGGGTACAGGATCTGAGTTGATGCTGATACCCAGGGACCCAAAGCACCACCACCATACCTCCCCTTCCTCCATCCTCCCACCTGACTCCCATTACAGTAGGAAAACATGGGGTCAGACAATAAATGCATGCTACCCAAAGTCTGTCTCACGGTGTGTCCCAAAATCCACTTTATGGAGTTTCCACTGTGGCACAGTGGGTTAAGAATCCAGCTGCAGGAGTTACCATCGTTGTGCAGTGGAAACAAATTCGACTAGGAGCCATGAGGTTGCAGGTTCCATCCCTGTCCTCGCTCAGTGGGTTACAGATACAGCGTTGCCGTGAGCTGTGGTGTAGGTCGCAGATGTGGCTCGGATCCTGTGTGGCTGTGGCTGTGGTGTAGACTGGCAGCTGTAGCTCTAATTTGACCCCTAGGTTGGGAACTTCCATATGCCGCAGGTGCGGTGCTAAAAGGCTAAAAAAATTAAAAAAAAAGAATCTGACTGCAGCGGCTTGGATTGCTGCAGAGGCTTGCGTTCGATCCCTGGCCTGGTGCAGTGGGTTACAGAATCGGGTGTTGCCATAGCTGTGGCTCAGAAACTTCCATATGCTGTGGATGCAGCTGTAAAGATAAATAAATTAAGTAAAAATTTTTTTTGGTCTTTTTGCCATTTCTTGGGCCGCTTCCGTGGCATATGGAGTTTCCCAGGCTAGGGGTCTAATCGGAGCTGTAGCTGCCAGCCTACGCCAGAGCCACAGCAACTCAGGATCCGAGCCGTGCCTGCAACCTACACCACAGCTCATGGCAACCCACTGAGCAAGGGCAGGGACTGAACCCGCAACCTCATGGTTCCTAGTCGGATTCGATAACCACTGCGCCACGATGGGAACTCCAGTAAATTTTTTTTTAAATCACTTTATGGTCATTTTTCCAGTGTCCAAATACAAAATCAGAATGGGCGTATTTGGGAGTTGACAGAAAAGCCAAATAGAAGCCACTGATACTGCACCCCACCTCTGCCAAGATGGTAAATAAAAAGTAATAATACCGCATTTTGGGGAAGATGGCAGCAATTAGTTTCACCTTTCTGGCCCTTGCAAACATCGGATGGGCTGTGGTGGATTCCAGTGGACTGCTGCAAACTTAAGCAAGTAGTAATCTCGGTGTCCTGTGTCGGATGTACTTACTGGAGAGCGAAGCACAGCCTCTGATGTAAGTATGTGGCTATTAACATGTAGTACTTACCTTTTATAGAAAGTTTGCTGACCCCAGATCTAGTAAATATGTTCTTTCTATATACCAATCAGAAGAAGTTTCAGAAGTAGTTTATAGTCAGAAATGATGGGCAACAATATATATTCACAGTCTAGATCTAGAGCTACTTTAATTCTCCCCTTTTCTGTCACAGTATAGTCCAAAAGGACCTGGACATTCTGCAGAATATCACATTTGTTTGCTTTATTAAGCTTGTGCTCTTCAGGTATTAGGGATAGGCTAATCAGATCTGATGAACAAGCAGTTCAGATATTCAGGATTCCTTGGTGAGACACATACACTTTTGAAGATTAATTCTTCAAAAGATGCAGGGCCCTGCCATGTTGGTTATTAGGTAGGTGTTCAGTGGTCTGGAGCATTCTGGGACATCCTCTCTAGAGTAAAGCTAAGTTACTTTATCTTTACCCCAAGAAAGAAGCAGTGAGTTGGTAAGCCTCTTCCAGTTTTGGAAGCAGCATATTATGAACTTAGGAATGCGGGAAAGGCCTCTACAGCAAGTCTAGGCTGTGATACTGCCAGTCCTGTTGCTTGGGCTATATCACGTGGAGAATAACATGATACTAGAGGTGTTTGTGGTAGGGAAAGGTGTGTGGATTCTGTAGCAATCTACAGTAGGAAAATTCCAGCACAGACCTCTAAGGTTCTGGAGTAAGACAATGCTACCTATAGCAGACAAAGTTTCACCATTTGCAAAGCATCTCCTTTGCTTTGCTGGAGATTCAGTGCCTGACCACAACATAGCAAGTGACTATGTGACCAGTTGCCGATACAACCAGCCTATTACTGTCAGACATGCAAAGTCATCAGATTGGGTAGATGCAATAGCTATATATATTACAGTGGATATTGTACAGTTTGCAAGAAGCCCAAGCAAACCTGGTGGCCACAAGTAAGTTAAATTGAACAAAGTGCCCCAGACCTCCATATTACCCACATCTCTTGCACCAGTAATACCTTTCTCTTACCTCATACCTATGGCAACATAGAATTCCTTCAACCATTTGACATAGGAGGAAAAAAACTAGGTCTGGTTTGTGGATGGTTTGGCTTGATCATGTTAGGGCGGGTCAAATATGGACTGCTGCTTTTTTATTTATTTATTTTTAATTAATTTTTTTTAGCTGTACCCATGGCATGTGGAAGTTCCAGGACCAGGGACTGAACCTGCATCACAGCAGCAACCAGAGCCAAAGCAGTGACACTCCAGATCCTTTAACCTGCATTGCCATGAGCTGTGGTGTAGGTCGCAGATGTGGCTCAGATGCCGTGGCTGTGGCGGTGGCATAAACTGACAGTTGTAGCTCTGATTAGACCCCTAGCCTGGGAACTTCCATATGCCACAGGTGCAGCCCTAAAAATGAAATAAAACAATGTGGTAATGACACAAAAATAGACATAGATGCCAGTGGACTAGAATTAAAAGTCCAGAAATAAACCCATACATCTGTGGTAAACTGAGTTTTAACAAGGGTGAAAAAACCATCCAGTGGGAAAAGAATAGTTTTTTCAACAATCATGCTGGGATGACTAGATAGCCGCCTGCAGAAGAATGAGTTCAGTCCTTACCTCACACCATATACAAAAACAACCAAAAATAGATCAAAGACCTAAAAGTAGTAAGTAAAACCATAAGGCTCTTAGTGTAACACATAGGGGTAAAGGCTTCATAACTTTGGATTTGTCTAAGGATTATTAGATAAGACACCAAAAACATAAACAACAGAAGAAAAGGGGGAAAAAAAAAGATAAATTGGACTTCATCAAAATTAAAAAGTTTGTGCTCCAAAGGACACCGTCGAAAAAGTACAAAGACAACCCACAAAATGGAAGAAAATATTTACAAATTAGATAACCAATAAAGGATTGGTATCTAGAATATGTACTCTTATAACTCCGTCATAAAAAGACACGTTACCCAATTTTAAAATGAGCAAAGGATTTGAGTAGATATTTATCCAAAGAAGACAAAATTGTCCAATTAACACATGAAAAAATGCTTGACATCCTTAGTCATCAGGGAAATGCAAATAAAAACCCTAGTGAGATACCACTTTATACCCATTAGGATGTCCAGAGCCAAAAAGATGAAGCTTTGGCAAAGATGGGGAGAAACTGGGACTGTTATACTGCTAATGTGAATGTAAAATGGTACAACTGCTTCAAAAAGCAGTCTGTCATGGAGTGCCCTTCATGGCTCAGTGGTAACAAACCCGACTAATATCCACGAGGACAGGAGTTCAATCCCTGGCCCTACCCAGTGGGTTAAGGATCCCTGCAGTCTAGGTCATAGACGTGGCTGGGATCCTGCGTTGCTGTGGCTGTGGCCGGCAGCTGTAGCTCCAGTTCAACCCCCTAGCCTAGGAACTTCCATATGCCAGAGGTGCAGCCCCAAAAAGACACACACACACACCAAAAAAAAAAAAAAAAAAAAAAAAAAAAAAAAAAAAAAAAAAAAAGAAGAAGAAGAAAAGCAAGGTAGTCTGCCAGTTTCTCAAATGGTTAAATGTAGACTTTACTGTATGACCCAGCAGTTTCATTCACAGTTGTATACCCAAGAGAAATGAAATGAAACATGTCCACACACAAACTTGTACACAAATGTTTATAGCAGCATTATTTATCATAGCCAAAAGGTAGAAACAACCCTAATGTCCATCAACAGATGAATGGACAAACCCATTTGTATGTCCATACAATGGAATTTAAATATTTGGCTGTAAAAAAGAATAAAGTACTGACACCGGCTGAAGTACTGATAAACGGATGAACTTTGAAAGCATGCTAAGTGAAATAAGCCAGTCATGAAAGGCCACATACTGTATGATTCTATTCCTACCAAAGTCCAGAATAGGGAAATCTGCAGAGACAAAGTATATTAGTAATTTCTTAGAGCTGGATAGGGATGGGAAGATGGGGGGTGATAACTTAAAAGAACTGGGTTTCTTTTTCTTTTCTTTTTATGGCCACACCTGGGGCATATGGAAGTTCCTGGGCTAGGGGTCGAATTCTAGCTGCAGCTGCCAGCCTATGCCACAACCACAGCAACACCAGATCCTTAACCCACTGAGAGAGGCCAGGGATGGAACCCACATCCTCACAGACACTATGTTGGGTTCTTAACCCGCTGAGGCACAATGGGAACTCCCTGGGATTCTTTTTGAGGCGATGAAAATGGTTGAAAATTGACTGTGGTGATAGTTGCACATACCTGTGAATGTAATGAAAGCCATTCATTGTGCACTTTAAATGGTTGATTTGTATGGTACGTGAATTCCATCTCAAGCTGTAGTGCAGCAGGTTAAGGATCTGGCATTGCCATAGCTGTGGTGCAGGTTGCAGCTGCAGCTTGGATTTGATCCCTGGCCTGGGAACTTCCATATGCTGTGAGGGCAGCCAAATAAATAAGTAAATGTGCCATTGGCTACCAGGTATGTCAGTCTAAAGCTTGAAGGAGAAGCCTGGTTTGGAAATAAAGACTTGGGAATCATCATTATGTGGATGGAAGTTTAGACTATGAGAATGGATAAGATCACTTTGGAAGAACATGTAGAACGAAGGAGAGAAGCTCGGGGTTCTCGTCGTGGCTCAGTGGTTAACGAATCTGACTAGGAACCATGAGGTTGCAGGTTCGATCCCTGGCCTCGCTCAGTGCATTAACGATCTGGCGTTGCCGTGAGCTGTGGTGTAGGTCCCAGATGCGGCTCGGATCCCGCGTTGCTATGGCTCTAGTGTAGGCCGGCGGCTACAGCTCCGATTAGACCCCTAGCCGGGGAACCTCCATATGCTGCACATGCCGGACCACAGATGGGAAGGCTTTTATCTACATAGCTCCTCTGTAAAGTCACTCTTGTCAAGGTCTCAAATTACCTCCATGTTTCAAAATCCAGTGGTCTATTTTCAGGCATCTTATCCTCAAACTCTTAAACAGGAATGACAGTTTATAGTGCCCTTTTTTTTTCTGTCTTTTTTAGGGCCGCACCCGGGGCATATTGAAGTTCACAGGCTAGGGGGCCAGTCAGAGCTGCAGCTGCCAGCCTAAGCCACAGCCACAGCAGCGTGGGATCCAAGCCTCGTCTGTGACCTACACTGCAGCTCATGGCAATGCTGGATCCTTAACCCACCAAGGAAGGCCAGGGATTGAACCCCCATCCTCATGGATGTTAGTCGGATTCATTACTGCCAAGCCATGACGGGAACTCCTATGGTGCCCTTCTTAAAATGTTTGAAAATTTTGTTCTCTAAGATCCCTTTTTGTTTGCTTGCTTTTAAATTCTATTTCTTTGTTGCTCCTTTTATTACTTTTTTTATTTTTTGGCCACCTCCCGGCATTTGGAGTTCCCGGGCCAGGGATCAGATCCAAACCACAGTTGCCACCTAAGCTGCAGCTGTGGCAATACTGGATCCTTAACCCCCTGTGTCTGGAAGGGGATTAAACCTTCCTCCCAGTGCTCTCAAGACACCAGCAATCCAGTTGCACCACAGCGGGAACTCCTGTTGCTCCTTTTAAATAAATCTTGTTGGATTTTCTTTCTCTCTGACCTCTACTAGTTGGAATGTCTCAGGATTAGAGGGCTTAGTCTCTAGTCTGCTTCTCTTTTCTTCCACATTAACTAAGTGAGTGCTCCCCATCCAGTGGCTATTGATGCCATTTATACCTTAATACCTCCCCAATTTACACCACATATTGTTTCCTATGAACTTCAGATTCGTATTTCAGTTGTTTACTCATTAGCTCCATTTGGAAATCTGATAGGCATCTCCAGTTTAACATGTTTAAGGTAGAACTGGACATTTTTCCTCCACCAAAATCTCCTCCTGACCACCCCCCACCTCAGCCCCCAGGCTCTATCTCAGCAAATGGCATTACTATTTGTCCTATTGCTCAAGTTAAAAAAAAAAAAAAAAAAAAAAAAAAAAAGGAGATCTCTTGAATCTTTATCTTACATCCCATATTCAATCTATTAGCAAATCACCTCTGCCACCTTCAGAATACATCCTGAATCCAACCACTTCCTACCACTTCCACTGCAATAGTCTTGCAGGCCTATTGCTTGCAGGCTGAGCAATAGATTCCTAACTGGTCTTTCAGCTTCTGTTTTGCCTCCCTGCAGGTAGTTCTCAAAGAATCAAGCAGAATGAATCTCTTCATTTGTAAATTAGATCATGTCACCATGTCACTCTCACCCAAAACCCTCTATAACTTCCTAGTACTCTTAGAATAAAATCCAAAGTCTTCTCATTGGTCTGTAAGGGATCTGACTCCCACTGTGTTTCTCCAAACTAATTTCCACCTGCTCTTTTTTTTTTTTTTTTTTTTTTTGTCTTTTTAGTGCCACACCCATGGCATAAGGAGGTTCCCAGGCCAGGGGTCTAATCGGAGCTACAGCTGCTGGCCTATGCCACAGCCACAGCAATGCAGGATCTGAGCCGAATCTGTGACCTACACCACAGCTCACGGCAACGCCAGATCCTTAACCCACTGAGCAAGGCCAGGGATCGAACCCGAAACCTCATGGTTCCTAGTTGGATTCGTTAACTACTGAGCCACAACAGGAACTCCCTACCTGCTCTTTTGCCACATTGGCTTCCTTGTTATTCTTTGAATTCACCAAATGCACTCAAACTTCAAGTCTTTTTATATTGCTGTTTCTTCTACCTGGAAGATTCTTTCCCCAGTGTGTGTGCCTTCTGTATCACTTCAAATCTTTGTTTGAATGTTACCTCAGCAGAGGGGCCTTTCCTGAACCTCATATGTAAAAGAGCATACCTACTCAAATAACCCACTTTTATCCTGCTTTATTTTCCTTTTCTTTGCTCCTTATAATCTGTTCTGTGTGTCCCTCTTCCCCTTACACTCCCAACCCCTGCATCAATAAATAAGTTCCATGAAAGCAGGAATCTTGGCTTATTTTATTCACTGCTGCAGCCTCAGTACATAGAAGAAGGCCTTACATGTAGCAGGAATTCAGTAACTGTTGGTGGCATAAATGAAAGAATGGTAGGGCATTAGTTACTTTGTATTCTGGCCCTCTTGGGTGTTGGGGTTACAAAGATGAAACAGACATAGTCCCTGCCCTTATAGAGCTTATATTCTAATAGTACAGTTAGATTACAAATACATACTTATCAGAGTTCCTGCTGTGGTGCTACGGAAACAAATCTGACTAGTATCCATAAGGGTTCGGCTTTGATCCCTGGCCTTGCTCAGTGGGTCAGAGATCTGGCCTTGCAGTGAGCTGTAGTGTAGGTCGCAGACACAGCTTGGATCCCTCATTGCTGTGGCTATGGCTATGGTTGGCAGCTAAAGCTCTGAATCGACCCCAGCTTGGGCACCTCCATATGCCACAGATATGGTCCAAAAAAAAAAAAAAAATCTCCCATAAAAATGTAATAATAGATTAAATGTTATGGTAAAAAAATTATGAAAAAGTACAGAGTTAGAGGACAGAGAAGGATGGTAGTGCAGGATACCATTTTAGTTGGAATAGTTAAAAGCTGATTGAGGAAGTAGCCTTTGGGTAGAGATGTAATTAAATGGACAGAATGAGTCTAGTAAAAAATACCGTAGATGAACATTCCAAGAAGAGGGAACAAGTACAAAAGCCCTCAGGCTGTCCATGCTTTGGTTGTAGTGACAAGAAGAAGACCAGTAAGGCTAGAGCAGAGCTAGGTAGTATGGGAGGAAATGAAATCGGAGAAATAAGTGCCATGTCGTGTAGGGCCTTCCTCGGAAAACCTCTTGATCATTTAGATTTTTAATGTACAATGAGAAGCTTTCGGAGGTTTTGAGCATAATACTATGACCTGGCTTACGTTTTAAAAGGTCACTCTGGGTCCTTTATTTAACTAGTAGGGCAATGATGGAAGTGGACAAACCAGCTAGGCATCTCTTGCAATAGTCTAAGTAATATATAATGACATAATAGGATGGTTAGCGGTAGAGGAGGTTACCAGGGGCCTCACACCCTAGCCTTCTGGGCAAAACGCCCCTGGCCCGGCAACTGGGAGTAACTTTTTCAGGGGCCTCCTGCATGCTTCCTTCAGATGTCAGACAAGCAGAGGGTACATCATCTGTCCCAGTCTTTGGAACCTTCGACACACTACCCCCCTTCAAAGAGCTTCTTGAATAGCTTAGCTGCACCTCAAGCTTCTAAATCCCTTCTTTAAAAATGGGTAAATGGAAGCTCGGGGCGGGGCGGGGGGGGGCGGTAAATGGGTCTCGAGGGTAAAGCAAGCACTTAAGATCCTCAAAGGAAATGGAGTTTTCAGAAGAAATCTGGAGAAAACTGCTTGTTCAGAAACAGGGCAAACATGAAGGTCGCCCAGGAGTTTGCCTGCAAACCCGTCAGAAATGAAGTTGATTTAAACCACAACTCTGAAAGGCCTTTAACTCTATTTAAGTATCACGAGGATCGTGAAGTCTTCCAAACAGTACAAAAACAACTTCGCCTTCTCAGTAATGCGCACGCGCCGCCCGCTCCGTTTTCCGTTGGGCTTAGGCCCGCCCCCTATGCGTCCTCGGTGGAGGGTTGGGAGCCGAGAGCTCGCGCGACCACTTTTCCCTCAGTCTTCTCCAGCACATCGTCGCAAACGGGGCCGGAAAGCGTGGCAGCGCAGGCGCAAGCGCAGAGAGCGGAGGCGGTGGTGGTGGCGGCCGCTGGCCAGTGTAAGATGGCGGCGGCGTTGGTGGCGGCAGTGGACGGGGCGGCTGGGCCTGGAACAGTCGGAGCAGCCGCTGGCAGAAGGATGACCCAAGACGGGAAGCGGGCTGCAGAGTCTCGCCGGCTCCCGTGCTTGTAACTGCCCCAGCCGGACACCCCCCCCCCTTTGACCTACCCGGTCCGTGTCTCGTTCCGGCTTGGCCTGGCCCCCTCCCCCTTGCCCCGTTCCCCTTTAAGATAGGTTTGACTGCTTTCTCGAGCTCCCAGGGCTCAGGTCTGCTCCTTCTGACCCGAGTCACCGCCGGGAGGAGTGGCTGTCCTTTTCGCAGGTCAGCCCCACGGCTGCCCCCAGGAGCATGCCCCGCAATCCACGGGGACGTCTTGCCTTGTCGGGTGACCCATTTGTGTGCGCTTTTCCCCTTTAGATTGGGGGACGCGGCTTGCCCTGCGCTTCCCCGTCATCTCAGGGCCACCGCGCTGTGTGCCCCCTCCCCCATCCCGAGTTCTCGGGCCCAGCACCTTGTACGGAAGGCCGAGGTCCAAGAACCCTGGAGTCAGTTGTTGCCGTCTGTTCCTGTACCCTTGTAATGTAATTCCCTTCACCCCTAAATCTTTCAGGGCACCGTAGAACGGTCCCATTTGGTCCCTGTTAGTTGGAAAGCATCTAGTGGCTTGAATTTCTGACTCATATGATTGTTGCTGGAGTCTCTGTAAACAAACCGGCACTAGCGCTATCACGTTCTCTCCGGGATTTCCCCCTGCTCTGTGGCTTGTTGAGAGGTTTGGTTATGGGTTGGCGTTGAAAAGATTCAGGTTTTCCTTTTAAATGACTTACGTTTTAGTGGAGCTGGGAGATTACTTGCCTGGTTCATTTAATTTCTGTAACTACGTAAGTTACTTGTTCAGTAGTCATAAATTACCGTGCTTCTAAATAGTCCTGAGGAGGTCTAAAAAAGTACTAACATGTATTCATAAATATGTTTTTATTATGTTTAGTTGAAGAGGCACCCTTGCCATTTAAACTTTAACTTTTCTTAGTCCTTCAGTGAATCTACAGGCCTATTTTCTCAGGAGCTCAGCCTGGCCCTACTTCAGTGATAAAGGAGGAAAGGTGAGTAGGAGTTGAAGGCATTTAAATTCCTCAGTCCAAGACAGACCCTACCCTGGTGCCCAAGTGCTGACCACTAAAATTATAAAATTCCTACCACAATTTCCCAAGGAGTTAGGGTATTGTTCTTGGCTTTGTTCCAGCTCTGGTTAAATTACGTTTACAAGTTTAATTGGCTCTGGGCCTCTTGACTTGAAGTCCTAAACTATTGCTGTATATCTTCAAATGACTCCAGTTAAGCATAGAAATGAATGTGTCTCCCTCTTCATTCGTTTGCTTTGTGTTGCCTTTGTGCAGATCATGTTTCTTACACTATTAAAAGCTGGGCATTAGTTTACTGGAGTTCTGCTTAGCCTTTTGTCAATCAAGTCTTTTTCCCTTTCAGGGCTTTGGGTTGTCATTTCTTTCTGTTTAGAGGAGACTGTTTAGCTGCCTTTAACTAAAAGTTAGGGAGTGGTGCTTAAGTTCAGTCCACCTCAGAATTCCAGCTTTTCAGGACATAGTGATAAATTTTGGGTTTTAAAAAAAAAAAAAAAAAAGAGTGGTGCTCTTTTATATCTAATCTGAAGAATCCTTGTTGAACAGAATACTGCACGTCAGCATCATGGGCCGTTGCTAGAGAGGGAATTGGGACATAGTTGTAATTTATGTAAGGGTCTTGGATTTCTGGTAGCAGAGAATAGTGCTATGGTTGAGGTTCATAGGATGTGACAGAAGAGCTGAGTGGCTCTGGAAGGTAGGCCTGGCTGATTCTTAATATCTTTATTGTTTGTAGTAGGAAAAGGTTGAGTGTGACACTGGTGAGTTTTATTCCACACAGTGTTGTGATTAGAAATTGCTCTTTATGAATGGTAATAAGATTATTGGCAGTATGTGGATCATCAGTAAGACAAAAAAGGAAAAATACAGTCCTTAGAGCTGTACTTAGAGCTGTACTTAGTACTGTACTAGGATTTCTTAGCCACCTGACCTTGGGCAAGTTACTTAGAATTTTCTGAATCTTAATTTCCACGTCTCTAAAAGCAGGATAATACCACCTACTTCCTAGAGTCATTGTCAGTATTATGTGAGGGAACTTATGTGAAGGTCTTAACACTATGCCTAGCACAAGATAGACACTAAGAAAAAAATTTCTGTTTGTGTATTATTAATATAGCTTTGAGTAAATTATATGCTTGTTTACACTTTGCATTTTGCTTTTGAACAGGTTTTCCTGGTGACTTGTTCAGATTCTTTTATTTTTCTGGCCACATCTACCACATGTGGAAGTTCTAAGCCAGGGATTGAACCTGCACAACAGCAGTGACAACACTGGATCCTTTTCCTGCTGAGCCACCAGGGAACTCCCAGATTCATTTTTAGCTGGTTTAGATGTGTCTTTGTGTATGCCCACCTAGGGTTGTCTTTTGAGCATGATTCAGGTCAGTCTGGTGTGAGTTCAAGACCAGAGGACAGCCAAGAATATCAGATGTTGATGTATGTGTATTTCTAAATGCATTCTTAAATTAAACATCAGTAAGTTTCTTTTGTTCTTTGCTCCTGTCTCTTGGTCTTTCTTTTAGCACACCTAATCAGAGGTGACATAGGTATTGTAATTCCTCCCTTTCCTGCTTCAGTGTTCACCTCCTCAGCTCCAGCTACTTCTTAAACCTTTTTCTTTTCACCACAGAGGGAGTGTATTTTTTCCAAGCTCCTGTGCTCTGCAGTGATCCTCATCAGTAGTTTATCAAAAACAATTAGACTATGGATGGAGTTCCCATCGTGGCACAGTGGAAACAAATCCGACTAGGAACCATGAGGTTTTGGGTTTGATCCCTGGCCTCGCTCAGTGGGTTAAGGATCCGGCATTGCCATGAGCTGTGGTGTAGGTCAAAGACGAGACTCGGATCTGGGGTTGCTATGGCTGTGGTGTAGTTCGGCAGCTGTAGCTCCGATTGGACCCCTAGCCTGGGAACCTCCATATGCTGTGGGGGCGGCCCTAGAAAAGACAAAAAAAAAAAAAAAAAGACAAAAAAAATTAGACCATGGAAAGGTCCCCTTTCTTTATGAACTGAATCTAGACTAAGGAGTAAGGAATGCAGAGTTTTTTAATTTCATCTCCCCAGCTGGACCATCTTAGTATGACAGGACAGATGAAAAGTTTTTTAATCTCCTCTTGTTGGCTTTTCTTTCACATCTTTTTGGGGGAGGTAAGGGCACATGAAAATTAAGTAAGTGTTGATAACATTGTGATGAAAGCAACTGTATTCATTCAGGCCAGTGATCAACTGAGAGTTGACCAACTTTTGTTACTACCATCTAGGATCTAAATTCTCTCTATTGAAAGGTAAAGACTCTTAGGATGAAGGGTAGTGAGGTGTAATTTTATTACTGTGTTTTTAATGAAATCTAGAGTTCTTTGTTGAATGGGGGGTGGGGTAGGGAGGGGAAAAGGAAATATGTTGAAAGAGGCGTAACTTTGTTCCTTATTACTGTATGTGCTTGATGAAAATCCGCTCCCATCACCACCACTATCAGGAAGGGTTTCACATTTTATGCTCCAGGTAACACCTATGTATACAGTAAATCAATGGTTGTAGTCTCTAGACCATAACCGTAAAATTCTCTTATTTCTTAAGATATTTTATATATCAGGATGTTGCATGAGAATTGTTGCATCTTATTAGGAAGTATTTCCCATCGTGGATGCAGTGGGAGTCTAGGTATATTTGTGACCTTAGTTCCCACCACCAACCTGACAGGGCATTTTATACAGCAGTCTATTAAATGTATAAGAATCAGTCTCAGCGCTGTGGTCCTTAGTGTTGACTAGGATCAACCTAAGACAGAAGCTTGTACTCAGAGCTAAAATAAATGTCTTTTTGTTGCCAGTTTAAAACAATACTGGTGTTTCAAAAGCAAACGGACTAGTAGAAGACATTCTATAGTCGTGTGCCTTCTTGTGGGAGACTGAGATCTTCAGTGTTTTGCGCTCTAGGTCCTGTTTTCTGTCAGGTGAGTTACCGGCTTTAAAATCATGAACTGACTGGTTGAACTTTGTTTTCAGTAGATAGATTTATTTCTGGATTATATCTACTTTAGAAAAGTTATTCTAAACATGTCTAGGAAATGTCTCGGTTATAAAAGAGTTATCCAAACAGAGCTTTTTATTACATCACGTTGGTGTTAGAGTTAGTTTTAAGATTGAATTAGCTTTTTTTCCCTTTTTTTTTTTTTTAAAAGCAGATTATCATGAGCCAAGATAATCTCTTACTTACCCTCATCCATTTGGAACCCAGGCAACTGAAAGAGTTGAATGAATAGTCACGGAGGTAGTGACTATGTATATTTTAGTTTCAGAGCCAAACACCAGTGAATTTAGATTAGCTTTACGTAATATTGAAGGCTTTTTTGTCTTTCATTTTCATGAATTTACCCAAGAAACTTTATCACTGTTAAAATTGGTCAGAAAAAATGTGCCACTGGAGTTCCCATTGAGGCTCATTGGCTTCAAAATGCGAAATAGCATCCTTGAGGATGTGGGTTCAATCCCTGGCCTTGCTCAGTGGGTTAAGGATCCAGCGTTACCAAGAGCTGTGGTGTAGGTCACAGGCGCAGCTCGGATCTGGTGTGGCTGTGGTGTAGGCCGGCAGCTGCGGCTCTGATTCAGTCCTTAGCCCAGAAACTTGCATGTGCCTTAGGGGCAGCCCTTAGAAAAGAAAAAGGTGCTACCTGTTCTTGTTTACTGATTCAGTTATTCTTGGAGCGAGAAGAAAGTCCTTGAAAGGTCTTTAAAAATGAGAGTGTGATCAATTGGTCACTTCTTTATAGCAGTCTTTTATCTCTGCCTCTGCAGGACATAGTTTCTGGGCCAGAAGCCCAATTTCTTAAATACTACCTTAACGCCACGAATGTGTATGCCAAAGATAAACTAATGAATTTATGCTGCTCTGAGTTTGCAAATAGGGCATGGTGAGTGATCAATTTGTCAAAGGTTAGTGAAATGTATTATCTAATGGATTGGGTTATTGCAGAAATTTTCGTTGTTTTACCCAAGAGGTTAGATATTTGCTCTTATCCTCCAAGGATACTATTTGAGGAGGTCTGTGTAAAGCATCCATGCTTGCCTTACATGTCGTTTTTTTTTGTTTGTTTGTTTCTGGTTTTTCTTAGCCATCTAGGAAGCTACTCTAGGATATACCTCTAGCGGTAGCCAAGGCTGTATTCTTCTAGTGTACTTTAAACATTGCCACATTAGCAGGCATGTGTTACCCTTACTTGGGACCCACATTATACTCTGTCCTCTGGTCTAGTGCACATAGGAGGGAACTTCTTGATGTTTTTAGCCTCTCTGTTATTGTTTTATTGTAAGTTGTACCTTTGGAGCATCACCCTTTCATCTCTCTAGTGCCCTTTACAACGATTTAAGAAAAATTTGAAATATAAATGGAAAAAACTGGTAATAGAGACTGGATTCTGGTGTAAAGATAAATCATAGTAGAAACACAATGGAATTTCCCTAGAAATGGGTTTTCCTTAAAATCATTTAAATCAAGATGAATAGGCTTAAATGTTATTATAAAATGTTCCCTAGCTCTGCTGCTGGAGACAGCAGTTAAGGGTTAGTGTGCATTCCTAACACGGTCTGAAATACTCTTAGTAGAATTCAAGTCAATAAACTATAAATGCAGGTCTTAAAGAGAGGGAGACTTAGTTTTGGGCTCTGGGGTATATTGCTTTACCTCAGTTAATAGAACACGAATGTGCTCAAAAGAAGATTTTAACAGAGTTCTCTGAATTCTTTTAAAAGGCCACTGAGAGCAGGTAAGCAAAAGTCATAGACTTGGAACTGTGTCCTAATTTGTGTACAGTGTTTGGAGGATCATTGTTGAGTGTCAAGAAGCCCAGGCTTCTCTAACCAATATGGAACCAGAGATGAGAAGCTGGAAAAATAATGTAAGTGCCTCTTGTGTACAGACAGCCAGTTGCAAATGTGTTTAATCCTCACACTAACTCCTTCAGGGTAATAGTATTAATCCCATTTTATAAATGAAGAAACAAAGGTAGGTGGTAGAAGTGGAATTCAAGCCTAGTTCTGACTGACCCTAAAGCCCTTTTCTTTTTTGTTATACTATATGTTGTCTTTAAAAAAAAGTCTCTTCAGTGCCAAGTGATGAAACAGATTGAGCTAAAAGGTAGAATTCAATATTTCTTATAAAAGTGTATTTAAAGTGCAAAAGGTTTGTTCAAATGACAATATGAATGAAAACATTTTTGAAGTGTTTAAACATGGGTCTCAGGTTATGATTAATTGGTAGCCTGATAAGTTTTTTAAGGAAATAATTTTAATGGACTTAACTAAACTGAAGAGATAGCTGAATCCTTTTATTTTATGATTATTGAATAGGAAGAAAACCAGCATTCTCACTTACTTCTTAAGGTAATTCCATGGGTCAAACCATGAACCATCCCACCTTTCTTGAAACCTTTTCATCTCTTGACTTCAAGGCATTTAAAACTTATTATTCCTTCTACTTCCCTGAGCATTTCTCTGTATCCCTCTTTCTATTTCCTAAAGGTAGGAATTCTCCAAGATTTTTTCCTTTCTTGAGTCTTTATTTTTTTTGGGGGGGGGAGTATAATTCACAAAGTATTTGATTTTGAAGCTTCTTTGTACAAATAATTCTCAAGCCTGTATCTGGCCCTAATTTATTTCTCAAATTTTGGACCTGCATTGATTTTCCACTACTTTCCTGACATGTCAACCTAGATTTTAAACATAAATCAAAATCAGATTCCTCTCTTTCCCCACTTGCCAGTCTCTCACTTTTGGCACTTAATTTCCTCTGGGCACCCAGATTCAAACTTGTCTTTTTTATTTTTTTGAGCTCATTGAGCCAAATAACTAGCAATTCTGCTTTTACAATGTTTCTCACATAGATTCCCTTCTTTTAATTTCCTCTGTCATCGGCCTAAGACAGGATATTATTGCTTCTTTAGAGACTGTGATAGATTTTTTTTTCTTTTCTTTTTATGCCCATACCTTCAGGATATGGAAGTTCCCCGGCTAGGGATACAGTCGGAGCTGCAGTTGCAGCCACAGCAATGTGGCATCCAAGCTGCATCTGCGAGCTCCACTGTACCTTGCAGCAATGCCAGATCTTTAACCCACTGAGTGAGACCAGGGATCGAACCTGCATCCTCATGGAGACTATGTTGGGTTCTTAACCTGTTGAGCTGCAATGGGAACGCCTGTGATAGCTTTTAAACTTGTTTCTCCTCCCTTTTCTTTCCATTTCAATCCATCTTATTATCCTTGACAAAATCTTCCTGATGCCTGTCACACACACCTTCTAATACTTAACCAATGAGCTATATCCCAGCATCTAGCCTAGCCAGACCAGACTACTGTTGTATTTTCTTGAACATAGCAGGTTTTTTGATCTTTTCATCCAATGGATTAGCTTCTTCAGTTCTACCCATTGAAATCCTATCCTTCCTTCAAAGTCCAGTTTATTTGTTAATTTTTTTTTTGGTATTTTAGGGCCACACCTGTGGCATATGGAAGTTCCAGGCTAGGAGTTGAATCAGAGCTGCAGCTGCTGGCCTACGCTACAGCCACAGCAACTCAGGATCTGAACCGTGCCTGTGACCTACATCGCAGCTCACGGCAATGCTCGATCCTTAACCCGCCTAGCGGAGCCAGGGATCAAACCTGCATCCTCATGGATACTGGTTGGTTTGTTACTGAGCCACAGTGGGAACTTCCCAAAGTCCAGTTTAAAAGCTAATTTCACCATGAAAGCTTTTCCTTTGTCCTGAAACTAAATATAATCCTTTACTCTGTTGAACTGCAGCAATGTCCTCTTAATCTTTTTTTTTAAATGATACTGACACTTGTATTTCTTATGTCATAGTTAGTTAGTCATATAGCTATTTTTTTCTAATTGATTTATTAGCTACAAAAGGGGTTGTGATGGCCTTGTATTTGTAGCTCACATATTACCTTTTACATTGTTGGTTTACTGCTATGTCTCGGTACAGATGGGCCACTGGGTGGTGCCAGAGGCCTATAGATAAACAAGGGAGGCTGGAGATGCTATACAGTTGGGTTACCCAGTGTTGTCAAATCTGCACAATAGTATTAAAGATTAATTTCCCTGATCCAGAAACATTCATAGTTTTGCTCCTCTGTCCAGTTTACTAGAGGAGACAGTATAGTATATTTAACTCCTCCAGAGAGTTACTTACTTGCTTACTAGTTACTTAGTTGCTTACTAGAGAGCAGCCCAGAGCTAAAAGGCCTGCCCTTTTATAAACATGTTTTATGCAGTATGAATTTCAGCTTCCTTCGGGTGGTCCTTTAAAATTTAGTGCCTGAGGTTCTTTTTCTGATTAATAAACCCTGTACTGTTAAAGTGGGGCTGGCAACAGGAGTTGGAAAAATTGGCTTGGAGAAGTGTTTATTGTAAAGTAGAAAAATAGTAAGGTAAGGAGAATGGATTTAAATTGAACCATTTCAGCTTGGAGGCAGAAATTGGGGATGGAGAAAGTAGGACTGGTTGATTCCAGATGGACTGTGGGGCCTCAGACTGAAAAGTAAATTTGTACTTTGGATGGAGATCAGCCCTGAACAGCTGTTCAGTTATGAGTGGTATGGGACATCTGCCCTCCCAAGAGGAACCAGGGATTGTGTGGCTCTCAGAGATCTATGTTACTAATAATTGAAGTAGTTTCTACGATCACCTTTTACTTCCAGAGGAAATTCTGAAACTTTGTCTTATTTTGGGCAGGGGGTGCATACCCATGGCACGTGGAAGTTCCTGGCTCAGGGATTGAATTTGAGCCACAGCAGTGACAGTGCTGAGTCCTTAACCGCTAGGCCACCAGGGGACTTCACCTTTGTTTCATTTAAATACGGGTATTGGGCACTTGAGTTGCAAAATGAGACATGTCAAACAAGACTGCTAGACTGATCTGAGAGAATGCTGGGATTATGTAACTCGTAAACTCACTGAGTATGAGTTCAGGTCTTAGTAGAGATATCAAGGACAGTGATATTATTTAGAAGTTGAAATGTCCATTGAACCTGAGGTAAGGTAGAGTTACCATACCAGTTTCCCTAGACTCCAAAGGAGTTAAAATGTACCCGAGAGAAATTTTAAAAATAAAAAGCATATGTGTACAAATTAATAGTACAACCACTAGAACTACTTTAAGCGTCTGATATTCTTAGTTGTCACCTAGACAGTAGGGTTGGAGACTTTGTATGAGTTGAGGATTCATCTTGCCTTTTTTTTTTTTTTTTTCTTATGGCCACACCCACGGCATATGGAAGTTCCTGGGCCAGCAATCAAATCCAAGTTGCAGTTGTGACCTATGCCACAGCTGTGGCAACAGCAGATCCTTAACCTGCTGTGCCACAGCAGGATCTCCCAAGATTCATCTTGCCTTTAATGTGGTTGCTGATAAGGCAGCTTTGTTTGCAGCAAAAATTCATCCATATTTTAATTTTTAAGCAGGAAGATCTGACATTTTGCTCTCATATATTGTGACCTATTAGTTAACTTGTATTAATAATCACAGCCTTGAGAGTTCCCATCATGGCACAGCAAAAATGAATCTGACTAGTGTGCATGAGGATTAGGGCTCTATCCCTGGCCTTGCTCAGTGGGTTGGGGATCCAGCATTCCCAGGAGCTGTGGTGTAGGTCACAGATGCAGCTCAGATCTGATGTTGTTGTAGTTGTGGTGTAGGCTGGCAGCTATAGCTGTGATTCAGCCCCCAGCCGGGGAACTTGAATATACTGCAGGTGTGGCCCTAAAAAACAAAAAACAAAAACAAGAACAAACAAAAAACACAGCCTTGAAATGCTGGTATTTTTGTTGTTATTTTGTTTTATATCCCAAATGTGTTTATTGGGATGGTTTCCCATTGATCTTGATTCAGGGTGTTTAGTGCTGCTTCCCTCTGAAGTAGCATCCTTCTGTAAGCCTTGCTTTTCCTTCTGAGGACTGTCAGAGAACAGTAGAGCAGCCAACACAAAAAACAACTGTTTGTGCATGGCTAGAGATGGTGGTTGTTTTATAGCATCCTGTCCATTTCACAACTATGAAATAGGAATTGGGACTCTGCACCAGATACCTCTTGTGTTTCCTCTTTCTTCCGAAGAGGAATGTAGGAGATCCTTTGTGAGAGGCATGTTCTTGTGGGGAGGTCATCACTGCCAGAAAGGGAGAATCTAATGTTTTTGTTTTTTTCCACTTTTTAGCACAGCACTCGTGGTATATGGAAGTTCCCAGGCCAGGGGTCAAATTAGAGCTACAGCTGCTGGCCTGTGCCCACAGCCACAGCAACACCAGATCCTAGCCTTATCTTCGGCCTACACCATACAGCTCACAGCAGTGCGGGATCCTTAACCCACTGAGCTGAGCCAGGGATCGAACCCACACCTTCATAGATACCAGTCGGGTTTGTTACCACTGAGCCACAATGGGAATTCCTAGTATTTTTAATTATTGGGTTTTTTATCTGTCATTTAACATGTTATGTGATTATTCCCCCAATTCCTAGCTCTCTTACTCTCTCTTCTGGCTAGATTGATTGATTACATGCAATAATACAATAAAATTTACCATTTGTTTCATGGACCCATTCCATGGATTCTAATAGATGCATAGTTATGTAACACCACCATGTGATGGAAGCATAGAACATTTTCATCTTTCTAAAGTTTTCGCATCCTATTTGTGGCTAGTTCCTTTTCCCCAAGTGCTAGCAGTGACTGATTTTCTCTCCCTATAATTTATCTTTTCCAGAGTGTCCTATAAATGGAATCCTATATCTATAGCTTCTTTGACTTAGCCTAATGCATTTGAGATCCATTCATGTTGCTGGGTATATCAGTAGTTCTTTCCTTTTATTGCTCAATAGTAGTCCATTGTGTGGTGGACCACAGTTTGTTTATCCATGACCTAGCTGAAAAATATGTTTCTAGTTTTTGATGAATCTGAGTAAAGCTGCTAAAACATTATGTTTAGATTTTTAGGTAGATATGTAGTTTCATTTTTCTTGAATACATATCTGGGTAGGATTCCTGGGTTGTATGGTTAAAAAGTGTTTTTTTAGGGCCACATCCATGGCATGTGGAGGTTCCCAGGCTAGGGGTCGAATCAGAGCCGTAGCTGCCGGTGTATGCCACAGCCACAGCAACAAAGGATTCGAGCCAAGTCTGTGACCTACACCACAGCTCACAGTAATGCCAGATCCTTAACCCACTGAGCAAGGCCAGAGGTCAAACCTGCATCCTGATGGATGTAGTCAGATTTGTTAACCGCTGAGCCGTGATGAGAACTCTTTACGTTTTTAATTTTGTAGAAAACTGCCAAACTCTTCCAAGTGACTACCAGTTTACCTTTTTTCCTAGCAGTGTATGAGAGTTTAGTTGCTTTACTCCTTGTTAGCACTTGATAAACTTTCATTATTATTTAAAATTTTTTTTTTTGGTCTTTTTTTTGTCTTTTGTTGTTGTTGTTGTTGTTGTTGCTATCTCTTGGGCCGCTTCCGCGACATATGGAGGTTCCCAGGCTAGGGGTTGAATTGGAGCTGTAGCCACCGGCCTACGCCAGAGCCACAGCAACGCGGGATCCGAGCCGTGTCTGCAACCTACACCACAGCTCACGGCAACGCTGGATCGTTAACCCACTGAGCAAGGGCAGGGACTGAACCCGCGACCTCATGGTTCCTAGTTGGATTCGTTAACCACTGCGCCACGACGGGAACTCCTATTTAAAATTTTTTAACTATTCTAGTACATATGTAGAGGATTCTCATTATGGTTTTAATTTGTATTTTTCCTAGTGACTAATGTTGATCATCTTTTTCAAGTGATTGTTATTTAGTTGTGAGGAATTTTAAATACATTCTGAGTGCTGTCGTTGAATATGTCTTTTGTAGATATTTTCTTTCAGTCCCTAGCTTGTCTTTTCATTTCATTTCATTGTCTCTTGAAGAGTAGATTTTTAATTTTGCTATGTCCAGCTAATTCATTTTTTTCTTTTATGGTTTGTGTTTTCTTTGCATTCTCTTTTAAGAAATAATTTGCTTAAACCAAAGTCACAAAGATTATCTGCTGTGCTTTCTTCTGAAAGTTATATTGTTTAACTTTTACATTAGGTCTGTGATCTATTTTGAGTTAGTTTTTGTATATTGTACAACATACAAGTTGAATTTCTTCTTTTTTTTTATTTTACATTTGGATGTCCTGTAGTTCTAATATACGTAGCTTCTTGTATAAATCTTTTGTCTATATTAGGAAAAGAAATCAGCCCCAGTGTGGCTTTAAACAAAGACATTTGGTATCTCTTCCACGAAGTACTCTTACATCCTGTATTAACTCCTGCTTAATTTTTAGCTAATATTTGGTTACGTATTTGGTTAAAAATTTAAGGCCCTTTTCTTATTAAGACAAAATTCTAGGTTACTGAAATTTCTTAGGTAAAATTAAAATGGCACTTGGATCTTTTTTTCCCCATCCCCCAATAAATAGTTTACTCTTTAACCTTCACTTTGGCAGGAGTTATGGTTATTTTTAGAGTACAGGCAGTAGAGCTAATCTAATTAAACTCCCCCAGCTACCTGGGGCAGTGAGCTCATCAGCTCTTCCAAGCTCAGATTGGTTTGCTCTGAACTGGATTTTACATGGAAATTGATGAAGGTAAAAAAGCAGTGGATTTGTTGGGAATGGAGTGCCCTAAAGAATAAAGAAGGTAATTTTAAGTTGAGTCAGATGTGGTCCTAACGTCAGGTTATAGAATAAGGTTATATTTTTTGGTGATAGAAGAAATTCTAGAGTGAGTCCTATACTTAAGACCTAAGGCATGGTCATAGCACCTTAGCCTGCTTTAATTTGGGCACTTACTCTGATTTCTGCCCTGGAGTTGAGATGGTTTTTAGTTTCTTCATTTGACAGATATTTATACAATAACAACTCATGCCCAAAGTAATTGTATTTTATCATTGTCATTTCTTGGCTTTTTAGAAAAGCATTCCTCCAAAATGGGAATGTGTGTATCCCAGGGGTATAGCAGATGATCCAGTGGTGTATAGGAATGTTGAAAATTTTTAAATTTTTTCTGGAAAAATTAAGCCTAATGTTTAATATAAATTGATTAAATGTGTGTGTACGTACACACATAATAAGAGTTCATGCTCAGTTTTCACTGATGGAGGTTCATAGTCAGTTTGAGACCACTGTTCTAAGAAAGTTCTTCTGTAGAAGTTTTAACATATGATTTTTCCTAACTGTACCATCTCTGGAATTACAAATACTGTTTTACAAAAGAAGAAAATGAAGCCCAGAGAAGATCAAGCAGTACATCCAAGGTCACGTTACAAAGTTTGCTAATAACTTAGCTGGTACTAGAACTCTGGACTTTAAAGTTTCAGACTAGGACTAATTTTGCTAAACTCTGTAGCAGCTAAAATGTGACCTTTAGAACCTTTCTGCCTATCAGCTCAGTGATTAAACAGAGGTGACATATGTATTCACAGGTTTTAGCAATAAATTCTGTCAACTTTTTTCCTCTAAGATCCCTTCGTGCAAGAACCTTAAACCAGTTTCCCAAAAGATGAGCTCTGCAACCTCTGGGTATAGGCTGAACCTCATGGCTCTCCTTTTCCCACTTCTCAGAGCTAGGTAAGCATTAGGCATTTGGCTCCTCCTGCCCAGGAAATGTGTTTTCTGGAGCCATTATGAGTCTAAAGTTCAGGCAGTCTGGGTTTCTGTAGAAGATGATGAGATTTAGGTTTGAGAAAGTGTTCTCTGGAGCTGCTTAATACTTCCTCTCTGGGAGTGGATCATTGTGTGTTGGGAAGTATAGTGTGATTGACACTTTTGATTCTAGAGGTGAGAATACATCAGCTCTTTTCTCAGTTGACCATAAAGTATGTCTGTGACATTAGATTTTATTTTTTGTTTTTTGTTTTTTAGGGCCTCACCTGCAGCATATGGAAATTCCCAGGCTAGGAGTCCAGTCGGAGCTGTGGCTGCTAGCCTACACCACAGCCACAGCAACGAGGGATCCAAGCTTCGTCTGTGACCTTCACCACAGCTCACAGCAATGCCAGATCCTTAACCCACCGAGCCAGACCAGGGATGGAACCCTTTGTCCTCATGGATTCTAGTCGGGTTCATTACCACTGAGCCACAACGGGATCTCTGGCCTTAGTTTTTATTTTTTTTAATTTATTTATTTTTATTATTATATATTTTTTAGAGCCACACCTGCGGCATGTGGAAGTTCCCAGGCTAGGGGTTGAATTGGAGCTACAGCTGCTGGCCTGCACCACAGCCACAGCCACAGCAATGCCAGATCCGAGCCTTATCTGCAACCTACATCACAGCTCACGGTGATGCCGGATCCTTAACCCATTGAGCGAGGCCAGGGATCAAACCTGAAACCTCATGGTTCCTAGTCAGATTTGTTCCTGCTGTACCACAATGGGAACTCTTCTGATCTTGGTTTTTAATCTTAACAAAAGCAGTGCAATTGTTCTCCCTGCTTTATAAAACTTTTCCAACTAGTATAATTAATTTAAGCCCTAGCTGGAGAAGATATTGCTGAGTTACTAAAGAACATAAACAGGAACTACTGAGAGGAAAAAACAAGTGTTAGGTGCAGAATGCTGTACAAAAATACATCATTGAAGTAGGAGGAAGAAAACAGCCTGGTCTGCAAACAGCTCTTTTTTTCTCTATGTGGCTTCACAAATCTGTTTTCTTGTTGGCACTGTGTTTCATCATCACCCTTCTAGATATCCCTCCCTCAAGTTTAGCTTCAGTCCCTGCTTTTGCATTATTTCTACTCCTCCACTCTGGCCCACTACAAGCAAGCTTTGGGCAGCTGTCTCTTGGCAGAAGACACTTTTTTTCTGAAGCTACTTGGATTTCTGTAGCGGAAAGTAAGGGAGTAAGGATAAAGATGGGGCTGCTTCTGGGATAATTGTTATGGGAATGAAAGGGCTGTTGAAAGATTAGAGGCCAGTGTGCCTGGGTACAAGGACTGGAGTCATAATCATACTTTGTCTTTTACCAGTGCCTTTTGTCCAAGGCACTGAAAGAGCTTAACAAAATTCTGGTCTGAATAATATTATTCTTTGCTCTTTGGAATTTGCTCGAGGTGGGAGTGAGGCCTTGAAAAAATAATGAATGTATTATAGTGGTATAAAAGGAATAAAGCTAGGTACCCCAGTTCCTAGTTAAGGCTTTGTCAAACAGATACACCTGGTGAGAGTTGTTGGGACCAGGTGAAATAATGTTTGCCATTTTATAAAATGGTCTGAAATGGTTTAATGGAAATACTGCCCTTCTTCCTCCAGCTTTGCACATGGTGACTGACTTACTAGTCATAAGAGGGAAGAAAAAACCTTTTAGATTCTTTCTTAGAGGAAGGATGTTTCTGCATTCTAATTTGACTCTGCTTCTTATAATCCATGGTAAATATCTGTGCCTTTAAGTTTGAAGCTAGGCATCTGAGTGAACGTAAAGCTCAAGCTCTTACCACAAGAGCTCAGTTTCTCTGTCTCTTGTTTTATGTGTAAAATGATACTCAGAGTCTGACCCTCCTCTTCATATTGTGAAGACAACTATTTTATAAAGTTCATAGATACAAACGACTAGTATTTACAACAGAAGATTTTTGCCTAGAGGGCAGTGCTGAAGCTAGCTTTTTGTTTTGAATTGAGGTTCTCTGCTTACTTGCAGAATCTGTCACTTGATATATGCCTGCTCTTCCAGGATTTATTTCCATTCCCTTTTTCCCATCTGAAAAATTACTGCCAGTTCCTCAGGGTGTAAGGTAAAGAGATGGCAGTTGGCTTCCCAAAGATATGCCCTTTTATGGAATTTAGACATGGGGGCCAGTGGGACTGTCTGGCATAATTTTCAGCAGCTGAGAAGCTCTGTTGTACACACACAGAAAAGTCGTTTTTATAAAAGTGACAAAGGCTGTACACTGTTATATCTCCTGTTGCCTTTTATCATCTTTTCCAGGTTGTTTCCTAATTGTTTCATTTTCTTCATCTCCTGAATCCAGGCTGGCTACAGTAAACATCATTCAAGATGTCCAGCAAAGGGAGCAGCACAGATGGCAAAACAGACTTAGCTAATGGTAAGGGGCCAAAATGAAGGTGAAGCTATTTTTGCTCTGGACAGAGGTCCTCCTCCTCCTGCAAAGAAAGTAGAGAGATCTGGATTTTAGTGGAGAGAAGGAAATCTTTCCTAAGAGTGAATTCTTCCTGTGTTGTTTTGAGTATAGGAAACTACACAGAAAACACCTTGGACCACCTGGTACTTTTGCTCCTGTAACTTTCATTTGATTGTTTTCAGAAGAACAGTAATAGAGTTGTGCCTGTGAAAGGTCAAGTGGTTTGGAATTTTCAAAGGTTGCAAGAGTGGACAAAATCTAGGAGATGCTATTAATAATGGAGAAAAAGAAAATCTAGTTGGTGGTGGGACCAAGGGAGTTGTTGGGAAGGTATGGCTCCCTACGTCTAAGAAGAAGTTTCTTTTCTTTTTTTTTGTTTTCTGTTTTTTGTTTTTTGTTTTTGTTTTTGTTTTTCTAGGGCCGCACCCTTGGCATATGGAGGTTCCCAGGCTAGGGGTCCAATTGGAGCTGTAGCTGCTGGCCTATGCCACAGCTACAGCAACACGGGATCTGAGCCAAATCTGTGACCTACACCATAGCTTACAGCAACACTGGATCCTTAACCCACTGATCGAGGCCAGGGATCGAACCCGCAACCTCATGGTTCCTAGTCGAATTCGTTAACCACTGAGCCACGATGGGAACCCTGAGAAGTTTCTTTTCATGGTAGATCATAGTTCAATAGAGATATTAGATAAAAGATGAAATTAGAACCAACTGGAATTGGGGCTTTTTTTCTTTCTTTTCTCTTTCTTTTTTTTTAAAGGACTTGTGCTGCCAAATATTAAATCATTGAATCTGACAGATTTGAAGGCAGAATATCAAGATTCTGATAGAGTATAGCTACTACCTGGATTATTTGACCAAAACGTGTCAACTCTGAGCCAACTTCTAACTAAAGTAGATAAAGTCCTTCAAAATGGATGTAGTTGGGCAAAACAGAATCCAGCATATCTCAGCACCTTGTAGGTCAGGACCATTGGCTAAATTCTAGTTGATGTGATTGGTAGAGCAATAAAGTTGAGTAAAGGAAAGGGAGATTTTTCAACATGCTGTTTTATTGCTCCTTTGTTCTCCTTCTCTCTCTCTCTCTCTTTTTTTTTTTTTTTTTTTTTTTTGTCTTTTTAGGGCCATACTTGCGGCATGTGGAAATTCCCAGGCCAGGGGTCAAATTGGAGCTGCAACTGCCAGTACACCACAGCCATAGCAATGCCAGATTTGCAACCTCAGCTTGTGGCAACACGGCAGTGCCGGATCCATAACCCGCTGAGGAAGGCTAGGGATCGAACCCAAATCCTCATGGATACTAATCAGGTTTTAACTCACTGAGCCACAACAGGAACTCCCCTTTGTTCTTTTCTTTTTTTTTTTTTTTTTTTGTCTTTGTGCCTTTTCTAGGGCTGCTCCCGTGGCATATGGAGGTTCCCAGGCTAGGGGTCTAATCGGAGCTGTAGCGTCTGAGACCTACACCACAGCTCACGGCAAGGCCGGATCCTTAACCCATTGAGCAAAGCCAGAGACCGAACCCGCAACCTCATGGTTCCTAGTTGGATTTGTTAACCACTGTGCCACGATGGAAACTCCCTTTGTTCTTTTCTTAACAGTGCTGTTGGTTCATCTTTTGTAGAGGAGAGTGGCTTAGACTTTTCATTGGGCTTAGTTGAAGTGCACAGGACTCCAAAGGGGTTCAAGGTATACAGTTGATTGGGAGTTTGGCCGTTAACTTTATCAGGGATTGGCAAACTACGGCCTGCGGGCCAAATCCACAGGCCTGCAAGCTGCTGTTTTTGTAAAATTCATTGGAACTCAGTCATGCCGCACTTATTAAATAGTATTTATGGATTCTTTTGTGCTGCAGCAGTGGAGATGAATAGTTGTGCCATGTCCATGTGGCCCGTGAAGCCTAAATTCCCCCGCCCCATCATATGGAGTTAGTAGGCCAGGGATCAGATTCAAGCCGCATTTGCAACCTGCACTGCAGCTGTGGCAACACTCTAGCAGTGCAGATCCCTAACCTGCTGTGCCAGACTGGGGATTGAACTTGCATCCCAGCGTTCCAGAGACACCACTGATCCCATTGCACCACAGTAGGAACTCCCTAAGATTTTATTATCTGGCCATTTAGGAAAAATTTGCCAACCCCTAGCTACATCTTGGTCACTGACTGTTAAAAAGAGTCCTGTTACTGAGCTTATGATACGCTCTGGCCCTTTTCTTAATGTAGTAAGGCTCCCAACGTCATCTTAGTTTATCATAATTTTAACAATAAATTGTAGGAGTTTGTTTTTTTCCACCCCACAGAAGTGATTGGTGTGATAGTTTATCCTTTCTCACCACTCCCAATCTCAAACCCAGTTGCTTTTAGATAATCATAGTTACTAATCTTTCTCAGCATAATATAGCAGTCTCAGCAAATATAGTTGCTGCCCTTTTCCCCTTTTTTCCAGTTCCTATTCCTGTTGTTTTCACACTGTGTTCTTAGTTGAGGTGCTTTTTTGAAAAGAGCTGTTTATGTTTCCCAACCTTCTGTCACTATTTGAATGAAAGTGTATGTATTGTTTATCTGGTTTTTTTGTATTGGGCTTTGCCTAAGAGTTCATTGAAAAGAGGTTCCATTGCTTCAAAGATTTTTAGAAATTACTTCTCTAATCCAAATGACTAAGCAAGAAGATACTCTCACTTTAAATCCTTAAACATCAGTGTGACATTGAAGTCGACTCTGGTAGCTTATACCAGAGTCACACATAACTGGTCTGCCTTTACTTCTGGCAAGATAAAATTCTTAGTCATCTGAGGAGAAAGGAGTCCATGAGCAGTGTTTAAAATTCATTTTTCCTATTTGCATATCTTGACCTTAGTGCTTTTTTTCAGGACCGTACCTACCCATGGTGTATGGAGGTTCCCAGGTTAGGGGTCAAATCGAAGCTGTAGCTGCCAGAGCCACAGCAGTTCGGAATCCCAGCCGGGCCTGCAGCTTACACCACAGTTGACAGCAACGCTGGATCCTACACCTACTGAGTGAGGCTAGGGGTGGAACCCAGGTCCTCCTGGATACGAGTCGGGTTCATTGCTGCTGAGCCACAGAGGGAACTCCCTCTTGACCTTAGTTTTGATGTTGTGGTCCTGTCAGCTCTAGAACACTGCCAAAATGCTCATTGGAATATGGTCTGGCTGTTAGGAGAATTTGGTATCTAATTGTCGGAAATTATTTTACTCAAAGTGACCTAGTTATTTTGTAACTACCAATATGTCAGACCTAGAATATGATAAACTTTTCAGGTCCCACTATAGTAGTAGCCCTGCTTTAATCAATTTTATGTATGCTTCCTGATAAAACTTTATCTCAGTGGAATTCCTGTATCTAAAAATAGTATTAGAATTATTAAATTAATGAAAGAATACGTTTATTAACAAAAAGTAAGCAGGAACCTACTCAGATGGTCACAGTTTCTGCTTGTCCTTCCACTTCCTCTGGATTCTTAGTGTATTTTAAAGCCTGGGAGAAAGAAACTTTAGGATTTGAGAGGTGGGAGGTAGTGATGCTTTCTCGAAGTGAAAAATAGTCCAACTCTTGCTGAGGATGGCTGTTCTTTTTTCTTATATTCAGTTTAAGTGTATGTTAAAACTAATGGTTGCTCATCTAGCAAAACAGCCGAAGGTAGTAGTATCAGGCATACTAATTTTTTTTTGCCACTCTTGCAGCATGCACAAGTTCCCAGGCCAGGGATCAAAAGTCACCATGGCAGCAATCCAGGCCACTGTAGTGACAATGCTAGATCCTTAACTTGCTGTGCCACAAGAGAACTCCAGACGTATTTCTCTAAAATCTGCCAGTGCTTCTTGAGAATGTGTTATAATCTGTGGTTGTCCTTCAATTTGTTACTTGTTTGTGGACTTGGTCTTAATCTTTTCAAGTTTCCCCCTCAGAAGGTCCTTTTTTTTTCTTTTTAGGGCAAAACCTCACGGCATATGGAGGTTCCCAGTTCTCAGGCTGGGGGTTGAATCGGAGCTGCAACTGCCAGCCTATGCCACAGCCACAGCAAACGTGGGATCTGAGCTGTGTCTTCGACCTACACCACAGCTCATGCAATGCCAGATCCTCAACCCACTGAGCAGCACCAGGGATCGAACCTGTATCCTCATGGCTCTTAGTTGGGTTTGTTAACCGCTGAGCCATGAAGGGAATTCCAGAAGCTATTCTTTATAAATATTTGTAATGGAAACATTTTGACCAAAATTGGTTTCTGGGTCTTTTGATGTGATGATTATTTTTGACTAAGGAGGGGAAATTCTTCTGATCATTATCTTATTTCCTTATTTCCCCCCCCATCTACTCATTCCTCACTAACATGCAGGAAGCCTGTCTAGCAGTCCAGAGGAGATGTCTGGTGCTGAGGAAGGGAGAGAGACATCCTCAGGCATTGAAGTGGAGGCCTCAGACCTGAGCTTGAGCTTGACTGGGGATGATGGTGGCCCCAATCGCACCAGCACAGAAAGTCGAGGCACGGATACAGAGAGCTCAGGTGAAGACAAGGACTCTGACAGCATGGAGGACACTGGCCATTACTCCATCAATGATGAAAACCAAGTCCATGACCCCTCAGAGGAAGAGGAGGAGGAAGAAGAGGAGGAAGAAGAGCATCCTCGTCGCCGTGTACAGCGCAAGCGGGCCAATCGTGATCAGGACTCATCCGACGATGAGCGAGCCCTGGAGGACTGGGTAGCCTCAGAGACATCAGCCCTGCCCCGACCTCGCTGGCAAGCCCTTCCTGCTCTTCGGGAGCGGGAGCTGGGTTCAAGTGCCCGTTTTGTGTATGAGGCTTGTGGGGCAAGAGTCTTTGTGCAGCGTTTCCGTCTGCAGCATGGGCTTGAGGGCCATACTGGTTGTGTTAATACCCTGCACTTTAACCAGCGCGGCACCTGGCTGGCCAGTGGCAGCGATGACCTGAAAGTGGTGGTTTGGGACTGGGTGCGGCGACAGCCAGTATTGGACTTTGAGAGTGGCCACAAAAGCAATGTCTTCCAGGTGAGGCAAGGGAGCACATTGGCAGTTGGGAAAATCAGGCATGTGTTAGACAAACCTGAGCTGCTAACTGGAGTAGGAGTGGTAGCAAGTTGTGGTAGGAATTAGATATCAGGGCTTGGTCCTACTTTGGCCCCATAATGAGTTAGAGGAACTAAATACACTGAAAGACCCATGGCAGCCTTTTATTTCCTTGAGCACATAGAGTATTGCAAGCCTCATTATAATAGGGTGCTTGGAAATCGTTAGGAAGTTACTAAATGCCCTGCTTAGGAGGGATATAGTGTAAGAGCAGAGGTTTTTGAGCCAGACTACTTGAGTTTAAATCTTGGCCCAACTCCTTACTAGAGGTGTGATCTTGGGTACATTTATTTAATCTCTGTCTTCAGTTTCTTTAACTATATAATATGGGGCTAATAACACAGAGGGTTGTGATGGAGTTCCTGCTCTGGCACAGAGGGTGAAGAGTCCTACTGCAGTAGTTTGGGTCCCTGCAGAGGCCCGGATTTGGACCCTGACATGATGCAGTGGGTTAAAGGATCCAGCATTGCTGCAGCTGTGACTTGGATTCAGTTTTTGGCCCAGGAGCTTCCCTATGCCTCTGGTGTGGCCATTTAAAAAAAAAAAAAAAAGAGGGTTATGAGGATTAAATAACAATAGAAGCTAAGCAGTTAGAACCATGTCTGGTACTTAACAAACATTTGATAAATATTAGTTGACATTGTTATTCTCTGGAGGTTTTACTTATCAGCCCCATCTATCATATAGTCTAGCTATTTATCCCTAAGCATGGTTTCTTTCCTTCTCCAGTATCCCCTCTAGTTTCCTTTTTCTTTGTAGAAAATTTGTTTACTTTCTGAATCAAGGAAGATTTTTCTCTTTTTTTCCTTTTCTTTCCTAGTAGGTATAGTCTTAGTTTACCTGAGCACTTACCCTGTACCAGTTCAACCTTTTGGAATCAACAGAAGTGCTTTCTTATATCAGAAGTTTTTTTCTCTTCCTCTCCTTTATCCCTTGGACGAAATTGGACTTGAGCCAATTATAAAAGAGTAGGAGGTCTTAAGTTTCCAGCTATCGTGCAGCAACAGGGGGAGATTTGGGGTGGTCATCACACTTTTCCCTCTCAAATGTGCTTTTATTTCTCTTGTACTTTCTTTTATTCTTAATATCCCAGGCCAAGTTCCTTCCTAACAGTGGTGATTCTACCCTGGCCATGTGTGCCCGTGATGGGCAGGTTCGGGTAGCAGAGTTGTCTGCTACACAGTGCTGCAAGAATACGAAGCGTGTGGCACAGCACAAGGGAGCATCCCACAAAGTAAGTAAGCCCTGTCTGCGAAGATTGTGCAGTTCCGCTTCTCTGTGAGTCTCCGCCAAGGCCCTCCAGTCAGTATCTGTACATTGTGTCCCTTTGTTGGGGTCACCTGCCTCACTTCTTTCAGTCCTAAGATTTGTAGGTAAGATGGGAGAAAAAGCAGCTACCCTAAACTTCTCAGAAGGCATGTATTTGAGAGATGTCTATATCTTGCACATGGAGCATTCACCTGATGATACCTGACTCCCAAGCTGAGCCATAGTTGATTTGGAGATCCTTGAGGTCTCCAATGCCTTCCAAGCCTTTAAAATTTACTCTGTATTTAGAACATTTTAACAGCTCCAAGGTGCTAGCTGTTGACTTCTCATATGTGAGAGCTTCAACTTTTCTGCTCACAACTCTCAGTGCATAAACAGCACTATTTCTGGAAGCCTATTTAGAGCAGGAATATAGGCCAAATAGTCATGGCAGCCAGTGAGGAGCCAGCAACTGCCTTATCTCCAAGTAGGCACTGTTTTCTTTCACGCCATGGAAGGAGGATGATCCCCTCTGTTTACAACCCTAAGCAACTATATAGGTGGACCTGGAGTATGCTTTTCTTGCCCACATGGCTCAGGAAATATGAAAATTACCTATTTGATTCTTGAGACTACCCCCAACACAGTAGATAACTAATTTTTCGAACTAAGATGCGAGGAATAAAAGTTGGGTGCCATTTCTCCCCCATCCCTAGTATATGGAATTGATTTTGAGAATGAGCCCTAATGTCATTGTTTTCTTTTGGTATCACTCTTTATATATCCCTTGGGGACTTAGTTAAAAGAGAAAATCATCTGTCCTTTTGCCTTGTATAAAATAAACAAGCTGTAAATAATTCACATACAGAGTAAGAATTAATTTATTAAATTATCTTCTTTCCTGGGATTTTACAACAAAAGAGGTAGGCATTTCTCTGGCTGAGACTTTTTTTTTTTGCTTTTTAGGGCCACATCTGTGGCATATGGAGGTTCCCAGCTGCCAGCAATGCTGGATCCAAGCCACATCTGTGGCCTACACCACAGTCACGGCAACACCGATCCTTAACCCACTGAGCAAGGCCAGGAATCGAACCCACCACCTCATGGTTCCTAGTCAGATTCATTGCTGTTGCACCATGATGGGAACTCCAACTGTTCCTTTTTTCTCTTTCAGTTGGCCCTGGAACCAGACTCTCCCTGTACGTTCCTGTCTGCAGGTGAAGATGCAGTTGTCTTTACCATTGACCTTAGACAAGACCGGCCAGCTTCGTAAGTATAACATTAGTATTTTCTACAGAATTGAATCTCTTGGCCTTGAAAATATTCCATGTGTCCTAGGTAATAACTCTCTAGTTCATCAGAATAGTTCTTTTGTGGAAGTTCGACTGTGGCTCAGCAGAAACAAATCCAACTAAAAACCATGAGGATGCTGGTTCGATCCCTGGCCTCGCTCAGTGGGTTAAGGATCTGGTGTTGCCAGGAGCTGTGGTGTAGTTCCCAGACGTGTCTTGGGTCCCGCGTTGCTGTGGCTGTGGCTGTGGCTTAGGCCGGCAGCTGCAGTTCCCCTACCCTGGGAACTTCCACGTGCTGTGGGTATGGCCCTTAAAAAAAAGAATACCTCTTTTGTGATTATGATAAGCAGATTAAGGTTTAGGGGAATTCCTTCTTTGTTGTTGTCTGTTCTCAATAGTAAAATACTATTCAGCGTATCTTCACTTCTAATGAAGGAAGGGTTCAGTTATCTTCTTATGTGTGGGCTCTAATAACTGGATGTTCTTCCACTCTCCATTCACTTAGGTGACACTCAGCTTCCCCACAAGAAGCACATTACTGGCAGCTTAGAGATAGGCTCCTGTGTGGTTTTCAGTTCAATTATGTATAAAAACATAAAAATGAAATGATAAATCTTGAGCAAAAATATCAGTAGCTATAATAGAACTTTATCATATCACAGCTCATTTTTACATGAATCTGAGACTTATAGGAAAATTATATCTCTTTCACCTGTGTGATCCAGAAACAGCAAATCATCCTGTTTGGATCTAGCTCAGATCTTAACTTGGCACCACTAGTTGTGACTTACAACCTTTCCGAACCTCAGTTTCTTCAGCCTCACTGTGGGCATAATCAGTCAGTCTCATTCTCTCTCTTGAGAATTACTGATTACTGATACTTGAGCGTAGTGTCTGGCACTGTGGTTGGAACTGATTAAATTGCACTTACTAATTTTTTTGTTTCCTTTTTTCACTTTTATTGCTCTTACAGTGAACAAATACGTCTTGTTTTAAAAATTCAAATAATAAAGTATATGGACAAAATGTAAATGCTTCCTCATGTATACCTCCTCTGCCCCCCATTCTGGCTATTGATAACCATTGTTAAAAATTTTGAGTGCCTTTTCAGTAATTTTTCTAGACATTTATGTATCTTACTATGTATATATACACATATACACACACCCATGGGATAGTTGTATGTATATATAAACATATGCATATGTATGTTCCCATAATTTGCTTTTTTCACATTTTTATGTGTTTTGGAGATCTTTTTATGTTAAAACAAAAAGGCCCACCTACCTCATTTTTAACCATGACATATATTGGTGTACCACAGTTTAACCACTGTCTAGTTGATGGATTATCTAGATTATTTATTGTATCATTACTCTTTAAAATTATCTTAAATCTTATATATCAATACCAATATTGAGTAAGGGGTATCACTGATTTACATAGCAGATAAGTAAAATATAAATTAAGGAATATAATCTTAAGGCTGATTATTACTAGACTTTTAGAAAGATCAGTACAGAAAAAAATGTCTAGAAAATGGAGGAATTTAAAATACTGATTAAAGGATAGAAATATTTTGGGCTTGCAGAAACAAGTATAGGGGATAACCAGTAGAGAGGATATACTGGTTATTTATATAAAATTTCAAGAGGTTGAAGGTTGAGAGATAACGAGTGGATTTCTGTGAGAAAGGGAACAGGCCTGGGTACAAGGGATCTGCCTTCTAGTACTGGCCTACAGTTAGGTAGCTTTGAGAAAATCATTTAATCTCTTAAACTCAATGATTTTTGATATTTTCAGTTCTTTGGTTCTGTGATGATAATGGAACATTAGCAGGTTTTCCAGAGGTAGCAGAGGGCAATGATGGAAAAAGTGATGTGAGCTAGTTTGGTCTACTGTGGTAGAGAGTTGTGAAGTAGAATGAGATCTCATTGTGTGGATCAGTTTCAGAGGAAGAGTACTGTTAAGCAAGAAGAAATTGGGAATCTGGTTCAAGTAATGGGCAGAGCAAACGACTTGGGCACATTATTGAATGTGTAATGAAATGATGTAGGCAGAATATCTGGCTAAGAGTTGACCAGTGGATCTACATGCAAACAGTAGTAGACAGGATAGAAACTAAAAGGGTGAACATAGGAGAAACATAGATTAGGAGGCCCAAATTGTGGGTTTGGGAAATAAGAGACAGTGGGCCTTCAGAAAATTTTTGCTTTAGCGGTTGAATTGGTAGAAGACTGAAATGAGGTTGGAGAATTGAATGTGTGAAGGTCATGGAATTCTAGAACATGTATCCTTTTGTGTTAAGCTGGTGCCTGAACATCTGCTTATATCAGAGGCATTTTTGTGTGAAGTTGGCATAGGGGAATTTTTCGCTCTTGTATATCTCTGAAAGCTGAATCTCTGGAAGGTGATGATACTGGCTAACATCATAGGAAGAGGTGGATTTGACGCAGTGGGTGGGATATTCCCTTAACCAGTGGAAGCTGGTTTGAGATATTCAAAGGAATCCTTTGGTTTGATCTGTAATTGTTTTTCCCTTTTTCCTGGAACATACCTACTCATTAAAAAACAGTAAATTTTAAGGCAAAATTTGGTAATTTTTTTTTTTTTTTTTTGCCTTTTTGCCTTTTTGCTATTTCTTTGGGCCGCTCCCTCGGCATATGGAGGTTCCCAGGCTAGGGGTCGAATCGGAGCTGTAGCCACTGGCCTACGCCAGAGCCACAGCAACGCGGGATCCAAGCCGCGTCTGCAACCTACACCACAGCTCACGGCAACTCTGGATCGTTAACCCACTGAGCAAGGGCAGGGACCGAACCCGCAACCTCATGGTTCCTAGTCGGATTCGTTAACCACTGTGCTACAACGGGAACTCCAAAATTTGGTAATTTTTAAAATGATTTTTATTTTTTTCCATCATAGCTGGTTTACAGTGTTCTGTCAGCAAGGGGACCCAGTCGCACATACATTCCTTTTTCTCACATTATCATGCTCCACCATAAATGACTATAGTTCTCAGTGCTATACACCAGGATCTCATTGCATATCCATTCCAAAGGCAAAAATTTGGTAAATTTGTTTTATATGGTTTTGTCTGCTACCTTTCTCTGGTGTGAATTTTTTTTTCCTACTGCTATCATTAATCATTTTAATAGCACCTCTGCATTTTCCCCAGAGAGCTCAAGGTACTCTGTGCATTTTTCCCTTAGGAGAGAGAAATGTTTGTTTTAGGTAAATAAATGGAGGCATAGGAAGATTGAGCTCTTTTTCAGGATGAGATGACAGTGGAGCCAGTACGTCATAATCTCTCCCCTCAGTTTCATTTTGCTTTTGCATGGTAACCTTTATGTTCGTCTGACCATCCCCTCTAAAAATCCATGTTAGAGCTACCTCTTCTCCATTGCAAGTTTTGTTCCTGAAACTCTTGATTTGTTTCCTGTATTTTTGGTTGTTTTGTTTTGTTTTGTTTTTTCCTTTTTGCCTTTTTCTGGGGCTGCTCCCTTGGCATATCGAGGTTTCCAGGCTAGGGGTTGAATCGGAGCTGCAGCCACCAGCCTACGCCAGAGCCACAGCAACTCGGGATCCAAGCCGCGTCTGCAACCTACACCACAGCTCACGGCAACGCCAGATCATTAACCCACTGAGCAAGGGCAGGGATCGAACCCGCAACCTCATGGTTCCTAGTCGGATTCATTAACCACTGTGCCATGACGGGAACTCCTATTTTTGTAGTTTTGAGGGTTGGGTATGTGATACATATGTGCTTCCCCTAATAACATTTATTTCTAATGGCCTCTATACGCTGTTCTTTTAATGGAAGGCTGCAGAGTTTTTAAAATTAAATAAAAGTTCTCCTGTTTGTCTAGAGTGGTCTAAGATAGAGTGCCTTTCACCATGCAGAGAGGATACTAACCTCATTTACAAACAACCTCGTCATAGTTAATTTCTTTCATTTTCTATAAGCATCAGAAATGAGTAAAACTTAGAAATAAAAATGAAAGCTGAAGTCCAGCTCCTTCCTTTCCTGTGTTCCTTTTCCTATAAATGTACTAATCTTTATGATGTTATATTTGGTTGGATACTTAGATCTGGGAAGAGTATTCGTAGTACTACACTTAAAGTGGGACAAATTACAGCTCTTTGGCCAGAATCTTCTGGCTAAAGCTCTGAAATTTTATAAGGTTTCCTCAGAGTCCCATGCCCTCTTACAGTCATCTTTTTTTGTGTTACAACCAGAAGAGTAATTTTTTTTTTTTTTCTCTTTAGGGCCACACCCAAGGCATATGGCGGTTTCCAGGCCTAGGGGTCTAATCGGAACTACAGCTGCCGGCCACAGCAGCGCAGGATCTGAGCCAAGTCTACGACCTCTATCCCAGCTCACGGCAATGCTGGATCCTAACCCACTGAGCGAGGGGAAGGATCAAACCTGAAACCTCATGGCTCCTGGTTGGATTTGTTTCCACTTCGCCACAACGGGAACTTCCCCCAGAAGAGTAATTTAGAAATGATTTTCTAGCCTTAAAAGCCACTGTCTTCATAAGAATCTCCTAATTTGCTTCAGATAAGGAAGAACTAATATGTTTTCCTTTGGATTAATTGTTGCTTGTTAATATTCTTTTCTTTCTTTTTTAAATGGCCGCATCTGTGGCAGACTTATGGAAGTTCACAGGCTAGGGGTCGAATCGGAGCTGCCGCTGCCAGCCATAGCTCATGGTAACACCAGATCCTTAACCCACTGAGTAAGGCCAGGAATCAGACCTGAGTCCTCATGGATACACTAGTCCTCATGGATGCTAGTCGTGTTTGTTGCCAATGAGTCACAACTGTAACTCCTGCTTGTCAATTTTCATTGTGGTTTTTTTTTTTTTTTTTTGCTGTACTTGGAAAGTTCGCATTGGAAAATTCCTGGTCCAGGGATTGAACCTGAACCATAGCAGTGACAAAGCTGAGTTCTCATCCGCTAAGCCACCCTCATTGTGGTTTTTTGTTTTTTTGTTGTTTTTTTTTTGTCTTTTTGCCTTTTCTAGGGCTGCACCCGCAGCATACGGAAGTTCCTAGGCTAGGGGTCTAATTGGAGCTGTAGCTGCTGCCCTACACCAGAGCCACAGCAGCGTGGGATCCAAGCTGCATCTAAGACCTACACCACAGCTCATGGCAATGCCGGATCCATAACCCACTGAATGAGGCCAGGGATCAAACCCTCAACCTCATGGTTCCTAGTTGGATTCGTTAACCACTGAGCCACAATGGGAACTCCTACATTTTTAAGGCTGGGTTTTAAGTGAACACTTTTCTGGAATCTGGGAGATAGATTCTAACCTTCAGGTTTCTCTGTCCACTCTTTCTGTCATTCATCCTTCCCTCCCTCTGCTCCCAGATGATTGGGAAAGATGAATTTATAAGTAAAGGAGGGGATGATGTGGGTAATATTGTCTGTTCTTGAAGAATACCAGAAAATGACTATACTACATGTTTTTTCTATCTCCAAAGGAGTAGCATTTATTAAATAGACATGGAGGTGGGTTTTGGTTTTTTTGTGTTCCAATGTACAAACAAACAAAACCACTTTTTTCTTTCTTTTCAAGTGAGAATCTGTTTGATTTCTTATTCACTGTCTATATTACTCTTTCTGTTCTCATTTGCCATGACCATCTGGGTCTTTTGGAGACTATAACTTTTATACTTTTCTACTCTTGAAGGAAATTGGTGGTGACAAAAGAAAAGGAGAAGAAAGTGGGGCTGTATACAATCTATGTGAATCCCGCCAATACACATCAGTTTGCAGTGGGTGGACGAGATCAGTTTGTAAGGTGAGTTTTTGCCTCTTTTGTGTCTTTGAGAGTTTGAGACTGTGATGCATTGTGTACTACCAGCTGTCCCTTATGGAAAGGTAGCAATTGCTTAGGAATCCATTAACCACAATCTTTAATTTTTTGCCATCTTCCAAAGAATTTAAACATTGTCTTACGTATTCTTTTCTCTAATGTAATGAATGATCTCTGAGGGATGGCTTAACATGTTGTAGAGATTATTAAGTGTTGAGAAGTTTGACAAAATGACCAAGGTCCCCACTTAGCAGCTAAGACATAAACCCAGGTTTACTAGCAAGCACTCTACTAGTAAATATTTTCCACCATTTTTCATAAATAAATTAACATATGTACTAGAAATTTTGAGTGCTGGTCTCACATACAGAAATGGTTTGACTCAGGAGTACTCAGTGTGAACTTGGGTCTTGGCTTCCACTGTCACAAACCACTTTACTTTATCTTAGTGATACCTTTGTAACACTGTCTGTTGAGTCATAGCCTAAGGAAAACAGAGCTAGTGGATTCAGTCCCCATGTGTACCAGTTAGTTTCCTTCTGGCTTTTTGTCAAATTGTATCCCATCCATTTGGCCTATTTTGACTGTATTTCTTTGGTTGCCAAGAGATCATCAGTTTGAAAGGGAGAAAGGAGAGGATCACTAGAAAAATGAATGACTTGTTTTCCTTGATGGTGGGTGAAAAGCATTATCTTCTTCTTAAAATGAGAGCATGTTTTTACAACTATATTCTGTAATTTTATTAATAAAAATCACAGGGATAGACCAAGTTTTTAGAAATGCTTGAGAGAGGACCTTAATTTGTTGAAGAATCCTGCCACAAGAGAATTGGGCAACTTTGTTACTCTCTTCTTTCCCCTTTTCCCTTGCCCTGTAAATTCTTTTCATCTGTTGACTAACAGCAGATGTGTAGCAGTAGATTTTCTTTTGTGTTTTTATTTTTAAGATAAGAAGCTGTTGATCAAAAAGAGTTGTAGTTGTCAGAACTTTCAGGTGCTGCCTCCTTTAAATTGAGCATTTACTGAAATTTCTAATTTGGATTTCCTGCTTAGAGCTCTGGATTCATTGAAGAGTCTTTTTGTCTCTAGATAATTCAGCCGCTAGGACCTTGATTTTGGAGGACAGTGGAGTTGTGTTGAGAACTTCAGTTGGTAACACCTTTTTCCAAAGCTAGTTTAGGATTAACAGGGTTAGAGTTGGGTAGAGATTAATTAGTTTTAGCATTTCAGTACAAGGAGAAGTACTCAGATCTGTCTCTTATCAGCCTCAATGTCTTCATCCAAATTCTCAGCATATAATAGCCTATTTGCTCGACAGAAACATGTGTAGATTTTGAGACACACTGATCCCGTATGAGCAGATGCCCCTCTAGTACCCCACCTCTTCTCTGATCATCCTCAGTTTCTCTGGCACCTCTTCAGTTCAGCCATTTGAATATTTTGGATGTCCCTCTTTCTGATGCTTTATTTGACAGAACTCTAGGCTCACCTTTTCAGTACAAATTTGAAAATTTTTTTTGCTGAATATTTTATAACACCATTAGCTTTTACTCCTAACCTGAAGGAATTCCTTTAAGGGAATACGGAGAAACAGTATACTCATCCTCAAAACTTTTTCATCATAAATACTGAATTTTAGTTTAGGATTGAGAAGAAGCATTTAAGGGAAGCTTTAAAGAGTCATGCGTATTGAAATATGACCCCAAAAGGGGGGCAGGGAGAAAAAAAAAGGTAGGCAAGTAGAGGGTGGTATAGATATGAGTTTCTGCTACCCAATCCTATTTGGGTTGGTTTAAGAATTTTCAGAAGTGGGAGGTTCTTGTTGCGGCTCAGTGGGTTAAGAACACAACATAACTGTCCATGAGGATTTGGGTTTGATCAGTGGGTTAAGAATCCAGTGTTACAGTGAGCTATGCCATAGGTTGCAGATGCGGCCCAGATCTGGCATTATTGTGGCTGTGGTGTAAGGCTGCAGCTGCAGCTCCGATTTGACCCCTAGTCTGGGAACTTCTTTATGCTGCAGGTATGGCCTTAAAAAGAAAAAAAAAAGCTCACAGGAGTGAAGAAAAGGAGAATGTATCAGATGGATGAATCCAATGATTTGGCAGTGTGGTTGGTTGACATGTAAATTTATTGCTGAAGGATTTAGTATAGGTATTAGTTTATAAAACACAATCAAATAAAGAGGCCCTTTGCTCCCCTGTCTTTATCAGCAAGTGATAAAGAGAGAACTGAGAGAAGACTAGACTAAAGTTAGGTCGGGGGAATCGGAGGTGAGGAGGGAAGAGAGAGAGACTTATGGTAACAAGTTAGTGGGCACCTGGAGTCCTGTGGAAAGAGTTGCAGTAAGAATGTTGAGACAGTGCAGAGACCATTCCTTATTTGATTTAAAATGTCAAGGGCATAGGAAGATTCAGTATTGTGGAGATGTCAGTTCTTCCCACCTTGATTTATTGATTCAGTGAAATATAATCAAAACTCCCAGTAAGTTATTTTATGGGTATTGGCAAACTAATTCTAAAGTTTGTGTGGAGAGACCAAAGTACCAAATAGCCAGCACAATATCGAATGAGAAGAACAAAGTTGAAAGACTGACACTATTCAACTTCAAGACTTACTGTAAAGCTGCAGTAATTCAGACAGCATTGTACTGGTGAAATAGACAAATAGATCAATAGAACAGAATAGAGAACCCATAAATAGACCACTATTAATGTAGTCAAATTATCTTTGGCAAGGAAGCAAAAGCAATAGATGGAGAGAAGATAGTCTCTTCAATATATGGTGCTGAAACAACTGGACATCACATGTAAAAAAATGGATCTAGACATAGACCTTAACCCCCTTCACAAAAATTAACTCAAAATGGATCATAGAGTTGCTGTTGTGGCTCAGTGGTAACGAACCCAACTAGTATCCATGAGGATGTGGGTTCGATCCCTGGCCCCACTTAGTGGGTTAAGGATCCAATGTTGCCGTGAGCTGTGGTGTAGGTTGCAGACACGGCGCGGATCTGGCATTGCTGTGGCTCTGGAGTAGGCCAGCAGCAACAGCTCTAATTAGACCCCTAGCCTGGGAACCTCCATATGCCGTGAGTGTGGCCCTAAAAAAGGATAAAAGACCAAAAAAAAAAAAAAAGGCCAAAAACCTTAACACATATCTCACTGAAGAAGATAAGATGTGAAAAGATGGTCCACACCATATGTCATTAGGAAAATGCATATTAAAACAACAGTGGGGATACCACTATACACCTATTAGAATGAAATCTGGAACACTGACAATACCAAATGCTTGTTGAGTACTTTGGAGCAACAGGAATTCTCATATTTGCTGGTCAAAAAAAATGATAGAGTCGGAGTTCCCATCATGGCTCAGTGGTTAACAAATCCGACTAGGAACTGTGAGGTTGCGGGTTCGATCCCTGGCCTTGCTCAGTGGGTTAAGGATCCGGCATTGTTGTGAGCTGTGGTGTAGGTTGCAGACACGGCTCGGATCCTGAGTTGCTGTGGCTCTGGCGTAGGCTGGCAGCTACAGCTCCGATTCAACTCCTAGCCTGGGAAACTCCATATGCCATAGGAGTGGCCGTAGAAAAGGCAAAAAGACCAAAAAAAAAGATAGAGTCACTTTGGAAGATAGTTGACATTTCTCCAAAACTAAGCACACTTGTACCATACAATCTAGCGGTCAGGCTCCTTGGTATTTACCCAAAGGAACTGAAGACATGTCCACACAGAAACCTGTATGTGGATATTTATAGCAGTTTTATTCATAGTGCCAAAATATGGAAGCAACCAAGATGTCCGTCAGTGGGTGAATAGATAGATAAATAGTGGTACAGCCAGACAACAGAATTTTACTTACCACTAAAAAGAAATGAGCTATCAAGTCATGAAAAGACATGGAGGAACCTTAAACACATATTACTGAGTTTAAAAAAAAAAGCCAATCTGAAAAGGCTGCCTACTATATGCTTTCAACAATAGGACATTCTGAAAAAGGCAAAACTATGGAAACAAACAAAAGAACATCAGTAGAGCCGCAGGTGGAGTGGGGTAGGAGAAAGAAATAGGCAGAGCACAGTATTTTTAGGGCAGTGAAAGTACTCTAAGATATTATAACGATGGATATATATCATTATTCATTTGTTCAAACCTATAGAATGTACAGAAGTAACCCTCAGGTAAGCTATAGGCTTTGGGTGATTATATGTCATTGTAGGTTCATCCTTGGTTTAAAGAAAAAAAAAAAGCTCCGTTTTGGTGAGTGATTTCGATAATGGGAGAGGCTATGCACGCGTCAGGACAGAGAATGTATGGAAAACCTCTTTACTGCCTTCTCAGTTTTGTTGTAAACCTAAACCTGCTTTAAAAAATAAAGTCTTTAAAGTTAAAAAAGAAATTTTTTTTTTAATGTCAAGGCCTTGTCTTCTCAGATAATAGGGAAATATCTTTGTATTTCTCTTTGTATCACCACTGTCTAGCACAGGAGTTGGCACTGTAAACTCTGTTGCTGTGAGTAAAGTTTTGCTGGAACACAGACATGGCCATTTGTTTATATATATCCATGGCTACTTTTATGCTACAGTTGCAGAGTTTGGGAATTGTGACAGAGATTGGATGGCCTGCTAGCTTAAAATATTTACTGTTTTGCCATTTAAGTAAAAGTTTGCCAGCCCCTAGTCTCAAGCATTGTATCTGGAATACAGTAGATTCTTAATAAATATTTCTGAAAGAAAGGGGAAAGTAGGTAAGGATTTCCTCATAAAGAAGAGGGACAAAGAGCATCAGATACTGAGGATCACAGAATGGTCCATACATCAAAATATTGAATACTTAAATTTTGTTTACAAATTTGATGACTTGTGAAGATAATGATGGTTTCGTGACATTTGGGAGCTCTTGATTTAGTAGGTTAGAGGAGAAAAAAATCTGATTATCTGCCATATTTGCTAAAGAGTAATAATTGATTGTACAGCAAGCAGTCTCCTGTTTTGTCTTTTTTTTTTTAATTGGTTCCATTTTAAAATAATTTATTGGCATTCCCATTGTGGCTCAACAGTAACAAACCTGACTAGTATCCACAAGGACTTGGGTTCAATCCCTGGCCTCAGTCGGTGGGTTAAGGATCCAGCATTGCTGTGAGCTGTGGTGTGGGTTGCAGACACAGTTGAATCTTACGTGGCTGTGAGGTAGGCAGGAAGCTACAGCTCCGATTCGACCTGCAGCTTGGGAACTTCCATATGCTGCAGGTGTGGCCCTAAAAAAAACCCAATAAAATAAAGTAAAAATAAAAAATACTTACTGGGTAATCTAATGGATTGTGGAGATACCAACATACATTGATTCATTCAGTTCTTTAATAAAGAATAAAAATATTAAGTAACTTCCCCGGTATTACTCATCTAATAAGTAGTAGAATTAGTGTTTGAACTCATCTCAGACTCCTTAAATATGGTAGAAACCTTTATGGTGGAACTATGCCATTCTTTTTTTTTTTTTGTCTTTTTAGGGCTGCACCCGCAGCATATGGAGGTTCCCAAGCTAGGGGTCTAATCGGAGCTATAGCTGCTGTCCTACACCATAGCCCCAGCAACACCAGATCTGAGCCGCTTCTGCAACCTACAGCACAGCTCATAGCAATGCCAGATCCTTAACCCACTGAGTGAGGCCAGAGATTGAACCCGCAACCTCATGGTTCCTAGTTGGATTTGTTTCTGCTGCGCCACGACGGGAACTCCAAACTATGCTATTCTTTCTCCCAGAGGAAATATCAAAGACAAATGGGAAATTGTATTTCAGGTGGAGGGAGCAATATGTGTAGAGTTAGTATAATAAGGTGTGATATGGTGTGTTCAAGGAAGCATAGCTTTTGGTTTTTTATATAATGTATAGGATCTTTGAGAAGTAGTAGGCAGCCATACTAAGTAGTTTGAACTTTATAGTAGAAAGTACAAAATCACTAAAGAGATTTAAGCAAGGAATTTCCATAAAAATTTTCATTTTAGACATAATTCTGGTGACAGTATGAGTAAGAAAAGCAGTTAGGAGGTTGCTGCAAATAATCTAGGCAGAAAATGACCAAGGGTGGAGATAGCAGATATAGTGAAATATACTCAGGGAGTCAAATTGACAGGGAAGAAATTAGATATACAGGAGAAAAAGGACTTGATTTCTGGTTTTGGCCACTTGAATTTAGGAAGGTATCATTAACAAAGATTTAGGGGAAAGGGTATGTCTAGAATGATCTTAGTTTAAGAAGGAGAATAATTTTACTTTGGGGCATTCCATTACAACATCCAGTTGGCATGTGGATATAAGTCTAGAGCTCAGAACAAGTGTGGGCTGGAGACACAGATTTAAGAGACAAACATCCACATATAAGTGGTAGTTAAAGCATCGGTACTGAAATTTGATCATCAAAAGAAAGTATAGAACAGAATTTTTCCTTCCTTTTGAGTCTCTAACCTTTTTGAGCATCTAAGGAGAACTATGATCCCTTCTCCCTGGAAAAATACACATAAGCAGTTTCTGGGCATTTGCAGGTACTTTAACTCTAGGTTAAAATTTCCTTATATAGAGTCAGAGGAGAACTTGAGACCAGACCTTCAAGGTACATCAGCCTTTAAGGTATAGACAGAGAAAGACAAGCTCATGTACAGCATTAAGGAGTGGTTGGACATAACAAAAGAAAGTGTTTCTAGGAAGGAGTAATGAACAATGTCCGGACCAGAGAGAAGGGCTTTTCTAAAAAAGTGTCTTGTTGGCACTGGTTGTTAGATTACTGATGACTAGCGAGAGAAGTTTCAGTAGTGAGTTGAAGACCAAAGCTAGATTGGAGTGGATGGAGAAATGAATAGGAGGTGAAGGAGTGAAAATATTGAATGCAGATTGCTCTTTTCAGTAATTTTACTGCAGGGAGAAGGATAGAAAAGAGTAGGAAAGGCCACTGGTAGGATTTTTAGAAAATGGGTAGATGGTGGCCATGTTCAAACAGGGTCCTTGAGGGGATGAGATTGAGAGCAGCTGTGGAGATATGAGGCTCTGAGATTGGAAGATGGGCAAAGACAGGGACTGAACCTGTCTTGTTTCTCTTCACTGTTATTTCCAGCACCTGGTGTAATAGTTGGCACCTAATATATGTGTCATAAATAGGTACATGAATGACTCAAGTTTGGATTGGAAAGATGAGAGAAGGTGAAGGTAGTTTGATGCTTCAGGGGAATGAAGAAAGGAGAGAGGGAGTCCTGAGGTGGTTTGTAATAGTTGTCGTGGGGAGAACTAGATGGAGAACTCACCCAAGAAAATTTTAAGAAGGGATTGAAGACCTACTGACTCACATGAAGCCTGGTCTCTATCCATGAGTAATAAACCCTATTGGAGAGGCAATGTACACACAAAAAGCTCTATAAAAATGTTATTTCAGTGCAAATAAATTATAAATGATGTAAAAAGCTAAGAGACTGTAAATCAATTATAATAAAAAAAATTTTTTTTTAAAAAGCTGGGAGAAGAGATAAGCTACTTCAAACTGATACAATTTAGGATTACTACTTGAAATGAGAAGTACCTGGATAAGAGTTTTGGTTTGGAAGCAGGGTGAGAGAAGATTTTTGAGAGGAGCATGAGTCAGAAGCTTAGTTGGGAAATGTCCTTTATCTGTCCTGGCATTCTGCCATTGAATTGCAACTCTTGAAGGGATGTTTTTAAGTTCTGACATTTTCATTATTTCTTCCACTGTAGGATTTATGACCAGAGGAAAATTGATGAGAATGAAAACAATGGAGTACTCAAGAAATTCTGTCCTCATCACCTGGTAAGATTCATGATGGGCCAGTGGCTCCAGGCTTCCCTGACTCAATCCCAAGCCTGTCCCCAAACTTGTTGGTATGGTGGGAAGAGTTTGGACTTAAGAGTCAAACACTTGGACTTGAATCCTGGCTCTACCCCTTACCAGCTTTGTGATCTTGAGCAGTCACCTTACCTCTGTAAGCCTCAGTTTTCTTATTGACAAAGTAGAGTTACAGAAAACTGCCTTGTACCACAGTGGTAAGGCCTAATGAGATAATGTGTATATGAAGTGGCTTAGCACACAGGCAACCAACACATAGCCCTCTCCTTCCTGAGGTGGTCAAAGTTTCATCAGTTGTACTCCTGTCTCTGTCTCTCTGTCTCTCTCTCTCTCAGTTTGTGGGAGAAATTATAGGGGAGTTTGAAGGAAAACCTGTTTCCTAAAGGTTGTATAACAAATGGGGGGGTGGGGCATCAGTCAGTATCTGCTCCTTATTGCAGGTGAACAGTGAGTCCAAAGCAAACATCACCTGTCTTGTGTACAGCCACGACGGCACAGGTACGTGAGCAGGGCCCAGCTCCTAGGCTGGCATGCCCCCTCTGTCTAGGGAGCTGCTGAGCCAGTGAGGCATGTGCCCTCCAGTGCTCACCACTGTGCTTTAGCTCCAGATGGAGCAGCTGGGGAGTAGTTGCTGATGGTGAGCACACAGTGGGAGGATGCAGCAGATGACCCACAGAGATGCCAGGCACTTGGAGAATGCTGCCGATGATATTTGGCAAGATCTGTCCTAAAGCCCAGGCTACTTGCCTGTGCAGGTTCTTATGCCTTTGACTCATCCCGAATTAATGGGTATAATCTTTCTGAGCATTCTGCTACCCCTGAGTTGGCAGCGTGTTCCTTGTCTACCCTAGACGCCTGAATTGCCTGCTGTTCCAGCAGAGTAAGATGGGTGCTATACCTGGGTATTAGGAGGGGGCACTACTGGCAAGAAGCCCCACCCCAACCCCCAACTGCTGGTCCTAGCTTTTTTCAGCCTTTGCCTTCACTGCTGTGTGCTTGTTCTTGGCAGAGCTCCTGGCCAGTTACAACGATGAAGACATTTACCTCTTCAACTCCTCTCACAGTGATGGGGCCCAGTATATTAAAAGATACAAGGGCCACAGAAATAACGCCACAGGTGAGGCTGTCTTTCTAGTTTTCTGTACCCTAAGTCTGTTGGCTTGGAGAACTGTAGTATCTCCTTCAGGTTGTGCCGATAGAACTGAGTAAGGCTGCCTGTCACCGAGGGCAAGGAGAATGGTATCTCTAATTGGGCTGGAGTTCTCATGGGCCCTCCTGTGCTGGAGAAGAGGGCTCAGGAACATCTCTCACCACTGCAGTGATGTTACTTGGTTTAGGCATAAGGAGACTAGACTGACTATTTTTCTTATGATTTCAGGTAACTTCAGGACTTAAAAGACTTATTATTAGGGAGTTTGGGAAAGCCCTCCTTAGTAAGCAGTACTGAATTGCCTAAAATAGCGAGGTGAGCTTATACTTCTAGGGAAGAAGAGGAAATGATTCTTTTGAATGAAGCAAAGGAGGAGGAATGGTGATAGTGGCTTACCCAAGTTTGCAGTGAAGATTGGCCTTTTTTGTTCTGTCCAGGGTTCCCAAACTTTACTGCACAGCGAAGTCACTTGGCAGTCTTTTAAAATACTGAACCTGGGGGTTCCCGTTGTGGCTCAGCGGTAAGGAATCTGACTAGGATCCATGAGGGTGCGGGTTCGATCCCTGGTCTTGCACAGTGGGTTAAGGAACCAGTGTTGCCGTGAGCTGTGTTGTAGGTCACAGACATGGCTCAGATCTCAAGTTGCTATGGCTGTGGTGTAGGCTGGCAGCTGAACCTCTGATTCGACCCCTAGCCCGGGAACGTCCATATGCCACGGGTACAGACCTAAAAAGCAATAAATAAATAAATAAAAATACTGAAGCCTGACTTCCAAACCCATCCATTCTGACTTAACTGGTATGTGGTACAACTTCATGAGGATTTTTAAAAAACTCCCTGTATGATTCTAATGTACAGAAAAATTGGGGAATCACTGCTTTTTGTTGTCGTTAGCACTCCTAACAGATGTCTGTCATAATGTTGACTGGGAGAGAGCAATTAGTTTTCCTTTTATTCTTACGCTGGTAAGAAGAGAGGGAAAAACCTGTACTTGGATCTTAGTCCTATGGGCTAAGTCCTTCTATGGGCATACAGAAGAAAGCGTTCCAGTCTCATGACTGGTATGGAACTGGACAGAATAGTTGGAACTCCTGGCTTCTCTTGTTAATTTCAGACTGGGGCCTTACTGTTCAGCTGCTTCTTATAGGCAATTGTGGCGTATACCTCCACCAGTCTTAGGTCACTTGTTGACCCAGGAAGCATTAACAAGGTGCCGATGAAGCACACATACCAAGGATAATCCTAAGGCATAGGACCGTGCTACCTAGGAGTGGGCAGAGCTGGGGCCATTCAGCATGGGACAGGTAGGGCATTAGACCTGTCCTTGCTCTGTAGGGTGTAAACTAAAGAAATAGGCTGTTGGTGCCAGCACCTCAGCTCTGTGGACCTCTTGAGGAGAGTATAAATAGTCTCTGGGACTGGTGCGTTTTTGTTTTTTGTTTTTTGTTTTTTTTTTTTTTGCTTTTTAGGGCTACACCCGTGGCGTATGAAGTTTCCCAGGCTAGGGGTTGAATCAGAACTGCAGCCACCGGTGTACGCCACAGCCACATCCATGCCACATCCGAGGCACATCTGCGACCTACACCACAGCTCTTGGCAACGCCGGATCCTTAACCCACTGAGCAAGGCCAGGGATCGAACCCACAACCTCATGGTTTCTATTCAGATTCATTTCCCCTGCACCACCATGGGAACTCCTGGTATGATTCTTGTTCTATTATACATACATAATCCTTTGATTTGTTTTGTGAAAGTGAAAGGAATTCTTTGGCTCTTAGCTGATTGAGATTTGTGAATAACTAAATTTCCTGTGAGGTAAATATATATAGGCTTGCTGCCAACTTTCATGTGGTCTATCCTTCCATTTATCATTTTAGTAAAAGGCGTCAATTTCTATGGCCCCAAGAGTGAGTTTGTGGTGAGCGGTAGTGACTGCGGGCACATCTTCCTCTGGGAGAAATCATCCTGCCAGATCATTCAGTTCATGGAGGGGGACAAGGGAGGCGTGGTGAGTATGGTGTGCTGGGCTTGCTGGCTTCCTCCTCTCTCCAGTCATAAAGGTAGGTTTTAGCAGGGCCACTAAAATCTCACTCTGACAACATAATACCATGTCTTAGAGGTCTAGCTAGCTACATAAAAAGGCAGCCTAGTCTGGGGGTGCTGTGGTTTTAATCGAATATTTTCCTCCCTTTCCTGTCTTATGCCCTCTGTGGCACTATTTATTAAGAAGAGAAAGGGATCTTAGAGAAGAACCTCTGACCTGAGTGAGCTATCTCTAGGCATGGACCTTTTCCAAAACAAAAATATTAGAGAGTTCAGGGCATACCATCCTACACAGTGTAGTAAGTAGCTAGTTAGGTGAATACAAGCTAGAAGGAGCATTTTTTTCTGACAGTTGGGAAAATCAGCGTATGGTCTGTACATTGATATAAACAAACGTTATATATGGAGAAAGAAAATTTCCCCCATTTTTTTGGACTGCTATACAACCTATGATCATATCATAGTCTGCCTATCCTTTGAGTTCTACAGACAACCTCATAGAGATGGGTGAAAAAGGAAGCCTGATGATCCTGAGTTGGGCAGTGAAGGGTGGTCAGCTCTTAAGATGTATCTGGCTAACTGTATTTTCCTTTTTTGAGACCTGGAGTCCAGAAGGACTCAGTAGCCTTCTATTGCAAGGTTTTTGGACTGCAGAAAATAATAGGCAACTTGGGCAACTACACTGTAGTGACTACTCAAGATAGTCTTGTTAAGAGCTTCTAAGGAATGGCTGAGACTCTCGGTCCGTCTTCCTTTTCATTCCTTCTAAGCAGTGGGGAGTTACAAGGAACCCAGCCATCTCTTAAGGAGGTTTATCCAAAGTGGTGTTAGAATTTAGAATGGTTCAGTGTAATCAGGATCCTGCTTCTTCTCTTACCCTGATGCGAGGCTATTTTAGATTTTCTTCTGGTTTCCTTTGAATTTGGGGGACCTGGGACCAGTATAGATCTAAGGCTTCTATGGCTCTATATAAGAGTATAGAACTTAAAGTTATCTCACTGTTGCCTGATTCATTTCCTACTCTTCCATAGGTCCTCTTCCATCATCTGCAGGGAACAAACCCAAAACACTGGAGCCTTAATGAGAATTCTGTAGTAGGCATATAATCACAAGAAAGTCAAAAGGGGCCGGTGAATCTTTTCTTCATCGTAAACTATTGTCTTGCATTCTGTTCCAGAGAGATGCAAGCCTGAATGCGCACCCCCAGGCCAGCACTTGTCCATTTTCCAGCCTGCACTTGTCCATTTTCCAAAATCACTCTACAGGCCAGTCTCCTTTCAGCTCAGCCAGTGCCAGGGTTTGGTAATTGATCCAGGTGCTCAGGTGGGGAGGGTATCTGCTTGGGATGGGTGGGGCCCCAGTCCTGAGTTTTAGTGGTTTTAAGACTGAGGTCCTAGAACAAGAGGTATAGAGATTTCACCCTGCAGCAAGGTTCCTGGCTTGTTCTTGCCTCTCTGTGAGCTGAATGATCCATGTGGTCCTTACCTGGCTTCTTTTGCTTTTTTGTGCTACCTTCCAGCAGTGGGGTCACCAGGCAACCAGCCTTAATGCAGACTCATTAGCATTTCTGTATCAAAGTAGAACTAGAAGGGACCTTTGAAATTATTGTCTACCTTGGCCAGGTCTCTTGATACTGTTTTTGGGTCAAACTCTAGTCCTTTCTTTGTTTCAATTCAGGTACAGGAGTACAGGATAATGTCAAAGGACAATCCTTAGTCTCCCAAAAGCAGTTTGCTCCTTTATCCATCCCTTGCGTTCCCCCAGCCCAGTCTTTGAGACCAGAGCTCTTTTCTCTGCTCAGACATTGTTGACAGTATAAACCCTGGCATTCAGACAGGTCAGGTGAAGTGACAAGGTACTCTGGTCCAGAAGCACTCCGTTGGTTCCCCCTGCAGGCTCTAACTGCGTGTAATTTATTCTCTCTCTCTCTCGCTCTCGCTCTCGCTCTTGCTCTCTCTCTCTCTCTCTCTCTCTCTCTCTCTCTCTCTCTCGCTCTTTTTTTTTTTTTGGTCTTCTTAGGACCGTACCCGAGGCATATGGAAATTCCCAGGCTTGGAGAATTGGAGCTGTAGCTACTGGCCTACGCCACAGCCACAGCAATGCCAGATCCAAGCCATGTCTGTGACCAACACCGTAGCTCCCATGGCAAGGCCAGATCTTTAACCTACTGAGCAAGGCCAGGGATGGAACCAGTGTCCTCATGAATACTCTATTTTACTGACATGTCAAGCACAGCTGGGTCAGAGTAGAAGGGTAGCAAGGGCTTATCTGAAGATGGAGGAATGAATTCAGGTTTGTACATGTAAGTTGTCACATATCTTTTCGTAGTATTTCCTGGCAGTGGAGTTTTTCTGTCTAGTCCCTCCTCATGCTCCAGATGCTGGAACCTCTTCCACCTCTTTGCCTAAAAGAGCCCAAATGTAGACTTTGCAGTGAGCTGATATGTGTAATGAAAGAAGAACAAGGGAAAATGTGGTTTCTACTTTACTCAGACTTAGCTTTGGTGTTTTTTGAGAATTTGCTTATTTGTAAAATGGAAGACGAAGATCAGAAGACTGTAGGTCAGTTGTATTTTCCATGTCGACCTTGGCTTCCTATCAGCTGCTCTCTGCATGTGTAGGCAAGGCAGAGAAGGTTGGTCCAGAGAGAGCTAAAAGAGGCTGTTTGCCAAGGGTTGTTTTGTCCGACTGTAGGGCAGCTGCAAGATGGGACAGGGTGAGGTGAAGAATGGCTAAGACCACACCTTCTTCCTTCTGGGTGCTTTTCCTATCTATTCTTCATCTGACTAAAAGCCCCCAAATGCTTTAGCAGCTACATCTGGGACCAGCTCTTCCTGTGGGGATGAGAGCGGCCCTGCCCCGTCCTGCCCTGCCAGGAAGGCTGATGTTTCCAAGTCAGACAGTAGGGGGCATAGGTGCCTTTGGATAGAAGGAAGTTGCCCAAGCCAGAAAGCCTTCCACTCGGCTGCTGAAGTTCATTCCTCCTGCTTGGAGGGTGGCTTAGCTTGAAGTGATGGGTGCCCTAGGAAGCCGCCCTGCTGTACTGTGCTGTCCTATGGTCGAGGCTGTTGTGCTTTCATGGCAGAGAGCAGGGTGCTGGCCCCTGGGAGGTGCAGGGTTCTCAAGCAGATGTGTCTCCACTATCCCACCACTCCCCAGGATCAGCCTCTTCCCAGTCTGCGCCTCTTTCCAGTTCTAGTAAACAGTGCCAAGTGAATGTAATTGTTCTCTGAGTCTTCTCTAGGGGCTCAGCAGCAGCTGCTGCTTTTTTCATTTTTAAAAATTTATTTGCCACTTGGTGAAAGCCACTGAGGTGTTTTTTCCAGCCTTGGGCAAGTTGGAACTGTGGAATCTGGAGAGAATGAGGTCATACGGACCTCATTGGCCTTCTTCTGAAGCCAGCAGTATGCTTGGCCAGTCACCCGCCCACCCCTAGGGCTGGGTCTGGGGATGAGACTGCCCTACCTAAATGTAGGAAATGAGAGATAGGCCTGCTCTTATACTCCGTCTGTGCCCATTGTTTCTCTACCCTGAGGGCCCTTTGCCCTCGGGTCATGATGAATGGGCCTGCTTTCCCTGCACCTGATTTCATCAGGGTTTGTTGTTTGGTTCGAGGTGAGTAGTGTTTATTAAACGCTATTCCACATACTCCTGAGCCTGTGTTTTCCTTTCCTCCTGACCAGGTAAATTGTCTTGAGCCCCATCCTCACCTGCCTGTGCTGGCAACCAGTGGCCTAGACCATGATGTCAAGATCTGGGCACCCACAGCCGAAACTTCCACTGAGCTTACAGGGTTAAAGGATGTAAGTGGCTGGCTATATAGATTTCTTCTTTCTGCTTATTTGTACAGTTAGGAATTTTCATTGTCAGAGGAAGGAATAACCTGCTGTACAGTCCTTCAAAGGCACTTCTCTAACCCCTCCCCTTCCCCCACGTTCCTGTCATTGCCTCTCTAGGAACAGCCCCGGTGCTTCTAGATGATGGTAGGATGGGGACAGGAGACATTTTTTCCATGGATGAAAGTGGGGCATCCTTTTCTAATATGATCTAGTTATGCTACACTCTGTTAATAGTTCCTAAGGGAAGATTTTTTTTTTTTTTTTTGGTCTTTTTTTTTTAAGGCCACACCCCTGGCATATGGACCCAGGCTAGGGGTCTAATCAGAGCTACATTGACCGGCCTAGGCCACAGCCACAGCAACACCAGATCTGAGCCATGTCTGCGACCTACACCACAGCTCACGGCAACACCAGATCCGTAACCCACTGAGCGAAGCCAAGAATCAAACCCGCAACCTCATGGTTCCTAGTCGGATTCGTTTCTGCTGTGCTTACAGTGGGAACTCCCTAAGGGAAGATTTTATTGGGCTAGAACACCAGCCTTTTCTGATCAGGTCCAGTGTTCCTATTCATTATCCACTCTCCCCCTTTCGATTTCAGGTGATTAAGAAGAACAAGCGGGAACGGGATGAAGATAGCTTACACCACACTGACTTATTTGATAGCCACATGCTCTGGTTCCTCATGCATCACCTGAGACAGAGACGCCATCACCGGGTAAGCTGAAGTGGGAAGTGAGCTCCCAAAGGCAGTTGACCCTCTCAAGAGGGTAATGTTCCACAGTGCACACTTCCTCACTGCTCTAGACGAAATCAGGTGAAATTGGTTGGATTTCCTATCCATTATCCCCCATCCCCATCAAAGCCTTGATGTAGTCTTAGAAGAGCCACTAGCAGAAATTGGTGTTGTCTTCTTTGTGTTCTCCATCACCATGCATGCACAATGCTGTCTTCATAAAAGCAATGGCATGAGGGTGGGGAAGGAGTTGAGGAGAAACTCCTTGAGCCAGAAGAGTCCTAACGCAGGAGTTAGCAAACTATGGCAGATTTGGCATGTGCTCGTTTTTTGTAAATGAAGTTTTATTGTAATATAGCCTCACCCATTCATTTATGTATTGTCTGTGGCTGCTTTCATGCCACAATAGTAGAGTTGAATGGCTGTGACAGAGATGTGGCCCATGAGTGTAAAATATGTACTGTCTGACTCTTTAAGAAAAATTCTGGGAGTTCCTGTTGTGGCTCAGTGGTTAACGAACCCGACTAGGAACCATGAGGTGGTAGGTTCGATCCCTGGCCTCATTCAGTGGGTCAGGGAGACGTGGCTCAGATCCCGCGTTGCTGTGGCTGTGGCATAAGTAGGCAGCTACACTCTGATAAGACCCCTAGCCTGGGAATTGCCATACGCCACAGGTGCAGCCCTAAAAAGACAAAAAAATAAAAAGAAAAATTCTGCTGACCCCTGGCTTAGAGTATCTGAATCTTAGCTAAGACCTGACAGGCTTGTCCTTGTTCCAGGGTAATTACTAATAAGCTTTTCCCATCCTACAGCGCTGGCGAGAACCTGGGGTTGGGGCCACAGACGCAGATTCGGATGAGTCTCCCAGCTCCTCAGACACATCGGACGAGGAGGAGGGCCCCGACCGGGTGCAGTGTATGCCATCCTGAGGCCTCGTACCCAGGAGGGGCAGGCCAGGGCTGCCAACCTGATCCTGCCTGGGCAGCCCTTTCCTGTCCCAGGCCCTTACATTCAGCAGAAACGCACTTTGGACATTTTTGCTTTAGATTTAAAAAAAAAAAAAAAAAAAAAGGAGAAAAAAAAAAAAAAGACATCCCAGGAGGACAAGCCAGAGGAGAGCGAACCTGCAGGGGTATCTAAGAGTGGGAGTTGAGCCCTGCAATGGGGTTCCATGGAGAAGTGCGCAGGACTCAGCAAAAATGGCCTCTCCCCAAAGCCTTCTTTTTTTTTTGGGAGGGGGGAGCCTATTTTGTTAACTGGTTTTGGGTAAGGAATGGGGTTTCCTTTTCTTTGATCTCCCTTGTTTCTTGGGTGGGGGGTGGGGGGTTAACTGGCTGTTCAGTACCAAGGGGCCAGACTGGGAGTGGTAGAAGGGCCACTCTCTCTTTGGTTTTAGGTTTTGACGTTATTTTCTTTATTTTTAAAAAGTCTATGACAGTTGCATTGTTTTTTCTTCCCCTTGAGCAGCCCTATCCCAGGATCCTGTTTCTCTGGGAGGTCCTTAGAGCCCCTAACCATCCCACACTTTTCACTTTGTTTTCCACCTCATTCATTCTCTGTACTTATTATCACAGTGTTTTGCACTTGATTATGTATCCTTCACTCTCTTCTCTTCATCCTGTCATTCCCTCACTAGGTCTGGTGAGGGAGGTTGGGGGGAGGTGGGAGGAGGGGTAGAAGTGGAAGAATAGGAAGGATGTTACCTCTTTTGTTACTTTAAAAAAAAAAAAGTTTGTTTGGTGGCAGCAATCTCCCTGTCCCTATCACTGTTAGAGGCCTACTTTTATATCTATAAATATATTAAAAAGCAAGTTAAAATTGGATGTATCACATTAAAATTATTGTCAAAGTTTAAATACTATATATTCTCTATGACTGCAATAAAGGGACTTAGAGGAGAGTGAGTGAGAGTAATGATGCGGAGGTGTCACTTGGGGTCAACCCTCCTCTCTGTGTATGGCCATTGGGAGATTGGGGCTCACCCTTTTAGGCTTTAGGAGGCTTGAGAATGGAAAGATCCTGAATCCTGCCTTTCCCTGCTTTCCTGCCATGGTTTCAGGGTTGGGAAACCCCTTTTAGCTCTTTGCCCCAGGTCTCCTACCTCTCCTTAAGTCTTGTGGGGGTTCCCAGGATGGCTCTTTTAACCACAGACTGGCCCATCTTTAAAACTTGACTGAACTGTGGCTTCAGGAAGAGGTCTGCCACTGCAGGCCATCTCTCCTAGTACTGTGTGTAACAGAAAACACAGTCTTACCTTTAGCTGCTTGATTCTTTAAGCCATCCCACTCCACACCAGCTCCCTTCCTCATGGAAGAGCACAGGGAGAGACCTCCTGGGTTTGACTGTATACCTTATCCACCTCTTTTGGGATTGAAGGAATGATTAAGGTGGCTGGGGCTCAGACACCTGTCGTATCACTGGTCACTGAATATGAAAGTCCCAGTTGAATTCTTGCCCTTAAATGCTTTTGCTGCTATTTCTTTGCCCCCCACCAGGAATTCTGCATCCTGGGACGGTCAGATTCTACTAGAACAGGACAGGAAGGAAGGGAAGAGTGAAAGGATGGAATTCCCAGATACTCCTTCCTCCTGCCCCTTTTTCCTAGCAGCACTCAGACCAAATGTTAGCTGCTGCACTTCCTCCCTGAAGTGGGGAATGTGTGGTGACTGAGTGGTTTGTGTTCTTCTTGCTGGTGGGGTGATGGAGTGGGCTGAAAACCGTGCACTCTGGAATTTGTTGTGTATTTTCTCTCAGTAAAGCTTTTTTTTTTTTTTCTGACTGTTGCTGTGTGTGTGATATGTGGGCCATTCATTCCTGATTGGCTCGTTTTGCTCCTTCCAGTAGAGGCGGCCCTGGTCTTAGTACAGTTTTATGAAGTGCAGTCTGGGATATCCATGTTTCCAGTGGTTGGGCTCCAGTCGGGGACTGTAAGTGGAACAGGCCCCACAGTTCAGTGATACTTAGCAGATGGGGGAGGGGAGAGATATTAGATGATATTAGGTGGCCCCTGTTCCAGGCTGCAATTAGGATTTGGGGGTAAATACTGCTCTCCCTCCCTTCCCAGTCATCCAGAGGCTCCACAGTCCTGGTCATTCATAGAAATCCTAGAATCATTTAATACAGTACAATCAATCACCTTTATTCCAGGGTTAGAACAAGGCCGTGCACACTGCAGACGGAGGAGCACAGGATAGGGGCAATTTCACAGCAGTACAAGGGGTGGGTGGGCAGGTTAGTCTTTTTAGATTATTTTGCCTTACAGAAATTACTAGACTCCACTGAAAATGACCCTGTCTCCCTTCTCCCATCTCAACTTCTCTCTTTGAAGGAAACTCTTTATTCTCATTCTCTCTTTCTGTCTCTCTCTCTCTCTCTCTCTCAATCTCACTTAACATATGCTGCCTTGGAAGGACAATTCATGCTTACCTTCTCCTCCTTAGTTCTACAGGTATCCCTCTCTCTTCTTGAGGGAGAAGCCAGACAGGGCTGGGGAAACTTGGGAAGGTCCTTTAAGGCAAACCTGTGGAATACTCGAGGTGTATGTGTTAAGGCAGGTGTCCGCAGCAGTGGCCAGAAGGGACAGGCAGGCTGGGCTGGGTTAGGAGTAGAAGGGTGCTCTCCAACCAGTCTGGCTTCTTCCCTCTTCCAACAGTCAGCCCTCCCCTCCACCTAAAGCTTTGCTCCCACATCCTAAAAGCTCCTAGCTTAAACTTACTCTAAATAGTCTCTTGACATGCGAATTTTTTTTTTTTAAGTTTTCTTTTTCGTTTTGACTATGTAGCAATTTGTCTCTGCCACTCCCTTCACTGTGGCATTTCCCTCCCACCCCCGCCCTGGCCTAGACAATAAGTTAATGCTAGACACCACAATAAAAGGGCAGACATGGCAGTGCGGGTTTAATATACATATATGTAGAATATATATGTACACACAGTTAGCACGGTCAGGGTGGGCAGGGGTATCTTGGGACAGGCAGGAGGCTGGGGTCACTGGACTCTGGTGACTTGGCTAGGAGGCGCTCGTAAGCCCAAGGTGCCAGGATATTGAGGGAGAGGGGTTACCAGGTCCCCTCCTGGACTGAACTGGGGATCAGTGCAACAGAAAACACCGTAGGTAACTTCATCCCCTTTCTGGCTTGGGGAGGGGTTCTTGACTGCAGAGAGAGGAAAGGTTGCCTGCAGTAACCACATTGGGACTCTAGGTGGAAGCAGGATTAGAGTTAAAACCTAAGGATCTCAATTCTCCGAACTCCCTAGGTCAGTATGTGCAACAGTCTGAGTAGGAATAAAGGAGTAGAAGAGGGGACTCTGCCCTCATCCCCACTCAGCCCCAGTGGGGCATGTTCCCAGCAGTCTCCAGAGCAGAGGCGGAGGCGGGATCTAATGCTGGGTGCTCCATGGGATAAATTCTGGGGCCAGAAAAGATCCAGTGATCCTCGCTCTTCAGTTCCCTGGCTCTTACGCGTCCTAGGCCCATGAGAGGGAGCAAAAAGGAACCTGCTCGTGCCCAGGCCCTCCAACCTGAGGAACAGCTGGAAACTAGACTCTTCAGCCAGTCCAGCACTGGGGTACGGACACGAACTCTGGCTTTTCTTTGACCCTTCCAGGCGGGGGTTGGGTAGTCTCTGCATCTTCCCTCCCACTGCTTTCTATTAGATTCACCCACCTCTCCCATGCCTCCCACCTTGCCTCCTCAATGTAGGAAAATAAAGGTCCTTTCTGCTCCCACACTTTAGAGATGTGGGGGAAGAGTGGAGGAAAGGGAAGGAGGAGGAATGTGCCCATTTCTATTTGCATAGAAATAGCCCCCAACTCCCCCTAGAGTGGGGAAACTGAGCCCCCCCCACCCCCAGCCCCTGACCCCCATCCCCTCACAAGGAGGAGGAACTAGATGAGCTAGACATATAGACAGACAGCCAGAGCGTGCGCACACACACACACGCGCACAGTAAGGGGGTTAGGACCAGGTTAGTAAGTGGGTGGCGGGGGGTGCCCTTGCACCCTCCCCGGGAGGATGGGGGAAGAGAGTGGTCCGATGAAGGTCCAACCTTCCTCCTCTTCCTCCCCCTTGCTCAGGCCTTCTTCGGTGGAGGAGCCAATTTGATGATCTCTTCCTCAGAGGGCTGCCGGATAATGTCTGGAGGCAAAAAGAGATGAGCGCAGGGACAAAAGTCATGGGAGGCACCAGGCAGGCCAACTGAGCATCAGCCTCTGTTCTTCCGAAATTCAAGTGCTCCACAGACAACCATGGGAGGGGGCAGAGGTGCGTATGAAAGGCATGACCCCTTACCTTTGTACTTCTTGGCACTGGGGATACGGGTCAGCTTGGTGTCCAGCTCATCTTCCTCAGAGATCTTCAGAACACGGGTTCTGTAGTCAACCACCATGGTGAGGAGGTCAGGACGGCGGGAGATCTCAAAGATGTGCTCGATGTAAGAGAGGTTGTCTGGAGGGAGGCAGGAGACTGAAGGTCAGAGCCAAGCTGTAGAGGTCAGCTTTCCCTACACTCTCAGACTAGGCTTCTGAAACCCAGGCCGAGCTGCTCACATTGGTTACTGGAGGAGGCAGCACTGGAGGAAGAGGGGCTACTAAGCCAGGAAAGGACAGCTAAGGTACCAAAAAGCAGAACTGTTCCCAGGAAGGGCAGATGGTTGATCAGTGAAGTTTCCAGAATGAGGAATTTAGATTAAACACCAGGTTCCACATTGAAGGGAGAGAAGAACAGAAGAATTAGCTGGCCTTCCAAATTCCAGACACCCAACTGTGTCCCTCTTCTGCCTTTCCTCAAAGTAACCATCAGAAAAGTCTTCCCAGCAGCACATGTGCTACTAGAAGGGTGGACTCTGTAGACCACACAGGAGAGATTCTGGGCCTAGTGAGAAGGGTAATTGTGAATGAGGAAGCACAGACATGACCAAAAGGATGGTTTCCACAGCCAGTTCTAGCAGACTGCAGCTGTCTCCCTGCCTGGCTCCTTCCCTCTCCTGCTGCAGCCTCCCTCTCTGCTACCCAAGCTACAGATGAGTATCTCTGCAGGGCCTCATGTCACTCACCTCACCTATCAAATACCCTATTGCTCAAAGCCCTACATGGCACAGACCTACCTTACCTTTCCCTTCACCTTTTTTTTTGGGGGGGGGGGCTATACCTGCAGCATGGAGAAGTTCTTGGGTCAGGGATCAAACCTGCACCACAGCCATGACCCAAGTCACAACAATGATGACATTGGATCATAACTGCTAGGCCACTGGGGAACTCCCTCCAGTCACTTCTAAACATACCCTTTGCCCCAGCCAAGCTAAGCAGAACTCCTTGCTTTTCCACACACCACTCTCCCACTTGGGCGACCAGGTCCCCTTGCCTAGCATGTCCTCTGGATCCTGCCTTTGAAATCCCACTTGTCCTTCAGGGCCATCTTAAAATATTTGTTCCTCCCTAAAGCCCTTTCCAGAGCACTGGTCTCTAGAAGCGGATAAGAAAATGTTAGCGCTTGTGGCTTTAAGTTTTATCACTTTTAACTTCTATTTTAATGTTCCATTATATATGTGATGATAGCACAGTAGGATCTGAGTAACATTTTTTTTACTGAATGATATTTTTAATGGCAAGGTGAAATATGAAGAATGTAAAAACCACTGCTCTAGGGCCCCTGTACTCTCTTAGAGCATCCCTCTTACCCTGCCTTGTCAGAGAGCACACTTTGTATAGGAGCTCTGAGCCCATTTCTATTTACTGAATGAAGGAGCCTGAAAGGCTGACGGTAGGAGGATGGCTGTGTCCCCCTCCCCTACCTTTGTCCAACTTGTTGTGGCTCTCCAGGAAGCTAAACCAGGCACTGCCAGTAGTGATCTCCTCACTCTTCTCACTGGGGATATCCTCCTTGCAAGCTGACTTGAGCTGTTCCAGATCTTCAAGGGTGATGTTGTTGGTCAGGTCCTGGAGGAGGGTCCCGTATTCAGCCATGACTGAGGTTGAGGGGAACAAAGGGAGAGGAGGCTGAGCTTGAGGTACAGGGTCTGGTTTGCTCACTGGCACTACACGCCCCTCCTCTAACCACACCAGGCATGTGCCTAGAACATGGATGTTGGGGCTACAGAAAAGGAAGCCCTAAGGGAGGCAGGAGTAGACAGGAAGCAACTTGGAAGCTAGGGGCCAAGCTGGAGCCTAGAGTGAAAAGTCACACCTCTTTCCCTCCACCATCTTTCTTCTTCCTTTTCCCCCCTCTAACAGTAACCCTGGCAACAGCTCCCCGACTGAGGAGGCGGTTACCATAGCAACCTGCTCCTGAGACTTTCTCACTCACCCGCTCTCTCCAAGTCCCCCCACCAGAATTGCCCCACCCACCTGCAACCCTTCCCACTGTCAAAAAAAAAAAAAACAAAAACCACACACATAGACTCCAAAACAATGATCAGGGAGAGGCTTGCCATGGCAGTGAGAGGCTAAAAAGGGGCTGGAGGAGGTTGATTGGACTTCATGTGTTCTAGCTTCTACTCTTTCCCAGAAGCACAGGGGGGTCCCCCTCACATCAACTCCCCACCACCCCACTAATGACTCATTTTGAATGGATGCCTAGTAGCCTGGGCTAATGGTCCCCTGGCCCCTCCATGCTCAGCCCTGTATTCAGTCATTAGGTCTCACGGGGTAGTGTGAGGAGGGGGGAGCAATGGGCTACCCCCACCTTTGCGGAGCCCATTTTCTCCCTTGATTGCTGCTGGGCCTCCACACAACCCTCTCTCCTAGCCTTTGTGCTATGCCTACAGCCCCCGCGCCTAAGAATACCAAGCGGCTGGCTCTGGCCCCCTGCCCAGTTCCCAGGCTGGCTGGGTGGCAGGGGGAAGGGGTTCAGATGCAGCTTTGGGAGAGTCTGGCAGGAAGGGGGCTGCCGCTCCTGCTTGCATCAACATCCGGCTGGCACTACCTTCCATGTGACCCTCCCAGAGGAGGCTGGGGGAGGCTCGATCTCATCTAGTCCTTCACCCCATTCCTCCTCATGAAGACCCTCAGATGAAAAGGTAAAAAACAGTCAAGGCCTTCCTTCTACTAGGCTAAGGAAATGTGGCTAAGACCAGAGGAGAGAAGGTCAGACCTTAGAATGAACTTTCTGGATGTGATGAAATGTGAAACTCCAGTGGTGAGTTTTAAAAGGGGAGCCTTTTCCCCCACAATGAGTATGTCTTTCTTTTATAATTAGAAAAGTACAAAGCGTTTTAAGAAGTTAATTATGCCATAAACACTGGCTAGACCAAGGGGTGGGGCAAGGAGCTAGATGACCTCGTACTTGACTGAGACTGCCCACGAATCACCCCAACAATGGGGCCGGGAATATGAGAAGGGGACTAGTTGACACACCCCATCTTCCTTTATTTCCGGCTTACATGCAGGGAAACTGAGGCAGAGAGGCACAGCCACTACATAGTAAGAGGCATGGACTCAGAAGGCCTCATTCTCAGACCCCTGCTTGGACCAGAACAAACAAGCCTCCCTTGGTGGCAGGCACCGTGACACAGACACACAATGAGCCAGGCACCAGGGCCAGCATGACCCCCACAAGAAACAGGCACTTAAAGGCACGCTCACTTGCACACCCAGGTGCAACCAGACAGAAGGGCCCAGCGGTGGCCCTGCCAGGCTGGGCCAGGAACAATGCTCTCTGACTGTCAGCACCAGGAACCGTCTCTGCCTTGAAATCTAGGTCAGAGCAGCAGGCTCTGGAGTCCAGCCCCCACCCCCCTCTGCTGATAATCCGAGGACAGAAAAGAGGGGGATGTGGACAAGAGGAATGCTGGGAAGGGGGTTCGGAGATGGGGGTAATAATGGAGCGGAGCTGTGGGGAGAGCTGAAAAAAAGGGGCACCACCGGAAGGAGTTGAGGAGACCCTGGGACCAAACACTCGGCTGGAAAATGGGACAGGATTTAGGGTCATAGTACCCTGCATGCACATGGAAGAAGAGTTTGTAAATAGAGAGATTCTGTGGGAGGAGTGAGTGTGTGTGTGTGTGTGTGTGTGTGTGTGTGTGTGTGTGTGTGTGTGTGTATCTCCTGGGAGGAGTTAAGTTTTAGGACTGAATCAAAAACACAGACTTACAGGGGAGGTGGGCGGGAAGGGATTAGTGTGTATTAGACACCCACCCACAAAGGCTGCGGGCGGTGGGTAAGAGCTGTTTAAGAGAGTGAAACAGATACAACGAGGCCCTAAAAGAACAGGGGTGGGGGGGGGATGGGAACGTGTAAGAGCCAGGATCCCCCGGATGGCCGCTGCTCCCTGGGTGTGGGCACAGGTACAGGGAGGGGGCAGTGGCTGCTCTCTGTGGGTGTGTTTGGATGTTGTGGTGATGGATGTGTATGTGCCAGTGTTGGATGTGTGGCTCTGAGTGTATGTGGTCTGTGTGTTTGTGTCTGACCAGCTGAGAGTAAGTGTAAGAAGGCAGAGAATCACAGGCTCACATCCAGAGGAAAGAGGAAGGGTAGGGGGAGCCTACAGAATGGAGGAAGAGAACTGCTGGTGGGAGGGGGGAAGCCTCTGAGGCTGCAAATGAGGAAGCCTGTGGGGAGGGGGCCAAGGAGCACAGAGTCCACGATGAGAAGGCTGCAGCCTCGGCTCACTGGTTACCATGGCAACCTCAGTTCTGGGTTCCCCGCCCCCCCCTCAGGCGTCAGGACAATGACACCACTGGATGGGAGGGATGTGGGGAGTGGTGAGTAAGAGGAGACAGAAAGGACAGGAGAAAGACCCTGTGAGGGAGCGAGGACAGGCAGCCTGGCTGTCCACCTCCCTGGAGAGATCCCATCTGCCCAGACCTGCGTGGGGCGGCAGGGGCAAGGACAGCGGAATCTGGGGGGTTTGGAGGGGTGAGGAGGTGGGAGCTCCTTACTTGGCTCTCAAGTCTCACTCACTGGTCAACCACTGTCCCTGAGTAGTCTGGCCCTGGCGGGGCTTGGCAAAAGCTTGGCTCCTCCACCACGCATGTCACTTTTCTCACCCAAGATTCAAAAGTCCTTAGGGCCTCTGGAGTCGTCTCCCACTCTCACAGCTCCTGATCTTTGGAACAGAGCAAAGGCTGCCCAGGGAACACCAGGCAGCCTGGGTGGAGGCCATTCCTGAGACAGGATACTAGGGCAGGAACCGGGAACCGGAGCCCAGGCTGCCAGGAAGTCAGTCCCCTTCCCTCCCAGATCATTCTATGCTCGGCTCACCGCTTCCTCACACCTTCCTTCCTTCCTCTCTTTCCCAGCCAGGCCCAGGTGGGGCTCTGACAAAAGTCAAACCAAGGGAGAGGGCCAGGAGGTAAGGATCATTATACTCTGACTTTCTGGGTAGGAGTTGGGAGCATGACAGGTGGGTGCTCTGTGGGCACTGGGGGAGGAAGGGGCAGCCCTGGGGGCACTTCGAGAAGCCCAGCAAAATGGGATAACCACCTGTGGAGGAGGCAGCAGCATCAAAAGAATTTCCGTGCATTTCGATATTAATTCACGATTATCCCCTCTCCCTAGCATTTGGTTCCAAATCCCCAGTAAATTTAAGAAGCCAGAGGATTAGGAGTTGCTCCTCTCCCTCCCTCACACCTGCTGCAGCTGCCTAAGGCTGAGGGGAGCTGTGAGGACCTGGAGATGCCTGCAGTGAGCGGGAGGGGGCTCTAAGCACTCAAGTCTATCTGGTTGCCTGGGGCTGGGGGTAGGAAGGTCAAGGTCAAGCAGAGGGGGTGGGAAGGGAGAGCACAGGGCTCCTACTTTTTTTTTTTTGGTTTTTTTCCCACAGCATATGGAGATATGGAGGTTCCCAGGCTAGGGGTCCAATTGGAGCTGTAGCCGCCAGCCTACGCCAGAGCCACAGCAACACAGGATCCGAGCCGCATCTGCAACCTACACCACAGCTCATGGCAATGCTGGATCCTTAACCTACTGAGCCAGGCGAGGGATCGAACCCGCAACCTCATGGTTCCTAGTTGGATTTGTTAACCACTGAGCCACGACGGGAACTCCACAGGGCTCCCACTTTAAATTTTATCTAGGCCCAAATTCAAGCAGTCCTGTAGTTCGTTTCTAGTTAGTCCTTTAATATCATACTCAATTCATTTCTTCGTTTAGCTTCTATTTAGCGTTTTAGGGGGTGGGAATGGGATGTCTTTATTCCTGTAAAGTAGGAAGGGAGTTTCTAAGCCTCCAGGGTCAGTCGAGCAGTGAGGGGGTGGGGCATGACACCTGGACCTCAAAATGTTCAGTCCAAGAAGCAAAATGGGTTACCTCTGGGCAACCATCTAAGAGAAGACAGACCAGGGAGTTCCCGTCGCGGCTCAGTGGAAACAAATCCAACTAGTATCCATGAGAATGTGGGTTCAATCCCTGGCCTTGCTCAGTGGGCTAAGGATCCGGCTGTTGCTGTGAGCTGTGGTGTAGGCTGCAGATATGGCTCAGATCCTGCGTTGCTGTGGCTGTGGCGTAGGCCAGCGGCTACGGCTCCAATTGGACGCCTAGCCTAGGAACCTCCATATGCTGTGGGTGCAGCCCTAAAAAGCAAAAAAATTAAAATAATTTTAAAATAAAAAAAAATTTAAAAATAGGAAAAGAAAGAGCCAGACCAAAGATGAGAGCATCAAGAGACACTTGGCACTGGATCAGGCGGGGCACAGGAAGATGAATGGGGCATCCTGCTGCTCTTTACTCCTCTGGTTGTATCTCTCCCTACTTCTGTTTCAGTTTCTCTCCCATCTGTCTCTGCCTTAGCTATTATCTCTTTCCCTAGTCTCTCAGTCTCTCTTTGCCTCCTGTCCTTTCAATGGGCTTTCATCCTAGTTCCACCTGGCAGCAGCCAAGAATACCTAGGACTCCTAGGTTCTGCCACTCAGCGACCCCATCTCAATACTCTGGGCTCTTCTATACTAGCTACATTAGGAAGGAGTGGGTGTCCCTGCTCTAGCAGAGATAGAGTAAGTTTGGTGGGGAGGGGGCTGGTTTGGTCGGCTGCATGCAGGGTGGTGATGTCCATCACTGCTCTGTGCGAGAGGCTGCGTGTAGGAGAGTGAGGGGCTGGCATGGCAGGGTGTGACGCTGGTCCTCTTCATGCAAGACAATACGTGCGCACACACATGATGAGCACAGGTGTCAGGGAAGTGAGGAAGTAGGCAACCAGGGCAGCCGGCAGCCTAGGGCATCTCTGGCAATTTCCCCAATGGAGTGTTTAACCACAAAGGGAAGAGCAATTAAAGCTAATCGTTCTGACAGCCTGGAGGCCAGACACGGGGGAAACAAAACAAATTCAGCATGTTTCCCCTAACTCCCGGTGGTCTTGCCCCCATCCTGCTTTCATCCTCGCTAATTTCTGAACTGCTCTGTCCTCCATTCCCCAGCCCTCTCCCCGCTCTTCCTCTCCCTCTTCCCTGATGGCATCTCTGTCCCTCCGTGTCCCTCTCTTGATATCTATCTCCCTTTCACACACATTCCCCTCATTCTCTCTCTCTGACTTGGGCTCCATCCTTGGCTGACTCATACTCATTCTTCCCCCTCTCTGTTTCTTCCACCCCTTCCTCCATCCTTTGGCCACTCACATGCTCAGAAGCCAGCCACTCCCAGCACCCTAAGCTCCAACTGGACCCAGCAAGAGAGGCCACCAGCAGCCCCTTCCCTCCCTACTCACCCAGTTTCAGAGCACCAAGCTCACTCACCCTCAACATCCTGTCTCTCTGTCCTCAAGTGTGACCGGGATTTTCTACCATCTTTTCTCACTGCTTTAAAGAGGGGCCATCCGAAGCCAAGGGCTCGGAGAAGATGCTCAGAAAATTAGGGTGGACCCGACGACAGTGGTTCCCACTTAGCTAGCTGTCCTATTAGACTGATGTTCTTCCAAGCAGTGGGAGTGAGGTGGGGGCTTGGATGCGTAGTGCAGGGGCGTTTGTGATTTGCTGTGTGCAGTCGATGTGTGTAAGAGTCACATGGGTGTGTGTCACCGTGTGTGCTGGCGTGTCTCTCGTAGGTGTGTGTGTCCCTGTCATTTTTGACACGGATTATATTAATTAGGGGTTTGACGTTAGCTACTTAACTCCCCAGCTCCCAACTCCTTCCCTCTGGACAAGCCTTGAACAATCCCACCTCCTCCCCAGGTGCAGAGGGCTGGGTGAGGGCACGTGGTGCCAGCCGCCAGGTTTGAGCCCTCGGAGCAGGGGCGGCTGCCGCGGAACTGAGGCTGGGCCGGGCCAGGAGACCGCCAACCGCGGCGAGCCCGGAGCCAGAGAAGGGGAGGGAGGGGTGGGAGCTGGCCCGGCCGAGCCGGCTGGGCGGGAAGCAGGCTCCATCCTAATCCCCAGGCCCCGGTCCGACTCCCCAACTGCGGTTCAGCGTGGAATGGGCGGCCGGAGCCACGCCGCCTCCAGCAGACACTCCGCGCTCGGGGCGCACCGACAGAGACCGAGCCCGTGGGGCCCGACACAGAGCGGACCCGTCCGGGGCCCCCACGCTCGGCATCTGCCCCCGGGGGCGTCCCGGATCGCCGCCCCTCCAAGCCCAGACCCCAAATCTGTCCCTCCCCGAGACACGTCTCCTCTCGGCCCTCTCACCGCCTCTGGGGCTGAGCGCTCGGGGAGCGGGCACTCCGGCGTCCCCGGTTCCTGAGCAGCGTCCGGAGCCTCCTCCTCGGCTCCCGCCGCCACCGCCGCCGCCGACGCCGCCGCTTCTGCTGTCGCCGCCGCCTCTTCCGCCCGCGGAGCCCGAGCCCAGCGCCGCCTCACCCCACCCGGCTGGCCAGTGATGTCAGAGCCGGGGAGGGGCGGGGGGCGGGGAGCGGCGGGAGTGGGGGGAGGGGAGGCAGCAGGGGGCTGGGGTTCTGGAAGACTCCCGGGCTGGGGGCAGAAGTGGGGGAGGGCTGGAGGAGCGCCGCCGCCTCTCACCCTAAAGAGCGAAACCCAGTTCTCAGATGTAATTCTTCCCAGTGGAACACACCCTTCCCCTTACGACCTTTCAATGACCACAATGGCTGGGACCCTGGGAGGCGAAGAGTAAGTTAGAGTTTAAGGGCTGGGAAGGCCTTTGGCCTCAGGATCCTCTTAGCTGCCTGGCTTAGTATGTGGAAAAACCTTTTTCTTCCCCTTCTGGGTCAGGGGAGCCATAATGACCGCTCAGTTTTATCTACCTTGGAAGGTGGGGGCTGGAGGAAGCGTTGGGGGCAAGAAGCAACACAGGGACCTCCTCACTTGCCCTGGAGCCACAGACCTCTCTCCAGGGTGATGCCAGCCGGCCTCTTGTGGTCCTCTTACCTTTCCCAAATATACCACCCCTCTGCCTTCCCCCCACCATGATGTAATTTTATTTTTCTGGGGAGAAAAAGAGCAGCAGTGAGCTCAGCATGCAAATATAGACAACTTGCAATGCCACGCTTAGCTCTGTTTCCCAACTCTGCCCCTCTGCCCAGGCCCAGCATGGCAGCTCTCACTTCCCCTCCACCCCAGGGACTTTCCTCCCCCAGATTCTCGGCCAGACTGAAAGAGGGAAGGAAGAAGTGGTAAAGCATCTGTTTTCATTTCCAGCCTAAGGGGTCTCTCCTCAACTCTGGCAGAGTGTGGCGGGGGAAGAGGTCTGAGCCCCGTCAGTGTCTGTGCCACTTCCAGCTACAGCCTGGCAGAGACCCAGAGGAAGCCTCAGGTGAGTTCCTCCTTTTTTTTTTTTTTTTTTTTTTTTTTTTGCTTTTTAGGGCTGCACCTGCTGCATATGGAGGTTCCCAGGCTAGGGGTTTCATCGGAGCTATAGCTGCCAGCCTATTGCAGGGCCACAGCAACGCCAGATCCGAGCCTCGTCTGTGACCTACACCACAGCTCACAGCAATGCTGGATCCTTAACCCACTGAGCGAGGCCAGGGATTGAACCTGCAACCACATGGTTCCTAGTCGGATTCATTTCCACTTCACCATGACGGGAACTCTGAGTTCCTCCTTTCTTTCCTTTCACCATCCTCTCCCCCAAAGTGCCCTGTCACTGACCTTTGGATAGTGACACACCCTCACAATGTGCCTCTGCCTAGACCTCATTTGTTCTGTGTTGTAGGGGTGAAACCGATATTGCTGACCCATCTTTGAGACTCAGAGAAACTAAATGACTTACCTACAGTCAGTGAAGGGTCCAGGTCTTCCAGAGGCAGCCAGGTAGAAGGGACTTGGGCTTCATGCTGGCTCTACTCCTTTCTGGGGCAGGTTATGCCTCTGAGCCTCAGTGTCCTGGCTGGGGACACTGATACCTATCTCACAGGGTTCTTCTTAGATGTAGAAATTGTAAGTCTCTAGTGACTGGCGCAGATGGGTGTTTTTTAAAACATGGGCACTACCATTTAGTGGGACCTTCCACGGATCGGTGCAAAAATAAGTTCCATCATATTTTTGTATTGGTTCAGTGCCCATACTGTGTATTAAACATTTGTTAAATGGGTACAAGCTGGATGAAGACATGGGTTTTGTTTGTTTGTTTGTTTTGGTTTTTGTCTTTTTTGTCTTTATAGGGCCGCACTAGCGGCATATGGAGGTTCCCAGGCTAGGGGTCCAATCGGAGTTACAGCTGCTGGTCACCACCACAGCCACAGCAACGCAGGATCCTTAACCCACTGAGCAAGGCCAGGGATCAAACCCGTGTCCTCGTGGACACTAGTCAGGTTCGTTAACCACTGAGCCATGACGGGAACTCCTAGGGACTCGTTTTTTTGTGTGCCAGGCCCTGTGGACACAGAGAAAAGGCCTGGAGTCCTGCCTTCAAGGAGCTCCCAGTCTGGATGGGGGAGACAGTCGTGGAATTGAAGAGCTCGGCTGGAGTGGGCTGAGCACTAGAACAGAGGTGGTTAGTGCAGGGGGAGCCCAGAGGAAGGAGATGCCGGAGGGGCCACCTCTGAGAAGGCCTCCCCAAGGAAGTGTTCTTTGGGCTCAGTCTTGGCTTTCAAACAAGAGCTGAAGGGAGGGCGCTATCAAGCAGCACATAATCACTTAATTACCTATTGCTTTGTATTTCTCTTCAGTTGTTTCGGGTGCTTGTCTTGACTTCCCAGTGAGGCTAATCAGCTCCAGAGCAGGGACAGGCCCGGGCACTCTTTGTTCTCCCAGAGCCTAACAGCGGTGCTGGACAAACACCATGTGTTCAGAAAAGGCTTGTTGACTTGCAGCGGATAAATAATCCAGGCTTCTCTGGGATAACTGCCTGGAAGGAGGAGGCCCCCACCCCCCACCCCGTGATCACAGTCCCTTAACAAGGCACCCACACCTACATCCCCCATCCTCTGGCTGCCTCCCTCCTGCCGCAGGGTGAGACCCCATCAGCAGACACTTGCTCATGGTGCCCCAGATCCTTTATTAAGGTCTCTCGTTTGACCCAAATACATTAACAAGAGATTGCTGAGCTGCAGCCCCAAACACAGTACCCTCCCATCCTCCTGGCCAGGGAGAGGACAGTCAGAAAGATAGAGGATTTGAGAGAGTGGGGTAAGCATGTGCTCAGGTGGAGGGAGCGAGCGGAAGAGAGATGAGGGCCCTTAGATGCGGCAAGAGGGAATCGCAAGAAAGCGCATGTGGGGGGCGGTGGAAGAAACAAAAAATGGATACAGGGATATCGTGGGACAGGAAACACAAGTCAGAGAGCTGGGCCGGTGTGTAGGGAAAGGTAGCTCCTTGGATCTCAGCACCCAACATAGAGACTTCAAGGGCCCCAAGCCAGAGGATGACCTGGTGTCCCTGGAGGCGCTCAAGGAAGGACAGGGAGGGCAGGAGGGAGCATGAGGAGGGCAGGTGGGGCTGGGCGATGGCTGCCCAGCACCTAGTCGTCGTCGTCATCATCGTCATCGTCATCTTCGTCATCATCCTCTGTGTTGATCTCACCGGACAGCACATCCTCCAGCCAGTCTTCCAGCTCCTCAGCAGAAGGCAGGTCCTCTTCGTCATCCATCTCCATCCATATGCTGTCCGCCTAGGACATGGCAAGACAAAGGATCAGAACTAAGCCCCATGTAGATATTTCAAGCCGTCCTCCCACTCACTGGACCCTGTACATCCTCTGTCTCTCCTCTTCATCTGTCATTGGGCAGGGAAACTGCCCCTGTGAAGGTCTAGGTTAGAATCATGACCATGGGAGTAGAAAGAATGGCTGGATCAGCAAGTAGACCTTCTCCGTTCAGTCTTTCTTACAAACTCTTGCCATGCTGAGCTGCCTAGAGCAGACCTCTCAATCCCACCCTTGATGTAAGACTGGTGGCTCCTCACGGCCTGGAGAATAAGGTCGGCAACGCTTCAGCATTCAAGACTTTGCAGGAGTTCCCGTCGTGGCTCAGTGGTTAACGAATCCGACTAGGAATCATGAGGTTGCAGGTTCAATCCCTGGCCTTGCTCAGTGGGTTAAGGATCCAGCGTTGCTGTTGTCATGAGCTGTAGTGTAGGTCACAGACGCGGCTCAGATCCTGCGTTGCTGTGGCCCTGGCATAGGCTGGCGGCTACAGCTCCAATTAGACCCTTAGCCTGGGAACCTCCATATGCCGCGGGAATGGCCCTAGAAAAGGCAAAAAGACAAAAAAAAAAAAAAAGACTTTGCAAAACCTGCTTTTCCAGCATTATCCTCAGAAATCTCTAGATTCTCAAGCCATAAAAAAATGAAGTGCCTTTTTCCCAAACTTGATATTCATTTTCCTACTTTTTGACCATCTGCACTAACTTTTCCATCAGTTTGGAAATGACTTCTCATAATTTCCACTTGTAGAACTCTTATACACTGAACAATGTCCGCTGTATTTTAATTTTTAAGAATTACGTTTAATTTATTTTTTATTTTTAAAAACTGAGGTATAGTTGATTTACATCAGTCTCCACTTTAAGTGCTACTCCTTTTAAAACCTCTGGGATTCTCAAGCAGAAACACTTTGATTTCTGTGTCTTCCCAGCATTTCGTTAGTATCTCTACCATAGAGTTTACCAGATCTGGCCTGGTAGTCAACAGAATACCCACCTCCCCAGTTAGACTGGGAATTATAGGAAGGCGGACTGTGACTTACTCAATTCAACTCAACAAATATTTTTGAAGCACCTGCTATGTGCGAATGAGATTTCTGCCTTCAAAAAGCTCAAAGTCTACTGGAAGAGAGACACAACACATAAATGGCCAAGTAAAAGTCATGTTCTCAAGGCCAAATGGGCTGTGGGAGAGTGCCAACAAGATAATGACTCCAAATGCGAGGTCTGGAAAGACTGGCTGGAGGAGAGAGGATTCGAACCCGGCTCTGAGGGAGGAGCAGCCCATCACAACAGGTAGAGACGGGGGTGAGTTCAGGGCAGGAATCTCTCCCTCTCTTCCAGCCGTTAGACTGGGCATGTCTGATGCCTCTGAGAAGGGCTCCACTCCTAGTTAGCAGAGCAGAGGAGAACCAGCTACACCGGGAGCAGAGTTGGGGGTCACCGGGGGCTGAGGGGAGAAGGAAACTCACATCAGTGACGTTGACGACTCCTATTTGTGGGGCCGATAGGTCGATGTCGAATGTCTTCTCCCAGTAGGGAACCAGCTGTGGAGAGACCACATATGGCCACTTAATGAGTCTAGGAACCCCTGAGTTCAGGAGGGTGCGTGTGCGGTTCAGGCCAGGGGTAGAGTGGGGACATTATGAACCCGTTGGGAGCTAGGTGGTGGTGGTGGGGGGTCCACCTGTCAGCCCTGAAGAGAAAGGGTAGAACAGAACAGTTAAAGAGTAGACATCCCAGGAGTTCCCATTGTGGCGCAGTGGAAATGAATCCAACTAGGAACCATGAGGTTGTGGGTTTGATCCCTGGCCTCGCTCAGTGGGTTAAAGATCCAGGCATTGCCATGAGCTGTGGTGTAGGTCACAGATGCGGCTCTGATCCTCCGTTGCTGTGACTATGGTATAGACTGGCAGCTATAGCTCCGATTTGACCCCTAGCGTGGAACCCTCCCTGTGCCTCGAGTGTGGCCCTAAAAAGCAAAAAAAAAAAAAATAATAAAAGATTCGATATCCCAGGAATTCCCGCTGTGGTGCAACGGCACTGGTAGTGTCTTGGGGGCACTGAGAACACAGGTTTGATCCCCAGCCCGGCTCAGTGGGTTAGGGATCCCGCGTGACTGCAGCTTCAGCTTAGGTTGCAACTGTGGCTTGGATCTGATCCCTGGCCCAGGAACTCCATGTGCTGAGGGGCAGCCAAAAAAGAAGAAAAAAAAAAAAAAAGCAGATACCCCAAGAGGAAAGTATCAGCTGGGGGCCTTTGGCCCCTCCTTCCCCAAGAAAACTAGATAGGAAACCCTGTTCCAATACTGATTGATCTTGTGACTTTGGGCAAATCACTTCTCCCCAGCCCTCAGTTTCTACATCTGTAAGGTAGTTCAACTCCGTAATTGCCAATGGTCCTCGCATTTCTGTTTGTTCATCTAGTTCCTCTTTCAACAAAGAGTGCTAAGTGTTGGGGATTCAGCTGGGAACAAAGCCCTGAGACATGGAATCTCTGCGCTTTGGTGCTGTCATTGTGTACACCCACAGGCAGGGTTCATGTGACCCGCTGCTGCCCCAAACTCTGGATGGCTCTAGAAGGAGCCAGCCCTGGGCACATGAGCTACCTGCTCAGCCTCTGCTCTGGGAATCCTGTTGTTCCCACACCTCCCTCCTGTCTCCCCTTTCTCAGGATGCCCTCCACGCCCTCCATGCCCCTGTGCAGGCAACAGAGCCCTCCAGCTAAGAGATGGGGACGGGAACTCCCAAACAGGTTTCCTTCCCCTTGGAAGTGCCCCAGCCCATGCCCAGCTTAGGATCACAGTGCCAGAGGGATGTCTCTTACCAGGGGGAAGTCATCAGGATCAATCCAGATGATGCTGAGATCAGGGTTATCAGTGTTATCTTGGGCCACAGACTTGAGAGTCTCTAAGAATTCATAGCCATCTTGGAGGGGACACAGGTGACAAGTGTGAGGTGGGGCACAGAGGAAACAGGAGTCCAGACCTCTTTCCCGCCTCCCACATCTCCACGTGTCTAGCTCCAGGCCGCTTGTAAACTATACTCTAACAAAACATATCCTGGAGTTCCCTCGTGACCCAGCAGGTTAAGGATACAGTATTATCACGGCTGTGGCTCTGGTTACAGCTGTGAAACAGATTCAATCCCTGGCCCGGGATTTTCCGCATGCCGCAGGCACAGCCAAAACAAACAAAACCCCCCACATCTTATGTATGAAGAGCCTATGCCCCGCGCCAGTGCCCCTGCCCACCCCCACCCCCCAATCCTGTGTTCCTCCCTCACCAGGATCAGCTTCTTCTGCAAAGGCCACAATATGAATTCCGTCCATATCATCCTCCTGTTGAGGACGAGAGGGGATCTTAGCTATATTTCCTGAACTTAGAGAGCCCCAAACAGACCCTAGATCTTCCTTGGACCTGAATTTTCTGGCAATCCAGCTTCTGAATCAGATATATTCTTGTGGCGGTGATGTTTTTCCAAGTACACCGCCCTCTTCTGTTCCAGGGCCCCCACACCTCCTCTGGCAAACCCCTCAGCCCCAGAGCTTGGGGCTCCCCAACCCTTGTCATCTTCATCAAGTTATGGGTGTCTCCCAACTCCTGACACGTTCTTCTGAACAGAAACCCTCAGCCTATGATGGTGCACTGCCTTTCCTACAAGCAAGACATGAGGAGCAGCAGCGTCGGGTGGTTCTAGGACTTGAGTTTTCAGCCACGATGTTCCCCTGAGAGCCTTGCCCCGCCCAGGAGCACTCACCCAGGTCTCATACATACTCTCAGGCTTCAGTTTCCTCAGGGTTGATCTAGAAGAGAGGGAAAGTCACTCCTCAGTGGGTGAGAAGGACACCCTTGGCTCCAGAGGGTCCCCATAGCAGAGGCTGCCACAGGGTCATGCCTAGGGCAGAGACAGCTTGTAGCCTGGAACAAAGCCATCTGGCAAAGTCTAAGCTCTGGGCATCAGGCCCAGATCATTGCATGGTTAAAGCAGGTGGGAGAGTGGAGGGTGGGCAAGGGGACTGGGACAGAGACTTTGGGAGAAAGAACTGGACATCTGGGTGTGTGTTCCCTCGTTCATTCATTCACTCATTCATTCAATAAAATGGAATGTTGGAGATGCTCCAGACACTGTGCTCAGCGCTGAGTAGACAGAGTTGAACAAGGCAAACCTATCCCTGCCCTGATGAAGGGGACCACCCTCTAGTGGGAGAGAGCGTAAGCCGTGTTTTCCACTGATAAAAGGGTATTGCCAGTTGCGGAGTACGGTGAAGGAAGAGAATTATGTGACAGTGTAGGGCAGGGTTTGTCAGCCTTAGCACTAGTGACATTTAGGCCCAGATAATTCTTCGCTGTGGGAGGGCTGTTCTGTGCATGGTAGGTATTTAGCCGCATCCTTGGCCTCTACCCACCAAGTGCTGGTACTCTTCTCCAACCAAAAATGTCTCCAGACATTGCCAAATATCCCCTGTTGAGCACCGCTGGTGTAGGGTAACATATGAGAAAGAACACAGGCCAGATCGGGTTTAGAATCCAGTTCTGACACTTAACTGTCTGTGGAATCTTTTAAACTGAGGTTGTTCAAAGCATTAAATAGAACCATAGAGATAGCACCTCAGAGTCCCCAGGCACTCAACACTGGTCACAGCCAACATTTCAATGTGTGTAAGGAGCGCGTCTACGGAGCACTGCCTGCGTGTAAGGCTCCTGGCTGAGTGCTGGGGTGCAAAATATTATGCAAAATGGTCATTGTGTCAGTGAGCACTGGTACGCAGAAGTATATCCATCTCCAGGGGAGATGGGACTCCTGGTTGGCCCATCTTGCAGATGTGTGTGTGTATGTGTTCTAGCTGGGGGGAGAAGTCTTCCCTGCTCAGAGGGTTGCCCCTCGCTCCCCACCTCCTGTGCTTCTCCACGAAGTGGACAATCTCCTCTTCGCTGTTGGGCTTGTCTGGGATGGTCACAGGCTCTTCCATGAAGGCCTCGTAGAAATCAATCTCGTTCAGCTTCAGGGTCAGCTTCTTTGCCACCTTTTGGGGGAAGGGGTGGGGTGGAGGGAGTGGAGCAGGGGACACGGTCATGGTGAGAAGCAGTATTATAGGGGGGCAGATAGCAGGCACTCGTCACTGCCGCTGTGACACTGGACAAGTGTCTTAACATCTCTGGGCTTTGGTTGGACATGAGGGGGTGGGTTCGATCATCCAAAATTTTTGAGGTGGGGATGGGGAGAGTTGGTGTGTAGGTGGGGAGGAGGTCCCCCACCTATTCTGGGAGAGGGGGCTGAAGGAGCCCTAATACAGACCTTGCTGTCGAAGGTGGCGAAGAAGGGGATGTAGGGGTGAAACTCCTCTGCTGCATCCTCGAAGGCTTTGTAATCTGAGGGGGATGCAGAGTCAGTCTTGGGGGAGAGCCAGGGTCTGCCATGGAACCAGGCCCCCTCTATCTCTCCCTGGTTCTTCTTCTTCTTCTTCTTTTTTTTTTTTTTTTTTGCTTTTTAGGGCCACACCCACGGCACATGGAAGTTCCCAAGCTAGGGGTCAAATCAGAACCACAAGCACTAGGCTATGCCACAGCCACAGCAATGCAGGATCCAAGCCGCATCTGCGACCTACACAGAAGCTCACAGCAATGCCAGGTCCTTAACCCACTGAGCGAGGCCAGGGATCAAACCCACAACCTCATGGTTTCTAAACGGATTCGTTTCTGCTGTGGGTTCATCCTGAGACCCACCCCCCTCTGAGAGTGGTTAATTGGGGATGGAGGGCAGTGCTGAAGGTGCCTGTCTGAGAAACCAGCAGAGAGCCGGCAGATCAGAGTAGCTGATGGTCCCACCATGGCAAGAGGAGTGAGGCGGCAGGGATGCTGAGCCCGTGGGTGAAGTGGGGAGGCAGGAGGACAGGTAAATTGAGGGGCCAGGGCAGAGGGACAGTGGGCTCTGAGGGTTACCCACGCTCTGAGTCTTTGTTCTTGAAGTAGCCAATGAGTTTGATCTCATCTTCAATATTCTCGAATGCCTGCAGCTCTCGTTCCCCCTCAATCAGTTCCACAGGGTCCTCTAGGACCTGGAGGAGCAAGGACATAGAAGGAAGAGTGTGAGATTCTGTCTCAGCCGTAGAGGCAGGGAAAGGGATCAGGGAAAAGAGGGCTGGGAACTTGGAGGAAAAGGCTCTAAGTTGCCTCTGAGTGTGTGTGTGTGTGTGTGTGTGGTTGGAGTTGGTCAGACACTAGGGAGGCACCATTAGGTCCAGGGGAATCCTTACATCAAGCAGAAACTCCACCAGGGTGTCAGCAGAAAACTCGCCATCATACTCAATGACTTCATCTCCTTTGAATACATAAATGCTGTCCTCTTCAGTTAGCCCTGGGGAGTGAGCCAGAGGTGCGCCATGATTCCAACCTTCCCACAGAGCCAAGGGTCCAAGTCCAGGGTCGCAGCCCATTCCATAATCCCACCGGACCCCACATCCTCCACCTCTACTGACTCTTAGCTCCTACATCCCTGGTATCTTTGCCCCTGGATTAGTCTGGCCTCAGGGGTTCTCCAGGGAGAAGCTGGGATCCAGCGGGGCCTCTCCAAGGAGAAGCTGGGATCCAGCGGGGGTGCTAGGGGAAGACGTAGGGAGACATCATCTAGCAAGATGTCTCCCTTTGCCTGCCTGCCACCACCAGAGACAGGCGTTTCTGGTACCTCCTCTGAGGACTCTAGTTGCTGATTCTCGGGTCCAGCCCTTTAACCTTCTGCTATTACTGACCAGATGACTTCATTGCTGACCACCCCTCCCCCACCCACATCCGGAGTCCAGTCTCAGGCCTGTGCTGCCCCCTGGTGGCTGGTGCTGTAACACCCCGCCCACAGCTCTGGAGGGGGATGGGTTGGATGGGTTGGAAGAGGCGTTTGCAGAGGCCTCTCCAGCCCTGCTTGGGTTTCCAGATTTCCCCTTTCCTCCAGCACCTAGCTCTGTTTTTTTTTGTCTTTTTTTAGGGCCACACCCGCGGCATATGGAGGTTCCCAGGCTAGGGGTCTATATCGGAGCCGTTGCCGCCGGCCTACGCCAGAGCCGCCACAACACCAGATCCAAGGCACGTCTACGACCTACACCACAGCTCACAGCAATGCTGGATCCTTAACCCACTGAGCGAGGCCAGGGATGGAACCTGCAACCTCATGGTTCCTAGTCGGATTCGTTTCCGCTGCACCATGTCGGGAACTCTGCTAGCTCTGTTTTTCAGGTTGATACAAAGAATGACACCTCCACCTCTCTCTGGGATTTGATCATGGGTCTCTCTAAGGAATAAAGGAGAAGCTGGCACCACCCAGCCATAACCCTTCGAATTTCTCACTCACCACCTTTCCTCCCCCCCCCCCCCCCGCCCCGCCACGCCCTTCCCTCCTCTCCTTTACCTAGTTTCTTGGCTACGGCCGCGTCCTTCTCAGAGTCCACCATCCCGAAGCCAACACCCTTGTCTTCTAGAACTTGGGCTGCTAACTGAAGGGAGAGTTAGGATTAAAATCAGCCCCTGGAATTCTTAGTAACCACTATTCCTCATCTCTTGCTTTCAAGGTGGGTCCTTTGAAATGCAGGGAATATGAGTCGACCCTGACCCTGTGCTAGGATCCAGGGTATTTCCACTTTCCCTACCACGCTACCATTTTGGTCTTTGGTTCAATTTTACTCCTTGAACATTTACTGCTCATGTACCGTGTGCCTCTTATGTTGAACTTTCCGGCACTGTGCATGTACTTCCGGGTTCCTTAGGGATGCCGAGGGGTCTGGCTTCAGAATGACTGAGGCCCTTCCTTCCTTCAGAGCTGAGTCCCCTACTCCCTACTGATCAAAGGCCATGCTCAGTGTGGGGGTGACATTAGATGTCCTTTGGGATTCTTTTGAGTGACTCCCAGTGGGAAGAATCTTGGAGGGCAAGAGGGTGATAGTGAGATCTGGTCATGTTGCTGAGGAGCAGGGAAAGCCAGAGAGCTGAGAGTAGAGGTCCCTTCGCCACCACTGGTTGCTCTCAGAGGCAGAGAGACTGACGGGGAGACCTGAGGTGAAAGGGGCCGGGCTCTCCTCAATCCGGTGGGACTTCCTCTTTCACTGTCTACTTTAGCCCTCCTAGGGCAGTTACACCCTAGGCCTCCCAACCGGGCTCGCAACCCCAATGCGCTCTGCCTTGGGCACCATTTGCAGCTTTACCCCACCTAACACGGATGCTCGGGCGCTCAGGTTCTTAGGAGGATGGGCCAGGGAGGTGGTTGGCAGGTGGCTGGAGAGGGATGCTGAGCACTCAGGATAAAAATACTCAGCTCATTAATCAGACGGTGGGTTCCAGTGCCCAGCAGGGGCACACAGAAACAGGAGCCTGTAATACTGGTGTCTTGCCCTGAAATAGTCCAAGCTCTGGGCAAGCTGGGGCCCCTCTGCAGTGCCAAGCTAGGGAAGGGGCTGCGGCAGCTTGGCCAAGGAGACGCCACACATCCCACTCCTGGGGGCAGGGGGTAGGGGTTGTGTGTGTGACCACAACTCTCAGTTATCTTTTTTTTTTTTTTTTTTTCTTTTTCTAGGGCTGCACCCATGGCATATAGAGGTTCCCAGGCTAGGGGTCTAATCAGAGCTGTTGCCACTGGCCTACTCCAAAGCTACAGCAATGCCAGATCCGAGCTGAGTCTGTGACCTACACCACAGCTCACGGCAATGCTGGATACTTAACCCACTGAACGAGGCCAGGGATCGAATCTGCCACCTCATGGTTCCTAGTCGAATTCCTTAACCACTGGAACTCCCTCCCAGTCATTTCTAAATGTGGGCTCTTTCCCCTTGTAACAATAGGCTCTCATAACTCAGTGCCCCAGGTCAGTTTGGGGGTGAGGAGAAAGTTCCCACAAAGACAGGTTGGGGAAGGCATTGTGGACCCTCCTCCAAGCAAGAATTTTCCAGTGGAGATGCCCAGCCCGATCCAATAGGGGCAGATGGGGCTGGTGAGGGAGGGGGAGGGAGGGGGAGACTAAGAGGCCAATGGGAGACACCGTGGTATCTACTAAGCCTTTGGCCATTAAACAAGTGACATGCAAGTTAAACGGCTGTAACATTGAAATTTATACTCAGTTCGGATCTCTTTGGTGTGTGGCCCTGAAAGTATATAGAGAGGGGGCACATCCTGGCTAGAAAGTAGATTTGGGGGGTGCACTGCAGTTCTTCTCATTTGCCTGAGGAAACTCTCTTTCCCTCCTTCCCCCCACTTCCAAGGTCACCCCAGTCCTAGGCAAACCCAGTACTGCCAGCCTCCTATGCAATGAGGAGAGGTCCCCCTGCACTTCCTCCTCCCCCTCAAAACTGCCCGATTCGGGCAGTACTTTTGAGTTCCTGAATCTCTGTTTCTCTTTCGGCTAAGGTCACATGCCCCTTGTGTCCTGTTGTTCAAGACAGGGTCCTGCAGCCCCGGCCCTCACCCCCAGATCCCACCTTCCAAGACCTACATGGAGTTGCAGGCTAGGGGTTGCAGAGAGGGGCTGGCGGGCTCCGCAGGCCTGCACACCCCGCCACTCACCTCCAGGATCAGCTCCTCCAACTCAAACTGTTTTTGTGAGGCCTTGTCGTCCTCGGGGGGTTCATGGTAGAGCAGTGCCAGCACCTCATACTTCTTGAACACATTCTTGTAGTTCTTTGCGTTGACGTTGACCACACGGTCCACACCATCATACTGGGGGAAGTCCAGCCCTTCCTCCCCGTGCACCCCTGACTTGGGTGTCCCTAGCACCAGCAGTAACAGCAGTGCCAGCCGCAGGCCGGGCACAGCTCTGGCCCCCATCCTGTCTGCAGCGCTCATGGAGGTAGAGGGGTCTGGGTCGGCTCTCCTGGTCCAGAAGAGGTTAGCTGGGGGAGGGAGGAGCCCCTGGGTCCCGAATCCTGAGTTGGGGGGGGTGTGGGGAACGGCCCAGAGCAGTGGACAGAGGACGCTGCTGGGTCCTGGAGAAATTGCCGACAGAGCCAAGAGAAAAAGGGTCAGGAGGAGGAATAGGAGCAGGGGCGGGGAGGGAACCGGAGCTGCCCCCGAGGTTGGCACCCCTCGGCCCCCACCTGGTCCCGTCTAAATATGTCTCCAGGATTGGCAGGAGAGACAGATAACCTTCTGCGGCCAGGCCGGCTCCGTGAGGGCCGGGATCCTCCTACCTCCAGCACCTCTCACCCGGGCTCTCAGAGCTTCCTTCCCCTCCCCCTCCCCCAATGCCCAGGGCTCCTCAGCCCCTGTCCCCACACTGGCCTAAGAGTTCATCGCCATATTAAGAAAGGAAAAAAGCTGGAGCTAAAAATAAGACCAGATGAGTCGGAGGTAAATGAAGCTGGGGCTGGGGGAGGGGAGGTTTGGGGTGATCAGAGAGAATTGCGGGAGGGCAGGGGGTCCCCAGAGAGAGGGAAATGGGGCCCCGAGAGGAGGAGGTATTCTGGGCCAGAGGTTAAATCCGTAATAAATTCATCGAAGGGGGACAAATGCAGTCTTGACTCTAAATCCTCAAACCTGGGACTCTCTTCTAGGTCAAGTCTGTTTCTTTGATGCTGTGGAGGATGGGGGGCAGTGCAAATGCAATCCAGGCTGCAGGAAAGAGACCCCCTGCACTTCCCTTTAAAGAACCAAGACCAAGGATGAGGTCATTCTCTGAATAAAAGATGGAGCCGCGTCCAGGACCGGCGCCCTGGCTCAGCTCCAGCCCGTTTCCTTTGCTTCACTCAACGCTCCTCACTGGAGAACACAGGGGAAGGACGGGGCGTGGGGCGTGAAGTGCTGGCCGGCATCCAGCCTTGGAGATTCGGATCTGGGGCTTCTCTGCCCACAGGCCCGCGATGCAAAGGAGGAAAGTCATTCGGCGGCTGCCTCCTGCTCGTACTCTCTACTCGGATCCTATGGGACTGGTTTTCTACGGCACGGTGGGAAGGAAGGATTCCCCAGGCTGAATGATTCCAGGAAGAGGGAATAGCGCCTATGCATTCCTATGTCTTTGACAAGATGAAAGGGACGAGGTATAAACAGCAGGGGAAAAGATCCAACACTGGGAAGATATGAAGAGGTGGGCCCGGTGCCCTGAGCTGGGGATGCTGATTAATTCTGTGCACTGATGGCCAAAGCAGAGCTGGTGGGGAGAGGCTCTCACGTCCTAGATCCTGCTTGGGGGTGAGGGCAGAGTGGATGAGTTCAGCTCTGGGTACCGTGAAGGGAGGACCCTCGTCATGGCCCTCCAGGGCCCTTACCATGCACGGGTAAGCTGAGCAGCGAGGGGACAGAGAGAGGCTAGGTCCAAGTCAGAAGCCCCCATCCCCACCCTGAGTAGCTCTGATGTTGGAGGGACAGGTGTGTACTCCGCACCATGAAGTGATGTTAGAGGAACAACTTTTCTGCACACCCGTGGGGCAGACCTTACGTGGCTAAGTGGGGAAGGCCAGCGAGAATCTCAAGAACGTGGCAGGAGTGGGTCCAAGAGCGACAGCTGTCACTGGAGCAGGAGAGGCCAGAGCGCGCCTAAGCAGGGCATGTTGGAGCTGGAGAGACCTCAGAAACCATCTCCTGGCCTCACAGGAGAGTGGCCAGCGTGCCCACAGCCGCACAGCCACAGCAGAGCCAACGGGAGAAACGACAGGCCCGCCCAGACGTCCGTGACCTAGATGACGTCCAGTGCTGACCGCCTGCTCTTTTCTGCTGCGCTCTGGGGCAGGGGGGACCGCTGGGACAGACACCAGACACGCTGGGACCCTGAGATTCGTTGCATCATGCCTCTGACCCTCCCTCCCCCCAGGGTGAGGTGGGACCAAGTGGTGGCCAGGCTGGCCATGCCCTTCCCCTTCTGCAACTACCAGACTGTGTCATCCGTCCCTCCCTCTCCTCCCCCCCCTGGCTGTCCAGAGCCACCCAAATCCTTTCCAGCAGCTGCCTTCCCTCCCCGCCTCCCCATCCTCTTCTCAGATTCTTTGCTTTTTACTTTCTACTCAGTCTCTGCCCTCTAGGCCCCGCCTTCAGGCTCAGCCACTGGTATCAAATGACCCTAAGTTGGGGCCTCTGTATTTTTAACCCACCAGACACCCGAAGCTCCTGCTGCTGAAACCTGAGGCGCTGGCCCTTCCTCAGGCCCCCTCCCCACCCCACTCACACACACCCCGGCCCCTCCATCTTCCGAGGTCTGGTTCAGCCCTGTCAGCAGCGAGGAAGGACCCCAGACTGATAGAGCCCTGTCCCTAAACGACCTTGTGTTGGGGGTGGGGACAGGCAGGAGGAGGAGGGCCAGCGTGGGCAAGGGGGGCTGCTGGACCTTACAACGGCCTGCTCTTGGCTCGCCCATGGCCTCTCATCTTCCAGATCCATCCACGGCCCTTTCTCCATCACCAGCCTTTTTCTTTTTTTCTTTTTCGTTTTCGCATCTGTGTATTTTTGGCCCAGCCCTCATTGTAAGACTAGTCTGAAAATGGCTGTGGGTACAAGTTCTGGAATCGGACAGACCCTGGTTTCCCCGTCTATAAAATGGGGAGGGGTGCTAAGAATGTCTTGCTTGTATGGATTAATGAGTGCTGTGTGTAAGGCCTTTGTCCACTGTCACACATAGTGTGCAGTCACTTAGCGCATGTGCTTTGTTTTTGGTGACAGCCTCCGATTTCCCCCAGCTTTTCTTTGCATTTCTCTCTGTGTATGCTTTCCTGCTTAGCCAAACCTCTTGTCTAAAAGAAGCCTGAGAATGGAGTTCTCCTTGTGGCTCAGTGGAAATGAACTCAACTCGCATCCATGAGGATGTGGGTTCAATCCCTGGCCCCATTCAGTGGGTTAAGGATCCAGCATTGCTGTGGCTGTGGCATAGGCTGGCAGCTGTAGCTCCAATTTGACCCCTAGCAGGCTTCCATGTGCCGCACATGTGACCCTTAAAAAAATAAAATAAAAATACATAAAAGTAGCCTGAGAATGAACCGGCCCACAGGGCAAAGTGGACTGGCTCACAAAGCAAAAGCCAGCGAGTGGGTGAAGAGGAAGGAAAAGCTGCCGCCGAGAGTGGGCAGGAGGGAAAGTCTCCCAGGGACTCCCCACCCACCTGAAATGCCGCAAGGGCTGAGCCCAGGCTTGGGGATCAGGCTCTGGGGACCGTCCATCACCCACGTGAAGCTGGGGCACAAGGGTGTGGTTGCTTTGCCTGAAGCGTTGTTTCTGCTTCTATTTCAAGGCCAGAGAAAAAGGCCGAGGGGTGGGATGGGATTGAGCTGCCCTAATGACTGGGCTGGGGGACAGGGCACGCCCCCTTCCTTAGAGGAGGGGTGGCCCCACATTCACCTCTTACCCCCTGACCCCTCCCCAGTCATTTAACCTTCTGGACCTGAGGTTCTTCCTGATGAAATCAAGTCTTTTCTAGCACAAAAACGCTATGCTTCTGTGAGTTGATCTGAGGGCTGAGTGGGTGCTGTGGGCCTCCCTCCCATAACTTGTGGCTCCCCTGCTCCCCTCTCATCCCCTCCGTTTCTCTGATCCCAGCTCCACGTGTCCTGTCCTTGCTCTCCATCGGTTTGGAGAGTGACTTTGAGGGCTGGTCCTCAAGAGACAAGAGTGCTTGATTCTGATCCCCTCCCAGCCTCGACTGTGGTCCCCGAAAGGCTTTCCCTGCCTGGCTACCATGACGATCTAGCGTCACAGTAATCCCTATCTTCTAAAAATCAGAGGCGACACGTCCAGCAGCTGAGGGCTGTTGCAAAGGTTTACTCTCTGGTCTGGTTACTGAGCCTCCCTGCTGGGCTCCAGTCAGACGCAGGCTGGGCTTCCCCTCCACCCACCTCCTCTTCTATGCACGGTGCCCTCCAGGGTTGCCTGCTTCTCTCATCATTGCTGCCTCCTGGCATCTCTCTGCCCCAACTAAGATGCTCTCTCTGATGTTCCTGCAGACCCACTACCCCTAACCCTCCCCGAGCCGGCCCTCAGGACACCCCTGTGTCATGTGAAGCTCTTCCTCTGTTGAGTTTAGTAGTAGGTCTCCCTCTCCAGCCAGCCTGTGCAAGAGAAGCGAGCAGAGTGAACTGGGGAAGGCGTCAAGAGGAGAAAGGCAGATGGGGAAGCGAAGACAAGGAGCATCGTGGTGGGGCAGGGACAGGGGGGCAGGGTCCGGGCGCGGCACACGCCAGGCAGTGAGCTGGGGGAAGGGCAGTGGGCCCAGAGGAACCCGGGGTGGTTAGGAGGCTAGTGACCTCTCAGATCAGGGTGCAGGGGAGCATACCGCCAGGATGACCACGGATGATGAATTTTCTGACTTCATCATAGATAAAGATGAGGAGGCTATAGGGAGTGGCACACAGCCACCAGGTTATCCTGGAGAGAGTAAAAGCTCATCAGTGGGAGAGGAGAGAGAGGGGACAGAGAAAGGCAGGTGCAGAGAACAACGTGTGGGGAGTGAGCATTTTGGGCTTTAAAAATTTTTTTTTAAACTATAGTTGACTTATAGTGTTCTGTCAGTTTCTGCTGTACGGCAAAGTGACCCAGTTACACACACACACACACACACACACACTCACACACGCGTGCGCGCGCATACATTCTTTTTCTCACATTATCCTCCATCATGTTCCATCACAAGTAACTATAGTTCCCTGTGCTGTACAGCAGGATCTCATTGCTTATCCACTCCAAATGCAATAGTTTGCATCTACTAACCCCAAACTACCAGTCCCTCCCACTCCCTCCACCTCCTGAGTGTTTCCTTTGTTGTGTGGGAGGTCAACCTCTGCCTTAGAGAAGGTCAAAGCCTGGGGAGAGAGGGCAGAGGAGCCCAAGACAGGAACACAAAAAGCCAAGGAGAACAGTACGTGATAAATGCCATATTAGAAGTATATGCAGTGTAAACAGAGATTATCCTCTGGCTTTCAGGGAGTAGCTGAGGGAAAGAGACCCTCTTCCTTTGCTTCCTGGGTACTGTGGGCATTGCACCCACAAAGTCCAAGCAGGCTGGGTCTATCTGAGACCAGATGCATGGGGATATCTTGCCAGGGAATATATGCACTCTTTTGTATTGTAAAGATATGGAAATCTTTTTCTTTATGAACCTCTTCTATAGACCAGGAAGATGGACCCTGGGAGGGGTTGAATCAGGACCACATGTGTCCCTTGGATGTTGTTAGAAAGATGGCCTAGACCAGGAGTTCCTGTTGTGGCTCAGTGGAAACGAGTCTGACTAGTAACCACAAGGATGCCAGTTCGATCCCTGGCCTTGCTCAGTGGGTTAAGGATCTGGTGTTGCCATAAACTGTGGTGTAGGTCGCAGACACAGCTCGGATCTGGTGTTGCTGTGGCTGTAGTGTAGGCCAGTAGCTGCATTTCAGATTCTACCTCTACCCTGGGAACCTCTGTATGCCACGGGTGTGGCCCTAAAAAGACCAAAAAAAAAAAAAAAAAAAAAGAAAGAAAGAAAGAAAGAAAGATGGCCTAGACCTGTCTGATAGAAATATACTGTGTGCCACATGTGAAATTTAAAATTTTCTCTGGTAGCCACATGAAAATAAGTAAAAAGGAACAGGTGCAATTAATTTTAGTATATTTTATTTCATCTTAAATATCCAAAATATTAATCATTTCAACATGCAGTCAATATAAGTGTAATTAATGAGTTATTTTACATGCTTTTTTATCCCAAGTCCTCAAAATCCAGTATTTTACACTGACAGTATACATTAAGTCAGACACTAAATTTTTAATAGCTAAAGGAAAATGGAGTCCAACCAAAACAATAAAGCTGTATTAATAGAAAAAATATTGGACACTGCTTTAGTTTTCAACTTTCAGTGCATTAAAACCATAAATTCAGTTTCTCAGTCTCACAGGCCATATTTCAAGAGCTCAGGAGTCACATAAGGATGGTGGCTACCATATTGGACAGTGCAGGGCTAGGTCATGGTTCATTACACACACAGAAACACACACACACACACACACACACCCCTCAACCAATATAAACAGTTACATACATACAGTCCCACATTCATTCAACAACAATTATCATATGTCTGCTCTGTGTCTGTGTTAGGTCTTGGGGAAATAGAAATCAAGACGTGATAGTCTTTGATCTCAGAGAGCTCAAGCGATTAGGGAAAAGAGGTTAGATAAACACACAAAATAAATAATCCCAGTATTAGGTGATGAGTTATGGTGAAGTTACATACAAAGTGGGAGCACAGTTCATGATCAGCCATATTTACTATCATTTATATGTTGACATGAAGAGCAACAATAGCAGAGCTACTGTTAACAATACACCCATCTGGACCCAACCACCATGCTCTGTGCATTATATGCATTTCTGCATGTAATTCTCAGAACAGTCTGCCAGGTGTGTGTTATCAAGACTTTGTAGGTAAAGCTGAGGCACAGAAAGGTTACCGTCTTATCCAAGGTCATAGAAACCTGGGATTGTCAGTATCTAAGGGCAGTGCCAATGTCTTGGTCTTTTTGTAGGGCTGCATCTGTGGCATATGGAAGTTCCCAGGCTAGGGGGTGAATCAGAGCTACAGCTGCTGGCCTACACCATAGCCACAGCAATTCCAGATCCTTAATCCACTGAGTGAGGTCAGGGATCAAACCTGAATTCTCATGGATACCAGTTGGGTTCGTTACTGCTGAGCCACGACGGGAGCTTCCCAATGTTTTTTATTAAACATTAATTGAGCAGCTACAGAACACAAAGCATTGTACAAAACACTACAAGGAACAGAAAGCTGAGCAAAGCATGTAAACACATAGAAAATGGAGTGAAATGGGAGTTTTGCTTATTTCTGTATAAAAATGTTAAATAGAAAAATCTCACAAGCATATACTGCTGTAAAAAACAATAAAAACATGGGACTTGAACCAAACAAGGCACCAGACAATAAGAATTTCAGTGTGCCCACTCACATGTATGCACATTAAGACATATTTGCATAAGTACAGCAGAATTAGCCACGCATAGATTAGGCTCTATTTATGATTACATCGGCTCCAAGCAATATGCAGCCTGGGACGCCTATACCACACATTATCATAAAAAAGATACCACGCTGTTAAGCGCTGCTAAGTCGACTAAATTTGCATGTCTGGTGGGTTGCAGCCGTTTGGCACAGTCCCTAATCCCTCCCCAAATAAGGTGCATCTGTGGGAGCGCAGAGGGTTCTCTTTACTTCAGAGTGCCGCCTGCCCTCCTCTTGACGTCCCAGCTCAAGCACTCCCCCCCTCCCCCGCCCCGGGGCTCCCCCTGGGTCCAGACTCGCTCCGTCGTTGCATCCTTCCCCTTACTCACTTGAGTGGGTACATTCGCAGGGCCACGTCCATGCCTGGAGTGTAGGACAGAAAAGCAGCCAGGAGGGTCTCCTCCAGGATCCCAAATATTAGGATCTTATTTCTGAGAAGAAACGTTAAAGTGTGTGTTGGGGATCGGGAGGGAGGGGGAGGGGTGCAGCGTGGGAGTGGGCGGGGCCGGTGGGTGGTGCCGGTGGGCGGCGCTCACTTCATGCCCTGCTGGAAGACTGAGTTGCGGCGGGTCTTGCAGATGATGAGGTCCGCCCACTGCACAATCACGATGCTGACGAAGAAGGCCGTGTGGCACGTGAACTCCACCACCTTCCGCTGCTCATAGGTCTGGGGGAGAGCGGGCAGAAGGGAGCTGTTAGTGTCAGAAGGGATCCAGATATTCCTCAAAGATTTCTTCCTTCTCCTGCCTTCCTGGGTGGGAAGGCTGAGTTAGGGCCCCTCGTTAGAGAGCCCTTCAAGGGCAGTCACCTCTCTTGTTTATTTCTGTATTCCCCTGCCCATGCTTAGTTCAGTGAATGGCAGGTAGTACGGTTCAATGAACATTAAGTTAATAAGAAGGGCGGTATAGAAGGTGGAAGAGTTTCTTGGTGGCTCCGCGAGCTGGGGGTCTGCCGTTGTCACTGCTGTGACTCTGGTTATAGCTATGGTGAGGGTTTGATCCCTGCCCAGGAACTACTGCATGCACTGGGCAGGGCCAAAGAAGGAGAAGAAGGACGACTTTAAGAGAAAAGCAGAGTCAGAGGAAATAGGTAAGGACGATGGGGCAGGAGGGGAACTGCGTGCAGAGGAGACCAGATGGAGGCACTTAACCACTGGTTAATTCTTTTTTCTTTTTTTTTAAATTTTTTGCTTTTTAGGGCTGCACTCACGGCACATGGAAGTTCCCACCAGGGGTCGAATTGGAGCTACAGCTGCCGGCCTACTCCACAGTCACAGCAATGCAGGATTGGAACCGGGTCTGTGACCTACACTACAGCTCATGGCAGCGTCAGATCCTTAACCCACTGAGCGAGGCCGGGGATTGAACCTGCATCTTCATGGATACTAGTCGGATTCCCTCCCCATTCGTTAATTCTTTCATTCACATTTTACACAGAAGGAACTTAGCGTCTAGTGGGAAGATAAATATGTTAACTATATCAGCCTAGGAGGTAGATTATAAGAAGATTACAGAGGGCTATGGGAACACAGGAGAAGTGCATCTAAATTAGACTGGAGAAAAAAACCCATGTTAAATACACAAACAAACAAGACTGAACATGTTTATTAATAATACTGAAAAATACTGAAAAAAGAATTTGAAAATTCGTGGGACTGAACAATAAAGAGATACTACAGATAGAACCTCATGGGATGTGGGCAAAGTCGTACTTGGAGGGAAATATAAAGCCCTAAACAATTAGAAAACAAAGGTTGGAAATCGATGAGCCAAGCATTGAACTTAGAATGAGACCAGTCAGCACATTTCTGTGCATCAGATCATGCCACCACTACCCTCCCCTGCAGCCAGCTATGAAAACCCAGCCACTCCCACCATCACTTGAAAATCTTAGCTCCTGACTCATTGTCACTCTCACTGCTCCTGTCCTGATTTTTTGGAGATTTAAATACCTACGTTTTTGAATGATCCTTCCCATACCATGGTCTCACAGTACTTTGATCTTCTGCTCCTCCCGTGGTTTCTGCCACTACCCACCCGGGCTGCTTGCTCTCATGGTTAAACTCCAGACAGTGTCTTTTCTAATAGCCACAATTTTTCTGTAATTTAAATATTAAGTGCCTCTTTTCTCTCTGACCCCCATCTTTATCTTTCTATCTCACCTACCCTAACAGCCCAATTCCAACGCTTCTTGGACTCTACTTGGATTTACAGTCCGTTGACCCAATATGTTATATATTTGGTTATTATCTTTCTCCCCTCCCACTCTGTGCCCCTAACTAGACTATAAGGTCCAGGAGAGCATTAACTTGGCCATTTTTATCCACTACCGTATCCCCAGGGCCAAAACAGTACCTAGTGCATAGAAGATGCTCAACAAATATTTGCTGAATGAATGAATGAATGAATGGATGGTGGTCAATGGAATTGCTCCTAGAGGTATTTAGAAGATAAGGAGCTACCTGTCAGCGTGTAGGGCAGTTCCTGGGCGGGGAAGCTCTATACTTGATTATTGAGGATTACAGCAATGGAAGAGTCATTGGCCTGCCTTGCCTTTATGGCATTTATTCCTCAGAGAAATTGTTCTCAACCCATCCTGCAGTACTTCAAGATGCCATTGATGTAATTTGATGTTAATTCAAATGAATTCTAATTATCTTTAATTTCTTGTAAATAAACAAGCTTCACCTTGGTGGCAGGGAGATGGTATCAAGATATAAAACTAATAAGGGGCTGGAGTTCCCTTCCTGGCTCAGTGGTTAACGAACCTGACTAGGAACCGTGAGGATGCGGGTTCGATCCCTGGCCTTGCTCAGTGGTTAAGATCTGGCATTGCTGTGAGCTGTGGTATAGGTCACAGACTTGGCTTGGATCCCGCGTTGCTGTGGCTGTGGTGTAGGCCGGCAGCTGTGGCTCTGATTCGACCCCTAGCCTGGGAAACTCCATTTGCTGAGGATGCAGCCCTAAAAAGCAAAAAAAAAAAAAGGCAGGCAGAAAGAAAGAAAACTAACAAGGGGCTTGACTTAAGGGTTGAGGAGATGCTGACAAGTTACACAGCAATGAGGACTCTGGGCACCTTTGGACCCTGGAGCAGTGTTGGTAGCTGGAATCATTGACGTCTTTTGGCCTCATGAGGCTCAGATAGTGGAAGTCTGCTGTGAAGGGAAACTTTCCAACAACCCTGATTTTAACATACTTTTGAGAAGCTTACAATTAACTGGTTTGGAGGCATCCTGGTGAAGTGGGAAAGTGCCAGGCAGGAATCAGTTCAGAATTCTAGTCCAGTTCTTTTAGGATTTCACTGAGCAAATTATTCAGTCTTTCTAGATTCAGATTCCTCATTTGTAGGATGATGGTAATTGACTATGTGTCCTCTCTAAACTATGTGAACCCTATAGGCCTATGATTCTAGCAAAAATGGGTGTCATGGAGTTCCTGATGTGGCTCAGCCTCAATGGACCCGACTAGTATCCATGAGGATGCAGGTTCAATCCCTGGCCTCACCCAGTGGGTTAATGATCCAGGGTTGCTGTGAGCTACAGTGTAGGTCAAAGACTTGCTTGGATGTGGCATTGCTGTGGCTGTGGCATAGGCTGGCAGCTGCAGCTCCAATTCGACCCCTAGCCTGGGAGCTTCCATATGCTGCAGGTGCAGCCCTAAAATAAAAAAAAGGAGGTGTTGTATCTCCTATTGTCTTAGAAATTGGGACAGGAGTGTTCACAGATACAAACAAGCATACTTACTAAAGTTCTTGAACACTTACTCACTGTTGGTTAGAGGGATTCAGTTTAGTCATCACTCATCTTGGGGGTTAGGAAAGACTAATACAGAGAGGCATCCTCTAAGTTTAAAAATTTTACAATGACAAGGAAGAGATATGCAAAGAACATAGATTTTTAGATTTAAAATTGTATGTATTTTTAAAAAATTTTAATGGCCACTCTGGTGGCATATGGAAGTTCTCAGGCTAAGGGTGGAATTGGAGCTGCAGCTGCTGGCCTACACCACAGCCCCAGCAACACTAGATCCGCACTGCATCTGAGACCTACCCCAAAGCTTGCGGCTATACCAGATCCTTAACCCACTGAGCAAGGCCAGGGATTGAACCTGCATCCTCAACGAATACTAGTCTGGTTCTTAATCCACGGGGCCACAGTGGGAACTCCAAAATCTTATTATTTAAACTCCCATGGAGAAAAGGAGCATAACAGGAGGGGGTGGGGTGGGGGGTGGGGAATACAGCATTCGTTTCCAGGGCAATGATGATAAAACCTGGAAAACCAGAAATCGGCCCCCAAAAATTGCTTGACAAAGCAGACCTCCAGGTCCTAGGAAGCCAGAAAGACCCAGGAAGATAAAGACAGACAAGAGACAGTAGGAATGCGCACAGAAATGAAGTCACATTGGTGATGTGAAGAATATTTGCTGATGTGATTGGAAATTGAGGACAGATGTTAGAAAGCTCCTGGAGGACTGGAGATGAGACAGCCACTCGGCCTGCCCGGTGCCTCCTTTCACTCACCCACTGCTGTCCATAGCTGTCCTCCAGGTCATTGATGTATCGGTTTTCCCAGTTGATGCGTATGCCTAGCAGATCCATGGGCTTAAAGCCATTCTCAGCCAGGATCACAAAGTAGGTGAAGAATCCTGCCAGAGCCTGGATCATGCCTGTGAGTGATAGAGTCACAGGTCAGGGGAACCTGGCTCAGAGAAGAGTCCCAAAAGACAGCCCCTGGAAGGGGTGGTGCCTGGGACTTGCTTCCAGCAGGACTGATGTATGTCTGCGCTGTAGTGCTGAAGATTCCTGCTGGCAGCGACTGGACCTCACCGTCTCTGTAGGATTTGCCTCTACACTCTGACATTTGTTTCTAAGCTAAAATCCAGAGTCGTCTTTGAATCACATAACCTTAAAACTGGAAAGGACTTCAGAAGGGGCTTATTCCCTCTCCCCATCCAGTGAGTGCCAGACTCCTCCCTCTCCATTTCCTCTGCCATCCGGACAGTCATCGAGTCCTCCCTTGATCTCACACTGTAACCTCTGCTCCTTGACTCTCCTTTGGTCGAAACCTCCATTCCCTATGCCTGGACCATGGCCATCGCTGACAGTAATGTTTGCCTATGGACCGCGCACTGTGCTCTGTGTGGGCCCCCATAGGCACTGATGCTAACAATTCTGAACCATCATTTATAGTCCATAAATGGGAAAACTGAGGCACGAAAGAGATTAAATCATTGTCCAGGGTCATACAGGCAGTATGTCATGAAATTGGGATTCAAAGATAGTATGGTTCTCAAATCTGTGCTTTTTCTGTATGCTTCCATCTCCAGGGATTGGGATTGTCTGTCTCCATCTCTCCCCCGTGTCTCCCCTGTACCTGGCAACGCAAGAGCAAAGACCTCTAATGGCTCTCAAATGTCCTTCAAGGCTAGCCCCGGTATAAATGCTACCCGTGTCTACAACCTCATTTCCCACTACTACTTTGTCGGGAAGAAGCACTCCACCAAACTGGTTTATTCCCTCTTTGACAACCAGATCTCCTCTGGTCCCCTACACCTGACCATCCATTTACTAGTCTAAGCCCTATCTTCCAACGCCAAGTCCTCCTTCCCCCATAAGTCCTCTCTGACTGTTCTCGAGATTGCTGGGTCCTCTTGCTTTGGACTCCTGCACGTGTCCTATCAAGACTCACTACTGGACATGTGGAAAATGCCATCATTTTATGTATGGAGTGCTCCCTTTGGACTGGGATCTTAATGTGAGCTTAGACCAGAGACCCATGGTCTTTTATGTCCCAGGGTCTAGCACAGTTTGCCATTAAGAAATATCTCCCTGGGAATTCCCGTTGTGGCGCAGGGGAAACGAATCTGACTAGGAACCATGAGGTTACAGGTTCGATCCCTGGCCTCACTCAGTGGGTGAAGGATCTGGTGTTGCCATGAGCTGCGGTGTACGTCACAGACGTGGCTCGGATCCTGCATTGCCGTGGCCGTGGTGTAGGCTGGCAGCTACAGCTCCTATTCGACCCCTAGCCTGGGAACCTCCACATGCTGCAGGTGTGGCCTCCCAAAGCAAAAACAAAACAAAACACCCCAAAGAAATATCTCCCTGACTTCAAAACCAGGATGGGTCTAGTGACCAGGCAGGTGCCACCGCTCCCCACTCCCTTCACCCCCTCCTTCCTCTGGCCGCACCAATCTGTCCGTAGGCCATGCCAATGAGACGGTGGTTCACCAGATTATCAGTCTTGGGGTTCCGTGGAGCTCTCTTCATGATGTCACTTTCAGCTGACTCATAAGCCAAGGAGATAGCAGGGACCTGGAGAAGGGGGGAAGTGACAGGCACAAGTGCCTCGAGCTGGGCCCCCCTCTCTGGACACATATTTCTCCTCCCCCTCAGTCCATTTCCCAGGGTTCCACCAGCCAGACCCCAGCTTGGGCCTCACCATGTCGGTGCCCAGGTCAATGCAGAGGATGGTTATCGTGCCCAGAGGGAGGGGGATCCCGAGGATGATGAAGAGCAGGAAGGGGGTGATCTCGGGGATGTTGCTGGTCAGGGTGTAGGCGATGGATTTCTTCAGGTTGTCAAAGATCAGGCGGCCTGGGGAGGAGGATCAACCTTCTGTGAGAAGCACAGAGTTTACACCTCCCACAAACCAGCTCCTGGACGGACAGGCCGCTACCAGGCAGCATCACAGTCCGTGAAAGGGTCTGAATGAAGGTCCTAGACCTTGGCAGCCCCAGTTTTGTTTCTAAATTGTGTGACCATCCGAGTTCCTGTTGTGGCTCAGCAGATTAAGGATCTGACCTTGATTCTCTGAGGATGCAGATTGGATCCCTGGCTTTGGTCAGTGGGTTAAGGATCCAGCTATTTGCTGAAAGCTGCGGCATGGGTCGCAGATGCAGCTCAGATCATGTGTTGCTGTGGCTGTTGCAAAGGCCAGCAGCTGCAGCTCTGATTCTACCCCTGGTCTGGGAACTTCCATATGCTGTGAGTGTGGCCCCAAAAAGAGAAAAAAATTCTGTGACTATTAATTAGAGCCATGACTTATTAGAATGCCACATCTGTGTACTCTTTTTTCTTAGGTTCGACATGGTTACTATCATCTGATCTCTGAAAATTAAGCAGGGTGAAGCCTGGTAAAAACTTAGAGATGTCTGCGGAGTTCCTGTCATGGATCAGTGGTTATTGAACCCAACTAGCATCCATGAGGACGCAGGTTCGATCCCTGGCCTTGCTCAGCGGGTTAAGGATCCGGTGTTGCCGTGACCTGTGGTGTAGGTTGCAGATGTGGCTTGGATCCCAAGTTGCTATGGTTGCGGCATAGGCCGGCAGCTGCAGTTCTGATCGGACCCCTAGCCTGGGAACCTCCATATGCCTCAGGTGTGGCCCTAAAAGGCAAAAAGACAAGAAAAAAAACCACAAAAACTTAGAGATGTCTGAGAATGCCAATATAAAAGCCATTAGAGGGAATTAGAGAGAGTTCTCTTGTGGCGCAGTGGGTTAAGGAACCAGTGTTGTCATTGCAGCAGCTCAGGTGGCTGCTATAACAGGGGTTTGATTCCTGGCCCAGGACCTTTCACATGCTGTGGCCCTGGCCAAAAAAATAAAATAAAAAATATAAAAATAAAAGCCCTTAGAAGATTAAGGCTGATTTGTAGCAACATAGATAGACCTAGAGATTTATTAAGTGAAATAAGTCAGAGAAAAACATACGATATCACTTATATGTGGAATCTAAAATATGATACAAATGAACTTATTTATAAAACAGAAACAGACTCTCAGACATAGAAAACAAACTTATGGCTACCAAAGGGGAAAGGGGGAGGCGGGGAAGATAAATTACGAGTTTGAGATTAGCAGATAAACTACTATATATAAAATAGATAAACGAACTAATATATATAAAATAGATAAACAACAAGGTTCAACTGTATAGCACAGGGAACTATATTAAATATCTTATACTAAACTATAATGTGAAAAGGATATGAAAAAGAATATAATGTAAATATTGATATATATATTACATTATAATAATTGATATATAACATATAAAAAACTGAACCAGAAACTAACACAACATTGTAAATCAACTTGACTTCAGTTAAAAAGAAAGAAGAGGGAGTTCCTATTGTGGTGCTGCAGAAACAAATCTGACTAGTATCATGAGGATGCTGGTTGGATCCCTGGCCTCACTCAGTGGGTTTATGGATAGTGGGTTAAGGATCCAGCATTGCCACAAGGCTTGGATCTGGCGTTGCTGTGGCTGTGGTGTAGGCCGGCAGCTGTAGCGCTAGCCTGGGAACTTCTGTGTGCCACAGGTGGGGCCCTGAAAAAAAAAGGGGGGGGAAAGAAAAGAAAGAAAGATAAAAAGAAGATTAAGGTTGAAGTGGAGCCTGGGCTTGGGTTGCAATTCCATTTTCTGCTACAACTGGCTTGTGAATGTGGGCAGCTCTCACCTCTCTGAGTTTCATCCTCCTGCCTTGCAAGATGATTTGAATTCTCCCTACAACCCTTTCAAAAGCTGCTCTTCCTCCCTCCCTCCACCCCCTGCTCTACCTATTTTTTCCCATTGCGCTTGTCTTCTTTATTGTACCATTTAGTTTACTTTATTGTCTGTCTGTCTGTCTCCACTGGAAATTAAGTTAGGTGAGGGAAGGCATGTGTGTGTTTACTCCCCATTGTTGTATCCCCAGCATCTGGAATAGTGCCTGGTACATAGTTGATGCTGAAGAACTTTATTGAATTGAGTGGTTATAAAATACTGAGCAAAGTGTCAGGATCCTGAAAGGTCTCAATTAAAAGCTAGCAATTATTATTATTATTATTATTATCTTATTATTACTATTTTTTTGTCTTTTTGCTATTTCTAGGGCCGCTCCCGCGGCATATGGAGGTTCCCAGTTTAGAGGTCGAATTGGAGCTGTAGCCGCCAGCCTACGCCAGAGCCACAGCAACGCGGGATCTGAGCCGCGTCTGCAACCTACACCACAGCTCCTGGCAACGCCGGATTGTTAACCCACTGAGCAAGGGCAGGGACCGAACCCGCAACCTCATGGTTCCTAGTCGGATTCGTTAACCACTGCGCCACGATGGGAACTCTTATTATTTTTTTATATAATGATTTTTATTTTCTTCATTATAGCTGGTTTACAGTGTTCTGTAATTTTCTACTGCACAGCAATGGTGACCCAATCACACATACATGTATACATTTTTTTTCTAATATTATCATGCTCCATCATAGGTGACTAGACATAGTTCCCAGTGCTACACAGCAGGAGCTCATTGCTAATCCATTCCAAAGGCAATAGTCTGCATCTATTAAATGTTAACAATTATTATTATGTGGTTGTCATATATTTCAGTCACATAGCTCCAGGCAAAAATCGGGGGCTTAGGAAGCAGAATTTGGGGGTTCTCCTGTTCACCAATGGGTACAGTCTATGGGAAAGAGGGGTCTTAATTTGCCTTCTGCAGTCAACTCATAGATCAGGCTCCAATTGATTTTTTTTTTTTTTTGCCTTTTTAGGGCCATACCTGCGGCATATGGAAGTTCCCAGGCTAGGGGTCAAGTTGGAGCCGTAGCTGGCAGCCTACACCACAACCACAGCAACGCAGGATCTGAGCTGCATCTGCGACCTACACCATAGCTCAAAGCAATGGTGGATCCTCGACCCACTGAGCAAGGCCCAGGATCGAACCCACATCCTCATGGATGCCAGTGGGGTTCGTTACCTCTGAGCAACGACGGGAACTCCTCCAACTGATCTTGATATGTCAACATCATTCAGACAAAAAGTTGCTAGTGTCCTCCTGAGACTGGGAATTTGAAGGAGTCCCATGGGTATAGCTACCTCTTGAAACTTACTTTAGACCCACTTGAATCCCTATGAGAGAAGAAAAACAATACTATGCTGCCCTGGAGCCCCATTCTCCCTAGAAAATCTGGACTTTCCTCCAGTCTCATAAGGGCTCCAGATAGTGATGCTCTAAGTACCGGCTAAATCAAATTTCCAGAATTTTGACTGACAGTGAATTTTGCTCTGTACAGGCGATTGGATGATGGGCAAAGGGAATGAGAATAATGTACGCCAACTCTCTTGCCTGAGACCAAGGCCCAAGGCCCAACCCTGGGCACCCTGCTTCCTCACCCTCCTCCACGCCCGTGACGATGGAGGCAAAGTTGTCGTCCAGCAGGATCATGTCGGCCGCCTGCTTAGACACGTCAGAGCCGGCGATGCCCATGGCGATGCCGATGTCCGCCTTCTTCAGCGCAGGGGAGTCGTTCACCCCGTCCCCCGTCACCGCCACAATGGCTCCCTGGGTGAAGCAGAGAGGGAGTGAACTAATGACCACGCCAGATTCAGGCACAGTCCCAAAGGTCAGTTTGATTCCATCATCCCTTGTTCTTTTTTTTTTTTAAACATTATTGAGGGGAGTTCCCGTCGTGGCGCAGTGGTTAACGAATCCGACTAGGAACCATGAGGTTGCGGGTTCAATCCCTGCCCTTGCTCAGTGGGTTAATGATCTGGCGTTGCCGTGAGCTGTGGTGTAGGTTGCAGACGCGGCTCGGATCCCGAGTTGCTGTGGCTCTGGCGTAGGCCGGTGGCTACAGCTCCGATTCGACTCCTAGCCTGGGAACCTCCCATATGCCGCGGGAGCGGCCCAAGAAATAGGAAAAAGACAAAAAAAAAAAATAAATAAATAAAAAATAAAATAAACATTATTGAGGAAGTTTTTTTTTTTTTTTTTTGGTCTTTTTGCCATTTCTTGGGCTGCTCCTGAGGCATATGGAGGTTCCCAGGCTAGGGGTCTAATCGGAACTGTAGCCGCCAGCCTACACCAGAGCCACAGCAACGCGGGATCCGAGCCGTGTCTGCAACCTACACCACAGCTCATGGCAACGCTGGATCCTTAACCCACTGAGCAAGGGCAGGGATTGAACCCGCAACCTCATGGTTCCTAGTCGGATTCATTAACCACTGCGCCACGACGGGAACTCCCGATTCCATCATCCCTTGTTCTTGATGTAGTCAGGCTTGATGTCAATCTCTTGGCCCTTCTTTTTCCCTCACCTCCTGAGATGGCAAAACTCTCAGGGAGCCCCCAAACGGATGCCTATCTCAGGGGTTCATGATGGGATGCTCTCTGGAGCACACGCCTGCCCACACATTCCTGTGCTTAGTTTGGGGCTGGGCTATACCTCATGGTTCCCTCCAGATCCCCCAAGGCTCTGCTGTCTCCCTTACCAGCCTCTGACATCCCTCTACGATAATGAGCTTCTGCTGGGGTGAGGTCCGAGCAAACACGATCTCATTGTGGTTTTGTAGGATCTCATCCAGTTGCTCGGAGTTCATGTTCTTTAGATCTGAGCCATGCACCACAATGGCCTTGACGTCCCTGAAGGAAGCAATTGCAGAAAGCTGGTTCAGAGTGCTGAGAATTTGCCAGGGGTCCTGGTGCCCTCCAACCCAACTTTACTGTGACCTCTTTGTTTCTCCTTTCAATTCCGTCCCCTCACGGTCCCCAGCCACGGACTGTCCCCTGATCAGCACACTGCATCCCCTCCCCTCCTCCTCCCTCTTCTCTGCTTCTTTCTTTGTCCCACCTTCCTCTGAAAACCCACTGACATAGTCACGTCTTTTCCTATTACGTTTTACTTTTCGGTAAGTACATCTTGCGCATTGTATCTACAGAAAGATCTTCCAAAGAACTTTAGTGGGTGGGGCCGGCTAAGGATGGAGGGGAAAAAAAGCAAAGATGTGAGGTCTTTAGGGGTCTCACCTGGCATTGACCTGGTCGACAGGGATCTTGAGCCGGGCAGCGATGTCCTCTGCTATCTCTGAGCCTTCTGAAATGATGCCCACCCCCTTGGCAATGGCCTTGGCTGTAATGGGATGATCCCCTGTTACCATAATCACCTAGGTTGGGAGGGGAGGGAAAAGAAGCAGAATTGTCTTCAGGGCGATCCCAGGTCCTTCTCCTTCCCCTTTAAGAACTAACATCACTGCTATCATTCCACAGGGGTTTCAGTAGCTCATTCCCAAGAACTTGTGCTACTGATCAAAATCTTGATATTGTGACTTCAACCCTTGGGAGCGGGTCAGGGCCATCAGGCTGTAAAATATAGGAATGACTTCTAGTTTTCCCAGGAATAAATCAGGAATTTGGGTGCATTACTGTACTCAGAATTTCATTTAATTGCTCCATAAGCTATTCTGCTTCTTTAAGCTCTAAGACAGAAACGGCTACCCACAGAACGGTGGTAATAAAGGTAATATTCCCTCTGCCTAGTGAAATTTCTTTCTTTTCTTTTTTTGTTTTAGGGCTGCACGTGCATCACATGGAAGTGCCTGGGCTAGGGGTTGAATTGGAGCTGCAGCTGCTGGCCCACACCACAGCCACAGCAACTCAGGATCAGAGCCTCATCTGTGATCTACACCACAGCTCATGGCAACGCCGCATCCTTAACCCACTGAGCGAGACAAGCGATTAAATGTGCATCCTCATGGATGCTAGTGAGGTTCTTAACCTGCTGAACCACAATGGGAACTCCTGCCTAGGGAAATTTCATCTAGGCCCAGGTGCATTCTGACCCTCACACTACCTGTCTCTACCTGCCCATGTTCTGTGCTCTTCCAGCTTTCTGTTCTTTCAGCACTTCTCACATGTCTGTTTGGTGGCTTGTCTCTCCCCCGATGCTGGCCTGAGAACTCTGCGAGAGAGTGGGGCTATGCCTATGAGTCCTTGTTAAGTCTCCAGCCCTAGCATAATTCCTAGCACATAGTAATGCATCAACAGGTAATTATAGAATGAAGGAATGATCACTTCCTGGGAACCACTGCCCATGGTCCCCAAGTCCCCTCCAAGCACAGAATTCTCAGGCCCTGATTGGGGGTGGGGTGGGTAAGAGAACTAACTGACTGTGGCTGAACTAAGAACAGAGGTCCTGGAAAGGTCGGTCTGTTTGCTTTCAGAGCGTGGAAATAAGCCTTGAAGGAGTTTTCCCAGGAGCCCTCCTCATTCCACACTGGCACCGCGGGCTGACTGGAAGAAGTGCTAACAAAGCTGGGATTACCAGAGACTCGGGAAAGTTGCACTCTGAGCAGTTACCCACATCATTGATTTCAAGTTCCCTGGTCAGTCCTGGGGCGCCAGATCCTCACCAGGCTCTGCCAGTGAGGTATGGCCTAACTGGCAAGGATCTGAGGGGAACGGCACAGATTAGAAGATTCCAGATGTGGTTCAAATGGAGCCTTCAGTGATGCCTTTCAGGCTCCACTGCCCTGAAAGTTTCCCAGTGGTTCATCCATCGTGACCTACAGCACAGGTGTGGTACCTAGCCGAGGCCGACAGTTCAGATGGGCTGCTCTACAGTAGTTTCTGGAAATACCACCTCCATGCCAGGCTGGAGAAATAAAAACAAAGTCATCTCCCCAAGAGTGAGTTCCTAAAACACAATTTCACAGAACACTGAGCTGCATACATACAATAGAGGCGCAGTTCTACAAAGAATGGCTCTCTTTGAGGTAAAGGGCATTCGCTAGTTTCTGGAATTTGTCAAGTACTAGAGGAATTTCATTTCCAACTTTTTTTTTTTTTTTTTTTTAAGGGCCACACCCGCGGCATATGGAAGTCCCCAGGCTAGGGGTCGAATTGGAGCTGCAGCTGCCAGCTTACACCACAGTCACAGCAATGCCAGATCTGAGCAGTGACTGCGACCTACACATATAGCTCATGGCAATGCCAGATCCTGAACTGAGGCCAGGGATTGAAACTTCGTCCTTATGGACACTAGTTAGGTCCGCTGCCGCTGACTTCTTGGTGCTGACTATATCGCTGATGTTCCGACGTATCCTCGCAAGCCGCTGTCTTGCTCCCTCGGACCCTCTTCTCCCAGATCAGACCCATCTGAGAAAAATGTTCCAGTGTGGGTGATCCCACTTGCAGGCCTTCACTGCTTAGCCGTGGTTCTTAGAGGAGGCCACATTCACAACAAGAGCCAAGTGTGTTCAGACTACTAGGGGCCTCAGGTAGTGGCAAATATAATGGGATAATTTTATTTTAGTGTTTTAAAGTCACATATGTTTCCAAGGCCTGAACACGTGGCTTTGGCAGAGAAATACCAGTCTCACAGTCAACCGAAAAGCCCTTGCTGCCACACAGCTGTTGTCTGGCTTCTTTCAGCAGCCTTGTAACATCTATCACCTCTGCATTGGCTCCATCTTGGAGTTGACCTTGGAAGGATCTATTGTGTGGGACAACCCCTGGAGAGCCATTACGTTTTGTCCTTCTTGCAGGCTGGTATCATGTGTATGTCTCTCACTTCTCTACAGGGAAAAGGGGATGGTTCAGAATTCCTCATCAAGTCGGCTGAATTTCAGTCAGCCTCAGGTCCAAAAGAACTAAGAGATTAAAATGGAAACCTAGGCGTTCCCATTGTGGTGCCGTGGAAATGAATCTGACTAGTATCCATGAGGATGCAGGTTTGATCCCTGCCCTCACTCAGTGGGTTAAGGATCCAGCGTTGCCGTGAGCTGTGGTGGAGGTTGCAAACATGGCTTGGATCCCAAGTTGCTGAGGCTGTGGCGTAGGCCAGCAGCTACAGCTTTGATTCGAACCTTAGCCTGGCAACCTCCATATGCCATGAGGGCAGCCCTAAAAAGAAAAAAAAAAATTGTAAACCTGTGCCCAGAATGAGGACTGGCCCAGAAAGCACCAGAACTTCTGCTTCAGGTGCCAGCTCAAGGCCAGCCTGAGTCCTCTTCAGACCTGTCACGCCTTGCTTTGCCTCTGGCCGTGACCGGGTCCTGCTCTGACAGGCACCCTGGCTCAAATCATCTCTTTGTCTCCTGGTTGGGCCTCTCCACCCGCAGGCATAATTATAACTCTCCTTTTGCTAAAGGGACCTATAAATCCCAGATAAGACCCATTTTAGACGACATCCACAATGTTCTCCTCGTTCCAGCAGCCCGCTTCCAAGCTGCGAAAATGCAAATGAACCCCTTCTCAATCTCTCTCCTGCCTTGTGACGTGGTACCTCATAGAACCGTGGAGGAAATGGCAAGATAATGTGGTTACCCTATGCAGATGTGTTATAATAATGCTGTTTCTGCAAAGACCTGTACCACCCCAAACATCTTGTAATTAGGGAAGTCACTCAGAATGATTTCCTAGATCCATTCTTTGGTTCTCACTGTAGTGACTAATCATTGTGCTTAGCTCAGCCCAGGCTGCCCTGGGACAAACTGCCAAGTGTCAAAGGTCAAGATAAAACCAGCTCTGGAGTTCTCGTTGTGGCTCAGTGGTTAACGAATCCGACTAGGAACCATGAGGTTGCGGGTTCAATCCCTGGCCTTGCTCAGTGGGTTAAGGATCTGGTGTTGCCATGAGCTGTGGTGTAGGTCGCAGACTCAGCTCAGATCCTGCGTTGTTGCTGTGGCTCTGGTATAGGCTGGCGGCTATAGCTCCAATTCGACCCCTAGCCTGGGAACCTCCCTATGCTGCGGGAGCGGCCCTAGAAAAGGCAAAAAGACAAAAATAATAATAACAATAATAATAAAATAAAGATAAAGCCAGCTCTAACAGAGAGCATCCAGTTCTCCTTAAATACTTCCAACCCCACCCCATACCCACCTGCCCCCACAACCTGTCCTCCCAGACATTCCCAGAATATAAAGTATAAGCAGAGAAATACCAATATTTAATCTACAAAGATGTACATGAGTCTTAGAATTTTTTTTTTTTTTTTGTCTTTTTGCCATTTCTTGGGCCGCTCCCGTGGCATATGGAGGTTCCCAGGCTAGGGGTTGAATCGGAGCTGTAGCCACCGGCCTACGCCAGAGCCACAGCAACGTGGGATCCGAGCCGCGTCTGCAACCTACACCACAGCTCAGGGCAACGCTGGATCGTTAACCCACTGAGCAAGGGGGGGGGAAACCGAACCCGCAACCTCATGGTTCCTAGTCAGATTCGTTAACCACTGCACCATGACGGGAACTCTGAGTCTTAGAATTTGATCTGGGAAATGTGGGTTACAGAACATCTCAGAATTAGAGGAATTTTACCGCTGCTATCCTGCTGCGAGCCCAACCTGACTGAAGAGGAATTCCCATCTCTGGGTTTGTTCTGCAAGTGTGTTTTACTCTTAGAGCATTTTGTTGTGGTTTCTAGCTTTTGCTCCTGGATGTATACCTCTTCAGGCAGCTGTTCACCCTGAGTCAGATCCACCAAGGGCCCCCAGTCTCAATTTCTCCTTCTCACTATTGCCTGCTCCAGGCCCCTGGCCCACTTGGCCTCACCCTTTTAACAACCCATCCAGCAGTATGGTTCCGTGGCATCTTCTAGCACTTGGCTACCTCTAGTGTGGTCTGCAGACCAGCAGCCACTGGCATCCCCTGGGAGCTTGTTAGAAATGCAGGATCGTGGGGTGTCTTAGACCTCTGAATTTAAGATTTGCATTCCAACAAAACCCCCAGGTGAATCGCAGGCATATCAATTTGAGAAACCCTGTCCTAGGGGGCTGGTTCTCAAATTACACATTGGAATCTCCACAAATGTTTTCAAAAATACAGATGCCTGGGTCCCACCTGAGAGTTTCTAATTTAATGCATCTGGAGTGTGGCCAAGGTATCAGATTTTTAAAGTTCCCCTAGTGATTCTAATGTTCGGTGCAAGACAGGATTCTAACGACAGAGGACACTTACTACTGTTGTCTCTTAAAAGTCAAGGAGTTCCTATTGTGGCTCAGTGGTAATGAACCCGACTAGTATCCATGAGGATGCAGGTTCAATCCCTGGCCTCACTCAGTGGGTTAAGGATCCTGTGTTGCCGTGAGCTGCGGTGTGGGTTGCAAACGAGGCTTGGGTCTGGCGTTGCTGTGGCTGTGGGGTAGTCTGGCAGCTGCAGCTCTGATTCGACCCCCCCTACCCTGGGAACTTCCATATGCTGCGGAAGACAGAAAAAAAAGAGTCACTGGCTCAAGGAGTCAGAAATCATTTCAGTTAAGCCAAGAACCTACTGTATCCAGGGTTTCCTACGGTGGATCCAATGTATGACAGGTAAGGGGCTTCTGGGATGGACAGGTATTTACCTTAATCCCGGCACTCCGACACTTGCTCACGGCATCAGGCACTGCAGCTCGGGGAGGGTCAATCATGGAGATGAGCCCCACAAAACAAAGGTTTTCCATGGGGAAGTTGATTTCATCGGTGTTAAACTTGAACCCCTTGGCATAAGTATTAGGCAGATTCAAGAAGCAGAACCCTGGAGAGGGACAGGAGGCAGGACCAGTTGTCATTCCTCTACGTCTCTAGCCTGCTCCCCACAACAGCCTAGATTTGCCCCCTACAAATAATAACCATTTTGACATCACCCTTTGAAGGCTCCTCCCATAGCCCCCTCACCTAGCACGCGTTCCCCCAGACCCCCCAGTTCCAAGTAGGCATCCTGGAAGGCTTCCTTCATGTCATCGTCCATTGGGTGCTCCTGCCCTTTCAGAAGGTAAGTGGAGCAAAACTCCAGGATCCTCTCAGGTGCCCCCTTCATCATCAGTACGTGGGTCTGGGAGCTGTCACCCCGGAGGTGGATGGACATCTAGGGAGAGGAGAGGAAGCATCCATGGGGCAGGAGGAGAGAGCGAGGGTTGGGGCACAACATTGAAGGAAAGGTTTTTGAGAGTAGAGCCGACAGGCAATCTGTGTCTGTTTCCTTGGTCTCCTAACTCCATGCAGCCCCCTACCCCCCAGCCAAATCTGAGCCCATCCCTCCTCCTTTCCAGGAACCCGCAGCCTGGTATTATTTGCACACGAATCTCTGTTATCTGCTCAGCCAGACTGGAAACTGAGGGCAGACGGGGCAGCCTCACGTTTGCGGGGCCCTCTCCACCTGGGCAGCTAGAAGCAGAGGTGGTGGGGCCAGTGGAGACTGCAGAGTATAGGGAAGGTGCTTAGAGTCAAACACCAGGGCTCCAGGCCAGCAGGGTGCTTTACGACCTCAGGTCAGTCCATTCAACCTCTCAGAGCCTTAGGTCCTTTGATAAACTTGCCCACTTCATTGGGTTTTTATAAGATAGAGACAATATTTGTAAAGAATACATTGAGGGAGTTCCCTCATGGCTCAGCCATTAACAAACCCAACTAGGATCCATGAGGATGCGGGTTCGATCCCTGGCCTTGCGAAGTGGGTTAAGGATCCAGCATTGCTGTAGTTGTGGCATAGGCTGGCAGCTGCAGCCCCGATTGGACCCCCTAGCCTGGGAACTTCCATAGGCCACGGGTAAAGCCCTAAAAAGCAAAAAACAAACAAATAAGCAAAAAACCCACAAAAAGCAACATTGAAAACTGAAGCACCATGCAAAAATAAGTTCACCGTTCTAGCCCCCCCGGCCACTGTCTCCTGGGAATATGACAAGTCCCCCGAGGGGCTAGATGGTTCAGGTTACAGGGTCAGCGTCACTGTGCCTCAGTTGGGAAGGGAGGGCGTAGTCATGAAGGGAACCTCAGGCCACAACTTGAGGACAGAGAAAGGAGATCAATTCCAGTTTTCATTTTTCTGTGATCTCTGATCCACGAAAAGGAACCATCTGTGGAGTTCCTCTTATGATCGACAGGAAATTCCTGCGACGTGGTAGGCTCTCGGGTAATAAAATCAGCACATAGAGAGGAATTGAGCCTTCAGTGCTGAAGGTCAGATCGCACAGGCCCAAGGAGAAGCCAGGTGGGAAACCTGGGTGTAAATCGTGGTTAAAGCTGCTCCTTTGGAAACTTTCCAAAAACTCTTATATTCAAAATATGCTTAGGCAGTTTAGAGGGAAAACCTTAACTCATGTAAGCAGAAAGCTGTAAAAAGTTTAAAAAGCTTAATTTGGGGAGGGGGCAGGAGTGGGATGGATTGGGAGCTTGGGGTTAATAGATGCAGACTATTGTCTTTGGAACGGATAAGCAATGAGATCCTGCTGTGCAGCACTGGGAACTCTCTCTAATCACTTATGATGGAGCATGATAATGTGAGAAAAAGGAATGTATATATGTATGTGTAACTGGGTCACCATGCTGTACAGTAGAAAAAAAGAATGTATTGGAGAAATAAAAAAAAGAAAAAAATTATATATACACACACTATATGTATAGTTAGGTGCATGTATATATATATATACTGCAAAACTGAATCATTTTGCAGTATAGCAGAAATCAATACAACATTGTAAATCAACTATATTTCAATAAAATAAATTTAATTAAAAAAAGCTTAATTTTGTGAGCACTTAAAAACCTGTTTGTTGGGAGTTCCCGCCGTGGCGCAGTGGTTAACGAATCTGACTAGGCACCAGGAGGTTGCAGGTTCAATCCCTGGCCTTGCTCAGTGGGTTAAGGATCCAGCGTTGCCGTTGTCATGAGCTGTGGTGTAGGTCAAAGACACGGCTTGGATCCTGCATTGCTGTGGCTCTGGTGTAGGCCAGTGGCTACAGCTCTGATTAGACCCCTAGCTTGGGAGCCTCCATATGCCGAAGCAGCGGCCCTAGAAAAGGCAAAAAGACAAAAACAAAAAACAAAAAACAAAAACAAAAAACCAAAAACCCAAAAAAACCACAAACCTATTTGTTGACTATTTATTGGAGATGATCTGAAGCGACAGCAAGAGCTGTTTCAGCTAGTAATTTAGTCACAGAAAAATCACATCTTGATGGAAAATTGCAGACAGGAGTTCCCATTGTGGCACAGTGGAAACGAATCCAACTGATATCCATGAATGTGGGTTTGCTCCCTGGTCTCACTCAGTGGGTTGGGTATCAGGTGTTGCGATGAGCTGTGGCATAGGTCGCAGATGCGGCTGGGATCTGGCATGGCTGTGGCTGTTGTGTAGGCTGGCAGCTGCAGCTCCGATTTGACCCCTAGCCTGGGAACTTCCATATGCTGAGGGTGTGGCCCTGAAAAGTAAAATAGAATAAAGTAAAATAAAATAAAAAATAAAATTACAGACAAAAAGATGGGAGAAATCTGGAAATGTCAGAACAGAGAAACTTATTCATTTCCATCTCAGAGAGGGAGAGACCAAGGCTTATAAACGACCAGCAGGCTAGGATGTCCCTGCAGACTGGAGCCTCTGACTGCCCCAAGAGCAAGCTGATTAAAGCAGGTGGTTCATGGGTAGAGAGGGAAAGGGGCCAGAGGGGTTTTGTTGGCACACCCCCCAACCCCCCATGCAAGTCCCATTAGAGCTGGGTGGCTTGCAGGCTGGCCAAGCATACTTGGTGAAGAGGAGGAATTTGCTGTTTGAACTTGATCTTCAGTAAGCTCAGAAAAGGTACTAACATAGTCGTTTGGGGGAAGGTTGCAATTTTGTTGGAAGTCCCAACAAATGTCGTGGCTGTGTTTTGCTTTTATTTTGAATCTAGTGGAAGGAGAGGTACCTAATTCTTTCCAGACAAAGGCTTTAATCAGGCCCTGCCAAGCACAAAATTCCTGTCTGGTTCGTGAGGCCACTAAACATCAGAAAAAAGTGGAAATAAGTTTGCAGTTTGGGCCTAGGGGACCTATCTTATTACACTGACGAAAAGCCAGTTGAGACAAAAAACTGTGGATCTGTTTCTTTAATTTTCACTCGTTCGGCTTTCAGTGTGAAAATATAGGTAACTGGGTTTAAAAAAAAATCTTATATAGCCTTTGTTATTTTATTGTTGTTGTCCTTAATTTCAGTTACCAAAAAAAATTTTTTTTTTGTGGCAAAAAAATTTATGATCTATTCCCTTAAGCAACTTTCAGATAGGAGAAAGTATTCTCTTTTGGCACAGCAGGTTAAGGATCCACCGCTGTGATGCAGGTTTGATCCCTGGCCCAGGAACTTCCATAAGCCATGGACACAGCCAAAAAAAAAAAAACAAAAAACAAAAAACAAAAAAAACCATATATATATATATGAAAGTATGGACAATTTCATGAATTTGCCTGTCATCCAGGGGGCATGCTAATCTTCTCCATATTATTCCAATTTTAGTATATGTGCTGCTGAAGTGGTTACTATTATTATGTGTTTTTTAAGACACAAAACCAAAACTGACTTTTGGGAGTTTCATTTCTTCTGTTTCTGCACCTGAATGCCTGACCTTTCTGGCAGTGCATGAATTGATAAGACTTCCACTCCCCTGAGCAAATCATGATTCTCTCTCAACATTCCAACCTTAGCTGCTAGAGCTCCAGGCATGGCGATGCCCCTGGTCCCTACTTTCCACCATAACCCTCCTCAAATTATGCCGGGATTCTCACATGGGAGGGAAGTACTGCTTCCTGTCCCACTCTCAGATTTCACTGTCAGGCCCCCACTTCCCTTGCTCTTCATTTCTCCTTCCCTTGTCACTCCTCGCTGGATCATGGATAAAATGCCCCTGGGAAACCAACTTGACAAGCAGGCCGGAGGCCCCTGACCGCCTCCTAGAATCACAGGCATGGAATGAAAAGAAGTCTTTGGTGACTAGTGAGATAAGGCACTTCGGAGGAGTGGCGGGCAAATCCAGCATATTCGGCAGTAGGAAATCTCACAGTAGCCACAGGGATGCCTCTCTGTGACTTTCTGCAGACAGCCATTGCTGCCTAGGGACATTTCAGAGAGCACTTTATGACTTGTTCTCTGCACAAGTGGCACAGCCTCAAGTCTGCTTAGGGCCAAATGCTGCTTCCTTTTTCATCAGCACCTGTTCCTCACTTTCCCCTGAGGTGAGGCTTCCTCCTAATTGGGGCACTGCTTATCCCCCGTATCTGTTCCCCAGCTCAGACCTAAAAGCAAAGGCAAAGCTTCCGTTTCCCCAGGTGACAAGCCCACCCCACACAGCTATTCTCCTACCTTTGTAGGTTCTGTACCTGGTACTTGTTGGTAGAATTAAAGGGGATCTCAGCCACCTTGGGGCTTTTCTCCCTCATCTCCTTCACAGAGCTGTAAGACTGCTCGATGAACTTGAGGAGGGCTGACTCTGAAGCATCCCCTGTCGTCGCCCACTGCAGGGATGAGATCGTGTCACGAGCCTGGGCAGGGCACCTGGCTTGCCAGGGGTGACAAGGAGACGGCAGAATGGGGAGGGGCGCTCAGGGCATCCCTGAGGTCCAGGAAAGAGATACTTAGGGGAGAGGGCAGGTTATACCCCAGACACCGAGGTGCCTTAACCCTGACACCTTAGAGATGGGAAGGGTCTGCTGATTCCCCTTAAAGTCAGCCCGGTTGCAGAGGCCAGCGATCTGGGCCAGGATAAACCAGGTATCAGAGCCCTTGGCAAACGAATTCCCTAAGGAGAGAGAACAGATGTGAGCAGGGGATGGGGCGTTTAAAGCAGGGGGTTATTCACAGCCTGCTCTGCATCCAGAGCCTTCTCAGAGACAGCGCTTTCTGTCCTGCACGCCTCCCTGCTCTCTTCTCGCTTTCCAACTATCTGCTGGCTGTCTGGACTCACCCCGCCCGCTCAGCCCCCTCATCACCTCCCCCACATCCTTCCACGCTCTGCCCACCAGCGCCACTCATCACCAGTCTGTTCTTCGCTGGTGTCGGCCTTGTAGATGGTCCTATCGAACCACAGGTGGGCGACGGTCATGCGGTTCTGGGTGAGGGTGCCCGTCTTGTCTGAACAGATGGTGGAGGTGGAGCCCAGCGTCTCCACCGCCTCCAGGTTCTTCACCAGGCAGTTCTTCCGAGCCATGCGCTTGGCCGTCAGGGTCAGACACACCTAAGGCATGGAAGAGGGGGAGAGGGGAAGTGAGAGAAGAGCTTGGCTGCTCACAGCATGTGGTGTCCTGGAAATCTGATCATTTTTATTGCTCTTTTAATTTTTTTGGTACTTATTTCCCTGTTGTTACCATCCCTTCTTTAGAAATCCCATCTGTGGCTACTGGCGAGGGAAATTAGGAAAGTGATTTTGGTTTGCACTTTATGGCAGAGTTTCAAAAAAAAGAGTGCATTCCTTTACCAGGGTATCATAGAGAATTGCTTTCCTATTCCTCCTGGAATATTCCACTCCCCCGTGATCCTTTCAAGTTCAGACCACACCTCTTTCTCAAGTCCAGTCTTTCCAGGGACCACACTGATGACTAAACTTTTATTGTGGTATATGATACTGTGTGTGGAAAGAGGGCTGTACCAAAAGGTGAAAAAGGAATGGAGGGTAGAGAATGATGAAACTGAAAAGGGCAGTTGCAACACTGGAAAACAATTTGAGAAATCCCTTAAACCGGAAAGTTTTTGTTGACCATAAATTCAATGAAAATCAGGTGTATGGCAAGGTGGTTTTAAAAGTGAGTGAATTCTTAGGCTGGGGTTATGTACAGAATTCTTTTTTTTTTGTCTTTTTTGTCTTTCTAGGGCTGCGTCTGAGGCATATGGAGGTTCCCAGGCTAGGGAGTCTAATCAGAGCTATTGCTGCCGGCCTACACCCCAGCCACAGCAATGCCAGATCCCAGCTGCGTCTGTGACCTACACCACAGCTCATGGCAACGCTGGATCCCTAACACAGCGAGAGAGGCCAGGGATTGAACCTGCAACCTCATGGTTCCTAGTGGGATTTGCTTCCACTGTGCCACAATGGGAATTCTGATGTTCAGAATTCTAATGGAGGAGTTACTACTTATTTACATGATACCAAGTCCTGATGTCTTTGTATTGGTCCAACCACACCCGGAGTATTGCTCTCATTTCCATTTTAAGAGGATTTGGTAAAGGAGAGCAATCCCCCAAACAGGTGATCAGCAAGACAGGGGTCTGAAGATCAAGTCACAGGAAGCAGGGTTAAGGGAGAAGGCACCGTTTGACCTCCCACCTGGAGAGTTTGAGGGATGTAATGACTACTGTAAAAAATCCAAAGGGTGGTTATGGAAGAGACAGAAGTGACTCATCTTGTGTTTCTTCAGATGGGAAAACTGGGACCAAATGGGGAATCATATGTCTGCTCAACATAATGAACTCTAACTAGAGCAATCTAACAATGAAATGAGATGACACAAAAAGGGGCGGACTTCCCACTACTGGAAATCATCATTGCCTGCTGCAGATTTTGTACAAGGATATTCCCCATGTTGAGAAGTGGAGTTTGTTTTTTTCTTTTTCTTTTCTTTTTTTTTTTTTTTTTCTTTTTATGGCCGCACCGTCAGCATATGGAAGGTCCCAGGTTAGGGGTCAAATTGGAGCTGCAGCTGCTGGCCTACACCACAGCCACAGCAACACCAGATCTGAGGCACATCTGCGACCTACACCACAGCTCATGGCAACACTGGATCCTTAACTCACTGAGTGAGGCCAGGAATCAAACCTGCATCATCTCGGATGCTAGTTGGGTTTGTTACCGCTGAGCCACAACAGGAACTCCTTGAAAGTATGAATTTAATGGGCTTTGAAGTCCTTTCCAGTAAGGGTCCATACTTTGTGTGTGTGTGTGTGTGTTTTTGCCTTTTCTAGGGCTGCACCCACGGGACATGGAGGTTCCCAGGCTAAGGGTCTAATCGGAGTTGTAGCTGCCGGCCTATACCACAGCCACAGCAACACCAGATCCAAGCCGAGTCTACAGCACAGCTCACGGCAATGCCGGATCCTTAACCCACTGAGCAAGGCCAAGGATCAAACCTGAAACCTCATGGTTCCTAGTCGGATTTGTTAACCACTGAGCCACGACGGGAACTCCGAGAGTCCATACTTCTAAATTCATCTTTCTCTATAAACAGATGAATAAACAGAGGCCTGGAGTGAAGAGAATTGTCCAGGTTCACCAACCAGTACACTCTGGACCGGAACTCGCTCCTGTGATTTATAATCTAACGCTTTCTGCATTGTAACTCACTTCTTTTCTCATTAAGGAGGAAAGGGGTTGAGGCAGTCACAGTCCTTTGGGAGCTAAGGGGTTTGCCCCCCACCCCATGCATGGTGTTGGAGTATTCTGCACTTGAGAGGTTCAACCACAAGGGAGGTACTAGCGGTTTCATTTCCGTGAGGTAGTTGGTCTGCTCTGGGGCCACCCTCCACCCCGGCTACTCACCGTGACGGTGGCCAGCAGCCCCTCAGGCACATTTGCCACAATGATGCCAATAAGAAAAATGACAGCCTCCAGCCAGGTGTAGCCCAAGATGAGTGAGAGCCCAAAGAAAGTGACACCGAGGAAGACTGCCACGGCTGTGATCAGATGAATGAAGTGTTCGATCTCAGCAGCAATGGGGGTCTGGCCCACCTTCAGGCCTGATGTCAGTGAGGCGATGCGGCCCATCACGGTGGCGTCCCCTGTAGCGATCACGAGGCCCCGGGCGGTTCCTGTGGGTGACGAAGGGGATAGTCTGAATTGGGAAGGCTGTGGGGTTTGGTTCCTATGAAGAGAAAACTGTCAATGGTCAAAAACAAGGTGGACGCAAATGAACCTCTCTACAAAACAGAATCAGACTCAAAGACGTGGAGAACAGACATGTGGTTGCCCAGGGGCGGGGGAGGGCAGGGGGAGGGATGGACGGGGAGTTTGGGGTTAGTAGATGCAAACTATTACATTTAGAATGGATAAGCAATGAGGTCCTGCCTACAGCACAGGAAACCATATCCAATCTCTTGGGATAGACTATGAGAATATTAGAGGAGTTCCCGTGATGGCTCAGCAGAAATGAATCTGACTAGTATCAGTGAGGATGCAGGTTCCATCTCTGGCCTCGCTTGGTGGGTTAAGGATCTGGCGTGGCTGTGAGCTGTGGTGTAGGTTGCAGACACGGCTTGGATCTATCTGGCATGGCTGTGGCTGTGGCTGTGGCCAGAGGCTACAGCTCCCATTCAGCCCTTAGCCTGGGCACTTCCATATGCTGTGGGTGTGGCCCTAAAAAGACCAAAAGAAAAAAAAAAAAAAAAAGAAGATAATATTAGAAAAAGTATATATATATGACTGGGTATGACTGGGCGCTTTGCCGTACAACAGAAATTGGCTCAATATTGTAAATCAACTATACTTTAACTAAAAAGCAATGAAACAAGGTGGAAACTCAAGGTCCTCTGAGAGGTTTTTATGTTCTAGTCTCTTTATATTTCACTTACACAGATGAGGGGCTCCTATTCTGAAAAATCTCTGGAGAGATTTCACAGTTCTCTGGAGAGACCCAGTTTTATTGCCTAACTGCCTTCACTGCCAAGAAAGTCCCCCTTACTCTTCATCTGAATATCTCTGTTGCCTTTAGGTTTCTTCTCTTGTCCTCAGTAGTGACACTTCTCGATCCCCAGGAAGAGTGGCTCCCCTTCTGCTAGAATCCTATATTCCCTCATCCTCTAACCCAGTGGTTCTCAATTTGCCCCCCAGGAGACAGTTGGCAACGTCTGGACGCATTTTTGGTTTTTGTCGCAACTGTGGTGGGAGGGGTTGCTACTGGCACCTAGTGGAGAGAGAGCAGGAATGCTGCCAAACAGCCTGCAACTCACAGGCAGGCCCCCTTTTCCTCCTCCCTCAAAGAATAGCGCTGCCCAAAAGTCAGCATTGTGGAGCTTGAGAAACTGCTCTGCCTGGAGCTCCCTCCCTGCTTGGCTGGCTGGAGCCAGTCTGCCCCCTGCTGGGTGGTATAGGCCATGACTACTGGGCCTCTGTGCTTCCCACCAGCAAGGCCCCTGAGTCAGAAGGGGAACTTCACATACACAGGATGCAAGACCCTCATGTGCTGGAAATGAAGGGCCCCCTAAGGTCCTTTGCTTGAAATAATTCTTCCTGCTTTACCATAATGGCTGAAATTCCTACCGTTGAAGTTACAGTCAGAATCACCCAGAAAAGCAACATATTATAGAAATAGCACTTATTTTAGAATCAGAAAGATGCAGGGCTGGAAATTCAACTTTCCAAAGTACTAATTGCCCTGGGGCAACTTACTGAGACTCTCTGAGGCTTGGGTTTCTTCATCTTTAAAGTGGGATGAGGAGTTCCCGTCGTGGCGCAGTGGTTAACGAATCCAACTAGGAACCATGAGGTTGCGGGTTCGGTCCCTGCCCTTGCTCAGTGGGTTAACAATCCGGCGTTGCCGGGAGCTGTGGTAGGTTGCAGACGTGGCTCGGATCCCGCGTTGCTGTGGCTCTGGCGTAGGCCAGTGGCTACAGCTCCGATTCGACCCCTAGCCTGGGAACCTCCATATGCCGCGGGAGCGGCCCAAGAAATAGCAATAAATAAATAAATAAATAAATAAAGTGGGATGAAAGCACCTACACAGCTTCAAGGATTAATTTTTTTTTTTTTTTTTTTTTAGGTTGCACCCATGGCATATGGAGGTTCCCAGGCTAGGGTCGAATCTGAACTACAGCTGCTGGCCTATGCCACTGCCACAGCAACGCAGGATCGAGCTGTGTCTGTGACCTATACCACAGCTCATGGCAACCCCAGATCCTTAATCCACTGAGGGAGGCCAGGGATTGAACCTGCAACCTCATGGTTCCTACTCTATTCGTTTCTGCTGTGCCACAACGGGAACTCCAGGATTAAATGTTTTTAAAAGAGCCAAGAACAGGGTTGGGCACATGGTAGGCACGCAAATAATTTTTTCCTTCTTTTCTTCATTTAGATGAATTTGAGGTCTCCAGAAAGACAGATGTAAAATCCCACGTGTGCCTCATAGGGTAGCTCTAATCTGGCAGCTCCCAGGAACATCATTGCATGGGGCTGCCAGTCCATTTTCAAGGTCACCTTCAGCCTTATGAGACCGAGAACAGAGTCCTGTTCTGACAGTGGACACGTCAGATCAATGACATGTGAAGAGTGGTTCTGGAAAGCTTCACAGTATGAGGCACTCTGCAGATGAGCCTCAGACTGCTTCATCCATCAAACTTTGTGGAAGGAAGATACTAAAATAACTGATTGGTGCTGATAGGGTTTATTTTGGTGGTGGTGGGGTATTAGGTATAGTATCACTTATTTATTTTATGCCATGGTTTAATCTAGTTCTTCATTTTTATTCCTTCTACTATTGGCTTCCCCATGCTTGGAGAGACAGGATTAATAACTAATCCCAATGTGTCTAGAGACAGGGTAGGTTGATGTCATCCTTGGGGAAGATTAAGAAGGCCAAGCCTTCCATATTCCAGGCAAGACTGACTCCTTCCCACACCTTCTATACAATGCCAGAGAAATAGCTTAGCATCTCCTCCCAACTCCCCATGAGGATGGATGAGAACCCAAAGAGAGATATTTGTACCAGCAGCCCTGTCAAGGTCCACACTGATGAAAGCAGAGAGGCAAGGGTTTAGGCTAAAGTGTAGTCACGCTCTCCATTTACAGATTGCACAGAGATTCCTTTCAACAGTCAAGCTCCTTCAACCTAGCTTCACCCTCTCGGCAGCATCTTGAATCTTTCTAGTCTCCTATTAAAACCTCCTCCAGTCTAGCCGCATGGTATTTCTCAGATGGAATGATGAAAAGCCTACTTGGGAAGGACAAATTGGAGCAAATGTCATCCTAGGGGCTTTTTTGTTTGCTTATTTTTGAGGGCCACACTGGTGGCATATGGAAGTTCCCAGTCTGGGGGTCAAACAGCCACAGCAACGCCAGATCCGAGCCACATCTGTGACCTACACCGCAGCTCACAGCAATGCCGGATCCTTTATTCCAGAGGAGGTTCTGTGGAAGGAGCATGGGCTTTGGAGCCAGACTTGCACTAGAATCCTTGATCCTCCTCCTTTCTGTTAAGTTGTGCTCTTGGGCACTGCATTTAATTTCTTCTAACCCTGGTCTTTCACGTGTAAAACAGGGATCGTATCAGTTGGAAGTGTTAGAATCAGAGATATCAGTAGTACCTGACACACACTAGACATGCCTTTAAAGAATAGCTGTTTCCTGGAGCTCCCGTCGTGGCGCAGTGGTTAACGAATCCGACTAGGAACCATGAGGTTGTGGGTTCAGTCCCTGCCCTTGCTCAGTGGGTTAACGATCTGGCATTGCTGTGAGCTCTGGTGTAGGTCGCAGATGCGGCTCGGATCCCGCGTTGCTGTGGCTCTGGCATAGGCTGGTGGCTACAGCTCCGATGAGACCCCTAGCCTGGGAACCTCCTAGCGGGAGCGGCTCAAGAAATGGCAAAAAGACGAAAAAAAAAAAAAAGAGAGAGAGAGAGAGAATAGCTATTTCCTGTCCCTCTGCCTAGTGTGTGCAGGGGGCTGAATGGGGGTCTCAAAGGCTATGTCCAATCCTGACCCCCACGCCTGTGAACCAAGCCTTGTTTGGGAAATAGGGTCTTTGCAGATAGAATGAAGTGAAGGCTTGAGAAGAGGTCGCCCCAGACGAGATGGGCCCTGACTCCAACGACAAGTTTCCTCTGAGGAGAGAGGAGAGGAGAGACGGGGGAGGGGACTTGGGGGTGGGCATGGGGTTGGGTCATGGGGAGGTGGACTCTTCCCTCAGAGCTGCCACACAAACGAAACCTTGGCTTTGAACTTCTGGCCTCCAGAACTGAGAGAATAAATTTCTGTTGCCTTAAAAAAAATATAGCTATTTCTTAGATACCCAAACATTTATACTTAAGCATGAATAATGGTTTTCATGTGTGTTCCAGAGAGTCTTAGTGGCCTCCTTGAGCAGAAAGAACAAAGGAGAAATTGACCTCATGATACTGAGCTCCCTGTTACCACTCTGGCCAGAGCTGTCTCTGAAGACGCCCTAGGTTCTCGGAGCAAAGCCAAAGGTATGAGTGGCAGCTCCGGTAACTGAAATTTCCAATGCCAGTACCTTCACCTGGAAAAGCGAGGAGAAGTTAGGGCTCGCGTCTGGAGAAGAGGGACCTAGCAGGGCTGAATAATTGTCTTTCCTTCTATGCTATTTTCAGCCCAGAGAGCATAGTCCATTCACTAGACAGAATTAAAAATAGCTACAATTATAGGGCATTTACCACGTGTCAGGCCTTGTGCTAAGCATTTTCTATGTATTATCTCCTTTAACCCACATAAAAATCTATGGAGTAGTAACTTTCAGTATCTTCAGTGTACAGATGTGGAAATGAGGCTTTGATCTTTCATCAAAGGTCATGCAGCTCAGGAGTGATGGAGAACTTAGGTAAGGACCTTCCTTACTACCTTTAGGACATAGAGAGTTCTGGAAATCTTTGTTTAATCTTTGCTCTTTTTTTTTGGTCTTTTCTAGGGCCGTACCTGAGGCATATGGAGGTTCCCAGACTAGGGGTTGAATCAGAGTTGTAGCCACCAGCCTACACCAGAGCTGCAGCAATGTGGGATCCAAGCCGAGTCTACAACCTACACCACAGCTCATGGCAACGCTGGATCCTTAACCCACTGAGGGAGGCCAGGGATTGAACCCACAACCTCATGATTCCTAGTTGGATTTGTTAACCACTGAGCCACGACGGGAACTCCTGATCTTTGCTTTTGAATCTAGGCTATTTACAATGTGATATTTACCTTCCACACAGTTGGTGGAGAAGAAGCAGATATTCTGGGTCTCCAGAGGGTTCTCATTGGTGAATTCAGGGGAGCGGGATTGGGGCTCGGATTCTCCTGTCAGGGATGAGTTGTCCACCTGGGATGGGAGGGAGGATGGGTGGTAAAGTGAGCATGGAGACAAAAAGCTTTATAAAGACGACACGTCTTTAACTGCCACATCACCATCATTGACATGCAGACAGAAATACAAACGTACACACAGCACCTTATTGTCTTTAAGCCCACGTCTGCACTTGTGACGTCTCAAGGTTCTGAACAATGGAGGTTCCCAGGCTAGGGGTTGAATCGGAGCGGTAGCCGCTGGCCTGCGCCACAGCCACAGCAACATGGGATCCAAGCCTCGTCTGTGACCTACATCACAGCTCAGGGCAATGCCTGATCCTTAACCCACTGAGCGAGGCCAGGGATTGAACCTGCATCTTCATGGATGCTAGTCGGTTTTGTTTCCGCTGAGCCACAACAGGAACTCCTAAACGATATTTAACTGCGCCTGGGTCACTACAGTGCTCTAAGACCAGGCTTGGCCCCTTCCTTAGCGTCACGTCCCCTCACCTTACATCCTTGTGAAGAGATAAGCCGGATGTCAGCCGGGATTCGGTCTCCACCCTTCACTTCTACCACATCTCCCACCACCACCTCTTGGACGTGGATCTGCATCTTCTCTCCACCTCGAATTACCAGAGCGTGCTGTGGAAAGATAGTGCAGGGTCATTTCCAAAGGTTTTTGTTTCCCTGATCCAGCTCCTGGGCTCCTTCCCTCTGATTCCCCTTTCTTAACCATTGCTCACCACATCATTCTTTTTTAAGATGATTTTTATTTTTTCCATTATAGCTGGTTTACAGTGTTCTGTCAGTTTTCTACTGTACAGCAAGGTGACCCAGTCACACATACACGTATACATTTTTTTTCTCATATTATCATGCTCCATCATAGTGACTAGATATAGTTCCCAGTGCTACACAGCAGCATCACCACAGCCTTCTTGAAGGTCTCATCAGTAGATTGCAAATTATTAGCACTGCTGTCTGCAGGTCCCTTCGATGCTCCTGCCTTAAAAGAGGGAGTCTACCTCTCCATTCCTACCCTTAAGGCTTGGTTATATGGCTTGCTTTGGCCCATAGGACATTAGCAAATGTAGTGCAAGCAGAGGCTTCAAAAGTGCTTGCATCCTGGGGCTGGCCTTCTGCCACCATGGTGAACAGGCCCAAGCTGGCCTCCTGAAGGAAGAGAGATCCTAAGGAAAAAGGCCCCAGATGGCCATGACATAGCAGCCAAGGCCCCAGACCCGTGAATGAGGTCATCTGAGACCATCCAGCACCAGCTGAGATCAGCCCAGATCAGGAGATCAGCCCAGCCACAGAATTACAACAAATGCTATGTTTGTTTTTTGAGACACTAAGTCTTGGGGTGGCAAAAACTGATAGTCTCCAAACTCTGACCTCATTCTACCAGGACATTTTTCCCCCTGAACTCTTACCCGAGGAAGGAATTAAGTTATGTTGACAGCAACGGGAGAAGGCGGTCCTGGCTGCAATGGCAGAGCATGATCCTGTCATTGGAAAACTTAGCAGCCTGTTCCTCTCCGAGGTTCCAGCCCTGTGCCTAGGAACCTCCTTCTACGGTCATATTATTTCCAGGTTCTTTAGAAGAGTTTATTTTGAAAATAATCTAACCTTTTGGAAAAGTTGCAAGAATAAAAATTGTCCCAGGAACACCTGTATAAACTTTACTCAGATTCATCTGTTAACATTTTACTCCTTTTGCTTTGTTCTTTGTTCTCTGTCTCTACCTATGTGTGCATGTGAATTCTTTTTTCTTTTTCTTTACTTCTTTTTCTTCCTTCCTTTTTCTTTTTCTTCCTTCCTTCCTTCCCTCCTTCTTTCTTTCTTCCTTTCTTTCCTTTCCTTTCCTTCCTTCCTTCCTTCCTTCCTTCCTTCCTTCCTTCCTCTTTTTCTCTTTCTCTCTCTCTTTCTTTCCTTTTTAGAGCTGAACCTTCTATGTATGGAAGTTCCTAGACCAGGTGTCGATTTGGAGCTGCAGCTGCTGGTCTACGCCACAGTCACAGCAACACGGGGTCCGAGCTTCATCTGTGACCCCCCACTGCAGCTTGTGGTAGTGGCGGATCCTTAACCCACTGAGTGGGTCCAGGGATACAGCCTGCATCCTTCATAATCCGCTGAACCACAATGGGAACTCATGAATATGTTTTTTCTTGAACTATTTGAAGGCAAGTTCAAATACATACATACCTCATGATCTTTTATCGTACATACTTCAGTGTGAATGTCCCAAGAATTGGGATAGTAAATAACCATAATATAGTTACCAATTTCAGTAAATTTCATGTTGACACAATACTTTCATCTGCTGCCTGTAGATTTGTCACTTGACCCAATATGTCCTTTACAGCATTATTTGCTGCTCCGGCCCAGAATTTGGTCTAGATCAGGTGTTACAATTAGCTGCCATGTCTCTTTACCTCCTTTAATCTGGAATACTTTCAGATTCTTTGGCTTTAAGGCCATTGACATGTGAAGGATCACCTTCCTCAACCTCCACTATTTTTGTTTTTTGTTTTTGGGTTTTTTGTTTTGTTTTGTTTTTTTTGTTTTTTTTTGGTCTTTTTGCCTTTTCTAGGGCTGCTTCCCACGGCATATGGAGGTTCCCAGGCTAGGGATCTAATTGAAGTTGTAGCCACTGGCCTATGCCACAGCCACAGCAACACCGGATCCGAGCCGTGTCTGTGCCTGACACCACAGCTCACGGCAATGCCGGATCCTTAACCCACTGAGCAAGGGCAGGGATCGAACCTGCAACCTCATAGTTCCTAGTCAGATTCATTAACCACTGCACCATGATGGGAACTCCTGTTTGTTTGTTTTTTCTTTTTTGGCCACCCCGAGGCATACAGAGTTCCCAGGCCAGGGATCGGATCCTACACTGCAGCTGCAGCAACACTGGATTCTTAACCCACTGAGCCCTGCGTCTCAGGGCTCCAGAATCACTGCCAATCCCATTGTGCCACAGCAGGAACACTTCCTCTTTTTTAGAACAGAATCCCAATAGATTTGGGGCTTCAGATGATGCTCATTGGGTTCAGACTGTGCATTCCAGACCAGACTACCTCAGAGGTGATGTTGTGTTTTTCTCAGGGAACTTTTAAGTCCTGACAGAGGAAAATCTACGTGACCATCACCCTTGTTACCAGCCTCACTCAGTTCCCTCATCGTAGGATGTAATTCTGCAGGGGAAATAAAACATACGTATTTGGCCACATGCTATACATCCTCCCACTATATGCTTCACACCGGTCTTACCTGAGGGACCATGTTCCTAAATGACTCCATGATCTTGGAGCTCTTGGCCTCCTGATAATAGGAGAAGCAGCCCGTGATGATGACCACGACAGCTAGAACAATGCCCAGGTACAGCTGGGGGGAGGGAAACAAGGGGCTCATGAGCAGGTCCTTTTCTTCCTCTTCATTCTCAGGAAGTCAGCTTACAAGGATAATGGCCATGCCTCCAGGGGGAAGAAACCATGGGGCTAAGTGCAAGAGCACAGTGGCCGAGGAGAGTCTGAGACAGGCCTGGCTCTCTCGGCTTCCTGGTGAAGGAACCCTGAGCTATGGTGAGGGGCCAGCAAAATCCCAGGTCCAAGAAAGCCTTTATCTTCCTCTCCAGGAAGGCTGTCATGGAGTGGAGGGTGGCTAGTGAGGGAGGTGGAGAGGAAGAGGTTAAAATTCTGGGAGTTCCTGTCTCAGCCCAGCGATAACAAACCCGACTAGGATCCATGAGGACACAGTTTCCGTCCCTGGCCTTGCTCCGTGGGTTAAGGATCTGGCATTGCCGTGAGCTGTGGTGAAGGCTTCAGACTCAGCTCGGATCCTGTGTTAATGTGGCTGTGGTGTAGGCTGGCTGTTACAGCTCTGATTTGACCCCTAGCCTGGGAACTTCTATGTCCCATTCGTGGAGCCCTAAAAGACCAAAAAAAAAAAAAAAAAATTTCTGGGAAAGAGGGAGTTCCGTCTGTGACGCAGTAGGATTTGTGATGTCCTGGGAGTGCTGGGATGCAGGTTCGACCCCCAGCCAGGCACAGTGAGTTAAGGATCTGGGCTTGGGTCACAACTGTGGCTCAGATCTGATTCCTGGCTCAGGAACTCTGTATGCCGCAGGGTGGCAAAAAAAAAAAAAAAAAAAAAAAAAAAATCTGGGAAAGAGAATGGATGGCAAAGTGCTCTGATGACCAGTTGGAAAGATAATCAAAGGAGAACAAGTTTCTGGTGGGGAATTGTGCATCTCAGGGAGCTAAATCAGGAGCCCTCTAGATAAAAGGCTGGGGCAACCAGGAGGGACGGAAGGTCCCTTAGAAAGTCCTGGGAGTATTAGGGATTTGGGCCAGAGGTCTTGAGGAGTGCTAGGCTGCTGAGCAGAAGGTTATCAGGGGCTAAGCAGAGACGGGGTGGGCAGCAGGGGTTGAACGGACTCACATTATCTTTGGTAGGGTCCTTATGGAAATACATCTGGATGCCATAGGCCACAAAGCAGAGGATGGCACCAGTCCACAGTAGGAGGGAGAAGCCACCGAACAGCTGTTTACAGAATTTGACCCATTCTGGCGTGCTACGGGGTGGGGTAAGTGTATTGGGTCCATCTCGAGCCAGGATTCGCTGTGCCTCTTCGGGGCTATGGCCCTGTGTGGAGAAGACAAAGGGATGGATGGAGACCCATGAAAAGAGAAGCAGCTATAACAAAGGAGAACCTGGCTCCAAAACTCAGATCTGCCATTTAGAGCCTTAGGATATGTCGTGGGACCAATGATGTTCTCTGAAGGTCAGCCTGTGAGTTCTTCCAACATCAGTGGGATTCTAAAATGTGTATTCCAGGAGTTCCCGTCGTGGCGCAGTGGTTAACGAATCCGACTGGGAACCATGAAGTTGCGGGTTCGGTCCCTGCCCTTGCTCAGTGAGTTAACAATCCAGCGTTGCCGTGAGCTGTGGTGTAGGTTGCAGACACGGCTCGGATCCCGTGTAGCTGTGGCTCTGGCGTAGGCCAGTGGCTACAGCTCCGATTCGACCCCTAGCCTGGGAACCTCCATAGGCTGTGGGAGCGGCCCAAGAAATAGCAAAAAGACAAAAATAAATAAATAAAATAAAATAAAATAAAATAAAATAAAATGTTTATTCTAGAAGGATATCAGTTAGCCTCCTTAGAGAGGAAGAATTTTTACTTAATGGATTGATTCACAAATCTTTTGAACACCTATCTTGGGCCTGGTCCAGTGGCGGGTACCAAAGTGCATAAAAACCATCCCCATCCTTACGGGGCTCCAACTGTAGTGAGGAGATTCAAATAAACGATTTAAGCGTAATGTGCCGGCTAATGCAACGATGAGATACAAGACATAATGTTGATAACACAGAGACATTCACACTGACTTTTTATCTTAGAAATAGGAAAAATAGTACCCATCGTGGCTCAGAGGTAGCGAACCCGACTAGGAACCATGAGGACATGGGTTCAGTCCCTGGCCTCACTCAGTGGGTTAAGGATCTGGCATTGCCATGAGCTGTGGTGTAGGTCAAAGATTCGGCTCAGATCTGGCATGGCTGTGGCTGTGCCATAGGCCAGCAGCTGCAGCTCCAATTCTACCCCTGGCCCAGGAACTTCCATACACCTCCGGTGCAGCCCTAAAAAAACAAAACAAAAACAAACCAAAAAATACACACAAAATAAGAAAAATATACCAACTACATACATGAATGTGTAGACTGCCACTCTAGCCTCGTGCACAAACTTGTGTGCTTTTTCCTGAGTGAAAATGATGGTAGAACCTGCCAGAGGACTGTAAAACAAATGCTTCTTAATCCTCACCAGCCACTCCCTAACCTTCCCTTGAAAAACACGCAATTTTAATAAAAACAAGACCAGTCTCCTATGTTCCTCCCTGGTTACTGGATGGTCACCCCCAAGCCCCTCCAATGAAGAAATTCTAGAGCTAAGAGGCATTTAGACTTTGAGGGCTTTTATTTACATTTATTTATGGCCATTGTATTAGTGGTTAGAGTAGCAGCAGCAGAACTAGTGATGATAGCAATAATATATGATTTCTGTTAAACCAGCAGTTCTCAAAGTGTGGTCTGGGGACCCAGGGGGTTTCGAGACACTTTCAGGGAGTCCACAAGGTCAAATAATTTTCATAATAATATTAGATTGTTGTTTGTCTTTTCCATTCTCATTCTCTTGAGTATATGGTAGAATTTTCCAAAGGCTACAGGGCGCATGATAGCACAATAAATTTAATGCTGAATATATATGAGAATCCACTGTCTTCTATTAAAAAACTAAATGTTAAAGCAATTTACAAAAATGTAAAATGCCACTAAAGTTTTGTTTCGAAAAACATAGCCATTAGTCCTAAAAATCTTATTTGTACCATCATATAATGGTGTTACGTTTGTTTATAAATGAATTAGGGAGAACTTTTTAATATTCTCCATTTAAATTTAAATAGTAACTATAGATTGATGTAATCTATATAAGCAAAAAGCTCTTTGGGGTTCTTAATAATTTATGAGTATAAATGGGTCCTGAGCACAAAGGTTTGAAAAGTGCTGCCCTAACCTTACATTCTCATTCATCTAATCCCAAACTCCCTCTTTGGGGTAGCTGCCATCAGCATCTTTTTCCCAGTGTGTGTCCTTGGCTGGGCACAGGTTGAGGGTGAGAACATTGACCTTGAAATTAGGGGCTAGATCACTAGCTCCACTCTATTTTTTTTTTTTTAAATGGACACACCCATGACATATGGAAGTTCCCAGGCCAGAGACAGAATCCAAGCCACAGCTATGACCTATGCTGCAGTGCTGGATCCTTAATCCCCTGTGTGGGGCTGGGGTAGAACCTTTGCCTCAGCAGCAACCTGAGAGCTATGCAGAGAGACAACGCTGGATCCTTGACCCACTGTGCCACAGTGGGAACTCCTCTAGCTCCACTGTTGTCCTGAGTAGCCTCGAGGCTGGGGAGGAAGACACTCTGCCTCCCTCAGGGACTTCCTTAACTCACCTTGTTCAGGTCCACGGCATACTTGGCGCTCAGCTCGTCCAAGGTTAATTTGTGATCATCCTGAGGGGACAGTAGAGTTACTGAGGCACAGGGGGCGACAGGTCATCCCCAGGGGAAACATTCTGGGGAAGAGGGTTGGCTCTGGCCTGTGTGACCCATTCTCAAGGTGACACATTAGAGGGCTGAGGGCTGAGAAATATCTGCTGAGGATGATTCGTCAGGACCCGTGATGGGCGTTCTCACCAGGACCACTTCTTCCTTCAGCTCCTCCATATCTCTCTTCTTTTTTTTCCTCTTCATCTTTCTTTCCCTGATTTTAGGACTCTTCTTAGGACTTGGGCTGGTATTCTGCTCGTGAGGCGTCACGATTCTCTTTTTCCCTCCAAGCCCCATAGTTTTTGCTGGATATGGCTGCCTCCAGATCAACTGGTGGGAAGAAAGCAAAGAGTGAAGGGTGGGGGAACCAGGAGGAAGGAGGGGCTGGGGTCAGAGGAAGGATGGATGACTGAGAGAGGGGGCACTGAGGGAGAGAGCGAGGGAGGGAGGGCAGCAGTGAAGCCCTAGAGCGGGAGGAAGTATTAGGAAGGGGGATGTGCAGGGGTGAGAGGAGCTGGGTGAGTCACAGCAGGGAGAAGGGGTGGAGAGAAAATGCTGAGGGCCTTGGGACCGAGGAGTAGAGGGTACTCTGTGCCTAAGTGATGAAGATGCGGCAGGGCCCTGGGCAGGTGGGAAGTGCAGCGGGCTTCAGAGGGAGCTGGGAGTCCCCCAGCTCCAGGTCCCGTGGCATCCAGGCAACGCCCAGATCTGTGGTCACAAAGGGCTCGGGAATGTTCTAAGAATCCCCAAGTCTCAGTCCCTGTGTTTGAGGATGATTGAAGCAGGGTCTGCCAGAGAGAGCGCTGCGGTCTGAAGGCAAGGCTAGAAGTCCCAGCCTGTCCTGCTGACTTCCAAGACTCTGAAGTAGAGAGCTAACTCCAACAATAAAGCAGGCAGTGTGTGTGTGAGCGTGCTTTTGTTGAGGCACCCTTCCCACTGACCTTGACTTTGAGCTTTTGGTTGTAGAAGGTCAGAGAGCCTAATAGGTTGGATCTTGGATTTTTGAATCAGTCCTGGGTTTGAATCTTGGCTCCTCTGCTGTGTGACTTTGGGCAAGTCGCCTAACCTCTCTGCGCCTCTCTTTTCTCATCCTTAGATGAGGATACCTCCACATCATAAGGTGGCAAGAGTAAGGATTAAAGCAAGGTGCTCTATATAAAGCACGATGTCTGACTTTTATGGTATGTGCCCAACATATAGCTTGAATTAAAGTATTCTAAGTTTTATTTGTGGCTTAATGTGTGGTTTTTTTCAGTGACAGTAAAAATATGCTTTCCATGTGATAACCCTGTATTTCCTCATTTTATTTTATTTTACTTAATTTTTTATTTTTTTGGTCTTTTTGCCATTTCTTGGGCCTCTCCTGTGGCATATGGAGGTTCCCAGGCTAGGGGTCTAATTGGAGCTGTAGCCACCGGCCTCCGCCAGAGCCACAGCAATGCGGGATCTGAGCCACGTCTGCAACCTACACCATAGCTCATGGCAGCGCCGGATCCTTAACCCACTGAGCAAGGCCAGGGATCGAACCTGCAACCCCATGGTTCCTAGTTGGACTCGTTAACCACTGAGCCACGACGGGAACTCCTGTGTTTCCTCATTTTAATATGACATAGCTATCTCTTCCATTTACCTTCTTTGACATTTTGGTAAGTGGCATGACTCTATTAACTTTATATATGTTTTGCATGTAAATCATACTGCCCCTCCTTCCAAAAAAGGATCTAAAGCAGCTATTTATTTCTATCATTTATACATTTTTTTAGGTTATGCGTTTCCCCTTTCTATTGCTGAAGATTTATTTAATCGCATTTTGGCGTGGCATGCTTTTAAGAAATATGACTGGATCAGGACACATCCATCTTGGTGCTGATGTAATCCTCCTTCAAGATTCAGAAATAGAAATTTTCCCTTCCCAGCAGGGACAAATAATAGTCTGTTTCTTTAATAGATTGGATGAGAGATGAGATTCTTTTTTCTTCCATATTAAACATGTACGAAATAAAAACTGAAAGTCACGCTTTCCCTCCCCCCAAACTTAGATTCCCCACTGCTGACGTTACCGCTGTTGGCGACATGTGGCAGTGTGTCCTTCCAAGTCTTTTCTCTTCTCTTATTCAAATAGGTATCCTAAAAAAAAAAGAGTTCCTGTTGTGACTCAGCAGTTAACTCATTCCCAACTAGTTTCCTTGAGGATGTGGGTTCAATCCCTGGCCTTGTTCATAAGGATCTGGCATTGCTATGAGCTGTGGTGTAGGTTGTAGACATGGCTCGGATCCCTTGTTGCTGTGGCTGTGGCCTAGGCTGGCAGCTGTCGCTCTGATTCAACCCCTAGCCTGAGAACCTCCAGATGCCGAGGGTGTGGCCCTAAAATGAAAAAAACAAACAAAAACAAATAGGTATCTATAAGGACGTGGATTCTTACTCTTACAGAGTCATTCAACTCCCCTTTCATTCATCAATCTATTGTGTATGTAAAGATTTAAAGGGTTTTTTTTTTTTTTTTTTGTCTTTTTGCCATTTCTTGGGCCGCTCCCGCGGCACATGGAGGTTCCCAGGCTAGGGGTCAAATCGGAGCTGTAGCCACCGGCCTACGCCAGAGCCACAGCAACGCGGGATCCGAGCCGTGTCTGCAACCTACACCACAGCTCACGGCAACGCCGGATCGTCAACCCACTGAGCAAGGGCAGGGATCGAACCCGCAACCTCATGGTTCCCAGTCGGATTTGCTAACCACTGCGCCACCACGGGAACTCCTAAAGGGTTTTTTTTTAGTGGCGCCAAGGCCATGTCACATTCTGTATTGACCAAGATCTATTCAATCACTCCCACTATAGGCAGATTTATAGGATATTTTCCTTTTTTTTTTTTTTTTCTTTTTTACCATTAAAAACACTGCTGCAGTGGCATCCTCATATATAGTATGTTTTGGCCCTTGAGCTTCAGTTTTTGTAGAATGGATTCCTGTTGCTGAATCATAAGATACTCAACTCAGATCTTAAAAGGGGAGTTCCTGTTGTGACTTCGTGGGTTAAGAACCTGACTACCATCCATGAGGTTGCAGGTTTGATCCCTGGTCTCGCTCAGTGGGTTAAGGATACAGCCTTCCCAAGAGCTGCAGTGTAGGTGGCAGATGTGGTTTGGCTTTGATGTGGCTATAGCTGTATCATAGACTGATTTGACCCCTGCCCCGGGAATTTCCGTTTGCCACTGGTGTGGCCTTAGAAAGAAAAAAATCTTAAAAGGTCCTACCAGATAGCTCTTCAAAACAGCTCTTCTTATCCATATCCCAGCAAGATGAAAAAATATCCCCTCCCCACAACTTTGATGACACTGGATGACCCTGAGCATTTTCTTCTTCACTATTATAATTGGCCAAACTTGGTATCTTACAGGGTTTTTTTTTGTTTGTTTGTTTTTTGATGATAATTTATTTATTTGTAAAAATTTTTAAATGATTTTTATTTTTTCCATTATAGTGGGTTGTACAGTTTTAATTTGCATGTCTTTATTGTCTAGGTAGCGTTTTTTCTTACACTCATTGGCTTTCTGGGCTTCGTTTTCCTTTTCTGAATTGTTTTTATCATTTGCCCACTTTTCCCTTGTTTTCTTTCCCTTCTTGATGTGTCCCAAGGGCTTCTAACCCCTTGTCACACACATTGCAAATATTTTCTCCCAGCCTTTGTGTTTAATGTAGACCATAAAATCCCCAAGAGCAAGGTTAGAATTAAAGTTAAAATTGCCAAGCTCATCTAGGCATCATCTATAACTCAGCCCAGTCTTGGCCATAGGAGGCCCCTAAAGGCAATGTTTTTGACATATAATCAAGTGAAATTATATTCGGAAACCTCATTCTGTTCCACAGACCTTAGCTCAAAAGTTTACCTTTTCTCTAATTATCAAATGCAAAACAGCCACTCTCATAAGCAGCCCTCGATCCTTCACTTGCAGGCTTCACTGCATCTTTTACCCTCTGAAATTATCCTGCCCATTTATCTGTGGATTTGTTAAATCTCTGTTAAATTTGCTAAATTGTGTTTTCTCCATATTTATACTCAGCCCCTAGAACAGCACAGAGCGACTGGTCCACACATAATTCCTAAAAACAAACTGAACAGTGAATCTTCAGGTTTCTTCTTAAAGTTTTGATACCTGTCATTTTGGTCTGCTATGTTTTAAAATCTGTTAGGGTGAAACTGCTAGCATCCCGAATATCTACTCATTTGCTTCATAATTACTTACAAACAAAACTCTCTGATATTCTTGCCTCCTCATTCTTTGTGGCTGAATGCCACAACCATGTCATGTTTTATAAAAACACAGTGAGGATTTTAACTGATACTGGATTGGCTCTTTGTGGTAATGAATGTTTAGCTTTACCATATTCTATCTTCCCAATTGGCAATCAAGTTTGGCTCTCCATGTATTCATGCTTTTGTTACTTTCTTTGTGTTTTTAAATTTTCTTTAATAAGTACCGTGTCATACACACTAAGTCTTCATTGTAATTCATTTTGATTCTGTTGTTAAGTAGAGGCTCTTTGTGCTGTATTATCGATCTCACTAATATTTAGGGATATATTTGATTTATTTTATTTTTTGTCTTTTGACTTTTTAGGGTTGTACCTGCGGCATAAGGAGGTTCCCAGGCTAGGGGTCAAATCAGAGCTGTAGCCGCTGGCCTACACCACAGCTATAACAACACAGGATCAGAGCCGTGTCTACAACCTACACCACAGCACATGGCAATGCCAGATCCTCAACCCGCTAAGCAACGCCAGGGATTGAACCCACGTCCTCATGGATACTAGTCGGGTTCATTAACCTCCGAACCATGATGGGAACTCCTATTTGATTTTTTTTTAATTTTTTTTTTTTTAGATCAATATCTTATACCCTGTAACTTTTTTTTTTTTTTTTTTTTTTTTTTTTTTTTTTTTTTTTTTTTTGCGTGTGTGTCTTTTTGCCATTTCTTGGGCCGCTGCCGTGGCACATGGAGGTTCTGGGGCTAGGGGTCGAATTAGAGCTGTAGCCACCGGCCTACACCAGAGCCACAGCAATGCAAGATCCGAGCCGTGTCTGCGATCCACACCACAGCTCACGGCAAGGCCGGATCGTTAACCCACTGAGTGAGGGCAGGGACCGAACCCGCAACCTCATGGTTCCTAGTCGGATTCGTTAACCACTGTGCCACCACGGGAACTCCAACCCTGTAGCTTTGAATTCATTGCTTCTAGGATTTTTTTTCTTCTAGGATTTTTTTTGTTGTTGCTGTTGCTTGGTTTTGGTTGACTTCCTTGGATTTTTTTGGTATTTAATCATGTCCTTTACCAAAACAATATGCTTTTATTTCTTCTAGTTCGTCTCTTTATTTAGACCATTTAAAGACAAACTTATCCAAGATTTCAAATGCTGTTGCTACTGCTTTAGTTACAGTTGCTGTTACAGTTTTCTAGACTCATAATCCCTTCCTCTCTTCTCTGAATATGACTGCAGTTTCCTACATGCTTTTCCTCCAACATTTTCATCAGGAACAGATATTAGATATTACCGATAACTTCTAACATCTTTGAAAGGATTATTTACCCATTTTTCTAGTGAATATCAGTGGTTAGTTTTCTGTATAATATATTGTCCTTGCATTCCACTATTTGGGGATAGTCAAGTTATATATATTAACAATATCTGTTTGTTATTTGTTTTATTAAACTCTGTTGAAACTGTTTTTGTCTTGTTAAGTAGGCTGGGCAATACAAAATTCTTTCCTACATTCCAGTACAATTGAAATAATATAAGGATGTACTTTGAAGTATTTGGAAAAAATTCTGCACTGAATTCACTGGAGCTAAGAGTGTCTTTTTTTTTTTTTTTTTTTTAGGGATGTAGCATATTGAGGTTCCCAGGCTAGGGGTCAAATTGGAGTGGGATCTGAGCCATGTCTGCGACCTACTCCATAGCTCATGGCAACACCATGATCCTTAACCCACTGAGCAAGGCCAGGGATCAAACCCTCGTCCTCATGGATCCTAGTCATGTTCGTTAACCACTGAGCCATGACAAGAACTTCAAGAATGTCTTTGAAAGACTCATTTTATTTTAAATGTCTTCCTTGGAAATTGATCTAATCATGTTTCCTATTCCATGCTGCGTTCTTAGCTTATTAGCTGTCTCTGATGAATCATCACACCTACTATTCTGTAGGTAAAAAAAGGAAGTGGCATGAAAATCACATCTGCCCGGGTCAGAGGTTGGCCTGAACTTCTAACACCACATCCCAGCGTAAGATTCTCTCATCCTTTTGCTAAGATCCTCTAGCAGGTGGCTGACTCTTAGCCCCCGACTGCATCTTTTAAGGTCACGTCCTTTCCCTTTCTCTGGTTCTAGCTGCTTGGGTCTGCCCAGCCCCTGCTGCTCAAATGTTCCTGTCCACAAAACCCTGGCCCCTTTCACAGCCTCCCCAGTTCATGAAATAGCATGTTGCTATGTAGTCAGGCTCCCTCTGTGCCCACGGGTTTTCTATTCCTGCAGGCGCCCATGCATATGGCGTGGTGGTTAAGAGGGCTGCCCCTGAAGCCAGACTGACCTCAGTCTGGATCCTCTCTCTGATGCTTACCATCTTCGAAACTGAATACACAATTTTGCCTTTCCAAGCCCTAGTTTTCTCATCTGTAAATTAAAGCTATCAGCAGTTTCCATCTTACTGGATGAAAGGGATTCTTTCAGTCATCCAACCAATATTTATTAATTGCCCAATATGTGTCAGGCTTTATTTTGGGTGGTAAATAATGGTGGTGAAGAAAAAAAAAATCCCTGTGTACATGGAACTTATTCTGGAGAAGTCAGGCAAACAAAAAAAGTATAAGCAAACAACATGTGTGTGTGTGTGTATGAATTATAAGTGTTTTTTTTGTCCTTTTTTTTTTTTTTTTTAGGGCCTCACCTGCAGCATGTGGAGGTTCCCAGGCTAGGGGTAGAATCAGAGCTGCAGGTGCCAGCCTACACCACAGCCATAGCAACACCAGATCCAAGCCACATCTGTGACCTATACTGCAGTTCATGGCAACGCCAGATCCCTTAACCCACTGAGCGAGGCCAGGAATCAAACCCACATCCTCAAGGATACTAGTCGAGTTCTTAACCCGCTGAGCCACAACAGGAATGCCCGTGTGTGTGTGTGTGTGTGTGTACATGTGTGTACGTGTGTGTGAATATATGTGTGTGTATGTGTGTGAACATATGTGTGTGTACATGTGTGTGTGTGAACATATGTGTGTGTGTACATGTGTGTGTGTGTGTGTGTGTATATATATTTTCTTTTAGAGTTGCACCTACGGCATATGGAGCTTCCCAGGCTAGGGGTTTAATCTGAGCTACAGCTGCCGGCCTTCGCCACAGCTACAGCAACCCAGGATCCGAGCCACATCTTCAATCTACACCACAGCTCAGGGCAATGCCGGATCCTTAACCCACTGAGCGAGGCCAGGGATCAAGCCCGCATCCTCGTGGTTCCTAGTTGGATTCGTTTCCGCTGCGCCATGACGGAAACGAATTACATTCCGCTCCTGTATGTAATTTTATACATTATCTCTACCTACCTATCTATCTAAATTTGAGGTAGTTAGTGTTTATGAATAAAACCAAAGAGCATGGGGAAAGAGGTGCCAGTGTGTCTTTTATTTGATGTGGTCAGAGAGGGCCTTGCTGAGGAGGGAATGTTTAAGCGGTGATCCGTACAAAGGGAGGAAGCCAGGCCTGTGAACAACTAGGGAAGAGTGTTTCTGGCAGAGAGACCATCCAGAATAAAGGCCCTGAGATGTGATGAAATGAGATTGGACAACCAGAGGTGGGACATAGTTACAGCACAAAGGAGATGCAGTTCATCCTCCTCCTGCAAACTGCCACCCCCGCGGCTAGATGGTAATGAACAGGCCAGGAACTAACTTCTGATAGTATTCCAAGCTCCAAGGCCGTAAGATCAGTGTCTTCCTCTCTCCTGTCAGTAGGGAGCCCTGGAGGGATACACATCACCATCCACCCTTCCATCCCCAGGTTAGAAGCATCCCTTCCTGCTGCCCATCATGCTTTGTCCATGAAGCTTCTCTTTCCTTCCCTTTTAAGGCTGCGCCTGGGCATATGGAAGTTCTCTTAGGTCAAAATGGAGTTGCGGTTGTCAGCCTACACCGCGGCCACAGCAATGCGGGATCCAAGCTTCATCTACGACCTACACCACAGCTTAAGCCATTGAGTAAGGCCAGGGATCAAACCCACATCTTCATGGACACTGTGTTGGGTTCTTAACCTGCTGAGCCACAATGGGAACTCCCATGAAGGTTTTCAAAGTTTGCTACTTAGGTGAATTTCAAGGACTGCATCCACCTCTCCTTCCATTCTCCTTTAAGACAGCAACCAGAACAGTACAGACCTAATCGACGTTGACTCTCGAGGCTCCTCAGCCCACCATCTCCTTCCCTCACCTGCTCATAAATATTGAGGGTGACCTGATTTGGGTCTGGCACAAAAAAAGCAGAAATGGCCCTGTGGGTTTGAGCCCATGGATTTGTGGGCTCTTCCCTGTTCTAGAAAAACCTTTATGATACTTGGCGTGGGTTCAGCTATGAGGAAGGAAGGCCCTGCTATATTTTCTTCTAGGTCATTTTGCATCTGAACTTCTTCCCCTGTCGCTTGCTCCACTGGCACCATCTCTTCTCAGATTCTTTCCTTCTAATCTTTATATCCTGCCCTCTTTCTTTTTTTTGGCCACCCCATGGGATATGGAGTTCCCAGGCCAGGGATCAGATCCAAACCACAGTTGCGGCCTATGTGGCAGCTGTGGCAACTCTAGATCCTTTAACCCACTCTGCCGGGCTGGGGATCAAACCTGTGTCCTGGTGCTGCAGAGACACCACCAATTCGCTTGGGCCCCAGTGGGAGCTCCTCTCCTGCCTTCTCTTTATTGCTTCCTCTACAAGGCAGATCTTACCATAGCACACGTTTCAATACCATGATGTGGGAGGGAGGCAAGTATTAAGTAGAGAAATCTAAATCATGAAAGGGATTTCTTCTTTCATAAAGAAATGCAACTTTATTATTTTCAAGTACATACATAGTGTCTCAGACTAATGTCTTACAAAAGGTCGCCAAGTAAAGGCCTTGCAGATGTTTATCTAACAAATACATAAGAACTGATGATAACTAGCCCATGCATTCACTATTTCTAAATGGATAGTCCTAAAGTGCCCAAAAAGTATCATTTAAGAGACTACATATGCCACCCCTAGCAATATTGTTGATACTCTTAATTTACTAAACAAATGCCATTTTTATTGATTGTGTAAAGATAAACTTTTGTTCACGGTCAATAAATCTCAAATGAATCGGGCCCCATGTAAAATGGTTTCCCATTTCGTTTTCCAAGCCCAAGGCAACGACGCATTATTTCAAGGCACTTCTGATAAAGCAGAATTCCAGTGCAATGAAGTAAGAGCCCTTGGGAGGTTGTTTAGGGGCCTGATGTTTGTCTTTTGTGCTTCCTTCCTTTCTCCCTTCGGTCTTCCATTTTCCTTAGGGGTCCCTCTCCCTTGCTTGGTTCATCTAGGTGTCTTGCTACAGGACAGTCCCAACGCCTTCTAAGCCGGGCTTAGAGAATGGGCAGAGCTGCCTGCAGAGCAAGGTGCAGATGGGGAGCGAGCTCTGGAAGGAAAAACATCTTCCTGCAGGAACCTCAGGGGAAGTGGGCACTGTGATCATTATCGGGAAGGGTGTTTGCTTGGGAGGAACAGCCCTGCCCTCTGAGAGGTCAAGGGCAGGTCTCCTAATGCTTTCCTTCTTCTTATTGTTATTATTATTATTTCTGTCTTTTGTGGGCTGCATTTGTGGCATATGGAGGTTCCCAGGCTAGGGGCTGAATTGGAGCTACAGCTGCCGGCCTATGGCACAACCACAGCAACGTGGGATCTCAGCTGCATCTGCGACCTACACCACAGCTCACGGCAACACCGGATCCTTAACCCACTGAGCGAGGCCAGGGATCGAACCCTCATCCTCACGGATACTAGTTGGATTTGTTAACCACTGAGTCATGACGGGAACGCCTCTTTCCCTCTTATTGTCCAGAGCTTCTAACCATGTCCACGACCTAAGCTGATTCTGTATGTTCCTGGAAGAGGGGAAGTTTCTGAGAACTTCTCCATCCCAATTCTAGCTGATGGCCAGGGACCTGCTTTTCCCGGGCTTGCTTGGCAGTGCCTGGGAGTGACACAGGCTCATCTGGAAGGGCGTGAAGCGAGGTTGGGGGGAGTAGGGGATAGGGGAGCGCTGGAAGCATCCCTCTCAGCGCTACCTGGAACTTCTAAGGACACAGTGATCTAAAGGGCAGGTGTGACCAAGAGCGAGTGGTAGAGAAAGCCAAAGTGTCTGTGACACCTGGGCCTCGGGGACCAAAAGACCACAAACCAAGGGGCAGTGGGAAATGCCAGGAGCACGTGGGTACAGCATCGCAGTGAAGCTCCTGGGATGGCTTCCTGGTCCCGCCTCTGTGGCTATTCTGGTGACATGGGAATTTGGTCTGCTGGCAGAGGGCTCTAAAGGGCAGGACACAAAGCTGGAGCCCAGACACCTGTGTCCGACGTCCTGTCATTGACGTCATTTCTCCTTTCCTGTCCCCCTCCTCCGCCACACCCCACCCTCCCACCTGTCCACCCAGCTCTCCTCTGGCGCTTCCTCTCCAGCCAGCTTCCCTTTCTGGCGGCAGGCCCTGGCACTCACCCGGAGGGACTGTTTGTGATTTCCTGGTCACGGGGGGTGGGGTGGGGGGGTGGGGTGGGGGAGTGGCAGGGGACAGAGTTGGGTAGGAAGCAAAGGGGGGGGGTGAAGGTGGGAAGTGGGGTGAGGCTGGAGGGCTAAAGAGACACTGGTGATCTGAGACAGTTGCCCTCCTCCCAGTTTAGACAGGTTCCTGCCATTCCCCTTGATCTGTTCTAGTGGGAGGTGGGCAGGGGGAAGGGACTGGGGAGGGCTGGGGTACCCCTCAATTCCTCAGAGAGGTAGAGTGCAGCAGGGTCTGGGGAGGGGCCCCTGACACGTGGTGTCTAAGCTGATGGCTCTGGGTTAGGCCTCTGAGCAACCACCTCAGGCCGAGTGACCCACTCCCCCAACCCTGCCTGCTGTGTGGCCTCCTTCTCTCTCCCCACGTCTTCTCCCCCACACCTCCAGTACCACCCCAGGGTCTTCCACCCTCCCCAATACTTCCGGGCCACCCCATCTTTCCCGTGCCTGGTTCGTCCTTCCAATGGGCTCAGTAGTATGTCTCCTTCTCCACCCAGCCTGTTAAGAGAGATTAGGGGTGGGGGTTGCAGCGGGAGCTTAAAAGGAGGCCAGAGACAAATGTCCTAGGGGCCTGGGTGGTTAAGGCTAGGCCTAGGGAACAGAAGCCTGAGGAAGGGGCTGAGGAAAGCAGCTACAGCAGGTGAATTGGAAGGGAGGGTTAGTAGGAGTTTGGGGTTAGTAGATGCAAACTGTTCCATTTAGAGTAGATAAGCAATGAGGGCCCATGGCACAGCATGGGGAACTACATCCAATCACTTGTGATAGATCATGATGGAAGGTCATATGAGAAAAAGAATGCATATGACTGGGTCACTTCACTGTACAGCAGAAATGGACAGAACATTGTAAATCAACTATAATAATTAAAAAAAAAAGAATGGGGGAGGGGACACCGGTGAGCAGGGCCCTGGGTTAGGGGAAAGCAGAGACTTCTTTTTAGCACAGGGGAGCGTGGGCACAGCGAGGGCTGGTGGTGAAAATATAAATGCCAACAGGGGCTGTGCAGGTAACAGAGGAGTTTCTAAAGAGGCAGCCGTCCAGGGTTGCTGTGCAGGAATGGGGCCAGGGGATTGATGGCTCCGGTGATTTTTCAGAAGCCAGAAATGTGGATTTTAGGTGAGAGCCTCTAAGTTGTAGATATTGGGCCAGTTAAAAAAAAAAAACCCAAAACTAAAAACCAAACCAAAACAAAAACACATCCGCACTGTTTTGGACAGCCAAACCAAATACTATCCCATGTGCCCTATTTGGCTTGTAGGCCATCCATCTTCAATCTCCGGTAAGTGATCAAAAATCTTTGTTTGGGAAAATAAACACTTGGTGGATGCCTGAGAATCAGGAGACCTGGGTTCTAGCACAGTGGGGCTGCTCCTGGCTTTCTGACCCTACACGAGTGAATTCACCTCTGCCCCTCTCTTTGTCTGTAAAAGTGGAGGTGGGACGAGATGACCTGGGAGGGCCCTTCTGATTCTGATGGTCTGTGATTCCAGGTGGAGGGCGGAGGGCCTCGGAGACCGATAGCGAGTTAGGTGGGACTGGAATCTCAGAGGAAGAGGGTGGGGAGAAGAGGTTTGGCAGAAGCAGGGGTTCCGGGACATGGGGCCGCAGGCTCCCAGGACGCCGAGGGAAAGGAGCAAGGGTCTGCAGTAGGAATGGAGTTGGGGTTTGCAGCCCGGCAGGGTGGCCGGCATTGGTGTGGGGGGGGTGCACTTGGCGGGGGGGGGGGGTGGCGGGGTGAGGCTTGGAGGTGCTTACCCCCAGGATATCGTCGCAGGATCAACTTGCGGACCTCATCGTAGATGAAGATGAGGAGGCTGTAGGGGAAGGCGCAGAACCACCAGGTGACCCTGAAGGAAACGGAAGAGAGAGTCAGGAGCATCAGAGGTTGCTTGGAAGGGACCTGAACTTGGATTCGAGAAGGGCGCCCTTGTAAAGAGACACTCACTTGAGGGGGTACATGCGGAGGGCCACACCCATGCCCGGGCAGTAAGACAGAAAGGCCGCCAGTGCTGTCTCCTCCAGGAGCCCAAAAATCAGAATCTTGTTCCTGGAAAGACAAAGAAAGGAGGGTAGGTCGAGTTTGGAGGGGAGGGCAAGGCGGGGTGGAGATCCAGGGCGACCCCTGGTGATGGAAGGGAAAGAGGAGCGAAGAATCGCCAGGGAAGGGCTATAAACGGTCTTCCCAAGCTTTCTTCAAACACCCTCTTCTCATGCTTAATGTGACCAAAGAAAGATTGTCCCTAAATTTTCTGCTTACTGACTTTACGTCTGTTGTTGTTTATAACACATATATTCATTCATTTAAAGAAATGTTTCCAGAATTCCCTTTGTGGCTCAGCAGGTCATGAACCCACCTAGTATCCATGAGGATGCAGGTTCAATCCCTGGCCTCGCTCGGTGGGTTAAGGATCCGGCATTGCCATGAGCTGTGGTGTAGTTCGCAGACGTGGCTCTGATCCGTGTTGCTATGGCCATGGTGTAGGGCTGGTGGCTACAGCTCCAATTAGACCCCTAGCCTGGGAACTTCCATATGTTGCAAGTGTGACCCTCAAAAGACAAAAAGAAAAAAAAAAAAGAAAAAAAAGAAGAAAAAAAGAAAAAGAAAACAAAGAAAGAAAGAAAAAGAAAAATAGAGAATTGTTTCTTATGTACTGGGTGATACAGCCTGTGCTGGAGATGCTGTGGTCAGTGCAATCTTCCTTCTGGAGACATGAGGCCCACCCTCAGGCAGCTTATTGTCTTGTTATTGTTCCAGGCACGTGGCCTGTGAGAGTGTCTCCCCAGCAAGATACTTTGGAAGTTCCTTTAGTTCAGGACAATGTCCGTCTCCTACCTTCTCTGCGTTTCCCACAACCTCCCTGGTAGTTGGTTGTGAATGTTTAGTAAAGAAGGGAATGTCTGGGAGTTCCCGTTGTGGCTCAGTGGTAATGAACCTGACAAGTATCCATGCAGATGCAGGTTCAATCCCTGGCCTTGCTCAGTGGGCTAAGGATCTGGCATTGCCATGGGCTGTGGGGTGGGTTGCAGACGTGGCTCAATCTCTAGCCTGGGAAACTCCATATGCTGTGGCGTGCAGCTCTAAAAAGCAAAGGGAATTCTGTAAAATACTCAGAAAGTGAAAGCTCACTAGATAAGAAGTGCTGAATCTATATTCACTATATCAGAATTGAAGAGCAGGATAGAGTGAGGCTCTGGCCACAGACAGGTGAGGCCTAGTCTCAGCTCTGCCACTTAGCAACTTCTGGCTGAAAGTATGTTTCTTGACTTCTCTGAGCCTCATGCTCCTTCTCTGGAGGAGATTGTACCTTAATATCCTAGGATTGCTGGGAAGACTATGGGAGATAATAGCTCTGGAACATGGGGAACATTTGGTTGTATTTTATAATCTCATGCACTGCACTTCTTCATGGCTTAAGCCAATGGTTCCCAAACTCTTCATTCACTAAGGATCCTTCTTACTTTTCTTCTATAAAGGCCACATTTTAATTGTTTTTTGCCTCTCCAGCTGCATTTGTTCACAAGTAATGAATACTTCCCCATTTAAAGTTAATTAGAAATAGGGGTTCCCTGGTGGCTCAGCAGGTTAAGGATCCAGCGTTGTTACTGCTGTGGCTCAGGTTGCTGTTCTGGCACAGGTTCGATTCCTGGCCTGGGAACTTCCACATGCTGTGGGTGCAGCCAAAAATAATAATAGGGAGCTCCCGTCATGGTGCAGTGGAAATGAATCCGACTAGGAACCATGAGGTTGCTGGTTCGATCCCTGGCCTCGCTCAATGGGTTGAGGATCCAACGTTGTCGTGAGCTGTGGTGTAGGTTGGAGACACGGCTCAGATCTGGCATTGCTGTGGCTGTGGTGTAGGGTGGCAGCAGCAACAGCTCTGATTAGACCCCTAGCCTGAGAACTTCCATATGCTGCCCCTGTGACTCTAAAAAGACAAAAAAAAAAAAAAAAAAAAGACAATAAAATAAATTAAAATAAAATAAATTAGAAATAGATACAGCTTCCAAATATAACCATGTATTAGCATGGATCACTCTTCTTCATACTGAGGCTTCTGCCTGACGCCTTCTTAGAGGAAGTGCTTGATTTCCATAACACTTTTTGGATGATATGAATAGCATCTCAGAGGATCCTGTGAGTCTGGAGTGCCCAGGGGCAGGGCAGAAGGTGCTGAGGCTGCCTTGAGCCAGGTTATTGTTGGTATTAGTTCTCTTTCTCTGTCCCAGTCTGACTTTGGTTTAGTTTCTTTTCCATTTGCCTCTTGGATGCACAGGATTTAGCCAGTCTGGTTGTTCTCCTCTTGTGTGTTACCCATGCTGCCCTGTATGGTAAGCAGGCCCCACTCTGCACCCAGGGTCTTGGATCCTCACTGCTTTGTCCTCATTAGCGTTTTTAGCTTAGGAATCGCCTTCCTTTGTGCAAAGTTTTTTTTTTTTTTTTTTTTTTTTTTTTTTTGTCTTTTTAGGGCCGCACTCTTGCCATATGGAAGTTCCCAGACTAAGGGCCAAATCGAAGCTGTAGCCACTGGCCTATGCCACAGCTCACAGCAACATGGGATCCTTAACCCACTGAGCGAGGCCAGGGATCGAACCCGCAACCTCATGGTTCCTAGTCGGGTTCAAGACCATTGAGCCACGATGGGAACTCCCGAGCTAACATTTTTATCTAACAGACATTTCTCCTTCCCTCCCTGGGATCCTAAATGCTACCAATTTCACCAGGGTTTTGGCATCATTTTTTGTTTTTTTTGTGTGTGTGTTTTTTGTTTTGTTTTGTTTTGTTTTGGTCTCAAACTAAGAAGTTGTGACAAAACTCATGTGGGAAATTGTGCCCATTGTTCGCAGTAGAAGAAAAGAAAGAGAAAGGGAGCGATACCTTCAGCACTAACTGCCATCCAGGCTGGAATCGCAGACGAATCACTGAGTACCCTCCAGGTGCCAGGTTCTGTGACAGGCGAGCCCCCCCCGTGTAGTAGCCGCGAGCTTGGGCTTTGGGGACAGGGCTGGGTGAACCATTCCCAGCTGGGTGACCTCGGGCACGCCATTTAACCTTTTCTGGGGTCCCTTATCCGTAAAATGAAAATCATATCCACCTCGCAGAGCTATTGTGAGGTTTGATAATGTCTCTGATCAGTAAATCACACTATAAGAGGGCCCTGAACTTGACTCTGGGCAGCTTGCACCACCACCATCACCACAAGACAAGCGCTACAAACTGCAGCTACCTCCTGGGTGGAGCGGAGCACAGGAGACCACGTATTTAGGGCGGGGCCAAAGGTGGGGGTGGGGCCAAGGGTGGGGTCATTAAAGTGCACGACGGAGGGAGGCAGGGAGGAAGAGGGAAGGGAGAAGAGGAAAAGGAAAGAAGATGAAAGGAGACCATAATGAAGGAGATTTTAGGAGCAAAATTAAAACCCATCAGAAATAGTCATGGCCTTTCTTCCTCTCCTTGCATCTACTTCCAACACGGATACGGATATACCGCTGGGCAACTACAACCCTAGCAGATCTAGGTTGGGGGTGAGGTGGGAGTGGGGACGCGCTCTGTGCAGTGGGCGGGGCCGGTGGGCGGCGCTCACTTCATGCCCTGCTGGAAGACTGAGTTGCGGCGGGTCTTGCAGATGATGAGGTCCGCCCACTGCACGACCACGATGCTGGCAAAGAAGGCCGTGTGGCACGTGAACTCCACCACCTTCCGCTGCTCATAGGTCTGAGGGAGGGCGAGCAGAGAGAGGTGAGTTTGTGAGCGGAAAGAGAAGAATCAGAGTGCGGGGTGGCCCAGGGCAGATGTTAAACGCTGGGCCCTGCTCCACCCTTAGCCCCCCCCCCCCCCCCCCCCCGTCCCATTGGCCACAACTGACCACGCCTGGCAGGCGTTCAGCCCCACCCTCTCATAGGCGTACATCCGCACTTACACAGCCCCACTCACCCACTCCTGTCCATAGCTGTCCTCCAGGTCATTCATGGATCGGTCATCCCAATCAAGGCGGATTCCCAGTAGCCGTGAAGGCAGGAAGCCATTCTCTGCCAGGATCACGAAGTAGGTGAAGAAGCCACCCAGTGCCTGGATCATCCCTGTGGGTGGTAGGCAAAGGACAGAGGGCAGGGTCTGGGTCAGAGAAGGGAGCGGGATGGGGCCAGCCCCTATGGGCTGGAGGTAGATATCCCTGACCTTCAGGGAGTTGGCCCCTGTCCTGGAATTTTGCAGGGGGATCATCCCTCCAAAAGCTGGGAGAAGCCTCTTCTTGGGGTTCCCTCCTCAGCCCAGGGCGTGGCCGCACCGATCTGTCCATAGGCCATGCTGATGAGTCTCTCATTCACCAGCTTGTCAGTCTGCGGGTTCCTCGGCTGCCGTTTCATGATGTCGCTCTCAGCCGCCTCATAGGCCAAGGAGATGGCAGGGACCTGAGGGAGAGGGCGGTGCGGGAGAGGAGAGTGTTTGACGGGAGATGATGGGAGCAGAGGACAATCGGCAGTGAAGAAGTCTTGACACGATTCACTTATTAAGACCTAAGACCTTGTCCCCTTCCAGGCCTTGTGCTCGTCTTCTCTGCCAGCCTCTTGGCCTGCTCACCTAACCCCCAGTGCTCCTCTCCTTCCATCTGCTGCCCATCCCTGCCCACTGTGCCCCCGTGATGGCCTTCCCGCCCTCTCCTCCAACCCCTGGCCTCACCATGTCGGTGCCCAGGTCAATGCAGAGGATGGTCACGGTGCCCAGAGGCAGGGGGATGTTGGCGATGATGAAGAGCAGGAAGGGGGTGATCTCGGGGATGTTGCTGGTCAGGGTGTAGGCGATGGATTTCTTCAGGTTGTCAAAGATCAGGCGGCCTGTGGGGAGGCTCTGAGGGCATCAGGGAGATTAGAAGGACCCTCCCCACCCCTAGCCCCTGAAGCGTGGCCGCCCATCTTTCTGACAGAGGGAGGTTTTGTGTTTGAGGGCAGCAAAAGCAGGCAGTGGATGCCCAACATCCTGAGTCGATCTGTAGTTGGGGCAAAAGGCACGGCATGCAGATGTGCCGACTCAGACCCCTCCTCACCCTCCTCCACGCCCGTGACGATGGAGGCAAAGTTGTCGTCCAGCAGGATCATGTCGGCCGCCTGCTTAGACACGTCAGAGCCGGCAATGCCCATGGCGATGCCGATGTCCGCCTTCTTCAGCGCAGGGGAGTCGTTCACCCCGTCCCCCGTCACCGCCACAATGGCTCCCTGGGAAGAAGGTAGAGCCAGAGCTGGGGGTGCGGCCTCTGCACACACCTTGCCCCACCCCGGCCCCGGCCCCGCCCCCTTGCTCACCTGCCTCTGACAGCCCTCCACGATGATGAGCTTCTGCTGAGGAGACGTCCGGGCAAAGACGATCTCTGTGTGGTTCTTGAGGATTTCATCCAGCTGCTCTGACGTCATGTCCTTCAGGTCAGAGCCGTGCACCACACACGCCTTGGCTTCTCTGGAAGCAGGGGAAGAGTCGGCTGATTCCCCAGAGCCTCCTACGGCCTCTGCGGACTCCCTACTCCCCAGCCACAGCTTTAATCCTCCTCTCCCACCACGCTCAGCGACCCATCTTTCCCATCCTGCTATTGGAGGGTGTGAGGCTCAGCCCTTCCCACGTGGCAGCACCATGGTTGTCAGCACAGTGTGCAAGGCCAGGTGCTACTTCCTTTATACCTGCCTCGCTCCTATAGCAACCTGGCAGCCCAGATGCTACCCTAATTTTGTAGTTGAAAAAATGGAGGCTCCAAAAAGTGAAGTGACATCTCCAAGGTGTCACAGCTGATCAGCGGCCCAGCCTGGCCACATGTCAGGACTAGGGAGCCAGAGGTTAGGACCAGATCCCTACAGGGGATTCTCACATGCCTTGGGGAAGAGGTAGGGCTCCTGCAGAGCCTCACCTGGGGTTGACCTGGCTGACAGGAATGTTGAGCCGGGCAGCAATGTCCTCCACAGTCTCATTGCCCTCTGAAATGATGCCCACGCCTTTGGCAATGGCCTTGGCTGTGATAGGGTGGTCCCCAGTCACCATGATCACCTGGCAGGGAGGGAGGAGAGAAAAGAAGGCAGCATTAAGGTGTTTTTTTTTGTTTTGTTTTGTTTTGTTTTGTTTTTTTTTTTTTTGGTGTCTCTTTAGGGCCGCACCCGCAGCATATGGAGGTTCCCAGGCTAGGGGTTGAATCAGAGCTGTAGCCACCAGCATACACCACAGCCACAGCAATGCCAGACCTGAGCCCGTGTCTGCAACCTACACCACAGTTCATGGCAACGCCAGATCCCTAACCCACTGAGTGAGGCCAGGGCTCGAACCTGCATCCTCATGGATACTAGTCAGATTCCTTTTCCCTGAGCTGCGATGGGAACTCCAAGGTTTTTTGCTCCTTGTATTCCTTTCCCAGAGTCGTAAGAGCTAGACCACTAGATGGTGGGGCCGGTAGATCCCAGCCAAAATAATGGAATTGTGTGTTCGGGGGAGGGGGGAGAGAAGGTGGCTGACAGGACAACAAGTTTTTTTTTTTTTTTTTTTTTTTTGGCTGCCCTCTCCGTGTGCAGAAGTTCCCAGGCCAGAGACTGAACCTGCCCACAGCAGTGACTGGAGCTGCTGCAGTGACAAGGCCAGATCCTTAACCTGACGCACCACCAGGCAACTCCAAGAGACACAAGCTATGTTCAGGAGATCAGAGACAGCTAGCCTGAATGGAGGAAAGCCTCTGCCAGAGTAACAAGTTAGTGAGGGTCCCTTGGAAGGGAAGACTCTAGGATTGTTTAGGAGTTTAGAGTTCATGGGGTACGAGGCTGTCAGAGCTGGAAAGACTCTTAGCAGCTCCTTCATTTCACCAATGGGGAAACAAAGGCTTCAAGAGGACCCAGGATTTGCTCCAGGTCCCAGGGAGCCAGAACAAACCCGGTTTTCTTGGTGCCTAAGGTGATAGCTGCTGGCGTTCTAACTGCCTTCCACCACCTGCTCCTCTGTCTCTGACGTCCCTGTGCCATGTGAGAAAGGCGACTCCTGCCTGAACCATGATGTGGTCCATCGCTGTTGCAGAATGTGTAGAGTTGAATTGGGGGGAGGGTTAGCATCTGAGAAGCTGGTCAAGAGGCTTTTATGAACATAAGGTCAGAGCTGGCTGAGGATAGCATTTGCATGGGGAGGTTTTTGGGGCGCGTCCCATGGATACTGAGAAGGAAGTCCCTACTGCCTTCTCTTCCATCCCTTAAGGCCACAGACACCTCCCAACTGAAAGACAAAAGCATCTTTGAGGTTCCCACCCTACTCGACCCTCTGTAGAATTTGGCACTGCTCCCCACCCCCTCCTTGAAGCCCTGTCCTCCCGTGGCTTTCATGGACCCCTTCATCCCTGGGTCCCCTCCATCCCTTCTCATGCTTTTTCCCACCCTTCCTGGGGTGGCGACCGAGTGGAGTGAGGAGGCGGCTTTGGTGTCAGCTGGTGGACCTAAGGTCAAATATAGACCTTCCCAAGAGCCTTCGCTGAGTCTCAACATGATGGTGACAGCGAGTCCTGCCCTCCGGTCATCATGTAGAGTGAGTGGCATTAGGTGGACATCACTCAGGGTCACCTGTCACTTACCGCCCTCCCATCCTTCACTGACTCCTCTTTTTCTCCTGTCCCTCTTGTTGGTGTGGCTGGGGTTTCATTCCCACTCCTGCTCTTTCCTGAGCAATAGAATCCAGCATTCTAGCATGTCTTTAACTTGTGCTCATGTGCAAATGAGACTGACTGCTCTAGTCCTGGCCCTCTTTCTTGAGTTCTCAACCGTATTCCCACCTACCCTGAAACATCTCCTGCTGGGTGTCACAGATGCTTCCAGCCTCAGGTCAAATCCAACTTGAACGCTCCACCCCCACCATCCTCGCTGAGCCCGAACCTCTGCTCCCCACCTTAGATGCCATCCCTCTGTTCATTCCGTCCCTTTGCCTCCTGGATCCTCCTTGCCTCCCGTATCCACTTTGATCACCGAGTTCTTAAAACATCTCTCAAGCGTAACTACTCCACTCCCTTTGTCGCTGCCCTGGTTCGGATCATCACCTGGCCTGGACTATTGCGATGGCCTCTCCCACTGTCCCCCGAATGCAGTTCTTCAAATCCAGTCCCTCCTCCATCCAGGTAGCCTCTTAACAGCTTGTTCTGCCCTGTGCCACCTGTGGCTGTCTGTGGCTCACAGGATAAAGTCCAAGTCTGGCATTTAGGCAAAGTCCTTCCAGCTGGCCCTGGCCCAGTGTTCCGGTCTCAATCCCCAGGGCTCCTTGGCCACCTCCCACCGCAACCTCCCCCCCACCCGGTACAGTCCAGCCACAGCAGGGTACACACTGTTCCCTGCTCTTGACGTGCCTTCCGCTCCCTCCCTGCCTCACAAAATGCTTTTCACCCTTCGAGGCCCAGATCAAATATCGTGCCCTCTATAAAACATTGTCCAGTTCACCGAGGTGGACTTAACTGCCTCCCTGCCACTTTGAGTTCCTGTGGACATGCTTTCCCCAGCCTCGGTGACAGATCTGATCACGGCAACAGGCTGCCTGGAGAGAAGGGGAGCATGGGCTTTCCGGATGAGTTGGCCGTGCTTCCTAAAGCCAGTCTCCTTCTTACTAGCAGTTTTATTTTGGGAAGGCTGCTTGCCCACTCTGAGTCTCAGCTTGTTTTATTTTTAAATGGGGGTAATGATGCCTACCTTAAGGGACAGTGGTTGGGGGGGTTCAGAACTCATATATATATATATATATATATATATATACACACACACACACATATATACCTTCAAGCCCTCTGGTGTGATGGTTAAGAAATAGCAAATGCCTTGGTTCAAGTCCCAGCTCTACCACTTACGAGCTCTCTGGCCTTGGGCATGTTACTTAGAGCCTCAGGTGGTTCCTTCTATGTAAAAAAGGGAAAAATACTAGTGCTTACCTGTAGGGTTGTTGTGAAGATCAAATGAGATCCTACAGGTCTGGTGTTTACCTGATGCATAGTGCCTGATGCATGTAAAGCCTCACGACACAAGGGGCTCCTTTTATTATTAGCGTGCCTGACCTATAGCAGGTGCTCCACAACCCTAGCTCTTAAAACTGTGCTGTGATTCATGTAAAGGCATTTGTTCCCCCCCCCCCACCGCCCCCGCCGAGAGATCGTGAGCTCCGGGGCCAGGCACTATGTCATGTTCATCTTTGCATCCCCAGTGCAGGAGACAGATTGAGCTGAACTGATTTGCTGGCAGGTGGTGTTGAAAAAGGAGGGACACATGATGGCACCAGAATTGGTAACTGGACCAGTTAAGAGTGCTAAGGAGCTGCATCTTGAGAACAGGAAAATAACCAAGATGGGAGGCATCATTGTTTGTGTGTTGAACTCCAGCACCTTGAACAGGGCTTGGAAGGCATACATATTTGTTGGATGAAGAATGAATGTAGCCCAAAGGAGAGAGCAGTCGTTGAGAGGCAATCGCGGTGGGCCCAGAGAACCTGGAGTGATGTGTTTGGTGGGATGAGGATTGGGGCTGGTCTATGGGGCTATGGGAGATGGAGAGCCTGCTGATCTCATCCCAAACGGCTAGAGGGTGAGCAGCAGCTGGGAAGGGGAGGGCAACCAGATCTCAAGACAGAGGTGCCTGACATCTGAATGGCATGAGCTGTTCCCTGGAGAGAGAGGCTGGGCCTGAGAGACTGGTCACTCTGAGCAAAAGGCACAAGGGTGAGAGTCCAAGGCAGGGGCCAGCTTTCCTTGGGAGATGGATGGCTTCTCTTCTCAGTTAGTGGGATGGAGGAGACCTGTGGCCCAGGTCTCCTCAGGGCAGCAGGCTCTGCAGCCCCTTGACCTTCGGTGTTTGGGAGGAGAGAGGATGGAAGGTTGGAAAGGGAGGTTGGTACCTTGATGCCTGCACTCCGGCACTTGCCCACAGCATCCGGCACGGCAGCCCGTGGAGGGTCAATCATGGACATGAGCCCCACGAAGCAGAGCTTCTCCGTGGGAAAGTTCAGCTCATCTGTGTCGAATTTGAAGCCCCGAGGAAACTTTCCAGAGGGCAGATTCAATTGACAGAAACCTGAAGGGTGCAGAAGGGAGGAGTGAGAGGAGGCAGGTGGTTACCTAGATGTCCCCAGAGCCCCTCATCCCAGGGAACCCTTTCTTAGCCTCGCTCCCTGATTCTGGCCCCTCACCCAGCACACGCTCGCCCAGTCCTCCCAGCTCCAGGTAGGCGTTCTGGAAGGCGTCCTGCATCTCCTTGTCCAGAGGGATCTCTTTGCCCTGCACCAAGATGGAGGAGCACCGGTCCAGGATGCGCTCGGGGGCCCCCTTCATCACCAGCACATGGCTCTGGGGGTTGTCTTCTCGCTCGTGGATGGACAGCTGGAGAGAGGACGGGAAGTTACAGAGGGGGCCACACTTGTCTTGGTAGGTGCCCAGCATGGGGCCTGGGACAGAGCAGAGGCTGGTAAGGAAAACTCCCTTAATAAAGTAACCCCTGATCCATCAACCATTGTCAACACAGGGAGAATCTCCACCTGCGGATGGGTGTTTGGACCTCATAGTCCTAACCCTGTAACCTGAGAGTCACCTTCCCACAGGACATTCATTCACTTAACAAATATTTACTCGGATCAGTTAGGACAGGCACCGTGCTGGGGGCCAGGGGTCATCAGCGCACCCCTTCACCATACTGGCCTCTCGGGGGCTTTACCCCTATGGCTTTTACAGGACGTAGCTGTGTTCTTGGCATTTAACTGATGGCCTCAGGCTAGGAGATACCCTGAGGAAATTTTCCAAGCATGGTTCAACTGAATGGGACAGAAAGGTTGGGGGACTGAGGCCAGAGGATGCTGAACCCCGGGAAGAAGAGTTGAGCAGGTGACAGGTTGTAGTAAAGGGATGAAGATTTGGGAGCTGGAGGGGGAGGTCATTGAAGCCAGACATCTGGTCCCCCACATTGCCCAGGGGGATGAGACGGGGTAAGAAGACGTGATGCTCAGATGCCCCATCTCCTCCTGTGGATTCCCCTTTGACTTTGCGCGCCCCTCACTTCCGTCCCTCCCTCCCTCTTCCCCCGACCCAGCTCCCCAACCAGACCTGATACTTGTTGGTTGAGTTGAAAGGGATCTCTGCCACCTTGGGGTTTCTATCCCTCATCTTCCTCACGGACCCACAGGACAGTTCAATGCACTTGAGCAGAGCTGACTCGGAGGCATCACCGGCTGTATCCCGCTGCCACCAGAGGAGAATTCCATGTCACGGTGGAGAACCAAGGAGGGAGGGCATGATGCCCCTGAGGCAGCCACAGGGTGCGAGAGGGGAAGCTGGGCATCAGCAAAATGGGCAGACTGTGGAGACCCCTGACCCCTACCTTAGACACAGAGATGTTCTCCTGCCCAGCCTTGAAGACAGCACGGTTGCAGAGACCAGCAATCCGGGACAGGGCCGTCCACGTAGGGGATCGTTTGTCAAACGTAGCCCCTGGGAGGAAGGGAGGGAGCCTCTATTGCTTTTGAGGAGCTTGGCCCCCACCTTTAGAGCCCATATCTCGGCCCATCCTCCCTGCCATCCCAGTGCCCTGAACTTCCTCCCATCCCCTCCACCCCTCCAGATGGAGTGCCCAGTCACCAGACTGATCTTCCGTGGTGTCAGCCTCATGGATCTGGTTGTCAAACCACATATGGGCGACGGTCATGCGGTTCTGGGTGAGGGTGCCCGTCTTGTCTGAACAGATGGTGGAGGTGGAGCCCAGCGTCTCCACCGCCTCCAGGTTCTTCACCAGGCAGTTCTTCCGAGCCATGCGCTTGGCCGTCAGGGTCAAACACACCTGGTGAGAGAGAGCAATAAAAAGGGCTCAGCCTGGAGCTAGAGATGCCCATGACCTTACCCCAGACCCTGGCTCTATCCCTTCCTTTGATCCAACTCCACCAACCTTGCGAGGGACCTAGGTTAAGTCCTGAATGTGTTCCATTTTAGACATGCTGAACTGAGGTCATGAGTGTATATTTAGGTGAAACACTCCAGGAGGGAGTGGAAGATATTTGGCCAGCGCTCCAGAGAGGGCCAGAATAGAACAGGGTATAGGTGTGTGAGAGCCATCATCACAGAACAGGCACCAGAGACTGGGGGGCATCAGGGGCGGAGCAGAGCACTGAGGCCTGAGGACCCGTGGGGGTGGGGAGGAGGAGATATTGCAAGGGACGAGGAGAGGAGAACAGGGATGACGTGTCACTGTCATCAACGAAAGAGGGAATGCTATGCGGGTGGACAGCAGTATCCATTTCAGCGGCAGGGTTAAGGATGGGAGCTGAGCAAATGTCACTGGATTTGCTAGTCAGTCACCGGTGACCTTTGAGAGAATCTTTATGGGACGGTTGGCCAGGATGGGCTCCATACTGCAGAGGACGATGACGAGTATAAGGGGTTTGAGAAAAGGACAAGCTCTGGGAGAGAAACTGAGTGCTAAGGCACAGCCCAACTTGAGATTTTTTTAGACTCAAATTCTGAGCCATGTAGTAAGTGAGAATCAAATAAGCGATGTTTAGGGGCTGGAAGGGAAAAACCTGCAGAGAAGCCATTAGCCTCTATTGCCTTTTTTTTTTTGGCCATCCCATGGCATGTGGAAGTTCCCAGGCCAGGGGTCGAACCCGCACCCCAGCAGTGACAACAGTGGGTCTTCAACTGCGAGGGCACCAGGGAACTCCCAAGCCTCTATTGCTTTTTCGTTGTTGTTTCCTTGCTTTTTAAGGCTGCACCTGAGGCATAAGGACGTTCTCAGGCTAGGGGTTGAATCGGAGCTACAGCTGCCAGTCTACACCGCAGCCACAGCAGCATGGGATCCGAGCTGCATCTGCAACATACACCACAGCTCACAGCAACGTTGGATTTAACCCACTGAGCAAGGCCAGGGATCGAACCTGCATCCTCATGGATGCTCGTCAGATTCATTTCTGCTGAGCCACGACAGGAACTCCGAGCCTCTATTGCTTTTGAGGCAGAGTAGCAAAGCCCTCCCCTGGAGGCCCCTCAGCCTGACCCACTCACCGTGACAGTGGCCAGCAGACCCTCAGGCACATTGGCCACGATGATGCCGATGAGGAAGATAACAGCCTCCAGCCAGCTGTAGCCCAGGATAAGGGACAGCACGAAGAAGGAGACCCCCAGGAACACAGCTACCCCTGTGATCAGCTGGATGAAGTGCTCAATCTCCATGGCTATGGGTGTCCGCCCAACCTCCAGGCCTGAGGCCAGAGTGGCTATGCGGCCCATCACCGTGCGGTCACCGGTGGCAATCACGATGCCTCTGGCAGTGCCTGAAACACAGGAAGGGACACCAGATTGGGTGCCTTGGGGCCCCCAGGAACTGAGGTCCCATCCTCCTTCCAGGGAAAGGAAAAAACCATCGCAGAGTAAACAAGCCAAGGACTCAAGGACTCAGATCTGGGGTGGGGGGTGGGGGGGTCCCTGGCTCTGCTTCCTCACTTGGCTTCCTCTCCCTGCACAGATGGCCGATCCCAGACTCAACACAACAATCATTATTATCTCTTATACTTGGGCCTGGGGAGAAACCTTGCAAATAAACTTGAAGTTCAAACTGAGGAGATTCAGCAAATGAAACAAAAAATACTGCTTGTGGTATTTCGGTAAAATCAATCCTATACTTGTTATCATCCAAAAATATATTATGAATGCAAAGGAAAGCACTTGTGGATTTTCCCTGTTGCCTGAAGTTTTGCTTTCTCGACATTAGGCACGAATCTCTACAGAAGACGCTAGGCAATCGCTAGTCCTTATATAGACACTCCAGGGATCTTCCAGGGAGGAAGTGGGCTAGAGTGGAAAGAGCATGCAGCCGAGTCAGCAACCTTGTTTGAATTCCTACCAGAGATCTTTTTTTGTTTTTGTTTTTTAGAGCCCCACATGGAAGTTCCCATGCCTATACTACAGCCACAGCAACACAGGATCCGAGCTGTGTCTGCGACCTAAACCACAGCTCACGGCAACGCTGGATCCTTAACCCACTGAGCGAGGCCAGAGACTGAACCCACATCCGCACGGATGCTAGTCAGGTTCGTTACCACTGATCCATGATGGTAATGCCCTAGGGATTGTTTCAATAATTAAATTAGACAGTGCAGAAAAAAGACCAGTGCCTGGCACATAGTCAGTGCTCAGCAAATGTTAGTTCCATTCATTTCCTCTCCTCTCTTCAAGACAATTCAGAGTAAGCAATGGACTTTTTTTTTTTTTTGGTTCTTTGTCTTTTGAGGGCCACAGCTGCGGCATATGGAGGTTTCCAGGCTAGGGGGTCTAATCAGAGCTAGAGCAGCCGGCCTACACCACAGCCACAGCAACACCAGACCCGAGCTGCATCTGCGACTAATACCACAGCTCATGGCAACGCCAGATCCTTAACCCACTGAGTGAGGCCAGGGATCAAACCTGCAACCTCATGGTTCCCAGTTGGATTTGTTTCTGCTGCGCCACGACAGGAACTCCAGCAATGGACATATTTTACTAGGCATGGTCAGTTTTTTTTTTTTTAAACAATTGCGAGAAATGGAGAGCAGATTTCAGAATCTCAGTACATTAACTATTTAGGAAACAATGTGTGGTGATTTTCACTGTGATTCCAACTTGCTGAAAGAATCGAAAAGCCCAGAGAAACATAATACACTCAAGAGAAATGAGAAACAGGAAGGGAAAGGTGTGTGGGGGGATGTGGGTACAAGGCCTTCCTTGACCCACTCTCTGAGGCCGGGGTTCTCCCCAGGCTCTTCCTCCCCCCAGCTCTTGCCCCCACCCCCTCTGAGGCAGCCCCGACTCTGCTCACTGGCATGACCACAGAGGGCAGGGGTTCCGGTGGTGCTTGGACTCCTGCCACTAAGTGGCAGCAGGTACAGGATTGCTTATGGGCCTTTGGCCATCTCGAGAACCCAGAGCAGAAATGGGGCAAACTGGGCAGCCTGTGCAGGATGAGCAGTTTCTTTTGCTGGAGCACAGGCCCAATGTGGCCCCAAGAAAGGCTCCAGGGTTCCGCTGGACTGAAAGCTTTCATGCCCCTTCCCCAGCCCAGGCCCCAGTCAATGCAAGGCTCAGAGAATGAAGCAGCTGGTCCCAGAACCAGCAGAGACAGAAACCATCAGTCACACCAGAGACTCCTAGGAGTCAGGCTGTTTGGATGTGTGTGTGTGTGTGTGTGTGTGTGTGTGTGTGTGTGTGTGTGTGTGTGTGTGTGTAGGGGTCTTGACCTGACAACTGAAGGCTTGGGAATCCTCTCCATCCTGGGTGGACAGACAGAGCTCTTCCTGCAGGGAGGTAACTTTTCCCTGGAGTCATTCGTGGCAGCCTGGCTACTCAGGGCTCCCTGACCCTTTGGTTCCTTCCTCCATGGCTGGGCTGCTAACAGGGAAGAACAACCACAGCCCCCCGTCCTGCCTGGGAACCCAGGATGCAGGCTCCTCCTTCTGCTGGTGCTGGGAGAATAGGCTTCCCAGCGGGCCAGCCTCTCACCTTCCACACAGTTGGTAGAGAAGAAACAGATATTGCGGGTCTCCAGCGGGTTCTCGTGGGTGAACTCGGGGGAGCGGGTCTGAGGCTCTGACTCGCCTGTCAGTGATGAGTTATCCACCTGAGGAGGAAGAGGGTGGGGAGCCATCAGATGGGCAGACACACTCGGGCGCATGCAGCTGCCTCCGGTCTCCAGCCGCAAATCTCCATGACACGAGAGACAAAATCGCACTTGCCCTCATCACATATTTATCGCATTACTCAGCTATTGTCCCTGCTCTGGTTTGGAATCTGGGCTCTCACTGACTTCTTCTATGACCTTGGCCTTATTACTTAAACAACAGTGCCTCCCTTTACTCATCTGTAAAATGGGAAAGGTAAGCAGAATCTCCGCCTGGCACAAGTACAGGGGGGGCGCCACCAACGCAGTAGCCTATGAAAATGGCACCGTCTAGGGTTGTGTGCGTGGCACAACTTGTGTGGCCAGAGGCAACAGCCCTGTGTGACTATACCGTTCTTGCAGAGTTCAATTTGATGGAATATGTAAATGTATATAAACCATCTGACATGTGATTCTACTCAGCAATTGCTATCAAGTGGATATCAGAGGAAGCCCTAGGGAGCAGAGCATTCATAGCAGACAGATACAAGAGGACAAGGCACAGACACTGTATGGGGGACAAAGTGTGGCTGGGCAGTGCAGGGCAGGTGTGGACACTGGGACCTGGGTCTCTCAAACTTTAAACCTCTAGCTGGCCTCTCTCAGCTTTATGCAGTTTTTTTTGTTGTTGTTGTTGTTTCGCTTTTTTAGGGCCACACATGTGGCAAACAGAAGTTCCCAGGCTAGAGATCGAGTCAGAGCTGCATCCACCAGCCTACGCCACAGCCACAGCAATGCCAGGTCTGAGCTACATCTATGACCTACACCACAGCTCACGGCAAGACTGGATACCTAACCCATTGAGCAAGGCCAGGGATCCAACCCGCATCCTCATGGATACTAGTTGGGTTATTAACGGCTGAGCCACAACGGGACCTCCTATGCAGTTTGTTTTTAGACTCAGCCAGATGCTCTGGCGCAGCCCCCTCACCTTACAGCCATGAGAGGAGATGATCCGGAGGTCGGCCGGCACGCGGTCTCCACCTTTGACCTCCACCAGGTCTCCCACCACCACCTCCTCTGCGTTGATCTGCATCTTCTCTCCTTCCCGCACCACGAGGGCTTGCTGTGGGGAGACCCCGGGCACCTCCTGAAGGGCTCCCCTCTACCCCCATCTTCCTCTTTTGCTGGCCTCCCACCTCGCCTCTGACCCCACCAAGGAGAAGGACAAACCTCGCGCCCTTAGCAACAAAATAGGTCTTGGCATGGAGAGCTGGAGTGTCTTTTCTGCCCAAGCCTCCATCTCAGAGCAGGAGGAGTAGAGAAGAGATGAGCGGGCTTCTCCCAGAAACCTTGTGCCCCAGCCCAGAGCCCCGCCAGCCCTCTACCTGAGGCACCATGTTCTTGAAAGAATCCATGATCTTGGAGCTCTTGGCTTCCTGGTAGTAGGAGAAGCAGCCCGTGACAATGACCACAGCTGCCAGCACCACACCCAGGTAGAGCTGGTAAGGAGACAAGATTACTTTTGTCTTTTTAAGGCCACACCTGTGGCATATGGAAGGCTCCCTGGCTAGGGGTCTAATCCGAGCTATAGCTGCCAGCCTACGCCACAGCCACAGCATCTCAGGATCCAAGTGATGTCTGCAATGTACACCACAGCTCATGGCCACACTAGATCCTTAACCCAGTGAGTGAAGCCAGGGATGGAACTGCATCCTTATGGATACTAGTTGGGATTGTTACCATGGAGCCACAATGGGAGCTCCCAGGAGACAAGATTTGAAGGACCTGCTCTTTCCCCAACCCTGGAGAGGCAGTTTCCACCCAGGATGAGCATTCAGTGTCACCTTTGTCTCCGCCTGGGAGTGAGAATGGTGGCAGAATGTCCTTCTTTCCAACCTCCCCCTCAGTCTTCTAATCCTGAGTTTCCCAAGACTGGACGGGAGGGGAAAATCATAGGGCATTCCCAGGACAAGGACTTCTCTGGGGTAAAGACTTAGGGATGCAGGCAGGCCCACTTAAGGATGAAGCAACAGGGAGGGGCCGTTTCAGTCTTAAATGGCTGTGTGTGTGTGTGTGTATGTGTGTGTGTGTGTGTGTGTGTGTGTGTGTGTGTGTGTTGGAGGGGGCTGTTTGTAGCTGTGTATGGAAGCCTCACCTCTTTCCAGCCTAAAGAGCAGAGGGGCTGTGGGACGGTACATGAGGGTCTTGCTCCCTGCCCCCCACCCACTGCACTGGAGTTTCAGGACTGGAGGACAGAGTCCTGGACTGGTCCAAGGTCAGATGGGCCGGCTTACGTTGTCATTGGATGGTTCATCCTCCATGGCAGCCTGGATGCCATAGGCCAGGAAGCAGAGGATGGCCCCGATCCACAGCAGGATGGAGAAACCCCCGAAAAGCTGGCGACAGAACTTGACCCACTCCGGGGTTGTTGGGGGCGGGGTGAGGGCGTTGGGCCCATCCCGAGCCAGAATGTCCTGGGCCCTCTGGTTGGTGAGGCCCTGAGGGAGGCAAGGAGAGGGCTGGGAGCTCGCCTCCGGAAACCAGCCGGCCCTTCACCACTTCCCACCAGCTCCTGGGCAGTGGAGTAATGTCCAGGTGGAGAGAAAAGTCCACCTGGTGGGAAGGCGTGGGGGGACCATTGCGAGAGGCCACGTGGAGGAGGGGGCATTTGCAATGGGTGTTGGAGGCCTTGGAGGCTGAGGAGGGTAAGAATAAGCCTGGATGAGGCTCCCTGGAAAGACATCTTGGTTGGTTCCCATCCCCGCCCCATCTCTCTTCCTTCGGATTCCCCACTTCACCAAGGATTCAAGGAGAGTCCTACAGTATATTTTTTCTTTTTCTTTTCTTTCTCTATTTTTTTTTTTTTTTTAGGACTGCACCCGCAGCATATGGAAGTTTCCAGGCTAGAGGTCGATTGGGAGCTGCAGCTGCCAGCCGATGTCAGAGCCACAGCCACAGCCACAGCAACGCCAGATCCCTGCTGCATCTGCGACCCACAGCACAGCTTGAGGCAAGAGTCCTACATTATTGATCATCAATGTCACACAGCTTTGCGAACCACCCATCACTTTCCCCAGAGAGCTTCTCCTGGCCTTGCCCCCGGCCCCAGGCTGGCTCAGATGCCCTCTCTGGGTCCCACTGTGTCCTGTGCATCATTCTAGAGCTGCACTCTCCATAAGGCATTGGAATTCCACATTTGCCTTCCTTTCTGCTGCTGGACTATGAGCTCCTTGAAGGTCGAGACTGCTTCTTATTTATCTGTCTACCTGTCCCCTCATTTATTAAGTAAATGTCCACTGAGTGCCTACTACCTGCCAGGCTCTATTGTCAGCACTGGGGATCCAGGGATGGACAAGGCCCTCAAGTCCCTGCCTGAGTCACTGCCTCACTAAATCATAGTGACACAAAAAATAGACAATATTGCCAGATAGTGAAAAGTGCTGTTAAAAAGTTAAGGTAGGAGTTGCCGTCGTGGCTCAGTGGTTAATGAATCCGACTAGGAACCATGAGGTTGCAGGTTCAATCCCTGACCTCACTCGTTGGGTCAAGGATCTGGTGTTGCCATGAGCTGTGGTGTAGGTGGCAGTTCAGATCCTGAGTTGCTGTGGCTGTGGTGTAGGCCCGAGGCTACAGCTCCAATTAGACCCCTAGCCTGGGAACCTCCGTATGCCGAGGGTGTGGCCCTAGAAAAAGACAAAAGACCAAAAAAAAAAAAAAAAAAAAAAGTTAAAAGTAAAAGAACTGGGGCATAGGAATTCTCTTGCAGTTTAGAGTTAAGTATCTGGCATTGTCAATGCAGCAACTGGGGTGGCTGCTACCGAGCGGTTCAATCCCTGACTCGGGACCTTCCACATGTCACAGGTGTGGCCAAAAATAAAAGAATTGGGGCATAGAATTTTCATAAGGGCAATCAGGGAAGGCCTACAGGAGGAGGCATGCACCCACTACATTTTTGATGAGTGATTTTTTTTTACTTTTCAGAATGCTAGGCTTGGCAATCTGACTGTGCCGCCTTTTTTTTTTTTTTTTTTTTTTTTTTTTCTTTTTTTTGGTTACACCCACTGCATATGGAAGTTCCCCAGGCCAGTGAACTGAGCCACTGCAATGACAACACTGGATCCTTATTTATTTATTTATTTATTTTTTAGGGCCGTACCTGTGGCATATGGAAGTTCTCAGGCTAGGGGTCGATTTGGAGCTGTAGCTGCTGGCCTACACCACAGCCACAGCAGTGCAGGATCTGAGCTGTGTCTGTGACCTACACCGCAGCTCATGGCAACTTGGGATCCTTAATTCACTGAGCAGGGCCAGGGATCAAATCTGAGTCTTCATGGATCCTAGTCTGATTTGTTACTGCTGAGCCACAGCTGGAACTCCAACATTGGATCCTTAACCAGCTGTGCCACAAGGGCACTCCACCACTATTTATGTAACAGCAAGGGAAGCTGCTCTCTCTCAGAGTCTCCTTGCTTTAATAAACAGGTCTCCGTACCTCGCCTATTTTAAGGATCTGAGGAAAGTATGTAAACGACTATCCCAGGGCTATGTGCGTAGCAGGTGTCCAACCTGTTACAGTAATGACAGTCATGGGTTACCCGCTACTGCATGTGTATCTGTTCATGAGAGGAAGTGTGTCACTGAAGCTGCTTGGGATAGAGCCCTGCCCAGAGGCCCCCTGGGGCCTGGGTTCCAAGGAGTCCTGACTTTGGAAACCATAGGAAAAGAGCAATAGACTGGGAAGCAGGAGATCTGGGTTCTAGTCTTGGTTCTACCACCACCGACTCACTTGTCTCTGGGCCTCAGTTTCCTTGACTGTAAAGAGGGTTGGATTAGAGTTTTAAAGCTCCTGCCTGAAGCTGCCTGGTACCCTCCCTAGAAGCCCCTTCACTCACCTTGGACAGATCCACTTGGTACTTGCGGCCCAGCTCATCCAAGGACAGCTTGTGGTCATCCTGGGGAAAGGAGGGCAAGATGCTTTGGGGAAGGAGGCAGAGTGTGCATGTCTAGAATGCACACGAGGGCATTGAGGACACAGGGGACAGGCAGGGAGCGTGGGAGGGGTGGGTGCGAGCTTCCCTGGGTGCACGGGGCCTCGGGAGCCATTCTCCCTACACGGGAGCCCTTTTCCTTGGCCCCCTTTCCACGAGGACCTCACCATGGCCACCTCCTTCTTCAGCTCATCCAGCTCCTTCTCCTTCTGTTTCTTCTTGCCGCCTCCATTTTCTGCAGTGGTGGCTGCAGGGGAGTACTCGCGGCCGGCCTGTGGGAGGGAGGGAGAGCCCAGGGGGTCAGGGAGGCTGGAGGCTGGAGCCTCTATTCCCACTGGACAGCCTGGGAGCCGAGGCCTTGGGAGTGGGGGCCTGTGGGTTCAAAGTCAGTGGTCCTCCTAGGGGAGGAAAGAGGGGTGTAAGGTGGAGGGGACCCCAGGCCCTCAGGTTGAAACCTATTGGCAGAGTCATGAGGCTCTATACTTGAACTTCAGAAAAGGCTGAGGGGCTAAGGACTCAGGAGCCCACTCTTAGCTGTTTAATCATTTGGGCTTCTGCTAAGATTGTGTTTGTTGGGAGAACCCTGCTGTTAAAGCAAGGTAAACAGGAGTTCATGTCGTGGTGCAGCGGAAAAAATCCGACTAGGAACCATGAGGTTGCAGGTTTGATTCCTGGCCTTGCTCAGTGGGTTGGGGATCCGGCATTGCCGTGAGCTGTGGTGTAGGTTGCATTCGAGGCTCGGATCTGGCGTTGCTGTGGCTGTGGCATAGGCCGGCAGCTGTAGCTCTGGTTTGATCCCCAGCCTGGGAATCTCCATATGCTGAGGGTGCGGTCCTAAAAAGCAAAAAAAAAAAAAAAAAAAAAAAGGCAATTCATAGAACTGGAAGCCTCAAAGCACATTTGGGTGAGAGGGGAACTGAGCCCTATTTGTCTAAAAATACAAGAAATTGTCTTTGAGGATAAATTTAAAACGGAAAATGCATGGAACTCTTAGGTCCAGGCATTCCTGGGCCCTCTGGTGAAACCAGATGAACATTTTATTTTATTTTACTTTATTTTATTTGCTTTTTATGGCCGCACCTGTGGCATGTGGAGATTCCCAGGCTAGGGATCAAATCAGCGCTGTAGACAGCCTCCCTCCCCCAGGCTCCTCTCCTCCCACTTCCTTCAGGATATCCCATGTCCTTGTCACAGAGGGTGGGGCTGCTCGCTTTCTATCCTGTGTCCTCATTTCTCCTACGAGCCATGCCAGGGTTCCAGGGATGAGCTTGTCTGTACTATGGTGTAATTTTTTTTTTTCATAAAGAGGAGATAACTGAGTAGGATCTGCAGTCAAGGTGTTTACTCCCCCCCTTTTTGGCAGGATATATTTTTTGTCTTTTTAGGGCTGCACCTGCAGCATATGGAGGTTTTCAGGCTAGGGGTTGAATCGGAGCTGCAGCTGCTGGCCTACACCACAATCACAGCAACTCAGGGTCCAAGCCACATCTGCAACCTATACCACAGCTCGTTGAAATGCCAGATCCTTAACGCACTGAGTGAGGCCAGGAATTGAACCTGCATCCTCATGGAGGCTAGTTGGGTTCGTAAACACTGAGCCACAAGGGGAACTCCCGGATAACGTATTTTTATATTTTAATTTTTATTTTATTAATTTTATTTTATTTTATTTGGTCTTTTTAAAGCCGCACCCATGGCATATGGAGGTTCCCAGGCTAGGGGCTGAATCGGAGCTACAGCTGCGGGCCTACGCCACAGCCACAGCAATACCAGATCTGAGCCACGTCTGTGACCTACACCACAGCTCCCGGCAGGCAACACCAGATCCTTAACCCACTGAGCAAAGCCAGGGATCGAATCTGCATCCTCGTGGATACTAGTCAGATTCATTTTCTCTGAACCACGAAGGGAACTCCCCGGATAACATATTTTTAAAAACAGACTTTTAGAGTGATTTTGGGTTCTCAGCAAAATGAGCAGAACTTATCGGCTCCCATATACCTCCTGCTCCCCCACCCCCCAACGCGCTGCCCCTCCATCAACATCGGCACCAGATGGTCCATTTCGTTACAATGGATGAACCTACACTGACACGCCACTATCGCTCAAAGTCCATAGTTTACATTAGGATTCTTTCCTGGTGCTGTACATTCTCCGGATTTGGATAAATGTGTATTGACACATATCTACCCTGATAGTATACAGAGTATATTCACAGGGCACAGGGTTAACAGACTTCTTTTCATCAAAGAGGAGCAAGCCTCTGATCAGAAGAGGAGTGTGGCAGCTGCCCTGATCAGAAGAGATCACAAATCTAGCTCCTGGAGAGGCAGAAGTCTGACCCGTAAAATCAGGAGATGCAATGAGAGGTGTGCATCGTTATCATTATCACCTAGACGCTAACGATCTAGAAGGATCTGAGCTTTTTGCAGGCTGCTCAAAATTACTCTTCTCAGCAAAGGTGACCAGTACATCGTGTGTTTGTTTCCATTTATGAATCAAGGATATTTTCTGCTTCCTAAAGGCTGATCATCTGAAATTGGCAAAACTGCAAATCAACTATACTTTAGTAATAATAATAATAATAATAATAATAATAATAATAATAATAATAAGGCTGATCATCCTGGGCGACTGAAGCAGTCCAACGGAATCAGTGGGGGAGGGCTATGAGTAGCGCTAACTCCCCCTTCCCCAGGTGACTTGGGAGGCCTCATTTAATTAAATGGATTAAAACACTTTGGATTCACAAATCTAATGCTTTGGATTCTGTCCTTGGTGGGGCAGGGCTGAGAAAGAGATGAAAAGCACCGAAGGGGCAAGAGGCAAGAGATCAGTTTGGCCAGCCTCGGGATGACCGTACGGAGCTCCCCCGGGGCAGGATCAGGGCCTGAGCATGCGCAGAGGAGAGGGCTGCAGCTGGGGGCCAGGGAGCAGAGCCCAGAGAATTTCTGTACATTCAGGCATGAAATAAGGTTCATGAAAATTAGAATCAAAGGTATGGTTTTAAAACGGTGCTGGTCTACAGACCTATGTCTGGCATATAGAGACGGTGGCTGAGCAAAGACGCTCGGAGCAGCACCCCCTTTCCCTAAGCTCCCACCCCACTCTCCCGCAGGCAGGCACAGAGCAGCGGGCACACTGCCCCTTGCCCCCCCCCCCCCGCCCCCGTCCTGGCAGGGATGTTGGGCTCTGCGGCCAGGAGCCTGCAGAGATTTGGGGCCAGCAGGCTGCCCAGGCAAGAAAGAAAGAGAGGAAGCAAGGACCCCCCCCCACCAGCCCCCCTTACTCCTCCCTCTCCCCCAACACAAGTCCCCCTCTCTGGGCCTTGAATGCTGAAGGAGAACAGAGAGTTCTTTCTGAGAAAGCGCAGGGCCGGGACAGAGTGGGGGCAGCTGGAAATCAGCCAACGCTCCCCCCACCGCAGCCTCTCCGTGGCAGCTGGAGCGGGCTGGGCTCCTTCCCACCAGGGCTGTCCCTTCCCCCAACTCCCACGCTGCCCTTCACGGCCATAGGGTGATGGGGTGACAGTGGGGCCTTGCTCTGAGGGAAGGAGCAGGGGAAAGAGGATGTGGATGGGGGTGCCTTCCCTCTTTGGGAGTCTCCTGGGGGGTTGAACTCCAAGCGCCAACCCTAAGGGCACCCATACCCCGCAGCCTCTCAGTCTGAACAGAGGCAGTCCTGCTCCCTGACTTGCTACTGGGGGTGGACAGGTGGGAATGGGATTCAGGGAGGCTGGGGGAGAAGCATAGACCCCTGAAGAAGTCAAGGTCAAACTGCTTCTCCAGGACCCCTTGAGCTGAGTGCACCCTGTTCTAAGGTGGGGGAGAAGAGGGGTCAGAGGTCCATGCTTCAGTTGGGGGCTTCCTTTCCCCCGGGGGGAACAAGAGATGTCAAGGTGCCGCCGAAGATCCCAAGACAGTACATCTTCCCACTGTCGTGAGCTCTTCCTCTGTGAGGCCCACACCTCAGAGACAACTCTTCATAGACCCTCATGAGCCCCCCCCACAGCGATGTCTCTGCTCACTCCTGCTCCAGGACCTGCGTGTTTGCAAATTTTTCTGCTGAGACACAAACACAGGTGCTCATCCGTGGATATCTGTATCAGTTCCAGCCTATGGAGAACACGTCACACACACACACACACACACACACACACACACACACCCCGGTTCTATTTATAGCTCCCACCCTAGCTCAGGAACCCTGGTGTCCAGGCTCAGAGTTTTCCCAGCTGCTAAACTCAGTGCGACACCATGTCCTTGCATGACCCCCTCCTGGGCCCAGAAACTCCGCCACAGCTCCCCACGGGCACCCTCTTTCCTCAGCACCCTCCCGGGGCTCCCTTCTGCCAGCATTCCACAAAAGGAAAGCCACCAGGCTTGGGATGTAAAGAGATTGGGTCCCTTTTCTCCATATGGAAATTTCATTTCCAAGAATTCCAAGCCTCAGCCCTGGCCACCCCCACCCTCTCCATCCCCGGTGGCTGTTAATCTTCCCCTTGGCATATCCCGAGCTGCAGAATGCCACAGGCTGGGGTGGACCGAGGGGGGTGCCTGCAGCTCTCACCAGCCTCTGGGAAAGTCCTCAAAGCGCATGGCCTGAAGCCCGAGCACAATGCTGCCGGGGACAGCGCCGGGTGGGTGGGTGGGGGTGTTGGACCAGGGACTGGGGGCACATCGCTCTCTGCCTTTGCTCACTGCTCCCAGCTGTCCCTGGAACCCAGGGTCCCCCCTCTCTCCCAGAGCTGGTGTCTGGAAATGCTTGGTGACTCAGAAGCAGATGCCCCTTGGCCCTCTCTGCAACCACAAATTGGACCCCCATCCTCTCAGGCTGGGACTCCTGGAGGAATGGATACTTTCAGAGGGTGGCGAAGGCAGGGGGCATTCTCAGTACCAAATAACCTTCCGCTGGGAGGCCAGGAGATACGGTGAGAGAGGAGGGACCATGGGGGTTTGGTGGGGAGGAGATGAGGCAGGGGGTGGAGGGAGGGCTGGAGGGGATGCTGGTGGGGGGTGGTGAGCTTCGGAGCTGGTCCTGGGGTCGGTGGTAAAGAACTCAGCACTCAGGGAGCGAGCAAGCAAGTGCCACTGTCCGTCTGTGCACATAGTCCTGGCTGGGAGACTCAATACTTCCAAGTTCAAAGCAGCCCACCGCTCCTCCCTCTGGGTCCCATCCCCACTTTGTCCTTCCTTCCAGCCTCCCTCATCATCCAGAGAGCCGCACAGCTCCCTCCAGAGCCAGCCCTGCTCTTTAGGGATACTCACCCCGCGGCCCATCTTGGGGCAGAGTGGCTGCGGGACCTTGACTGGAGAGGTCACCAGGAGGATCCCGAGCTCACACCACCGGTCTGGGGCGCCAGAGACCCCGGCAGACAGACAGAGACAGTGAGCAACAGGGTAGCTTTAAATAGGTCCCTCTCCCCCTCTCCCCCGCCTTCCCTCCTCGGGAAAGAAACGTTTGTTGAAACAGGATCTCTGAGGACTCCTCCCCTCCCGCCCCTTAAGCAACTGGCCTGAGGAAGGTCCGTTTGTCCCACCGAGTGCTCCCCCTCCGCTCCCCTCACCCTCCAAGTCCTGGCCCATGGCAGCCACTACTGAGAGAGGGGAGAGACGGTATGGGGTGGGGGATGTGCCCCTTAGGGAGGGCAGAGGGGGAGCCCTGGGCAACAGCATCAGCATCCCAGAGAACAGAGGCCATGTGATCTGACCCTGCCTCTTGCTTTCCCGATGGGGAAGCTGAGGCCCGGAGAGACTGCACACGAACAAGATTTGAGCTGATAAAACAGAACTAGAACCTGGTCTCCTGCATCTACATCTAACTTCCCGGAGAAAGAAGCAAGAGACCATTCTCTCCACTGTAAAGACTGTGGGAACCCTGAAGCCAGGAAGAGGTGGTGCTAGAACCCAGGGCGGCCCTTGTGTATGAGGCTTCTCGAGGTTGGCAGCCTGATGAGAGCCAAAGGCAGCTCCAGAAGCAGCATGGGAGTTCCCGTTGTGGCTCAGTGGATTAAGGACCCAACATGGTCTCTGTGAGGATGCGGGTTGGATCCCTGGCCTCACTCAGTGGGTTAAGGATCCGGCATTGCTGTGAATTGTGGTGTAGGTCACAGATGCCGCTCAGATCCGTGTTGCTGTGGCTGTGGTGTAGACCAGCAGCTGCAGCTCTGATTCAACTCCTGGCCTGGGAACTTCCATATGTTGTGGGTGTGGTCCTAAAAAGAAAAAAAAAAAAAAAGAAGCAGCATGAAGTCTGCTAGATGGAGGGGAGAGAGTCTTCCCAAGCCCTCCAGATGTAGCCTTTGCAAAGTTTCAGAGTCAAGGCTCCCAAGACCTGGGAGATGGCTGGCAGAAGGGCAGGTGGGGCACAGAAGGGACTGCCCAAGTTTACCCTTGTAACTGGGGGGGGGGGGGAACACACACATTACCCTCTTAGACACTGTTGAGGAACTCTAGGCTGTCGATGGGTCGGTGGGGGAGAAGCCCAAAGACTGGCACTTACGGAGCTTCTAAGAGGCATATAGAGGTCAGTATCCTAACATGTACCAGAGTCAAGAACAACAAGAAGGGCAACTGCTTCCTTCAGGCAGGATGAAGGGTAGACAGACAAGAGCCCTCTCTGCACTGAAACATGGGAGAGGCATTCCCGTCGTGGCTCAGTGGTTAATAAATCCAACTAGGAACCATGAGGTTGCGGGTTCTATCCCTGGCCTCGCTCAGTGGGTTAAGGATCCGGTGTTGCTGTGAGCTGTGGTGTAGTTTGCAGATGCGGCTCAGATCCCACGTTGCTGTGGCTCTGGCGTAGGCCAGCGGCTATAGCTTTGCTTGGACTCCTAGCCTGGGAACCTCCATGTGCCTCAGGATCGGCCCAAGAAATGGCAAAAAAAAAAAAAAAAAAGAAAAAAAAAAAAGAAAAAAGAAACATGGGAGAAACTGACCCAGTGTTCGGGGAGAGGGGAGAGGGGAGTGGTGAGAGGGCCTTGCCTTGGGCGCAGAGGGGGACCTTGAACTGACACCAACCAGAACCAAGGGTAGACGAGTCGGCCAGGACAGGACCTGCTGGTCTAGGGCAGGTGTCCCAAGTCATTTGCTAAAAAAGCCCAAGAATCGGGGCCAAAGGGAGGGAGGGGGAACCCAGAAGGGGCAGAGAGAGAAGAAAAAGTCCTACACGGCCTTCTCCTGGGAGCAGTCAGAGGGCAGAATTCTCCTGGTGGAGGGAAGCCAGCAGTGGGGGGCAGGTCTGAGCCCTGAGCTAACTTCAAAGGAATTAGGATGAGAGGGCTCAAGGCTTGAGGTGTCTGCTGGCTGGGCTGGTCTCTCTCTGGCCCCAGGGGGGAACTTGCTCCAGAGGGATTATCGACCTCTCCTCCGGCAAGTCCACTCTCAGGGCACAGGGCTCACGTCTGAATTCCCCAAATAACTGGCCCCCTCCAGGCCCGCGGCTGGGATTTTCCATTACAGGATCTGGCAGGTCACACCCCACATCCGCCCTCCTTCTTCTTCCTGGGTTAGAGCAGGAAGGGTGGGTGGCATGGGGCCGGCATCTTCTCAGCACAGGCCCCTTAAGCGACCTTGAATTTGGGCCTGGGGAGAGCAGACAGTGGGAGGAACCAACGAGGAGATAAGACATCCCAGTTCAAGCGCCGGGGTCTAGAGGAGAGAGTGAGAGAAGTCGCGCAAGGTGTAGCAAGAAGGCTTGTGGTTAGATGGCCGGAGAGACGGCCAGAAGAAGTCATGGAAAGGCTGACCCACAGGTGGGGTCAATCCACATGCGGGCTGCCTTGCCCTGGGGTTGGGGCGCAGGGGAGGATGACTTGGGATTTAGGAAGCACCTGCTCCTTGGTTCCTGGGTTGGAACCGCTGGGTTCTCTTCTGCCCCGCCCTCTGCAGGACACAAGGTGAGATAGAAGGGAAAACCTCCACCCCACTGCCTGGAAACCCAAGGGCGTGTGTCATGCTGGGCTCACACAGTTTTCTCTCCCGCCCACCCCTGCTGGCACCTCCCAGTACTTCCCAGTCCTTCCAAGGCCCTGGCACTGGTCCTTGTAGCCAGGTCCAGTACCGGAAGGGACTGTGCCCTTCCTCTGCCTACAGAGACTGGTGGCGGGGCGGGGGCGGGGGGGGGGGGTCCCTGCCTCGCCCTGCAATGGGGCAGCCCCAAGAGCATTGCTGCACACACATCCAGGGCTCAGACAAAAGAAAGGGTGGACAGGACACCCAGGGCCCATTCCTCATCCGGATCGAGCATCACTGACCACCTTCCCTGCCCGGGACAGTGTGGAGGCTCTGAGAGACCACTGTGGACTTCCAACTCTGGGCATCATCCAGTGTAGACACTGGTCCTTTGATCTGGGATGCCTGCTTCCTTTGAACACAGACAGTGGTGCCAGGTTGGATCAAGGCCCTTAGGGTGAGAAGAACAAAGTGGAAAGTAAGAAAGACTTGGCTGTAGGAGGTGTAGGAGGTGGGAAGTCCAGAGGGGACTGGGCTGGGGAGTGGGTTTGAGAGAAAGTTGGAGGCCGAAAGGGGGTCAACAATGGGCAGGGTAGGTGATCTTAAATCAGATATTTGGTTGGTAGGGAGGCTCTGGGAAGGAGGGGTGTGTGCGGGGGTGTGTGCTTGTGGGTGCGTGCACGTGTGTGCCAGTCAATGACTGAGGCAGGCGGGATTGTGTGGGGAGGATGTGTGTGGGGAAGAGACGGCTCGAAGGAACCAAGCCGTAATTCCGGAGGAGGCGGCGTGGTCAGGCTGGTGAACATTGGCTCTTTGCGCTGGGACCCCGGGTGTGTGTGCGTGAGCGCGCGTGCGTGCGTGCGTGGCGGGTGGGGAGCACGTGTGGAGCCGGGTGGGAGTACGTGAGAGTCCGTGGGAGAATGTGTATGTGCCCGGGGAGGGGGTGGGGACGCCGCTCAGCTGCAGATGGGCTTTTCAAGGTCTCCAAGAAACAGTTTTGTTTCCTAAGTGACTGGCCTCCTGGGGCCTCCAGCCCAGACTTGAAGGTTGTTTCAAGATCGTGAAAGAGAGAGAGGGAGGGAGAGTGGGAGGGAAGGAAGCACTGGGAGGCTCTATCAGTGCCACCCGCTGTCCCTCCCCCCGCCCCCTCACCCCACTTCTCTGCCCCAGTCCCAGGCCCGGCCAGTTCCCCAGCTCACTCGCCTCCTCCTCTCATCCCCTCTGACTCCCCTGCCAGCCACCAGGGCAGCTGCTTGCTCAGCCCTTCCGACTCCCCTCTCCCCTTTTTCAGGGCCTGTGGTCTTGTCATCACAGCCAGGTTTCCAAGGCCTTCTGGGGGAGAGAGTGAGACTGTTTCTCTTCCTGGGGAAGGATGTCTTGAGGTGATAGGATGGGTGGGGAGCCTGGGAAGGTCTGGGGTGGCCGCGACAAGGGTCCCCGTGGACAGATGCCTCTTCCTCCCTCTTCCTCTCCAGCCCTCTCTCCTCCCACCTCCTGCAGGTTGCTGTGATCTTGCGGTGGGCAGGTTGGGCTTGGAGCCCCATCGTGGCTATCCAGCTTCTCTGCTGCCTCAGTGTTCCCTCTGGACCACAAGGGACATGGAGGATTTTCTCTCTCTCTCTCTCTCTCTCTCTCTCTCTCTCTCTCTCTCTCTCTCTCTCTCGCCTCCTGCCTTGACATCTGCACCCCTGTTTTCTTTCTGGTCGTTCTTTTCAATCTGCTCAAAATGGGCTCTAAAAACCTCTTCCTCTGTCTCTCTTTGGGTCTGTCAGCTTTAATTTTCCCTCCAGATCATTCTTATTATCCTTTTTATTGTTGTAACCACAGTATACAGAAGTCAGAAAATGGAGAAAAGAGCACCCAGAAGAATGTTCCTCGGTCTCTCTGCCTCTGCTCCATGCCCCTGTCTCTCGCCCTCTTCACTGCTCTGGGTTGGAATAACTCCATGTTTGTGTCCCAGATGTGCAGGTGGAAGTCAGAGGGAGAAAAAGGGAGGATCAGGGATGCGGCTCAGAGGACACGGGTCAACCCTCCTCTCCGAGCACGATGGCCCAGAGCCGCTCTGTACCCGACTTCCCACTGTCCTCCCTGTGGCCTGCACTGTGGTCTAATGCAAAGGATGCATGTCTGCAAGTCAGGCTGCTGAAGTTGGTCCCAGTGGAACCACTTGTGTGGCCTTGGACAAGGGGCGTTCCCAACTCTGGACTTACTGTTTCTTTCTTTCTTTCTTTTTTCTTTTTAGAACTGCATTTGTGGCATAGGGAAGTTCCCAGGCTAAGGGAAGAATCAGAGCTGTAGCTGCCAGCCTACACCACAGCCAGAGCAATGCGGGATCCTGAACCCACCAAGTGAGGCCAGGGATCGACCACATGGATCATAGTCGGGTTCATGACCGCTGAGCCACAACGGGAACTCTTGGCCTTGCTTCTTCATCTGAATAACAAGGAACAGAGCTGGAAGAATCCCTGAGATCTCTTTGCAGCTCTGATGATCCCCAAGTTCCAGGCTACCTCCTCCTCAGAATATGGCTCAGCTCAGGTGCATGGGAAAAATTACATGTGGTTGTGTATTTGTTTATTAGTGCCACCCCCAGAAATGAGTCTTATCCCTCCAACTCTTGGCGTAGGACAAAGAAGGGCACAGGGTTTGGGCAAAGACTCCCCTGGTTTCTTTTCTTCCCTTTCCTTTTCCTTCCTTCCTTCCTTCCTTCCTTCCTTCCTTCCTTCCTTCTTTCCTTCTTTCCTTCTTTCCTTCTTTCCTTCTTTCTTTCTTTCTTTCTTTCTTTTTTTCTTTCTTTCTTCCTTTCTTCCTTTCTTTCTTCCTTTCTTCCTTTCTTCCTTTCTCATTTTGACCTGCCCTGTGGCATATAGAGTTCCCTGGCCACGGATCAGATCCAAGCCACAGCATCAACCTAAGCCGCAGCTGCAGCAATGCCGGATCCTTAACCCACTGTGCTGGGCCGGGGATCGAACCTGTGTGCCAGAGCTCCCAGGACACCACCAATCCTGTTGTACCACAGTGGGAATGCCTACCCTGGTTTCTTACAGGAGCCTGAGTGAGAGGGGGAGAGCTTTGGCCATCTTTGGGGGAGAAGGGCAGGGCTGGTGGTGAGGTTGGAGAAATATGACATTTCTCGGCTGGCATTTGATCCACAAACAATAGTTGAGTCTGTTTCCAGAGATTCCTTGGGCTGGGAAAAGTCTGCTGGGGTAATGGGGAAGATGGGGTTAATGGGCCCTGCTGAGTGTCGGGGGCAGGGGTCACAGCTGGGCCCTCTAGGGTTCCTGTTTGCCTTTGATTCCATCTGGGCAGGGAGGGGGCGGCCCCCAGCCCCCTGAGGCAGGTTTGCTTTGGCCAGAGATCTGACCCAGCCACCGGCCTGGAGCACCCCGCCTCCCTGCTCCCCCTATCAAGAGGCAGCCTGGCTCCCCAGCCTCCTCCTTTCCAGCTCCTTCTGCCCTCGCCAGACCCCCTCCACTCGGCCCAGGAGACAGCTCTGTTTGTCTGCCTGTGCCCTTTGGCGTTCTGGATGCCCCACAAGGACAGGATGCCCTGCAAACATCTGGTGCACAGGGCCACAGCCTTGCTCCCCATACCGAGCACTCCAAGGGGGAGCTCGGGGAGCTTGGCTTCGCTGTGCCTGTGTTTCTCTCTGCCCCACCTCTTGGGGAGCATGAGCACCCCCATGGATGGCTTGGTCCATAGTGCAAGCTCAGACTTTCTCACAGCATTTCCCCCTACTTTTTTTTTTTTTTTGTCTTTTTAGGGCCACATCTGAGGCATATGGAGTTCCCAGGCTAGGGGTCCAATTGGAGCTGCAGCTGCCGGCCTATGCCAGAGCCACAGCAACACCAGATCCCAACCGTGCCTGTGACCTACACCACAGCTCACTGCAACGCCAAATCCTTTAACCCACTGAGCAAGGCCAGGGATCGAACCCACAGCCTCATGGATACTAGTTGGGTTCTTAACCCTGAGCTACAACGGAACTCCCTGTCCCAGCATTGCTGGAGGGTGTGCTGTGTGCCAGCTTTTGTGAAGATCCTGCTACACACAATCAAGGCAAACAGGGTTCCCACCCTCACAGTCCCTTTGTCAGAACCTCACGCCTTTCAGTCTCCAAATCCTTCCACCCCATTCCTTGAACTGGTCTCCCCAAAGCCAGCTCTGAGCCCTCAGGGACCCCTTCTTGCCTCTAGCTCCCCACCCCTCCCCCCACTTCTTTACCTATGGTTCTGCTGAATGAGATTGGGTGGCCTGGGCTCTGCCTCCCACTCAGGCGAGTCTCCCAACCTACAAATGCAGGAGCAAAGGCTGGCCTGTGGAGTTCTAGATGTCACCCTGGACTGGGCAGGAGGGAGGGAAGAGGGTTGTGACACAGGACTCACTCCACCATAATCTAGCCATGTCAGCTTGAATAAGTCGTTCTTTTCCTATCAATAGAGCGAGGTGGTGGATGGGGGTGGGGGGTCCTAACTTCTAGCTGTGTATTAATGTCCCACACCTGTGCCTCACCCCAAGGATCGCGTTTTAACTGGTCTGAAGTAGCACCCAGCCATCAGTATCTTTTAAAAACTCCCAGATGATTCAGGATGCAGACAGGGTGGGAACCAACTGCGTCTAAGATCGCTAGCTCATCAGAGCTATCAGGTAATGGGGGGCCAGGCTAAGCACTTTGGCACTTTCCATGTGGGACCTAATTGAATCCTCATAACAGTTCTGTCTCATAGATGGGGAAATAGGGACATGAAGATCCCAAGATGCTGACCCAAGTAAGGGAGCTGGGATTCAAACCAGGCAGCCTAGTTCTAGAACCCGCATGTGTAACTTCCATGTTATAAGGATGCAGAGAAGGATCAACTCTGGGTTCTTAACCCCAGGGGCACAGGGGCAGAAACCTCCAGGCTATGCAATGGCAAGAGTGAGCAGTGCCCCAGGATATACAGGGAAAGAACCCTACAGCTGGCTGTTGGCTACATGCTGTTCCGTTTAGGGGGTGATGGGAGCTTGGAGATGGAAGAGATGGTTCTCAGCTGGAAGAATGAGGAGGCCTGCAGGGAGGAGGTGGCATTCTAGTTGGGCCCTGATGAGTAAGTAGGATCTGGCTCAGAGAAGCAGAAAGAGCAGTCCCAGGTGGAGAAAACAATATGAGCACAGGCACAGATGCCTGGAGCGCCCAGAACGCAAAGGAACATGGGAGCCAATACTGGGCATGGGGGTAGGAGCCTTTTATGGGGGGGCCTTGAACACCAGACTGATGCCATTCTAGACACCAGCGTTTCCTAAAAGATTTTGATGATAACAATCACCTAGGGTGCTTGTTACAAATATAGAAGAGCTGGCCCATCTCTTAGAAATTCTGATGCAAGGGCAAGGATGGGGAGTGGAAATCTGTATTTTTACCACCAAGCAAGTTTGAAAAATATTGTCATAAGCAATGTGGAGCCATTTAAATTTTTTGAGCAGGGGGGGTGATGTTCTCAGAAAGCTTATTGATTGCAGTGTGTGTGTGTGTGTTCATGGAAGGGAATGTGAGATTGGAAGAAGAGGCAAGTAGGAGGTTACAGCAACGATTTAGCCAAGAGATGGTGAGGATCTGCTGCAAGGTAGTGGCAATGACCGTGATGAGAAAGGGACTTTGGGAGGCAGAATTTCAGGATTTGGCAACCGACTGTACGTCAGGATGAGGGAGGAAGGAGCTGGAGATGGGGGTGGATATTGGTGCAAAGTTAACTAAAATAAGGGTATGGAAGAAAGGAGGCTGTGGAGTTCTCCTGTGGTGTAGTGGGTTAAGGGGCTGAGGTTGTCACTGCAGGGGCGTGGGTCACTGCTCTGGCTCAGGTTCAATCCCTGGCTGGGAATTCCACGTGCTGTGAGATTGGCGGGAAGGAAGGAAAGAAGGAAAGAAGGAAGGGAGGCAGAAAGAGAGAAAGAAAAAGAAAGAAAGAAGAAAGAGAGGGAAAGAAGGAACAAGAGTAAGCAAGAAAGAAAGAAGAAGAAAGGAAGGAAGAGAGGAAGAAAGAAAGAAAAAGAAAGAAAGGAAAGAAGGAAGAAGAAGGAAAAAAAGAAAGGATGCTGCGTGGGAGAGATATATGTTTGCCTTGGGGCATATTCAGTTTGAGGTGCACCTGGCATGGTTTCCGGTTGAAGGTGCTCAGTGGGTAGTGAAGTGGGGAGCTTGGGAGAGAGGGTGGGCTGTGGAAGTCACCAGCACAGAGGTGATCATTGACCCAGAAGAGCAGAGGAGGACACCGAGGGCCCTGAACAGCACCTTGGGTCACATCCAGGGCAGAGGAGGAGGATCTGAAAGATGGGGAAGTAGACAACCCAGCGAGATGGGGGAAATAGAGCAAGTAAGAGCCCCAGAGACCCAAAGAGGAAAAAGGTTTAAGTGTCAAGAGACTAAACAGCTTCAGATGCTCCAAGGGGCCAAGGGGAAATAACAGCTGCTCACTTTTGGGGGACCTCAGAGGTGACTGGCATGACCTTTGGAAAATTATGTCCGTAGGAGGTGGAGTCGGGAAATAAAATTATGAAGGGTTAAGGAGCGCATGGTGGGGAAGCTGAAGCAGGGGAGGAGGTTATCCTTTTCCAAGAGGATTACAGGAAGTTGAAAGAAAAAGACAGCGGGGAAGAGAGAGCAGAGGGGGTGGGAACCCAGAGACAGGATGGTTCACTTAGAAGAATCTCCCCCTTTGCTTTGCCGCAGGTCCCACTCGGTCATGCATCTTCGCTTTGATCATATCAAGGCACCGTGATCCCTACATTTTCATTTTGTCTTCACAACAATCTTCAAAAAACATGAGGTCAAGACCATACTAATCCCTGTATTTCCACTCAGTGAAACCAGGGCTAGAGAAAGGGTGTTCCCGTCGTGGTGCAGCAGAAACAAATCCAACTAGTAACCATGAAGTTGCAGGTTTGATCCCTGGCGTTTCTCAGTGAGTTAAGGATCTGGTGTTGCCGTGAGCTGTGGTCTACGTCGCAGATGCGGCACGGATTCTGCGTTGCTGTGGCTGTGGTGTAGACGGGCAGCTGTAGCTCCAATTCGACCCCTAGCCTGGGAACTTCCATATGCTGTGGGTGTGGCCCTAAAAGGAAAAGAAAAGAAAAAAGAAAAAAGAAGTCAGTAATGGGACAGAGGCTGCACCATTGGTAGATCCAGGTACAGGCAGACCTACACTGTTTGGTTCTGGAACCCCAGTCCCAAAGGTTTTGACTAAGTTGAGAACAGCAGAAGTTTTATTTCATGTGCCTGAACTCCTGAGGGTAACCTGCTTCACACCCTCAACTGGGGGGTTTGTTCTGTTCAGTCACCTTTTCCTGGGGACATCTGGTCAGGAGCTGGCCATCCTTAGTGGGAATGCTCAGTGCCTCAGTGTCCCCTGGAGCGGGCCATCCTGCCAGCTGGCTGGACCCATACCCTTGCCGTTCCCCCAGACACCAGCTGCTTCTTGGATGGTGGTTTGTCCTATGCAGAGGCTGCAATGGCAACTGGTCAGGAACTGCTGTGGAGTCAGAATGCCTGGACTAGAAACCCTAGATCTGGGGCTCCCTGGTGGCACAGTAGGTTAAGGATCCTGCATTGTCACTGCTGTGGTGTGGGTTTGATCCCTGGCCTGGGAATTTCTGCATGCTACGGTCGCAGCCCAAATAATAATAATAATAATAATAATAATAATAATAATAATAATAGTAAAAGAAATCCTAGATCTACTGCTCACTGGACAAAAATGTAGCTCTTCTGAGCTTCAATTATCTTATCATCTCTAGCTCATAGGTTTGTTTTGGGAATTCAAATGCTTGATGCATGTTCACTATTATTTTTTTTCTTTTCTTTTCTTTTCTTTTCTTTTGCTTTTTAGGGCTGTACCCAAGGCATATGGAAGTTCTCAGGTTAGGGGTCGAATTGGAGCTGTAGCTTCCTGTATATACCACAGCCACATCAACGCCAGATTCAAGCCGAGTCTTCGACAAACACCACAGCTCACGGCAAGGCTGGATCCTTAGCCCACTGAGTGAAGCCAGGGATTGAACTTGCGTCCTTATGATTACTAGTTGGGTTCGTTTCCTCTGTGCCACAACGGGAACTCCCTGCGATGATTTTCTGCCCTTGCTTTTCCATGTCCTGATCTTGGGACTACAGTTTCTTCCCGGCATCCTTCGCTCCCCAGAGGACAGAGCTCAGCCCTTCCCAGGCCACCCAGAAAGCCAGGCTGGGTGATTTGCTGGGATTTGGAAGGTTTGAGCTCTGAAATAGAAGCTTTCTGTCAGCTGTGGGTGGAAGGGATCAGCATAAGACAAAGGAAGGACTCCAGAGGGAGTCCCAGTGCCCACTGTGGAGGCGATCTGGCCTACAGGGAGAAAGGACCCAGCTTGCCTCTCTCTCACTCACCCACCTGCTCCCTCGCTTGCTCAATTGCTTGGCACATGTTGGTGGCGTTTCTACTCCTTGCCAGGCACTGTGTTAGGCTTGGAGGCCGAGCCAAGAAGAGCCAACCGTGGCCTTGAGCAGCTCCCAGCCAGCATGGAGAGGCAGCTATAAACAAGGCCTGGGATGACAGTGCAGAGTGGAAAACGCCATCAAAGGGCTGAGGACAGGGTGCGGGGGAGGGCATGTCAGCATCAGGACCCCAGGCCTACTCTCTCCCGTGGCGAGCTCCTTCACCCCCACGGTCCCATCTGTTTCTTTGTTTTTGTAGCTTTTATTTCTGGCTTTGTTTTCCCTTCTCTTTCCCAACAGAAAGCCTTTGGAAAAATTCCACCCTTGTTTCAGTTGGACTTGGGCAACGGGCACTTGTCCACTCTTCGGCCAGGAGAACCGAGGGGTGCCAGGCTCCTGGAGGGTCCAGGTGTGGACAGTGGGGGGGCAGGGGATGTGGAAAAGTGTGCAACACCAGGATGGGGAATGGTGACAAGTAGGGGCTGAGTGGCTGTGTGGCCGTGCTCCTATTCCCTCTTCCCAGATCCCTCCTCACACCCTTCTGTCCCCTGTCCCAGTTGGAGGGGAGAGTTAAGGCCCCCTTCACCTCAGGGAACCCCATGAACCCTGGTTTCATTCCTCTTTCCCCACCCACTTGGAGAAGGGTGCTTGGAAGGGCTGGGATCCCAGGGGAAGAAATGAGCCTTTAATGTCACTGGCCTCTCAGGAGGGCTATTGCGTGTGCACCTGTGTGTATGCATGTGCATGCCTGTGGAATCCCCTTACCTCTTTCTCCGTCCCCCGACCCTCATACCAACATACATATAGCAACAGACACACACACACACACACACACACAACCCTCTTTTGATTTGTCTTTTCCTGAGCCTCATCCAACAAATATTTACTGAACACCCACTATGTGCCAGGAGCTGGAGATATGTTGGTGGAAAAAGATGGTTATTTCAAAAGGTTGCATAGGCACCAGGTATGCATGTGCATGCATGTGTGTGTGCGTGCACACACACGTATATAAGTGTGTGAGGATTAGGGAAGCAGGAGGAAGAAGACTATTAGGAACCTAAGTTCAGGAATAAAACAGTTTGCCTTTTTTTTTCCTTTTGCTTGGTAGGGCCCCTCCCTCGGCATATGGAAGTTCCCAGCGCTGCCCCATAATGGGAACTCCAAATAGCTTGCCTTTGAATCCAGGTGCCAGCCTGGTGACCTTGGGTAAGCAGTATAAACTCTCGAGGCCTCCTGCTCTCATCTGCCAAACAGGTAACAATAGGACTCGTCCTCCGGGTGGTGGTGAGAAACCGGTTGAGTGAGTGCGCATGCACAGGGTACCCGTTGCAGCACCTGGCACTGCACAGCAAGCGCTCAGTAAGTACTAGCCCTGGTGCCTCCTCCTCACCTGGCTCCTAGCTGGGTGTGGACAAACTTGGGAATGACCTGTTCTCCAAATCTGCCTCTTGCTCGCTGACTCAGAGGCAGCCACCTGGCACTAATCAGCTCCTGCCCCTGGAGGCTCATCTCTAACATGCAGCCCACAAACCTGTGTCTAGCCAGACCGCTGCCATCTTCTGCCCTTGATCCAGCCCCACTCCCCCGCCCCAGCTGCTCGGGTGGAGAAGTGATATCACACCAGTGGGGGTTGCCTCAGCCCCGGTGCCACCCTTCGTGCAAATGTCTGCAACACTGACTCCCTCTTAGCTGGCTGGGGATGGAGGGGAGGGATGGGGGAGCATCTGGGGGGGAACCCGGGCACCCAGGCCTGTAGGACTGTGGAACAAGGGACTTGTCGGGGAGGGAGGGTGAGGGGATTCCAGCAGAGAGGGAGCCATCCATGGCATTCCTGAGTGGGCGGCAGCTGGCACTAATCCTGGCTTGAGAAATGGCAGGGCCTCCTCAGAAGTTAGGGCCAGGCGTGCAGTGCCATTGCTCCTCCCCTGTCCTTGAACAGCTGTGATGCCCCCTTAGCAAAGGGTTTGAGAACTTGGAAAGGAACATGGGCTCAGCCAAGGCAAGAGGAGGGTTCAGGGAGTAGACACACACACACACACACACACACACACACACACACACAGTTCCCCCATGAGGGTGCAGGTGCCTAGCTAGGGAGGAAGGAGGGAGAGGGTCTGGTGTGAATGCATGGGTGTGGGGATGGCTTTGTGGTTGTGTGAGTGCAGCTGGGTGTGTGCGATGCTTGTGTGTTTATCTCCGTGTGCACCCAGGTCCCTGGGTGTGAATCTGTTTCAGTGAGTTCTGTGTGAGCTGAGTGTCAGCATAAAGGTAGGTTTTTGCTCCACTTCTGTCTTGTCTCTTGATCCTCTCAGCAAGTCAGCACAGAGAATTTTCCTTTTTGGGAGGGTGGGAAAATAAGGCTCATGGGGCGGGATGGGCCAGGGCTTTATAAACACACACAAATCACAGGACATTCTTGTGTGTGATGCTCAGCTCCCATCAATCTGGGATTTATGCACATTAAAGGGAGAGCTGAGGGCTATGTGTGTGTTTGTGGCGCTTCTATGTCTATTGTCTGGTGGGTGGATGTGCTTGTTTCTTGGCTGTGTTTGTCATTGTCCCCGAGGTGCTCTCCATGTCAGTGGAGTGGGTCAGGTGTACTCGAACATACAAGCTGGTCCAAGTTTGCCTCTAAGAAGCCACGTAACAGGGGTTAGAAGCACCAGCTCCTCACACTTAGACAATCCAAGGTTCATGTCTGAGTTTGGACAGTAACTAATCCATTAATCTTGCCTATTTTTTTTTTTTTTGAAGGGCCACACCCACGGCATATGGAAGTTCCCAGGCTAGGGATCGAGTCGGAGCTGTAGCTGCTGGCCTACCCCACAGCCACAGCAACGCAGGATCTGTCTGTGACCTACACCACAGCTCACAGCAATGCCGGATCCTTAACCCACTGAGCAAGGCCAGGGATCAAACCTGCATCCTCAGGCATACTAGTTGGGTTCGTTAACTGCTGAGCCACGACAGGAACTCCTAATCCATTAACCTTGGATGTGTTCCTAGACTTCTGTGCACCTCAGTCTCTTCAAGGGGATAATAATAGCACTAACCTCACAAGGGGCTGAAAGGATAAATGAGATCATGTTATGTACCTGGCACAGGACAGAATATGCCAAGGACCCTGTCTATGATGTGACTCTCTGAGAACTGGGTCTCCACCCGTGTGACTGTAACGTGTGACAGTAATGTGTGACAGCTGAGCCAGATCACATACGGCTTTAGGGCACAGCGTGGGTCTTGATTTTCTTTAACTATTCTCAGGACACCTTGGGGCCACCTTGGTGCCTGTACATATGTCGTTTGAAGGGAAATGAGTTAAAAAAGCCTGTGAAACATTGGCCTGGTGCCTGATGTAAGCCCACACCCGGTGGTATGGGGTTGGGGAGGGGGGAGTTGGAAGCTGGTGACGGCACAGTGACAACAGCCCCTCATGCTCACTCGTGCTCCCCTCACCCATGTCTCTGCAATGCCAGGCTCCCACTGTCATGGCTCAGGCTGGCCTGAGACTCAGGGAAAGGCAGCCTTCCTTCTTTTTCTGCTCATCCAACCGCGGGCATCAGCCCCTGCGCTGGGTGAGCCTGGGTGGATTTTTTATGGGCCAGAAGGCAGGGCGGTACAGGAAAACTCTCCATTCCCCACACCATGTCCCTTCTCTGTAGCACGTGCCTGTGCTGTGTGTCTGTGCATTGCTCTGCTGGGGGTGTGACATCTTTCTGTCTGAAGCTCCTCTGTGTTGTTGTGGCTACGTGCGTGTGTCCGTATGTGTGACGGTGCCTCTGCCTGGGGTTTGCTCTCCTCCCCCAGTTTTCCCCGTTACATAAGCCGCTGGGGGCCACTCAGGCCTGGACTATGGGCTCCCCCTGCTGGCGGCCTCCAGTACTCACAGGCTGGGGAGGGGCCCTTGGAGAAGCTGGTCTCCCAGCGCCTCATTTCCCCTGGCGACTCCAGCCCCACCCTCAACGCCAGCCTGCTCTCAGCTTCCTCCCAGTCTCAAGCCCTAGGGTGCTCTCTGCTCCCCAAGTGTCCCTCTCATAACACTCATACTGGGGGTTAGTTATCACTGGCTTATTGTACATCTCCCTGGAACCACCATATGTTCCCTGAAGGAAACATTTCTGCCTGGCATCTCCAAGTGCCCAGCACAAGGCACAGCCCAATCAGTATCTGTTGAATGAAAAGTTTATGTAAGCCTACACATGGTGGTATGTATGGAGAGGCTTGGAAAGAGACAGTGGGTTGTTGGAAAATTGGGGGCTTTGGGGACAGATAGGCCAAGCTCCTTATTATACCTTGGCCAATTAAAAGCTGTGTGGCCTTGGACAAAAAGCTTAACTCCTCTGAACCTTAGCTTTCTCATTGTTAGATGACACCACCTGTTATAATATGCTATAAAGGCTAGATGTAATACCCAAAATGGCCTTATTGTGCAAGCATCTGTGAAAATGAGCAAAGGAAACCTAAATTGAAATGGAGTCAGGGAGTTTCTGTTGTGGTGCAGCAGAAATGAATCCGACTAGTATCCATGAGGATGCGTGTTTGATCCCGGGCCTTGCTCAGTGGGTTAAGGATCCTGTGTTGCCATAGGCTGTGGTTTAGGTGGCAGAAGAGGCTTGGATCCCATGTTGCTATGGCTGTGGTGTAGGCCAGCAGCTGTAGCTCCGATTTGACCCCTAGTCTGAGAACTTCCATATGTAGCAGGTGCAGCCCTAAAAAGCAAAAAAAAAAAAAAAAAAAAAAAAAAAGGACTGAGGAAGCCATGAAGGGAGAGCTCTCACACATACATCACTGCAGCTTACAGATCCCAGCAGAAAGAAGGAAGTCTTCCTTCAGCCCAGCAACAAGCTGCTCATTGCTTGCAGCCAAAAAAAAAAAAAAAAAAAAAACACCCTACCACAGCAACCCCCTCCCCATCTCTTCCTAAAACCTCGTAAAAACCAACCTTCCCTTTGACACTTGGACTTACCTTTGGCTCAGCACAGTTTGCTTGTCTAGAATTGCAATTCCTCTGCTATTCCCAAACAAATTCTTTTTGGTTAGCTTAAGACTTGCTTCATTTTTAAGGTTGACATTTCATGGTGACCATGAAGGGACCCATAGGACCTAAACCCCCAGGAATGGCGGAGGGAACGCTGAAGCCAGGACATGAAAAAAAGACTGCTATAATGGCTCCAGGAGTCTTCAGTCACCCAACCTATCTTTCCAATGTCCTTCCACTTCCCAATGATGGGACTCCGAGGAGTCACAGGGGTTTTCCCCAACCCTTCTCCAGACTGGGAATGGATTTCTGTTAGATCTTCATTAAACAGCCCTTGCTTCAGAGTACTAAAACTATTCAAATAGTGGGGATGGCTAATAAACTTCAACAAGTCAAGGAAAGGAAGTTCCCTTCATGGCTCAGCGGTTAACGAACCTGACTAGGATCCACGAGGATTCGGGTTCGATCCCTGGCCTTATTCAGTGGGTTAAGGATCTGGCGTTGCTGTTAGCTGTGGTGTACGTCTCAGACACAGCTTGGATCCCGAGGGGCTGTGGCTATGGCCTAGGCTGGCAGCTACAGCTCCGATTCGACCCCTAGCCTGGGAACTTCCATATGCCACAGGTGCAGCCCTAAAAAGAAAAAAAAAAAGTCAAGAAAAAACATTAAATCCAAAATGCTTATACCCTTTAACAGGAGTGAACAGGGCATACCCCCATGGCCAGACTGGTGATGACGAAGTGAGGGAGCAAGTTGACATGCTCTTTAAAGTGCTGCAGGAGTTCCCACTATAGCGAAGTGGGTTAAGACTCCAAATGCAGTGGCTTGGGTGAGGATCATAGCTGCAGCCTGGATTCAGTCCTTGGCCTAGGAATTTCCATATGCTGTGGGTGTGGCCATAAAAATGGTAAAAATCAATCAATCAAATACAAATAAATAAAGTGCTCCATATTGTGAATTTTAACACCAGTGTGCAGGCTTTAATGTTGCTTCCCCAAGTTATGAATTCTGAGCAAATGATATCAGACCAATTTTACACAGCATTGCATAGGAAGATGTTGGATCCAGGGATGATGTTTATTCCTAAGATGCAATCCAGGAAAATCTGTCCTGACAGCTCCTAGGCACTTTAAACTGCCTGATGGACCATTTAGATTTGGCAAATGGATTTCACACAGCTACCCCCATCTCACAGGTATAAATATGTCTTGGCAACAATTGGCATGTTATTGGACTGGAGCTTTTCTGTGTAGACAGGCTACTGCCTCCAAGATCCTACTGGAAAAGATCATACCTACCTGGGGGGAACCACTGCTCCCCATCCCCGCTGCCACAAATGTCATATTGATAAGGGAATCTACTTTACTGGTCAGGTGTGACATTAAGTCCATGCCATTTGTCCAGTTTTACAGTATTTTTACTGCACTTATCCTCAATCTTCAGAACAAGTCCAATGTACCAATGGCATCATCAAAACGCAATAGGCAAAAGTTGTGGAGACTCTTCAGATACCTTGGCACAATGCTTTGCCATTGGTCCTTCTGAATCTTAGGACCACTCCCCTAGGAGCCTACAAACTATACTTAACTATATATTGGAATAACCTTTCCATGGCATGCTCCTGGGACGTGCAGACTTTCAGCTTTATACACCACATCCTGAAGGTCTCATCTATTAGAAAAGACATCTCCAGACAGATTCTCTTCAACTGCATTGGAAAGGCCACTATCAGGTACTGTTAACCAAAGCTCGTGCCACTAAACTCCATGCAATAGGCTCTTGAATCCATGTGTTGCATGCAAAGAAAACACCAAACCCTGAATGGACTTGTACCACAACCTGTAATATAAAAATAAAGATTTTTGGAGTTCCCGCCATGGCTTTGTGGAAACGAATCTGACTAGCATCCATGAGGACACAGGTTCGACCCCTAGCCTCAGCTCAGTGGGGTAAGGATCCAGCATTGCCGTGAGCTGTGGTGTGGGTCGCAGATGTGGCTCGGATCTAGTGTTGCTGTGGATGTGCTGTAGGAAACCTCCATATGCTGCAGGTGCAGCCCTCAAAAAAAAAAAAAAAAAAAAAAAAAAAAAGTAAAGATTTCCAAGAATTGAAGATTATAATAGCTGAAGGAAACAGCTCTCCCAAGATGACTGGACCAGGCCTGTATATCATTTCCCCATTTCTTTTTGCCTTCTCTTCTCCCTCTCTTACTTGGAAAGACAATGCTCTTATCCATCTTTCCTAATCCATTGCCAAAGGGGGAAACCTTTCTGATTGTTGGATTTGTTGTCAGAAACCCCAATATGTCCCTGACAGTGGTGACCCTCCAGTATTGTCTGCTTGCTATGATAAAATCATCCCTCTCTTTGCAGCCTTTTGGGACAAAATCCACAGAACAGAATTGCTTCTCCCCAAATACTCCCTGAACACCACTAACTCTTGGCTCAAAAAGACCAGTTGATAAATTCCAGTTAATGGCACTATTAATAATAGTCCAATATGTACCGCCTGGCTTTAGCCTTGTTTGTGGCAAATGAAACTCTCAGTGGGCCTATGAATGTTTGGGCAGCTGGTGAATGGAAGACCAATGTTTACTGGGATATTTAACCATCCCTGTTAACATCTATAATAAATCAGAAGCTTCCCACTGATCTTTCTCGTTAAACATTCATAAGCATCCTAAATGGGAACTACCTGGATCCATACATGACTCTGGGCTTGCCTCCATAGCAAGAGCCTATTCCCATTGGGACATAGTGCTAATGAGCATAAATCCCCTCCTAACATTAGAAGAGCTGGCTGATTCTGCAGTCCAACAATGATCATTTGACTCCTTGGCTAAAGTAGCTGTCAGCAATCAATAGCCTTGATTGTGAACAAGGTGGCATTAGCAAATACCAGCTGTTGCACATGGGTAAATGCCTCCAGAGAAGTAGAAACTCAATTATACAAGATCAGGGAACAAGTGCATTTGCTGTTTGTTCAGTTGACTATCCTAGGGTCATGATTTAAAACCATCCTACAAACTGGATTTGTCATGTTAGCTTTCTTCTTCTTCTTCTTCTTCTTCTTCTTTTTTTTTTTTTTTTTTAATTTTAGGGCTGCACTCATATCACATGGAAGTTCCCAGGCTAGGGATCAAATCAGAGATGTAGCCACTGGCCTACACCACAGCCACAGCAACGTGGGATCCGAGCCACATCTGTGAACTAGACCACAGCTCACGGCAACACCAGCTCCTTAACCCACTGAGGGAGGCCAGGGATCAAACCTGCGTCCTTACATATGCTGTCAGATTCATTTCCACTGAGCCACAGCAGGAATTCCTGTCATGATACTTTTAATTCTGCTTTCCTAATTAAAAAATTTTGCACCCATTGCCTGTCCAGCCTCTGAAGAAATGGTGAAACAAACAGAATGTTGACTTGACATTTTGAAAGGATCTTAAGAGGGAAAAGGCCTGAGAGTTCCTTTTTTCTACTTCCCTTATTACTCAGATATGTCCTCTGATGGTTTTGTCAGGCACTATCCCTCTGATGTGGGATATGACATCCAGGAGAGGTTCACCAAGGGACAAAAGATAATTCTGCTGAAACTGGGTAATCTGACTCTTTTTTTTTTTTTTTTTTGTCTTTTTTTTGCCTTTTCTTGGGCCGCTCCCACGGCATATGGAGGTTCCCAGGGGATCCGAGCCACGTCTGCAACCTACAACACAGCTCACCTCGCCGGATCCTTAACACACTGAGCAAGGCCAGGGATCGAACCTGCAACCTCATGGTTTCTAGTCGGATTCGTTAACCGCTGAGCCAAGATGGGAACTCCCTGAAATTGGGTAACCTTGATTCTTGATCAGTGACACTTTCAAGGAAAGGTTATGATTAAAAGAGGGAAATGTGAAAATGAACAAAAGGAAAACTATGTCAAAACGGAGTCAGGAACCCATGAAGGGAGGACTCTCATGCATATGTCACTCACCACAGCTTACAGATCCCAGCAGGAAGAAAGAAAAGTTCCTTCTGAGCAACAAGTTGCTCATCCCTTGAAGTCAACGAAAAAGAAAACTGCCACAGCCCTCCCCAGGTTCCTCCTAATCCAACAAAAGCTGACCTTCCCTTGGTCTTTTCTGTCTTGCCTATGGTTCACTACAGTCTGTTCCTCTCAAATTGCAATTTATCTGCTGTTCCTGAACAAACTCATTTTGGCTAGCTTAAGAGCTTATTATTTTATTTTATTTATTTATTTTATTTTTTGTCTTTTTGCCATTTCTAGGGCCACTCCCGCGGCATATGGAGGTTCCCAGGCTAGGGGTCCAATCAGAGCTGCAGCCACGGGATTCACAGCAACGCGGGATCCGAGCCACATCTGCAACCTACACCACAGCTCACAGCAACGCCAGATCCTTAACCCACTGAGCAGGGCCAGCGATCGAACCCACAATCTCATGGTTCCTAGTTGGATTCGTTAACCACTGAACCACGATGGGAACTCCAAGAGCTTGTTATTTTATTTTTAAGATCAGCATGTCCCATAAGTGGCATCTATGATGATGATGAAGATGGGCAACATCTCTCATCTCTCAAGCATCACGAAGGCATTATGTCCACTCCACCCCTAAATAAAGGGAGAGTGACTTTCCTCCAAACGCTTCCCTACACTTTTCGGCTTTCACACAGCTCAATATGGCCTGTGGATGAGCTTAAAAGAAATGAATCTGGAGAAATCAGGCTGCAGGTATGCCAAAATAGGAGGAAAAAGAGACCCTGGAGTCCTGTTCCTAGGCCATTCCTAGAAGTATTGAGAGGGGAGGGGGGACCTCTGATTCCCTCAAGGGTTGACAGCATTTTGATTCAGAATTTCTCTGGTCTCTCCAGGATTCTTTTTTTTTTTTTTGTCTTTTTGCCTTTTCTAGGGCTGCATCAGCGGCATATGGAGGTTCCCAGGCTAGGGGTCTAACTGGAGCTGTAGCTGCCAAGCCCACGCCAGAGCCACAGCAACGCGGGATAGGAGCCACGTCTGCAACCTACACCACAGCTTATGGCAATGCCGGATCCTTAACCCACTGAGCAGGGCCAGGGATCGAACCCACAACCTCATGGTTCATAGTCGGATTTGTTAACCACCAAGCCATAATGGGAACTCCTCTCCAGGATTCTTGAATATGGCTTCAACTGAGCACCTCATCTCATCGGGTACTGTGCCAGGATCAGGGAAGAGAAAGTCAAGGAAGATCTGGTCTGCCTTGGGCCACTTCCTCTCTCGGGGCCTGTTTCCTCTTCTGTAAATCGGAGTGAGTGAAAGGGTTGGGGGATGAGTGGGGACAGATGGAAGTTTGAGGATGAAAGCTCTGGGGTTAGTCCCTGTGGATGGCCACTTGGACATCCTGGCTGTCCCTTTCCCCTTTCTGACCCCACCCTTCCAGATCCTCCCCACATCCCTTTTTTTTTTTTAGCTTTTTAGGGTTGCACCCACAGCATATGGAGGTTCCCAGGCTAGGGGTCCAATCCGAGCTACAGCTGCTGGCCTATACCACAGCCACAGCAACATCAGATCCAAGCCGCATCTTCGACCTACACCACAGCTCATGGCAATGCCAGATCCTCAACCCACTGAGAGAGGCCAGGGATCGAACCCACAGCCTCATGGCTCCTAGTCGGATTCGTTTCCACTGCACCACAACAGGAACTCCCCCACTTTTTTATAGTTGAGGAAGAGACAGAGTTCCCAGGAAAGAAGTCTTTTCCAACCTCCCACCTTTGGGGCAGGCCCCACTCCTCCCAGTGCAGAGTGCTGTCCATTTCTCTTCACTGGACCTAGGGGCTCCTTCGCTTAAACCCCAAGCTCACCCTCTCTTTCGGTCTGAACTAAACCTCACAGCAACAGTTTAAATAATTCAACCCCCCCATCTCCTATTTAGTGTTATCCTGTGCCAAGCACCTTGGTACATTATCTCAATTAACGTCACAAAAATCCTTTGGGGTGGACGTCATCCACTTCAATTTGCCAACATGAAAACAGGCTGGAGGAGGTTGAGCAACTTGACTAGGATCGCCAACCAGGAAGTGACGGAACCCAGCCGGCCAACCCTTCTAACTCACTTCCTCTGGTTCTGCCCCGAGGGGGTGGCAAACAGGTCTCCAGTGACCTTGCGAAGCCATGGAGCGTCCTTGAGCCCAGATCCTCCTAGTTCCATAACTCCAAGGTCCCGCCCTTCCCCATTTCGGCAGGGTTGGCCGCGAGGCGTAGAGGCTCCGGGAAAAGAGCTTGATTCTAAGTGTGCAGCCGCAGTCACCTCATTGACCCCAGGGGCCCCTGCACCCAAATCCTCAGGGAAAAGCCGAAAAGTGCAGGGTACGAGTACAACCTGCCAAGCTGACGTGGATGTGGCTAAACCCAGGTGCAGCCGGCTTCCGTGGGCTGGGGTCGGGGCGGAGCCAGGACCCAGGGGGGCGGGCCTGGATCGGGGTCAGGGAGGAGCTGGATAGCGGGGCGGAGCCTGAACGGGGGCGGGCGGAGTCCGGGCGGAGGTCCAGGACTAGGGTCCAGACACACCCAGGGATCTGAGCGGGGCCAGGGTCTGGAGGGGTCGGGGCGGGATTGGGGACCCGGGCGGGGCTAGGCGGGGGCGGGAGCCGAGGTCGGGGCGGAGCCTGGGTAAGGCCGGGCGGGAATGGTCTTTCCAGTTGCAGAGGCTGGAGGCACAGCAGTAGGAGGAGGAAGGGCAGGGGGAGGAGGGAAAAAGGAGGGGCCTAGGCTGCTCCCGCTCCGCTCCGCTCAGCTCCGCGCACCCACGCCTCGCTGCTCCGCTTGGTGCCCCTCACCCGGGCATGCGCCCCCTGAGCCCCCGGCCACCCAGAACCCGAGCCGCCCCCCAGAGCCTCCCCAGAGCTCGTTGCGCAGGATGGGCGCCCTCGGTCCCAAGCCGCCGCCGCCGCCGCTGCTGCTGCTAATGCTGGGTAAGCCCGGCTCCCAGCCCCGCCCGGCAGGTGCCTGCTACCTGGTGTCCAATCCTGCCCGACTCCCCAGCACTTCGGAGCCCCTCGCACCCGCCTCTCCATCAGCCTCGCCGGGCCTGGCGCTTAGCTGCCCTGTGAGGCCGCCGGCCGAGCCAGTCTTGGGGCGGGCGGCGAGTGGGGTGGCAGGCGGGGATTGAAGGCTCCCCCAGTTCTAGGCCCTGGGCTGGGGCACAGTGAGGACCCAAAGAGGTGCCACCCCCAGGGACCTCCTGGCCTCAGAGGAGCAGGTCCCACTTCTTAGCTGGCATGCTCAGGTCTTGGGGTCGCTGCGCCCAAATGCTGCGACTCCACCGCCTCACACTCAGCTCCAGGCCCAGCCTGAAGCTCGCCTGCGTAGGCAGTGCCTGCCCATCTCCGTAATTGCCTGAGTTGGCTGGAGGCCCAGGGGCGGGTTCTGCCCACGCTCTTTGAAGGAAGTCTCCCCTAATTGCATCCCCCACCTCAACTTCATCAAAAGTTGAGGGCAGTTCCATCTCTATCCTGGACCAGGTCTCCCTTTGCCCCTCTTTTCCTCTCCTAGATGGCCCTTGGGTCTGTAGCCTCCCACTGGTTGTCACACCCTCTTAGTCCCAGCTTCTCTGCCTCTGGAGAAAGCAGGCTCTGTGGAGACTGATGCTGAGATCTCCAAGCGCCCTTGTGGCTGTTGTGCGTGTTCTCGGTGGGGTGTCCTGGGCCATTGCTGCACAGATGTATGCAGGCAGTGCCGGTGGAAATGTTTTGGGCCTGAACTGGAGGAGGCTCCCTGTAGGGGCAGTCTGGGGAGGAGTACCGTGAGACTGCTTGTACAGATGTTCAGGAAACTGAGACCCTTGAAATAAGAGCACGGGGTTGGGGGGGTGGCTTTGGTGCCAGGATTCGGAGCTGCCATAGTTACCGCAGAGGCTGACGTAGCCCCAGCCACTTGTTTCTAGATCAGAGCTCTATCACAGTGCCGAGCAGCCTCCCTGTACGACATAGGTCCCTGGGTCCTATGGGACTAGAATGAGTCCTCTCCTTGGGGGAGGCAGGAGGAGGTACAGAGGAAGGAGCTGCACAGCCTGGTTGCCTAGCACTCAGCCCGTTTTCCCCAGTGGGCAGTGTGGAGCAGAGAGGAGCCCAGGGGAAGTGTGATGCGGAGATAGAAGAGCCTGCTGAATACCCACTGCACACACGGGCGCTTACTTTCATTTTGAAGATGAGGAAAATGAAGTAACTTTCCCCAGACAACCCATGTGATGAATGTTGAGGCTCAGATTTGACCCCCATCCATCTGACTCCAAAGCAAGACCCTGTTCTTCTTTCCCTCTTCTGCTGACACAGAGGGGCCCCAGCTGGGGAGAGAGCTGCCTGGCAGCTGGTGTCCTAAGGCTGTGGGGGTGACTTTCCCATGGGGATCTCCAAGCATCAGCAGTCGTGGAGCCAGGGAGATGGGAGGGGCCCTCCTGAGCGGTGTCTGCCCCGAGGCCAGGGAAGGTGTCAGCTGGCTGTGTCCGCCATCACTCTGGTTATGAAACACCCTCAGGCAGAGCCTTCCTGAGTCACAGGCTCTCTCACCCTCTGAATGGAAGCTCTTAGCTCTCCTCCAGTGTAGAAACTGAGGCTTGGGATTGGGAGGGGCTGGTCCAAACCAGATCGCTGGGGCTGGGGCTGGGGCTGGGGCTGGAATCCGACCTCCAAATTTGCAGCCTGAGCTCTAACCAAGCAAACACAAGTTTCCTGTACAGATGTTCAGACCCCAAGTTCTCCCCATGACGTGACTCAGCCGCAGGAAGAAAGGGGTGGTTAAGAGCGGGCTCAGGTGGGAAAGTTAAGGGGGATGTTTCTGGGGCAGCTGGAGGGCCCGAATTTGACTAGCCTTGCTGTTTTCCGCCAGCCCCTGTGGGTAAGCCCCTGGGAGTGCCACTCTAGTTGGTGAGGTCAGTGTCCTCAGTTCCCTCCCCTACCCATCCCCGGAGTTCCCCATCACCTCCCTGGCTTGTTCCTCTGCAGGGGCATGTGGAAGCCAGCCAAGGATAGTAGGAACTTGGCCAAGACTGTATACTTCTCATGCCTTACCTTTCTCATGCTGAAGATGAAGGCAGAGGGCTGACCCAGCCCCCCTCACATTCTGGGCTTCTGTGATCTGGGGCTGTGAGAGGAAGGAAGGAGAGAAGGAAGAAGCTGAGCCCTCCAAGGCCACCAGGAGTATCTGAGGGGGCAGGGTAGGGCCTGGGGGGTGGGGCAAAGAAGAGAATTTTGGCCTCTGAGGAGAGAAAGACCGAAAGAGGCAGCTAGGGGTTTCCGAGCTTCCCTACCCAAAGGGAGCAGTATGTAAATGAATGAACACCACATGCAAATGGAGGCTTTTGTTTAGGGAGCTGTGGGGGGGAGGGTTGTGTGTCAGCTGGGCCTGTGGGGAGGATTGGCAGGCACTGGTGGAGGAGGGGATCTTCTGCCCCCAGAGGCCAGGGCAGAGGCTGGTTCTTGCCCCTTGAGCCTCAGCTGCCTCGCCAGCCCTGTGGGGAGGAGAAGCAGTGAGCTCATGGCCCAGCTGGAGGGGGGAGGGATTGTGTGGTGAGAACTGACTGGGTCTGTGCCCTGTCCTGCTGGGCTGCTGGCTCCATTGTCTGGAGTCCCTTGGCCCAGGTGACACAGCTGAGCCAACTAGCCCTTCTGAGCAAGGTTTTGCCAGCTCCCTTCAAACAAAGGAGCGGGACATGTGGTCTTAGGATCCTTTAGCTAGAAGGCGGCACTGGCTGGGCCTCGCAGACATGCGAGTGGGAAACAAGAGGAGGGAATCAAGGTATAGCTGGAACCAAGGAAGGTTAAATCAGGAAGCAGATACACTCCTTTCCACCCCTATCTGCTTCTGGCCTCCCAGGAATGGGATGTTTCTGGGTTTTGAGGCAAATCTGGCTCTGTACCACCACCTGAAGACCCACGTGTCTTACCTCCCAGCATCCTTTCCCCATTCTCAGAACAGGGCCCAAGCTGTAGGTTTCTTTTCCTGTTGCAAGCAGAGGCCAAAAATGACACAGGTGGTGTGGGGAAGCAGTGGGTACCCAGACATCTCTGACCTCTCCCATCCTTCCCTACAGGAGTCGGGTGCTGTGCCCGGGAGGTGCTGGTCCCTGAGGGGCCCCTGTACCGCGTGGCTGGCACAGCCATCTCCATCCCCTGCAATGTCAGTGGCTATGACGGTCCTGCCCAGCAGGATTTCGAGTGGTTCCTGTACAGGCCCGAAGCCCCAGAGGCTGCCCTGGGCATTGTCAGTACCCGGGACGCCGGGTTCTCCTACGCTGTCTTTGGGCCCCGAGTGGCAGCTGGTGAGGTGCATGTGCAGCGTCTGCAGGGTGATGCCGTGTTGCTCAAGATTGCCCGCCTGCAGGCCCAGGATGCTGGCATTTACGAGTGCTACACACCCTCCACTGATGCCCGCTACCTGGGCAGCTACAGCGGCAAAGTGGAACTGAGAGGTATTGGGCCCTGGGATGGGGGTGGGGCCGCATCCTCCCAAAAGGCAGAAAGTCAGTCCGGGAGGGACCTAAGAGGAATCTGAGGCCCAACCAGGTTAAGTGACTTCACGCAAGTCACTGAAAAAATTAGCCGCCTGTCTCAAACTCTATCCCAGGTCCCTTCATTCCAGGCCACTGCTTTTATTCTATCGGGCTGCTTCCTGGCAGAGGGAAAAGTGTCCTTAGGCCATCCAGTCCCCTTTCCATTCCCTGACAGGGCAGGGGAACCAGATGGAGTGAACAGACTCCATTCCTGGAGATTCTAGGATCCAGATCCGGGGGAGAAGTGAGACCATGTGATGTTCTTGCCCTCTTAAGTCTCTTTGTCTTCCAAAAAGGAAGAGAGAGCCACTTTTCTGAGTATTTCAAACAGGGGTCAGTCTCAGACATAAGGGTGAGTAGGCGATGGGCTGGCTTTAATGAAATTCAACAAGTATTTATTGGAGTTCTCGTTGTGGCTCAGCGGTTAACGAACCCAACTAGTATCCATGAGGATTCAGGTTCAATCCCTCGCCTCGCTCAGTGGGTTAAGGGTCTGGTGTTGCCATGAGCTGTGGTGTAGGTCGCAGACGCGGCTCGAATCTGTCGTTGCTGTGGATGTGGCGTAGCCCGGCGGCTGCAGCTCCTATTCAATCTCTAGTCTGGGAACTTCCCAGTGCCATAGCTGTGGCCCTAAAAAAACAAAACAAAACAAATATTTACTGAGTGCCTGTTGTGTGCCCAGCACTGTACTTGGCACCACTGGGTTACAGAAGAAATGGTACAACACGAAGTCTCTGCCTTCTAGGAGCTCACAGTCTATTTAGTGAAAGAGGTTGCAGATAGAAAAGTCACAGAAGTTGACAGCTCCCAGCCCTCCTCACTCCAGCTGTTCTCTCCAGTTCTTCCAGATCTGCTGCAGGTGTCTGCTACCCCCCCAGGGCCCCGAGGCCGCCAGGCCCCGGTTTCACCCCCTCGCCTGACGGTGCACGAGGGGCAGGAGCTGGCCCTGGGCTGCCTGGCGCGGACGAGCACGCAGAAGCACACACACCTGGCTGTGTCCTTTGGGCGAGTGGTGCCCGAGGTGCCGGTGGGGCGAGCGACCCTGCAGGAAGTGGTGGGACTCCGGCCTGACCTGGCTGTGGAGGCCGGAGCTCCCTATGCCGAGCGGCTGGCTGCAGGGGAGCTGCGGCTGGGCAAGGAGGGGACTGAGCGGTACCGCATGGTGGTGGGGGGTGCCCAGGCGGAGGACGCAGGCACCTACCACTGCACTGCCACCGAGTGGATTCAGGATCCCGATGGCAGCTGGGCCCAGATCGCGGAGAAGAGGGCTGTCCTGGCCCACGTGGATGTGCAGACACTGTGTGAGTGCCACACGTCCCATGGTGCCTGCTGGGAGCCGTGGTATCTCAGTAGGGGCAATGGCCCTAGGGGCACTTGATGGCCATCATCCAACTCCAGGGAGCTCCCCTTCCCTCCAGTGAATGATCCCATTAGCATCAATCCCTGTTAGCATCTGTACCCAGGATGGACTTTCTCTGTTCAGAACCTGGTGGGAGATGGGAGGGCCATGGTGGAGATGAGATGAGGGGGGCGTCAGGCACCTGCATCTGGGAGATGCGTGGCCTGGAAGTTGCTCCTGTCTAGGAAGGAACTATGGCTGGGGAGTCAGGTGTTCTGTGCCCTCTCCTGCCTCCTTGACACCTCTTCCCCTCCGGTGTTTCAGCCAGCCAGCTGGCAGTGACAGTGGGGCCTGGTGAACGTCGGATTGGCCCAGGGGAGCCCTTGGAGCTGCTGTGCAACGTGTCAGGGGCCCTGCCCCCACCAGGCCAGCATGCCGCTTACTCCGTGGGTTGGGAAATGGCACCTGCAGGGGCACCTGGGCCTGGCCGCCTGGTTGCCCAGCTGGACACAGAGGGCGTGGGCAGCCTGGGCCCTGGCTACGAGGGCCGGCACATTGCCATGGAGAAGGTGGCTTCGAGAACCTATCGGCTACGGCTGGAGGCTGCCCGGCCAGGGGATGCGGGCACCTACCGCTGCCTTGCCAAGGCCTATGTCCGTGGGTCTGGGGCCCGGCTTCGTGAAGCAGCCAGTGCCCGCTCCAGACCCCTCCCTGTGCACGTGCGAGAGGAAGGTGAGAGGAGGCGGGTTGGGCCCTGGTTAGTGTTGGGGGTCTGTAGAACCTTTCCCTTTTTTTTTTTAAATATCCTCTTTTGGGGGGGGTGTGGAGGGGGCTGCCCCGTGGCATACAGAGTTCCTGGGCCAGGGATCAGATCCGAGGGGTAGAGGGGTAGATATGACCCAAGCTGCCACTGCGGCAACGCCCGATCCTCAACCTGCTCTGCTGGGCCAGGGATTGAACCTGTGTTCTAGCGCTCCCAAGATGCCTCTGATCCTGTTACATCCTGAACCTTTTCCTTTGTTTCTATGCCTCTCTCTCACCATCACTGCCTCCATGCCTCGGCCTCTTCTAAGACTGGGGAAACACCTCAAGTTTCTGGGCTACTGCTTGGACAGCAGTCCTAACCCCGTGCCCCCTGACTTTTCACCTTCTGACCTTTGTCCTGCAGGTGTGGTGCTGGAGGCTGTGGCCTGGCTGGCAGGAGGCACAGTGTACCGCGGGGAGACAGCCTCCTTACTCTGCAACATCTCTGTGCGGGGCGGCCCCCCCGGGCTGCGGTTGGCTGCCAGCTGGTGGGTGGAGCGGCCAGAGGAGGGGGAACTGAGCTCTGGCCACGCTCAGCTGGTGGGTGGCGTGGGCAAGGACGGTGTGGCAGAGCTGGGTGTCCGGCCTGGGGGAGGACCTGTCAGCGTGGAGCTGCTGGGGCCCCGAAGCCATCGGTTGAGACTGCACAGCTTGGAGCCTGAGGACGAAGGCGTGTACCACTGTGCCCCCAGCGCCTGGGTGCAGCACGCGGACTACAGCTGGTACCAGGCGGGCAGCGCCCGCTCGGGGCCTGTCACAGTCTACCCCTACACACACGGTGAGTGATGCCCGCCCTCCCCTCCTCTCCTCACTCACCCGTTCCTCCAGCCCCCCCACTCGTTCTCGCCTTTGCCCTCGTTCTTCCCTTTGCATCAGATCCCCTGCTAATGGTCCCTTGTTCTTCCTCCAGAGGAATGGTCCTCATTTTTTCACACAGAGAGTCTTGAAAGTTCAGCTTTCAGCCTTTCAGTGCCCCTCTGCCCAGGGTCCTGGTGGTGGGGACTGGCTTGAATACAGAGGGGCCAGGGAGCGGGTCAGGGAAGGCTCTGTGAGTAGGAGGAGGTGGTTCAGACTGCTCAACAGAGATGGTGCTGGCACATTGGTTGGGACCACGAGTGGAGGGCAGTGACCACTCTAGGCTGAACGTAGCCATCCTCTCTTGCCCAGCCTTGGACACCCTGTTTGTGCCCCTGCTGGTGGGTGCAGGGGTTGCCCTAGTCATCGGCGCCACCATCCTTGGCACTATCACTTGCTGCTTCATGAAGAGGCTGCGGAAACGGTGATCCCCCGTTCCCCAGGTGAGGGGCGAGAACCCCGAATCCCCAGCCCCGTCTCCCCAGGTCCTGAGATGAGTGGCTCCCTCCTGGCCCCAGCTGGAGAAGGAGCAGCCCCTCTCAGCTCTGTGAGGGCCCCAGGAATGGTGAGGGCCGGGAGGGAGCCACACTCCTTAGCCCCCTCGGCGTGCTCTCCCCTTTTGCAGGTGTGACCGTCTTCCAGCCCAGCTGCCAGCCCACCTCTGGTACCTGGAGACCCTCTCCCTCTGCCTGCATTGCCTTTAATTTATTTGACTCACTCCCCACCAGAGTGGGGGACATGGCCCCCCTTCCCCACTCCTTCCTTCCCCACCTCCTCCCTCTGTCTGGCCTTCCATTCTCGATCCCACACCGAGCCCCAAAAGGAGGCCATTCCCTGTCCCAGGATGAGTTTTTCTAAAATGTGAATAAACTTGTTTTATAAAACCCAGGGCTGTCTGTGTCTTTCCTGCCGTGAGGCTGTATAAGGCGGGAGTGTGGGGCAGGGAGGCTGTTGGCAGCTGACAACCTCCTCTGAGTGACCTGGGCCTCACTTCCTCCCACAAACACCATCTGGCCTCTGTGGGCCATGCCACCCACCCCAGGAGGGGACACCTGGGTCCCATCTGCTGTCTGAGCTGTCAGTGCTGAGCCAATTCCTATAGGGACTCCTGCTCGGGGAGGGGAGAAGAGAAAGGGGGGGTGAGTTCCAGCGGAGCATGGCCTTCACCCCTACACTTCTAGGTTGCAAGGCGGCGGCATCCAGGATCCAGGGCCCTTTTTTGCCCAGTTCCCACACTGTGCAGTCTCATCCTCTAGGTCAGGCTAATCTTGGGCCTGACTCCTCCCTCCGGCCCCTGGGGCCTCCACCTTTTTTCTTTCTGATCTTCATTTATTCTGTCTGACTGCAGCAGAATGGAAGCCTTAGAATGTGACAGCAGTCAGAGGAGCCCCAGGGACTCCGCCTCCACAGCCTGCATGCACCCCCACCCCCGCTTCACCCCCGCCCCCAGGGCCTTGGGGCTCCCTGCATTTGCTGCTGCCTAAGGATTCCTTGATCCTAGACTTCTCAGCAGCACTGCATCTCAAGAGGCACTCAGTCTACCTCTTTCAATTCAGTTATTTAAACATTTATTGAACATTACTAGTTTGCTAAGCGTTGTTTTTACAGATGGGGAAACTGAGACCCAGAGAAGTGATGTAACTTGCCCAGAGTCCAAGAACTAATTAGGGACAATGTCAGGATTAGAACCCAAGTCTCCAGACTCCTGGCTCTGTACACAGTGGTGTCCTGAGCGGTGGCTGAGTGACGAGGAGTGGTGTGGTGGGGTCTTGGTGCCTTCCATCCAGGCTCAGTTCCTCTGCAGGGGGTTCACTTGCAATGGGTGAACTACCGTGTGAGCGAGTGTTGATAGCAACAGCCCATTCCCTCCTGTCCAGAGTCTGGCTGTTTCACCAAATTAAACCCAAATCGCTCCTTATCCTGTAAGCCAACATTTGTTCTTTTGGGAACAGCCGGTGCCAGGATTCAGGGACCTCATTTTTGACTGATAGTGACCCAAGTGACCTTGTGACCCGAGGCAAAGATGTCCTCTCTGAGTGGACCCAAGCTGGTGTCCTGCAGGATCCCAGCTTCCCAGCCTGGAATGGAGCACACTGGGGTGCTTTCTCCCAAGGGACTCAGACTTTTATTAGAGGACAGGAGTTGGGGGAGTTCCCGTTGTGGCTCAGCAATAATGAAGCCGACTAGTATCTGTGAGGACTTGGGTTTGACCCCTGGCCCCGCTCAGTGGGTTAAGGATCCTTCGTTGCTGTGAGCTGTGGTGTAGGTCGCTCGGATCTGAGTTGCTATGGCTGTGGCTGTGGTGTAGGCTGGCAGCTGTAGCTCTGATTGGACCCCCAGCCTGGGAACCTCCATATGCCACAGGTGCGGCCCTAAAAAGACAAAAAAAATTTAAAAATTAAAATAAAATTACATTTAAAAAAACCATGGATAAGGAGTTCCTGTCGTGGCGCAGTGGAAACGAATCTGACTAGGAACCATGAGGTTGTGTGTTTGATCCCTGGCCCTGCTCAGTGGGTTAAGGATCTGGCATTGTCGTGAGCTGTGGTGTAGGTCGCAGATGTGGCTCAGATCTGGCATTGCTGTGGCTGTGGCGTAAGCCGGCAGCAACAGCTCTGATTAGACCCCTAGCCTGGGAACCACCATATGCCACTGTCTGGCCCTCAAAAGACAAAAAAAAAAAAAAAAGACAAAAACGAAAAAATCATGGACAGGAGTGGGGTGTAGCCAAGACCAAGGACCAGAGGTCACTGCTGGGCCAGCGCTGTGGAAGGATGTGCCTGCGCGTGCATATACTTCTCTCCCGGCCGAGGGTCCCTCTACCTCTGCCCCTTCTCAACTTGCCCTTCACCATTCTTGGGGGTGGGGGGTGGGGGGAGGGTGTCCCTGGTGACTGGGGTGACCACAGGGAGGGAATACTTCTCCAGGGACTTCTGTCCAAGTTGGGTAGACAGCAGGCTGCAGCCACAGCAGGATGTTTGGTCTCCTGGCTCCTCTCTCACATGATTCCTGCCACACTGCAACCTGCCTCTTAGGTCCTATGAGCGATTCCATCTTTGGCCTCTGATGCCCTTCCTGCTCCAGCACCCCCGCCTCCCCCCACAAGGCCTCCCGACTTCTCTCTCATATCTGTCTTGCCTACTTATCTTCCCCAGATACTGTTGCAAACTTGTCAGCACCCTATTTCCACTGATGGGCGAGTCCCCGGGACCAGAGATCAACTCTTCAGCCTGGGTTTCGCGGTCCCCTCCCGCTGCCACAGTTCGCCACCCACGAGGAGCCTCATCTGCTCCTCAGCTTGATGCCCCACCTCTTGGCAGGACCTCCAAGTCTGTTTAGAGTGGGGCTTCTCAAGGCGCCTCTTCCAGCCGTGTCAGCATGACCTGGGACTTGTCAGAACCACAAAGTTTTGGGAGTTCCCATCATGGCCTCAGTGGTCATGAACCTGATGAGTATCGACAAGGATGCGGTTTGATTCCTGGCCTCACCCAATGGGTTAAGGATCTGGCATTGCTGTGGCTGTGGTGTAGGTTGCCAGCTCCAGCTTCAATTGGACCCCTAACCTGGGAACTTCCGTATGCCGCAGGTGTGCCCTAAAAAGACAAAAGAAATGCAAAGTTTTTGCAGACCTACGGAATCAGAAACTCTGGGAGTGGGGCTCAGCCATCTGTGCTCCCAAACCCTCCAGGTGAGCCTGAGGCCCATCCAAGTTCGTGACTGCTGGCTCAGGTCAGTGCTCTAGGCCTGACCCAATTCCTATCTTTCCAATTCCCAAGGCCTCCCACCCCCTGCTCAGAGCCATCACCCAGGTTCTCAGTTTGAAACAATTGCCACAAACATATTTCTCTGTTTTTCCCACGTGCACTGTATTCCCAGAACAGGCATGTGGTCTCTGACTGACCTCCTACACATGCCCAGGTCACAGCCCTCTGTCTCCAATGGGCACCCAGCGAACTCTCTGAATGACTCCGTCTTTCTGTGCCCAAAGACCCATTCTGCTTTGCTGAGAGCCCTGTTTCCCAGCTCCAGTGGACTTACTTTCTCCATCTCTCCCCTGGCCCTTCTGCCTCCACAGAACCTCTCCCTTCCCTCCTGCCTCTGCAGTGGTACTTCTGAGACCTCACGCCACTGTCAGAAAATCGCCATCCCTGGTTCGTCTTTCCCAGGCCCCAGCTCTAGCATCTCCCCCACAGCCTGTTTCCCTGTATTCACGGACAAGGTTGTTCCCGTCCTGTGCAGCTGCCTCTTCACCTTTCACCCTCCCTCTCAGCCTGTCACAATGGTGGGGGTGGAGGTGGGGGGGCATCTTCCTCATCTCTGGCCGCTTCCATCCAGCTTTCTCTCCTCTGGGTCAGCTTGGGCTACTGTGTCCAGTGAGACGGGTGCCCCGTACTCAGGGAGGTTGGACGAGGAGGTGAGCGGAGCCTAAGATTCAGCCCACACTCCACTCCCCAAGCCACAAACCCTGGTTTGGGGGAGGGGGTGTCGTCTGGAAGAAAAGGGTGCCTTTTGAGAATTTGCACAAAGATGCTCTGTGAGTTGGGGCAGCCCTGAGGGTACCATCTGTCTGTCGGCCCATTTCTCCACCCACCAGCTGTCTCTGTCTGCTTCCACCTTCCCACTGGAGCTGCAGAGGTCCATCCCTCTGTCCATCCATCCACCGGTGAACAGATGTGAAGGTCAAACAGAGATAGGCTGGTAAGTTCATCCATCCCACCCTCCGTTCTCCTGCCATCAGGCTCCTTCCCTTCCGTGTTGGATCCTAGAGCTGAGATTCTGAGGGGCTGCTCCAGCTTTAGTGCAGTCTCAGGGACCTTACCTGCTTCCTTCTCTACCTCTGCTCTCCAGATCCCCAGGTACCTGCGTCTGGCCCTGCCACAGGGGTCTGGAGGAAACTGGTCACACCTTGGACTCACTCTCTGGGGGTGGCAGGCAGCCGTTCTGCTCTTTGTCAGCCCCCGCCCCTTCGCCCGCCCCCTCCCCCGCCCCTTCCTCCTCCACCTTCTCATCCAGCCGGCTGGGGATGGACCAGTAGAGATGGGCATCAAGGCGGGCTGCAGCCTCAGCCAGCTCCCGGGCGCTGCACGAGGGTGTGGGCACCTCAAAGGTCTCGTGGAAGCTGGCATAGTCCACCTCGTAGAAGCCATCCTCCAGGGTCAGCACGGATGTGAAGCGGTGGCCCCACAGCACCTCGTCCACCAGGTAGGAGCTCCGAGCTTGGCATGTCATTCCTGGGGGGAAGCACACAGGTCAGGGGGGACCCCAGCCTTCCCTCTCCTGCCTCGCTTCACAAGTCTATTTCCAGAACCCCTCCCTGAATCCCTTCCCAAGCCCCCCCAGCCCCCATTTTGGTCCAACCCACTTTCTCCACTTCACCAACCCTTGTATTTGCCTAGCTCCCCCTCCTCCTCACCATTTGCCTCAACTCCTCTTAACCTCCAGCACATATTCTCCCCTCCTTTCCACTGGGGATACCAATCAGAGAAGCTGAACCTTGAAACTGACCTTAGGGATCATCTAATCCAACTTCCCTCTCCATACAGTGCTTCCCACTGAAGCATTCCTAATACTGGGCATCTAGCTTATACTTGATTACCTCCCCGAATTGAGAGCTCACCACCTCACAAGGAGCCCACCGTTCTGTGTGATCGTTCTAATATCTGATGATTTTTTTTTTTCTTTTTAGGGCCACACTTGCAGCGTATGGAAGTTCCGAGGCTAGGGGTCAAATTGGAGATGCGGCTGCTGGCCTAGGCCATGGCCACAGCAACATGAAATTTGAACCATATCTGCAACCTATGCCAGAGCTTGTGGCAACACCAGATCCTTAACCCGCTGGAAGAAGTCAGGGATTGAACTCCATGGATTCTAGTTGGGTTCTTAATCCACTGAGCCACAACAGGAACTCCTAGGTTGTTCTTTATACAGAACAAAAACCTGCCTTCATTAATTTCAGTTCCCTGCCATATGACACACCTTCAAGTATCTAAAAGCAGGAATCTTAGGTTCTATCATGTCTTCTTCAGGCTGAATAGCCCCATCTCTCTCCATCACTGTTGATGTGTCCTGGCTTCTAAAAATTTTACTTTCTTGACTGAAAACCAGAATGGCCCAGGAAGATCCTTTAAGCACTTTGAATGTGATAAATACCCCAGATGTGGCCTGATGCATGCCTAAGAGGCGGCTTACTACCTCTCTCTTCTGGCCATGATGCTTTAGCTAACAGGCCCCAAGATTACATTACATAAACATTTTTGGAAGCTGTAGCATATTGCCTGTGGCCAACTAAAACCCCCAGTTCTTTTTTCACCAGAGCTCTTCCATGCTGTGCTTACATAAGTGATTTTTTTTTTTAAAGCCTAAATGTAGAACTTTATATTTATTCCTTTTAAATGTCATCTTGTTGGGTTTTGGCTCATTATCCTTGCTTTTCAGAAGCATTTTGGATACTGACTCTCTCACCCAAAATATTACCATCCTTTCCAGCTTTGTCTCTCTAGAAAAATCCAATAAGCTTCCATCCCTATCTCTTCCACCCCCAACTGCCCCCGTCCTCCTTGCTGTGGGCCTTCATCCTATGTCCTCTGTGGGCTGGGCACACCCACTGGGGCAAGTGCTTCTTCTACCCCGGGGTCTCTTATATCCCCCTCAGCTCATGTCCACCTCTGTACAAGGGGGTGGAAAGAAGAGTGAACATTAGCTAACCAGAGACTGGCTCTCAACACTGAAAGCCCTGCCCTGAGCCAACTTGGGGACATTGATATTCTTTGTTCCTTTGGTGAAGGCTGGAATAGGAAACATCCAGCAGAGGAGGGGAATAAGAGGCAAAAATGACACTGGGGAGAGAAGGGCTGAGAGGAAGCAAGGGAGAGGCTGGGGGAACAAAGGGAGAAGAGGGTTTGGTGGGCAGAGACTTCTCAGGTGCTGGCAAAACAGTGCCAGCTGATGGGGTGAGAGGAAGCACAGTGACCGGGAAAGGGAGGGGGGCTAGAGGGAGCTCTGGGGGAAGAGGGGATGGGGAACACTGAGGCAGGAAGTGGTGAAGTAGAGGCTCAGCCTGAAGGGTCAGGAAAGGGGTTTGAAGGCATGGATCTGAGAGAAGCCAGCAGAGGGCAACACCAGCAACAGTGGCAGGAGCTGCAGGGACCCCTGGTGGGCCTTCAGTTATTCACTTGCGGTTTTCTTCTACTTTTATTTTATTATTTAGTTTAATTTAATTAATTAATTTATTTTTTGCCTTTTCTAAGGCCGCTTCCTGTGGCATATGGAGGTTCCCAGGCTAGGGGTCTAATCGGAGCTGCAGCCGCTGGCCTCCACCACAGCCACAGAAATGCGGGACCTGAGCCGTGTCTGCGACCTACACCATAGCTCCTGGCAACACCAGATTCTTAACCCACTGAGCAATGCCAGGGATCGAACACTGGTTCCTAGTCAGATTCATTAACCACTGTGCCATGATGGAAACTCCTTCTTCTACTTTTAGGTCTCAAGTCCCAAAGGGCCCATTAGCTGCCCCTGCACTGGTCTTGTCCTATCTGTTCCCAAACCTTTCACTGGTGTAAGCCTGCATTGGAGGTTCTGACATTACAAGCACACTGCTAGTTCTTTCTTGGGGCTCGAAATGTTCATATCATCTATTTTCCTTTTGATGGATGGGGAAACTGAGGCAGAAGTGAGAACAGCTATCAACCTCTCCCTAAGTTCTAGCCTAGGAATAACTCAGGCCATGGAAAATCTTCATCATCAAATTCCAGGGGCCTGGGAGTTCCCATTGTAGCTCAGCGGGTTAAGAACCTGACTAGTATCTATGAGGATGCAGGTCCCACCCCTGGCCTTGATCCAGCATTGCTGTGAACTGTGGTGTAGTTTGCAGAAGCATCTCAAATCTGGCGCTGCTGTGGCTATGGTATAGGCCAGCAGCTGCAGCTCTGATTTGACTCCTAGACCAGGAACTTCCATATGCCCCAGGCGCAGCCATAAAAGGAAAAAAAAAAAAAAAAAAAAAAAATCCAGGGGCCTGCACCTCTTAGCAATGAGAAAAACTAGGAATCTAACCCCTCCTTCCTACTCTGCACCGTAAAAGCTAAAGCCAGACTGCCTGTGTCAAATCCAGATGTGACTACTTATTTAGCCTTTGACTGTGGTCAACTTAACTTTTCATTGGAGCAATCTCCTCTCTGAAAAATGAGCACAATACCAAGAAGTTACCTTTATGGGGGTTCTTCGTGGGGTTCAGATTAAATGAGCTCAGAGGTGTCAAGTGCTTTGGAACCATGCAGGGCACAGAGAAAGCACTGGGTGTTAGCTATTATTTTGACTCTCCCCTATTCCTAGTGACACAGACCTCTCAGCCCAGGGCTCCAGGCCAGGGCCACTTCCAAGGATTCCTCCCAGCTTTCTCTCGGCTCTCTGGGGGATCACTCTGTTCACACACACCCCAACCCAGGGTCCCCATCTCACCTCAACCTCTCATCTTCCACCAGCTTCTCCATCCCTCCACTCTGCCTTCCTCGGCCCTGCCCACCCTCTGGCCCGGCCCCTCAAAGCCCAATTCCCCGCCCACTCTGCTCCCCTCCTCCCCCTGGGCCCCTCCCGCACCCGTGGCTTCCACCATGCCCTCGAGGATGACAACGATCTCGAAGTCATCCCTCTCGAGGGCGCGGCGCGACGCCTCCCAGAAGGGGCTGGCGGCGTCGATCTCGTGGCTGATGACGAGCGGCGAGACGAGGAAGAGGCGGTCGTCGCCGGTGTCGAAGCCCACGCTGAGGTCGGTCTGGTGCAGCGGGATGAACTCGCCCTCGAGCGTCTGGCGCGAGCGGATGAGCTTGGCGCGGATGGAGGCCTCGACGATGTGCGACGAGCGCAGGTCGCCCACGCGGAACATGAGGCAGAGGCGCCCGTCGCGCAGCGACACCACGGCGTTCGAGGAGAAGACGAGCGTGGCGGCGCGCTTGTTGGGCTGCGAGATCTTGACGAACATGCAGCCCACCATGAAGGCGTTCACCATGGAGCCCAGGATGGCCTGCAGCAGCAGCAGCACGATGCCCTCGGGGCATTGGTCGGTGATGACGCGGTGCCCGTAACCGATGGTGGTCTCCGTCTCGATGGAGAAGAGGAAGGCAGCCACAAAGCCGTTGAGGTTGTTGACGCAAGGCGTCCACGCCGTGTCCTCCAGGTGCTCCAGGTCGCCGCGGCCGTAGGCGATCAGCCACCAGATGGCGCCGAAGAAGAGCCAGGTGAGCGCATAGGCCAGCACAAAGAAGAGCAGGCTCAGGCGCCACTGCAGGTCCACGAGCGTGGTGAACAGGTCCGTCAGGTAGCGGTACGTCTCGCGCACGTTGCCCTGCTGCACGTTGCAGCGGCCGTCCTTCTCCACATAGCGTTGGCGACCGCGGCGCCGCGGAGGCTCCTCCGGCCCCGGCGAGAAGGCGGCGTTCTCCTGCGCCATGGCCGTGGCCGCGGCGGGGAGGTCACGGCCCGGGCGGCGGCGGCGCGGGGCCTGGAGGGGCTGAGAGGTGGGCCCAGTTAGCCGATCGGTGGGAGAGGCCAAGACCGTGGCCTGCGCTGAGGGTCGGGTGGCTTTCAACCTCAACTTCCGCATCAGTAGGATGGGATGGATATACACAACCGACCCTAGCTGCCCCCACCCCCAGTTCCCAGCATCGGGAGTTATCACAGGGGATCGTGTATATGAACTGATCGCACTCTGCGAGACTCTTTATTTTCAGGGGAACGGGGACCAGAGATCTTGGTCCCCTGCCTCTAACTGGGCTGTGCAGCACCTCACAGGCACCCCTAGGCTAGAGGTCCAGGCAGGGACTATCCTGAAATCTTTAGACTGTGGGCTTCTTGGAGGCAGGCGGTTAATCTGCCGCTTCTGGGCAGAGCCCTCTCTGCCCCATGGCCGCCCCCACCCCGCCCCGGCTATTGTCAGGGCAGCCCACTAATTCTTGCTCTCAGCCATTCAACCTGCCATCCAACCAGGCTCTTTTGAAGTTCATCCCAAGGCTGACATAGAAAGTCTTTCCCATTCCTCCCTCCCCCAGATCTCACTTACTCTGCCTCCTCCCACATCTGCTTCCTCTCAACAAGCTTACCAAGGAGAAATGGAAGTGGTGGAGAGTAAGTAGAAAATCTCCAGTGGGTAAGGGTTGACTCTTCCCATCTTGGGAAATCCCACTGAGCAACCTGCCTGCGGACTAACCATGACCATGGCGGCTGTAGTGTCAGCCCCATTTCCCCTGGCTTCTTTCCACAGTGGAGACAGCCTGAAAAAGGGCAAGAGGGCTGGAGGATATGAGATCAACCCAGACAGCCAGGGTAAAGGAGCACAAAGTTCATCAAGATTAGGCTTGTAGCCCTCTGCTATCCTATTCTTCAGGAGCCATCGAGCAGATAAGTGCAGCACAAAGCACCTGCTTTACCTCCTCCTCCCATCAGTTCTCCCCCTACAGCCTCCTACCTCTATTGACTATCCTCATAACAGCCCCCCTCCGTATGCCCCGAATCTCACGTTCAAGGGAAGCCTACTTGATTTTGCTTTAAAATGTTCCACTTAGGGAACTCTCTGCGCTGCAGTCAGCCCTGAGAGAGAGACCCAGAGCCCTTCCCTAGGCACCGAGGAAGGTATGGTTCATACGAGCAAAGGATAAGAAAAAGGATTGAAGGTTTTTTAGCCTTTCCTCCTTCCTGGGAATCATCCTCTTCCCCCATTCCAAGGAAACCTGGGTTGGCTGGGGTGGGGTGGTGGAGGGGGAGAGTGTGACATAAGGACCACAGATGGCCTGGATGTTTGACCAGGTCCTGGGGAGAAACAAGCTGGATATGTAAGTCCAAACCCAGCACTCTTGAATTTAAGTTCTGGAGCAAGGTGCTCTGCAGCCAGACCTTTGGAGGAGAGTGTGTATGTGTGTGTGTGTGTGTGTGTGTGTGTGCGCGCGCGTGCGTTGAGGTAGAGGGCGAAACCAGGAGGAGAAACCAGAATGAGATGGCTTGAGGTTTAGGGGTACCTCCTACATTTATTTTCCAGGAGGAATCAGGGGATACAGGGTCCTGGAGCCCCAATGCAATGGCAGATTGGGGTCTTCCCCTCCTGCAACGATGAGTTTCCCTTTCCCTCCCTGCAGCCCAGGATGTCCTCGAGAGGAGTCAGCTCTAAGCGTTGATTGGCTTAGAGATCACGGGTCATGCAGAACGGTACCTGGGCGCACTTGGATTCCAGCCTCAGTCCAGGTGGGCTTCCAGATGGTCTCTTGGGGTCTTAGGTAATCTCACCCCCCAATCTGCCTGCCTAGACAGAGCTCTCTGCCCAGGTGTGGGGAAGAAACCCCAGAGTCTGATGGTGCCCAGAACTCTCTCACTCTCCGTTGCCCTGGGGAGCTAAGTGAGCCTGACTTTGATTGTGTCCCATCTCTTGTCTTCCAGGGTAGGGGCGGCATTTTTCTCAGTAGGGGAGGAAAGGTGTGAAATTCCTGCCTCTATCCTGAGAGCAAAGACTTGATTTTACACCTTCCCTCCAAAGATTCCTGTTCCTCCAGCCTATTCCTCCTCCTTTCGTGTACATGCTTTGACCCCTTTCTAGAAGACCCCAGTGCCTCTTTCTCTTGGATCTCCCTTTTTCCCACTTGAGAGTGCTGGCCAGCAAGGGGACTTATTTTTGGGAAGGGGATCTGGTGAAAACACCCTGAGGAACCAGCTCTTCCCAAACCCCCATTTGCCTTGGAAAAAGGGGCCCAAACCCAAGTCCCCCGCAACTCAACTCACAGCGTGTGGAGAGGAGAGCAGCCGGCAGCAGAGACCCCTGGGGGGTAGCGTCCATGCCCCTGACACTGCCCCCCCCCAGCCCCCTTGGAGAGTGGGAGCCGCAGGCACCGCTGTTTCTCCTAAATGTAGCGGCAGCTCTGACTAGGACTTGCTATCTGTGTCATCCCCACTTCCCAGGCTCCCCTGCTCCTTTCTGGTTTCCACAGCAACCAGTCTGGCGACAGCTCTAGAGCATCCCCCTCCCCTCCCCTTCCCAGTCCTGGGTACCACTAGAGGCTGATCCACACGCCATAGCTATTTTTAGCCAAAGTCCCTCCTCCTGGACAACTCAGAGCTCGCCTCCTCACCCCCTCAGGAAAAAAAAAAAAAAAAAAACGAAAGAAAAGCTGGCATGCTGGCTCTTTCCTAAGAAGCTCCTCGCTCTGGGAAAATACGGGTCCTGATGTGTTTGGGAATAAGGCATTTGGTGTCGTGGGGATTCACCTCCAGGGGGACCTCTGGGGGCACATGCTGCTCTCAGGTCAGGCCCACCATCAAAGTCTCCATTTTTGGAGAGGCCACCCTGATCCCGAAGGAGGTAGCTGGAGGGAAAAGCGATCTACTCAAAGAAGGGAGACAGGGTCAGGGCTTCTAATCTCTGTCACGGATTTGCAGTGGTCCATAGGAGACACTCCACTTCCCTCAGCCACAGTCGCTCTGCTCCATTTTTCACAGGATACTGATATGTGTAAATAGCCTCTTTCCACCCACTTCACAGGGTGTGGAGATCAAACGAGGCAATATAAATAGACAGGCTTTGAAGTGCAGTTTGTTAATAGCAAAAGGTCTAGAAACCATCTAAATGACCAACAGAGAGAAAAGGCTAAGCTAGGGCCCACTAACTAACTCTTCGTTTAAGAAACTTTTGTGGAGTTCCCGTCATGGCTTAGCTGAAACAATTCTGACTAGCATCCATGAGGACTCGGGTTCGATCCCTGGCCTCGATCAGTGGGTTAAGGATCTGGTGTTGCCGTGAGCTGTGGTATAGGTGGCAGACGAGGCTTGGATCTGGTGTTGCTGTGGCTGTGGTGTAGGCCAGCGACTACAGCTCTGATTTGACCCCTAGACTGGAAACCTCCATATGCCATGGGTGTGGCCCTTAAAAGACAAAAAAAAACAAAAAACAAAAACCCAAAATTAAAAAAAAACACTTCTGTAGAACCCAAGTGCCAGGCAATGTGCTAGGTTGGGGTGGTTACAAAAATGAGTAAGTCCCTGCCCATGGGGAGCTCATGGCAGTGGAGAAAGACACACAAACACAGAATACTAACACTATGGCTAAGAATTCATTGAGCATCCATGCTGCACTAGACCCACGCCTCAGTTAACAACCTTGAGACCTACCCTGTGGGATAGGTGTGCTTTTCTCTATAGATGAGAAAACTGAAAATAAGAGGTTAGGCGACTTACAGAATGTCACAGAGTTGGATATTGGCAGAGATAGTAGTCACACTCACACAGCTGTGTCACACGCCCCCGTGCTCTTCTCACAAAGTCATACTGCCTCAGTCATGCAATGTCTGTGGTAAAGCAATTTAATTGGCTACTACATTCCTATATGTCAATGTGCACAGGGACACTGTTACATAAAAACCAGAACATAGGGAGTTCCTTTTGTGGCTCAGGGGTAACGAATCTGACTGGTATCCATGAGGACACAGGTTGGATCCCTGGCCTCGCTCCGTGGGTTAAGGATCTGGCTTTGCCATGAGCTGTGGTGTAAGTGGCAGACGAGGCTCAGACCTGGCACTGCTGTGGCTGTGGCATAGGCCGGCAGCTGCAGTTCCCATTCGACCCCTAGCCTGGGAACTTCCATATACTGCAGGTGCAGCCCTAAAAAAAAAGACCAAAAAAAAAAGTAAAAAAAAAAAAAGCCTCAGAACATATAAGTATTCATACACATTGACTCTAACCATGTAGAAATAGCTGTAGGAGCACTGATAAAATTCTTTTTTTAATTAAAGACATGGAAACACTTCAGTGTTCATACAGAGAGTGGTAGACAAATGCCAGGTGCTGTTATTATCAGTATTATTATACCCAAGGTCCTGCTTGATTCTTCTCCAGATGCGTTAAAATTGGAACAGGAAGCTATGAGCTAGAGGAGCAGGAAGATGTAGCAATGGATACCGGAGGGTTAGAAGTTCCTGGAATGACCTGGCAAGGTGGCAAAGGTGATACTGAGCAATGTAATCTCAGGAGGCAGTAACCTGGGTTCAAATCCCCACTCTGTCCGCTATTAGCTGGGTGACTTTGAGCAAGTTACTTAACTTCTCTGAGCAGTTTCTTCGCCTAAGAACTGAGAACAACTGTATTATCCATCTCTTGGGGGGTTGTCATGAGGATTACAGTTAAGTACTTAGTAGATACTAACTATAATCTCTCCCCCTCCCCCTCCTCTCCCCCTTCCCCCTTTCTTCCCTCTACTCCTCCCCCCCCCCCTTCTCATTCCAGGCATCTCCTGAAAGCCACAGCCGCCCTGTGCCTCCTTCCTCTCTTCTGGCACCACCCCATGAGACCTGCAGGGGGCACTCCTGGTACACTGCCCTCTTCTCCCCAGCCCTCTCGCCTGTGTTTCTTATTCCAGGTGGAAATACCAAGTTTTCAGCCTGAGATTGGCATCAGGAAGGCTGTTAAAGCCCAGTCAACATCCCTGTCTCCTGGGCCTGGCCCTGTCACCTGAGCCTTGGGACTGCTAGTCTGCCCTTCTCTGTCCTGCCAAGCGGCCACTCACGTTGGTTCCACTGTGCCAGGAGCTCAGAGAGAAGAAACCAAACTCCTGGGCAAGAACGCATTTGCATAGAACTGTCCCCATTTCCTGAAGGGGGAAATCACAGGGCTGGCAGACCTGCAGAAGATGTATCAGCCGGCCGCCTGCCTCGGTCCAGGCTGCCTTAAGTGTAGCCTTGCTGAAGGAAGGAGATTACCACCCACTCCTCTGATTTATACATCCTGCAGGTCCTGAACTTTAATCTGGTATCTAACCTCAATTCCTTGTTTATCATCAAACTGAGCGAGAGAAAAAAAGTTGTCTTAGGTACCAGGACATAGAGAAAAAGGCAAGATTCCAACTTTCAGGTATTATGAGATAAAGAAAGCAACTTTACAAGGAATCAATAAAATATGTCAGTACAGGAGTTTCCGTCATGGTGCAGTGGAAACGAATCCAACTAGGAACCATGAGGTTGCAGGTTCAATTCCCGGCCTCACTCAGTGGGTTAAGGATCTGGTGTTGCCATTAGCTGTGGTGTTGGTCACAGACGCGGCTTGGATCTGGCATCTCTGTGGCTGTGGAGTAGGGTGGCAGCAACAGCTCCGATTATACCCCTAGCCTGGGAACCTCCATACGTTGTGGGTGCGGCCCTCAAAAGACAAAAGACCAAAAAAAAAAAAAATTAATACAATTGTGATGATGAGAGATCAGTTTGGAACCGAAGAGTTTTGTTTTTTTTGTTTGTTTAAAAAGACACGACAGGAACTCCTGAAACTGGAGAATGTTGAGGGCAGGAGAGGCATAGCTGGGGCCATGTTGCTGGTATATAAAGAAACTTGCTGCAGATTAGAAAAAAGGAACCCTCTCTAGGTAGTTACATTCCTTATCGCATGTAACTATTGGTACTTCAGAATTAAAATAAATAAATAAAAAGGGGAAATCCTGGGACTTCCCATTGTGGCTCAGTGGAAACAAATCCAACCAACCCCTAGCCTGGGAACTTCCATATGCCAAGGGTTCAGCTCTAAAAAGAAAAAAAAAAAAAAAAGGGTGAAATCCCTCCAGTAGACACTGTATTGAGCCACAATGCAAAGACTGGCAAACTGAATGCAGTTCAGTCCTCAGTCCCTCCAAGTGGCTTTTGTGCAGTCCACAAACTGTACAACTGTATGTGGTAGCCCTGAGATGAATCTGAGAAGGTTTCCTGGAGCAGTATCATGAGACCTCTTGGCTACGAGGTTGGAGGTGGGAGAGGAAGCATGTGGGGAACACAGAGGATGGTTCAGGATGTGAGCTCAATGGAGCAGGGAGGCCAATCGGGTAGATTTTAAAAATTTCTTTATTCTGAATTCTAAATTCAAGGGAGATGGGGACCTAGAAAACTCAGAGCAGAGGAAGCATAGGTTTGCAAGTGTGAATGTGGCTGGAGATTAGAGTGAAATGGGGAAAAGCCAAGCCAGGTCCAGGACAGAGGGAGCCCCACTGGGCTCCTGAGGCTGAGGGCCCTGCTTGTCTCCTGGCTGTGTTCAGCAGAGCAAGAGGATCAATGCCTCCTCACACACCGGTCTAGCTTGCTTTATAGGATTGGGTAGAAATAGACTAGGATTTAAAAGTCATGGCATTTATAGACTATGGTATTTGGAGTGGATAAGCAATGAGGTCCTGCTGTATAGCACAGGGTACTATTTCCAAACATGATGGAAGATACTGTGAGAAAAGGAATGTACAACTGGGTACACTGGGTCACTTTGCTATACAGTACATACAACTGGGTCACTTTGCTATACAGCAGAAATTGACAGAACATTGCAAATCAATTATAATAGATTTTTTTAAAAAGTCATGACTTTTAAACATAGTTCAGAATGAGTCCTCACTTTACATGTGAGGACTGGGTCCCAAACACTTTACAGGAAAGGGATGGATCCCAAGAGCACAGACAGGACTAAGATCCAGTCCTCCTGGCTTCTGGTCCCTGGTGGTTTCTCTATTCCCTGTTGCCTCCCTCTTACCCCAGGGTATTGGGTGTTAAGGGAATTTCTATCCATTGGACCCAGTTAGAAAGGTACTAGAGGAACCACTTAGTTAAAGAAATTAACTAGGAACCACCTAGTTAAAGAAATACCACAACCCTATGGAAATGTGATTAAGCATCCCCTAACTTGTGTCTTATAAATGTGCGTCTGTGTATATTGCATTCACGGAAAGGGGGTGGTGCATCTAAATAAAAATCCATCAGTGACTGGGGGGATGTGGCTCAGTCCCTCTCTTGGATTTCTCCTCTGTGGTTTGAATTATCCAGCTACTAGTTGCCCTACTGCTAATGGAAATTGTTCGGCCTTGAGGGGACAAGACACTAAAATACCCTTCGGGGAATTCTATGGAGACCATTGTCAGTGACGCTACCATTTGCAGCTAATACCTCTGACTCTTACGTGTTGCCTGTTTTGAGCCTCCCTCATGCCTCCTGACCCCAAGCCTCCTTCATCCCTTCTGTCCGCACTGACTTTTCCCAGCAGAAGCCGCCCCCCTCCCTTACGGCTGCCCGCCCGTGGATTCTTCTTCTCAAATATGTTCCTCACCCCGACTGTCGTCCTTTGTGCCCCAAGGGAGCCCTTGCCCCATTACAAACAACGTAACTAACACCCTGGCAAATTTTTCATAGCAATATGTGCTCATCTTGACAATTAAGATTATGTTTTACCCATGCAAATTCACACTAGTGTTACCTTGAGACAGTCTCTAGGGCCCAGCATACGTGGATTCATACTCCAAATCTAATACTTTCTAGCTATGTTATCAGAGGTGAGCCACTGAACGTCTCTGAACCTCAGTTTCCCCATCTCAAGTAATAGGTTTATTTTGCATAGTAGACACTCATAAATCTGAATTTCTTATGCTCTTTCTTCTCTTTTTTTTTTTTCACCTTTTGTCTTTTTAGGGCTACACCTGTGGTATATGGAGGTTCCCAGGCTATGGGTTGAATTGTATCTGTAGCTGCCAGCCTACACCATAGCCACAGCAATGTGGGATCTGAGCCGGTCTGCGACCTAGACCACAGCTCGTGGCAACGCTGGATCCTTAACCCACTGATCAAATCCAGGGATCGAACCTGCGTCCTCATGGATATTAATCAGGTTTGTTAACCACTGAGCCAGGAACTCCTCCTATGCTCTTTATTGTTGATTCCCTATTGAGCTCCTAGTGACTATTCAGGGACTTCTCTTTTGCAAAAAGACCTAAAAATCAAAAACTGACATTTGATATTACAAAGGAATGTATATGATGGATATCTGTACAGACATTACAAAACATATTTAAGAATAAGACCTCTATTGTGGGTTCAATCCCTGGCCTTGCTCAGTGGGTTACAGATCTGGCATTGCCGTGAGCTGTGGTATAGGTTGCAGATGCGGCTTGAATCCTGCGTTGCTGTGGCTGTGGTGTAGGCTGGCGGCTACAGCTGCGATTCGATCCCTAGCCTGGGAACTTCTGTATGCTCCATATGCCTTGAGGGCGGCCCTAAAAAAGACAAAAAAAAAAAAAAAAAAAAAAAAAAAAAAAAAAGAAAGGATAAGACCTCTATTTAATTCACTCTTTTAAAATTAGAAAATTACGGAGTTCCGTTGTGGCACAGCGTGTTAAGAACCCAACAAATATCCATGAGAATGTGGGTTCAATCCCTGGACTTGCTCAGTGGGTTAAGGATCTGGTGTTGCTATAACTGTGTCTTAGGCCAGCAGCTGCAGCTGTGGTTCTACCTTAGCCTGGGAATTTCCATATGTCATGGGTACAGCCATAAAAATAAAATAAAATAAAATAAAATAAAATAAAATTAGAAAATTATAGTGCCATTCAAGCTATCTGTGTACTTTCCCCCAATCTCTGCATACCTGCTGTTCTAGAACTTCTAAATACTTTGCCCAGTCCTGCTACTGCCCTGAGTTTTCTATGTGACTTTTCTGCTCTACATAAAAGATCCATTGGAATGAACCTCTCCAGACACTTCTCCTTCACCACACACAACATGTCTCTTTCTGCTTCTTCCTTTTGATTCTTTTTTCTCTCCCCTCTTAAAAAAAATACCCCAAGTGTTGAGCATAGGGGTTGGGACTGTGACCTGTAAGCAAGGGCCAGCAATTTGGGATTTTGATCCAAGGGCACAGGATCTCTGTATTCACAGAGGAATACAGGTTGCTTCTTCCTTTGAGACTAGAGAGAAGGGTGAAGAGTGGTTCAAGGACCTGGGCTGCTGGTGATCTTCCTGAACCTGGTAGTGCCATGAAATGGAAAAGAACATCCTAGAATGAAGGGAGACTTGACAGAATTTGGTGGTTAGGTTGACATGTCAATGGATAGAGCATAAGGTAGGGGGTGAAGAGTGAAGATCACTTTGAGTTTTTTAATGTGATTGACCGGGAGAAACAGAAATAAGGAAGAAAGTCATGAGAACTCCCAGCCTTGGGGAGGAGGAAGGCGAGTTCAGTTTGGGGCCTGACCAGTTGCAGTGGAAATCCCCTGCAAGCAACTGAAACATGGAGGGAATGTTCTAAAGAGAGCCTGAGGCCGAAGATAGAGGTTAGGGTATAACTCGGGATGATGGTTGGGGCCATGTTAAGTGATGAAGTCGCCAGGGGCAGGGCACAGAAAAAGAACATAAGACTGAACCTTGGGTATTAGAGAAGGAAGCGGCTGAAGCTTGGGATGTGTAGGGGTAGTGGAAGAAGATGAGGCAAGAATGTCACCAGGTCTAGGTTCAAAGAGGCCTTCTATCCTACGGGGAGGAATTGGGACTTTATTTATAGACAGTGGGCAGTCATTGAAAGCTTAAATTGGGAAGTGACATTGTGTTTCAGAAAGACTGGGGTTTCTTCTTACATGAAAGATTTCATGAGCTGAATGATTAAATTAGGGTTAGTGGAGAAAGACCAGGGGTAGGCATTAGAAGGATGCTGTGGTGATGCTGGTGAGAGGTGATGGGGTCCTGGACCACTGGCATATTGATGAGATAGAGAGGAAGGGAGCAGGACTTAGGTAATTTAGAAAGTAGATGCATTGGAATTCCTGTCATGGCTCAGCAGAAACGAATCTGAGTAGCATTCATGAGGATGCAGGTTCGATCCCTGGCCTCACTCAGTGGGTTAAGGATCTGGTGTTGCCCTGAGCCATGGTGTAAGTCGCAGATGTGGCTTGGATCTGGTAGTGCTGTGGCTGTGGTATAGGCCTGTGGCTACAGCTCTGATTAGACCCCTAGCCTGGGAACCTCCATATGCCACAGGTGTGGACCTAAAAAAACCAAAAAAAAAAAAAAAAAAAAAAGGTAGATGCATTGATTAGATAAGAGGGATGACGTGAGGAAGAATGAAGAGTCTAGGATTGCCGCCATGTTTCCCCTTGAGTCAAACCATTTTGCTCACCTTCAGATTAATCTTCCTAAAATTCTGCTATGGCTTTGTCTTTGCCCCTGCTCAAGAAAGCTTCACTTGTTCCCCATGGCCTTCAGAGCTGACCATGAAAGGCCAGAGCTCTATATCTACTCCCCAACCACAAACTCTGTGCCTGTGGTGCTCATCTTTAGCTGGTCCCCTCCACCCCTGGGGGCTATTTGAAATGGACCTTTACTCATCCATCATATGCCGTTTAGAGGCTGAACTAAACTAAGATTTCAAGTTTCTTTCCCTTTTTTTTTTTTTTTTTTTTTGGTCAAGATGTATATCACCTCAATATGCTAATGCTGGGTACTGATTAGTAGTTAAATATCTATGATGAACAAAAATGGGAAAATAATGGTGTTCTCGTTGTGGCTCATCAGGTTAAGAACCTGATGTTGTCTCTGTGAGGATGTCAGTTTGATCCCTGGCCTGGCTCAGTGGGTTAAGGATCCGGCTTTGCCACAAGCTGTGGAGTAGGTTGCAGATGCAGCTGGGATCTGATGTCGCCATGGCTGTGGTGTAGGCTGCAGCTGCAGCTCTGATTCAACCCCTGGCCCAGGAACTTCCATATGCTGCAGGTGCAGCCATACAAAGAAGAAAAAAGGTAGGGGAAAATAATTATTATTTTCTTCCTTAATACATGCTAAGAGTGGGTGATTGTGGATAATCTCTCAAAACTTGGAGTCAGATAATGAAAGACATCTTTCGTGATGAAAAGGTTAGGAACCACCACCCGGGATTCTAGTCCAACAGACCACTTTGTTGCAGTTTCATGTCCTCCCAGAACTTTGTGACTGTGGTTCCCTCTGCCTTAAATGCCCTCCCCACCATCTCCCAGTACCCGAATACTCTGCATTCTGTAGGGGCCTTATCAGACTTCACGTCTGTTCTCCTACATCTGCCAGGACCCCCTAAAAGCAGTGATCTTTCCCTTTCTGCAGCCTCCAGCACTTTCTGAGCTCTAGCGCTGCTTGTTGTGCCCTTTCAAGATCAAACCACTGCAGGTGGGGGCGAAGTTCTGGGCATTTTCATCCAGGACTGCACCCAGCGTTTAGAAACCTGCATGGATATCGTGCCGAAGGCTATAACCCCGTAGCCCCCAGGAGCCTGCCCCTTTGGCGCTGCCAGTAGGGCCACTGGGCCGGCCCTGAATTCATTTCCACCTCATTAACTCGACCCCAGGCCCGCCCCTGCCGGCTCCCGCTCTCGTTCCCCATCCCCGACAAGACGGCTTCCTTTTTCTTCCTTTTCTTTTCTCCTGTCATCTTGCCAGCTCGGCTTCTATCGCTTTCGCCTATCGTCTTCCATCTCTTTTCTCCCTGAGTCTGTCTGGGTCTCTGTCTTTGGGTGTTGCTTTCTGCCCTGCTCCCCCAGCTGTCTGGGCTCCACTTCGTTGTCCCTCCGCCCCGCCCCCTGCCCAAGCCCCTCCAATCCCAGCAGCTCAGGCCTGGCGCTCCACATTCCCATTGGCGTCCGCCCGGCCCCCCTCCAAGTCCCTCCATTCACGCAAAGTTTGGCTCTGCGCTGCGGAGGGAGGGGGCGGCCCGGCCCGGCCCAGCTCTGCCCCCGGCCGGCCCGACCCCGGCCCCGGCCCCCGGACCAGCCCTTATCTGATCCCAGCTCCGGGTTTAAGAGTCCCGGCCCTGCCCGTCGCACAGCTCCGTTCCTCACGCCTGCCCGCCTCGTCCGTCCGTCTGTCCCGCTGCCCAACCGAGGGGCCGCTCCACCCCAGGTCCAAGGTAAGACCCTGGCTCTGATGAAGGAGTACTGCCGCCCCGGCCGGGGTCCTGTCACCTCATTTTCCAGAGATAGCTGGGTTCCCAGCCCCTCAGCCCCTACCCTGGCTGGCCTCAGCGGTGCAGTCTTATTCCCCAGCCTCCCGCCATGGGCGGCCCCAAACGGACCCTTCTGGGACGGGCTCTTCAAGAAGAGAACTTTACCCAAGCTGGTCACCTCAGCACTTTAGGCGAAGGAAGGGGCTTTCCTAATGCCCCTCTCTCCCCACTGCCCAGACCTGCAGTTACATCACAGCCCTCCGACAAATACAGTGACCACCACATATAACCATGCACCCCCGCAGGCACTCCAGACAGCGCCCCCTCTTCCCAGGATCGTCAGGGTACTCCCACTCCCATGCCCAGCCCCTTTCCCCCTCCCCACACTGTGACACTCATATAGTGACACCCACTGATCACTTGTTCACACATGGGAGGAAAACACCTACAGCTCAGATTAGGGAGATGGAGCAGCCTGGTGTGACCGGGACCCCTGCCCGTGCAGTTTCTTCCCTCCATTCAAACTTCAAGGCACCCCTCCCCATGACTACATGCACTCCCCAACACACGCACACACACACACACACACACGCACACACACACACAGAGCTGTTTCACACTGAGATCCCCAAGAGGTGAACAGCCGGGCCACTTCTGCTAGAATAAGAAGGGCAAATTGGCTTCCATAACATCCACCCTCCAGATGAGCTGCCCCTTCCCCACCCCCTCCTCCCCACCAGGAAGTTGCCAAGGACACCTGTGTTAGGAAAGAGATGAAGGTTGGAACTTCCTGATTTGAGGGAAGAGAGCTGAGCCCTGGGATGGATAGAAGGACCAAACTGGGGAAAAGTGGGATTACGGCCTCTAGAATATCTTAAGATCTCATTCTTGTTAATGAAGGCAGAGTGAGGCAGATGGGGAAGTGGGGATATGAAGAAGCCAGTACAAATTTGGACGCCAAAGGGGACCTAGGCTTAAAACCTGATCCAGTTGCTTATCGATATAAATTTTGGTTAAACATTTTGGACTTGTCTGCCTTGGCTGTGGTGCTTGAATTCTGACAACTGCCCCTCGCGCCTCTTCCCCCCCCCCCCCCCCCCCCCCCCCGGCCCCGCCACCCTCCAGGACTGCTTTAGGTATTTCCGGGTGGGAGGGAGATGATGTGGGAGATCTGGTGCCCTTCTCTGAGGAGTGATACTTGTTTAGGGGTGAGGAGGTCCTGGAGTGAGGATCAGAAAACCAGCCCCCTGCAGGCACCACTGAGTTCCACTTAGTTTCCTCTTGAAACCCTCTCCCTATCTCCCAGGATTTCTATTCTGTTACATATTCCTGGCCTGACGATGGGCATCATCCAGTGCTGATGGCCAGGGATTGTTAATTTCTTGTGGTATCGACTGGGTATGGGGGGACCAAGTACGGAAGGAACCAGGTGTCCTGGCTTAGAGCTAGTTCATCAGGGAGGAGGAAACGAGGGAGGAGGGGGAAGGAAGGCATCATGCCAGGGAGAGGGGCCAGGGCTGGTCTGCGGAGGCAATAGGCATGGCCCAGGCAGTGCCAACTCCTTTTCCCCGCCCTCCAGTCCTTTGGTGGTGGTGGCGAGGGAGGGAGAGAGGGGGTGTTGGGGGGTGATCTGGGCCAGTCCAGCCTCCCAAAGCCCTTGCCAACCTGGGTCCTGAAAGGAGCTGCTGTTTTCTGAGCCATCCCCACCCCCCCACCCGGAGCTGAGCAGCCAACTTGTCTCAGTGGATATCAAATGGCAATGACTCCACTGAGTGGAGGGGGTCGGGGGGGGGCAGGGTTATGGTCCCATCCTTCTGTGGTTCTAATGCAGAATCCCAGTGCTGCCCCCTACACTGAGGGAAAAAAAAAAGTCTCCCCAACATCTGCCCCACATCTATCTATGGACGCCCATGCCCACTGGCATCCCCCATCTCCTGAACTTGCCCCATCCCTGCACTTGCACCTTTGCTCCTTTGTAGCTCCAGCTTGGTTGGCTTGGGTGAGAAGGGGAGGGCCTGGTGCCACCTTCTCCCGACCTCCCTAGGGACCAGAGAGGCTGGGACACTGGGATCTAGGTGGGCTTAGATGAAGTCCTCTGGGGTCAAGGTGGGATTGGTGGGGAGTTCCCGTCAGGGCTCAGTGGTAATGAACCCGACCAGTAACCATGAGGACGGGGGTTCGACCTCTGGCCTCGCTCAGTGGGTTAAGGATCCAGTGTTGCTATGAGCTGTGGTGTAGTTCGGTCGAATCCTGCGTTGCTGTGGCTGTGGTGTAGGCTGGCAGCTGTAGCTCCGATTGGACCCCTAGCCTGGAAACCTCTATATGCAGTGGGTGCAGCCCTACAAAGACAGAAGAAGAAGAAAAAAAAGGTGGGATTGGTGGAACAAGGGTTTTAGGGATGGGGGAGCTGGTGAGTCATATAGAAAAACCCACTTCTCCAAAGGAGAAAATGCCTGCTACGCCTTTTAGCAAAATGCTTGGTTTCTGCACACAAGATGGAAGATAGGCCGAATTCTCTGGCGTCTGAGGGGAGGGAAAGAGACATTGGGCAATGGAGCCCCTCAACTTTCCTGCCAAGGGTTATTTGGGACGGAAGGAAAAAAAACCCTCCACTCTCCCTCCCCTGCCCCCGGCCTAGATTCTTCTCTTGCCTGACTGGTCAGTGCTACTGTCCAGGCTGAGGCCAAGTTGTCCAGGATGGTAGTGAGGCCCTGGAAGGGGCAGAGAGAAGGGATAGTCCAAGGCACTGTTAAGAGGAAACTGCAGAAAGGTTAGGGAGATGGGAGATATGGAATCCAAATGTTTAAGCACCCAAGGAAGGGTGATTGGCAGGGGCGGCTCCTGGGAATCAGAGCTTTCAGCATTTACCACATCACCCTGTCTCTCCCACAGGCTGAGTTCAATACTTTTCTCCCTTCGTCCAATTTGCTTTCCAGGCTGTCACCATGTTCATGGGGACAATGCATCTGAGTGCCCCTCTTCATCCCCTTCCCCCATCAGAAACTTGAAAGGGCAAAGAGAGTAGGATTATGGGAAGAACTCTCCCGTGGGTGTCTGCCAGCTGGGAGCTGGATTTGAGGTGGTGGGGAGAAGGGTGGGCTGCCTCTGGAATGCAGAAAAGGAGTAAGAAGTGAACTGCGTAGCCTGGAGAAAGAGGCTGGAGAAGCAGGGCCTTGAGAAGACTGACAGGCACCCCAGGCCCCGAAAAAGGCGGAGCACAGAAGGAGTGGGTTTGGCCCTTCTGCTCCCCTTCCAATGGCAGGAGACCTGGGGGAAGGGTTGAGGCTGCCGCTGGAAGGACTTAGGCTAGACTTCAGGAAGCAGGTCCCATATGAAGAAAGATGTCTGAAACAAAAGAGGGAGACCACCTTCTGGACCCAAATAAAACCCCAACCCCCAAACCAAAAAAGCCCATTATTAAGGCTTCTGAGGGGAGTTGCGAAGTTCAGAGAAGGACAGGGATTCTTTTTTTACCTCTAGGGCTGCACCCATGGCACATGGAGGTAGGTTCCCAGGCTAGAGGTCCAATCAGAGCTGTAGCTGCTGGCCTACGCCACAGCCACAGCAAGGCCAGATCCTTAACCTGCTGAGTGAGGCCGGGGATTGAACTTGCAACCTCATGGTTCCTAATTGGATTCGTTAACCACTGCACCACGTCGGGAACTCCAGGACAGGGATTCTTGAAACAGTGGTCAAGAGGCCTCTTTTGGAGGGAAGGTTCAGCTGTATGGCGCTGTCCCAGTGGTTAAGTTCACAGCCTTGGAGTCAGACTTCCTGGGTTGAAAATCCTGGAAGTAGCTACACATGTCTCCTCATCCTTGTAACGGGGCTCACTGTAGTTGTGGATTAAAAGAGTCCATATTTGGACGTCCTGTTGTGGCTCATCAGGTTACGAACCTGACTAGGAACCATGAAGGTGCGGGTTCGATCCTTGGCCTCGCATGGTGGGTTAAGGATCTGGCATTGCAGTGAGCTGTGGTGTAGGTCGCAGACACAGCTCAGATCCTCTGTTGCTGTGGCCGTGGCGTAGGCTGGCAGCTGCAGCTCCAATTCATCCCCTACCCTGGGAACTTCTGTATGCCTTGTGTGGGGACTGCCCCTCCCCCCAGCCCCAAAAAAGAGTCTATTTTTAAAGGGCTTGGAATGGTGGTCAACTTGTTAAAATTGAAAAGTGCAGTTGTTGGCTGTTTCAGTTCTCCTACCTCTGTGACTCTTTCTACTCCTTCATCTTGCCTGGCTCCTGGGCCTGCCCCCAGCCTTTCCTCGCGTCTTGTCTGAGGTCTGTCCAAAGTGTCTACCCCTCCTCGCTTCTGGAGTTTGGGAATGTGGGAGAATTTTCATTAAAGATGAGGTTCCTGACTTCATTCCAACAGGCTGGTCATCACCTGAGCCTGGGTCTCCACGCCCCTGGTCCCTTCTTTCCCTGTGTCTTCACCAAGCAGATGTCCCGCCTTCAGCTCAGATTTGATAAATGTCACAGAGGTGTTGAGCTTCCCTAACAGTCTCTTTCTCCATCCTGAGCATCTTGTCTCTTTCAGACAAAGATGCCAGCCTCTCTCTACCCCATATCCCGCCCCTGCCCCTCCATGGTCCTGCCTGTCCCCCTCTCTGCCCATGGAGGGGTAGGGGTGGGATACGGAGTAGAGAGAGGCTGGCATCTTTGGCTCTTCTCTCAGGTGTGTGCACCTGCTCCTCCTGCCCCCCCCCTCCCACCAATCCATCCCTTCAGCCTGGCTGCCCAGCAGCCTCCTTAGTGACCTCCCTGACCACACCCCTCTTTCCCCTTGATTTCCTCCCTCTACTCCACGTGGAATTATCACTGAAATTGTAATCATGAAGCATCCATTTAAACCTTTGCCTTTTTTCTATCCAGACATCTCTGGTGGTTTTCAGTGAAAACTCCCAATCATTCTTCAAGATTCTTTATATCAGTCTTTCCCCCACCCCCTCAGCACTCCCATCTTTTGGGACCCCCATCTATTCTGCCCTTTTTCCAGGGAAGCATACCCCAAGGCCATCCCTGAGTCACACCCCTCAGCCCTGGGCCCTCACACAGGCCCACCCCTCCTGCAAATCCCATCCTCCTGTTTCTATCTGCTCTGTCATCTTGTACCCCTTCTCCACACCATCCCGCCTGTCCCTTGTCCTTTGTGTCCATGACTTGCCCAGGATGGCCACCGAAGCAGTAATGTTGGAGGGGACATCCTGTCTCCGTCATTGGCGGGGGGCTCCTCTAGGGTGGGGCCGACACCTCTGCAGGTTGCGGACTCCCTGAAGCACAGGGAGTCTTCCCTCCCTGGACCCCTCTGTTCTCAGGGCACAGAGTGCCTACTGACTAACTTCACTTTAGGTAGGAGACCTTTCTGGTCGCTAATTCTGGGGGAGAGCTCTGACTTTAGAGGCTTAGGTGTGTTCTAGACTATGGTGAATGTCAGACCCTATTGTCCAACTCTCTAAGGAGCCCCCAGAGAAACTCCTCTCCTACCACCAAACTCCCCGCCCTCTGGAGACAGTTTCACCCTAAGATTATAAGCAGCAGATTAAGCACTGCTGGCCCCAATACAAAAATCCATGTGGCTGTGCATAGAACCTTTCTCTCCGGACAGATGATGGGCTTGTCAAAAGGGGTTCTGGGGTGGGAAAGGAGTAGAGGTCAGAGTTCAGTCTGGGACAGCCCTGTTGTCTTGAGCAAACCTCTGGGGGGCGGGGGGGGGTTGCATGCTGGGATACACATGGGGGTAGCTCTCAAGTGGTGTGTAAGCCTGACCTCTTAGCATTATGCCCTCCCTGGGACCGTCCCCTCAGCTCCACCCCTGACCCTGCTCCCAACAGCAAGACCTGGGCACACACCTTCTCCACAAGTCAAAATCTCCCTGGTTGACTCCCTGATGAAAAAGACATGGGTGACTGGCAAGAGGAATGGGTGAGGATGTCTGAGTGTAGGGCAGTGGTTCTCGAATTTATTGATCTCCGGACCCCTCACAGCTTTTTTTTTTTTTTTTTTTTTTTTTTTTTTTGTCTTTTGTCTTTTGTTGTTGTTGTTGTTGTTGTTGTCTTTTGTTGTTGTTGCTATTTCTTGGGCCGCTCCCACGGCATATGGAGGTTCCCAGGCTAGGGGTTGAATCGGAGCTGTAGCCACTGGCCTACGCCAGAGCCACAGCAACGCGGGATCCGAGCCGCGTCTGCAACCTACACCACAGCTCACGGCAACGCCGGATCGTTAACCCACTGAGCAAGGGCAGGGACCGAACCCGCAACCTCATGGTTCCTAGTCGGATTCGTTAACCACTGCGCCACGACGGGAACTCCCTTTTTTTTTTTTTTTTTTTTTTTGTACCTCACAGCTTTTTAAAAAATTTATTAAAAAAAATTTTTTTTTTAGGGCTGCACCCACAGCATATGGAAGTTCCCAGCTAGGGTCTAATCAGAGCTGCAGCTGCCAGCTTGCACTGCAGCCACAGCAATGCCAGATCCAAGCCACGTCTGTGACCTACACCACAGCTCACAGCAACACTGGATCTGTACCCCACTGACCAAGACTAGGGTTCAAAACTGTGTCCTTATGGATCCTAGTCGGGTTTGTTACCAGTGAGACACAATGGGAACTCCAGGACCCCTCACATCTTAAAAATTATTGAAGACTCCAAAAAGCTTTTGTTAATGTGGGTTATATCTATTGATAGGTTAGAAATGGGAGGAAACTTAAAATTGGCAAAATTAATTCATTTAAAAATAACAACAGGAGTTCCCGTCGTGGCGCAGTGGTTAACGAATCCGACTAGGAACCATGAGGTTGCGGGTTCGATCCCTGCCCTTGCTCAGTGGGTTAACGATCCGGCGTTGCCGTGAGATGTGGTGTAGGTTGCAGACGCGGCTCGGATACTTCATTGCTGTGCCTCTGGCATAGGCCGGTGGCTACAGCTCCGATTAGACCCCTAGCCTGTGAACCTCCATATGCCTCAGGAGCGGCCCAAGAAATGCCAAAAAAAAAAAAAGACAAAAAAATAAAAATAAAAATAACAACAAAAAACCCATTTTGCATGTCAACTTAAATGACATTTTTAATGAAAAATAGCTATACTTCAAAATAGACAAACGTTTAGTAAGTGGCATTGTCTCAACTTTTCACAAATATTTTTAATATCTGGCTTAACAGAAGACAGTTGGTATTGCATAACTGCTTCTGTATACAATAGGTTGTAATATCATATTGCAGTGTAGCTTCTGGAAAACTCTACTGAACACTCACGAAAGAATCAAAGAGAAAAAAGCAAATAACGCATTAGTATTATTATGAAGATAGTTTTGAACTCATAGAGCCTCTGGAAGGGTCTCAGGAGCCCCCAGGCTCCCTGGACCACACTTTAAGAATTGCTAATCTAGAGGGACCTCAGAAAACAGTTTCAAAAAGACCCTGTGTGATCTGAATATCCCGGTTGACCTCCTTCAGCTGCCCATAGTCTTGGGAATGTTTTTACCAAGGAGGCAGCATGTGATAGTGATTAATCATGTGGGTTCTGGAGATAGACCATCTACTGAGCTTGCATCTCAGTCCTATCATTGACTTGCTGTGTGGCCTTGGGCAAATTAGTAGCATCTCTGTGCTTCGGTTGTCTCATCTATAAAATGGAGCTTTAAAATGGTCCCTACGTTTTAGAATTGTTAAGAATTGGATGATGTAATACTAGAAAAGGCCCTAGCATAGCTCTAAATAATGTGAGCTCTTATTAAATTCCAGAGCCTTGCCCCTGAATCCACTGCTCATGGGCCCAGAAGGCAGGTCTATGCAGCAGTGACCCTTTCCACATTGCAGAAGGGGACTTCCTGAACCAGAGAGGAAAAGTAACTTGTGCACGATCCCAGGAAAAGTTAACAGGGTTGTGGGGTCCTGAACCCAGGAATTCTAACTCCTAGCCTTACCCTCTCCCCACCTGACTTTCAGTGTGTGTGGTGGGGGGAGGTGCAGTGGGGGTTGGGGGGAACCCAAAGACCTGGGGTGGGGTGGAGCAGACCTTACCTTTCCCCCAGCAATCCCAAGTGTGCCCTCCAGGGCCAACAGAGTCAAGCAGGAAGTCTTGAGTTGAGGGCAGGCAGCCGGAGGACTTCCTGACACAACAGCAACTGAAAACCAGGAGAAGACATTCCTAAGCCCAGAAGGGTTTTCTGTCTTGCTCGGTGGGGAGCAGTTCTGTAAAGTGGCCACAGCCCTCTCTCCAAAGGGTTCCTGGCCCAGGGCAGAGGAAGTCTGTGATTGGGCAATGCTGCTTCTCCTGTGGTGCCCCTTCCCTCTCATTGCCCGCGGGCCCCTTCCCAGATGTCACCTCCTCTCAGCTCCCCCAGCACTCCGGACCCCTGGTCCCTCTCCTGGCGGCTCTGAACCTACCCCTTGTGCTGTGGTGCCACAGGGCAGTACATGCACCTTGGGAAAAGCAGCTGGTGGTGCTGAAGGTGCCAGTGGCTGTGGGGGAGGGGCTGATGGGCCCCTTCACAGATGGGACGGAGGGACACACACACTGGGGAGGAGCTGGTCCCGGCTCTTTGGTCTGTCGGTCAAATCTCCTTGGGCTAGGCTGCAGGCACCACACTGTCAGAAGCCCAAATACCCCAAACCCAAAGCACACACCCTGAGCAGAAGCGTTCTGGAGGGTCGGACCTCAAGCCTGACCTCTCTGAGACAAGCCGGGCTTAGTTTTGAGACCTTGTTCTCTATTGCTCCGTTTTTTCCTCTCCTGCCCACATAGTTCTTTGAGTAGATGGGAAAACTGAGGCCCAAAGTGGGTGGGGCTCAGGCTGCCCACGTGCTTCTTTCCAGAGTCCAGCCTGGGACGGAGGAGCCTGGCCTCCCCCAGCCCCTCCCCCAGCCCTCCCGGTGCCCCGGTGGCTTTTTCCACTTGGAAAGTCCTTTCTGGCGAGTGGCAGGTTTGGGGGCCTTGGTCTAGTCTCCCTCCCCTGTTTCCTGGGCAGTGCCCCCAGGGGAGCCCCTGTGGGCTAAGATCTCTTCAGCCTCAGCCCTGCCCCACCCCCTACCTCCACCCGGCGCGCGAGGCCAGCATCCCCCCACCCTCCGCCCCTGGGCTGTAGGACAGGGAGAGGGCCGAGGGGCTGGCTCTGCATACTAATGTCCTGCCCATTGTCAAAGCCCCTTTGTGCCCGAGAGCTCCATTGAGGCGGCTCCGGGGCGGGCACAATGGGGGCTCTGTCCCTGAGTTCCCCCAAACAGTCACCTGCTTTCAGAGCCTCCCCCCACCCGCCGCAGTGTCCAGAGGGCCGGGCGAGCGCGGGGGAGTGGGCCCAGGGCCAGGGGGGAATGGGGGGAGGCGACCTCCTCTCCCTGGGTAGACCGGGGAGGTGGGCACGGGCGGGGACAGGCCCTGGCTCACAGGGGGAGGGGGCAGCCTGTGGATGGCCTTGGAATGCAGGTTTCGTGAGGCCTGCGAAGGGGAAGGGGCACTCGCAGCCTGCCCACTCCTCCGCTCCACATGCCCGGCCGCCGCGGCTCAGGGCTGCCCGCCTCCTCCTCCTCCCACCACGCAGCTCATATATGCAGAGACACACAGGCACACGCTCACTATGCGGCCCCACACACGGCTCCCATACGCGCAACGGAGCGGATGTGCCCAGACCCAGCAGGCCCGCTCAGGCGCGCAGATCACAGACCCGCACCCACCACTTGCATATGCACCTGCACACCCGCCCTCCACCCCCTTCCCTTTGCACCGCTGCTGCCAGCCTCGCCAGCCAGCCTCCCGGGGCTCAGCACCATCCCCCCATCATGCCCTCCTGCCCCCTGCTGCTCCAACACAGGTTATAACAAGTTTGCACTTGTCGTGACCTCAAGAATGTGGCCCTGGGGCGGGGAATGTCCCACTGCCCCAGACTGCACCTGCTTATATGTTAACCATGGACACAGCCTCCGCCGAACTCTCAGCATGCCCCTCACCCACTCCACGGACTTCAGAGAGGTTTGGTGGGCCACGATCCCGCGCTAGAGCTGAGTTAAACACACTGGGTGGGGTGTGGTGTAGATGCCCCCCACCCCTGCCCCAACACAGGCCCAGGGCGACTATCCCTTGCCTCTGACCAGTGCACTCGGGGGTCGCAGGCTTTCACAGCTCATGCGAGGTAGATGGCGCCAATATCATCTCCCCCATTTTATAGTAAGGCTCTTAACAGGTGACATCATGTGTCCAGGTGTCAAGCCTGGGACTCTGTTCTGGAATGGAGGTCTCCTGCTGCTAGGTGATTTATTTCTAGGGGGGTCAGTATCTTCCTCTTGGCCTCTTTCAGATGGCCTCTTCCCCATATGGAATTTTAACAGAGCTATCTCTTGCCCACCTTCCTTAGGGAGAGCAGGAGCGTGTACGGGTTTGGGTGGGAAAACAACACATACAGGGATCTTAAGTGGGATTCTGGGTCTAGAAAGAACGTCAAAAGTCACCTTGACCCTTGACTGCCTGGAGGCAGGGTGAGCTTACCTCCTTTTATTTCCTGCCTTCCCATGGGCCCCACCCCCGCTGGTGATCCAATCGCTGGAGAGGGAAACCCAATGGCCTTCTTACAATTTGAGATCTCTATTGACCTGGCTCTGACCTTCCCTGGTAAAATCCTTTTTCTGTATAAGGATCTAAAGGGCATATCTATGCCTCTCCTACAATTCTGATCTGGGGCATCTTCTGAAAGCCTAGAGCAGGTACCCTAAAAAGGGAAGAGATGGAGGGCCCACCAGGACCCCAAGGATTTGAGGGCTGCCTGCATGATGGTACTGGGACCTGGGGTGGTAGAGGGGGTCACGGTTGCCAAAATTCCATTAGCTGGAGAACCCAGCTGATATTTGTTAGCTTCTCTGCAAATATTACTGAATGCCGATCTCCACGATGTTTCCCTGACATCAGAATTGCAAAGATACGGAATTCCCTTGTGGTGCAGGGGGTTAAGGATCCGGCATTGTCACTGCAGGGGCTTGGGTCTCTGCTGTGGTTGTGGGTTCGATCCCTGACCCCAGGAATTCCACGTGCTACAGGTGTGACCAAAAAAAAAAAAAAAAAAAAAAAAAAGAATTGCAAAGATGCTTGCAGGACCTTTCTGTTCCTTAACCCCACTGCTCACCTGGAATGCTCTCTGGCTGGTGCCAGATTCAGCTCCAGCTGCCTCATCCATGTGTTTGCCTCCATGGAGGAACAGACCTCCCCCAGCCCTTATTCTCTGGTGTGCTTCTTCTGTCTCCAAGTCCCCTTCAAAAGTCCCCTTTTGGAGAAAGAGGCCTGCCCCAAGTACAACTTCAGCCCCTCCAACTGCACTCAGACTCAGATGGGGGACAGTGAGAGAGCCACCTCTGAATCTAGTCTTGCATCTAATCAGTGTCTTTATGCCCTTCCTTCTCCTCAAATGAGGAATATGGATGAGTAATAAATGGGAAGATGGGGAAGATGGGGAGGGGGTAAGAGATTCCCTCCTGCTGGAGCCCCTTAGGCTTCTTTGTGTGAGGGTCAGAGGTTTCTCTTCATACCTGGAAACTGAGAGGGAACGGGAGTGGCAAGGACACCTGACAAGGCTGGTGGCTTAGTTCCCTGAATATGTATCAGAAGCACAGGAGGGCCTGTGGGTCTCCATCGCCACTAAGGGTAAAAATAAATAAATTGCGGCGTTCCCGTTGTGGCTCAGTGGTAATGAACCCTACTAGTATCCATGAAGATGTGGGTTCGATCCCTGGCCTCTCTCAGTGGGTTAAGGATCTGGTGTTGCTGTGAGCTGTGGTGTAGGTCACAGATGTGGCTCGGATCTGGTGTTGCTGTGGCTGTGGTGTAGGCAGAGAGCATTACTGAATCTGTCCCCTACCAAGGGGCTGTTCCTTTCCAGCTGTTCTTGTTGGCGTATTTCTGGGGCAGCCACTGTGGAGGGTTAGGGAGATTCCTATGGCCTGTGGATGGGAGGGCCACACTGGACCCTTCTGGGCTGTGGCTGTGGTTGGATGGGGAAGAGCTCAGTAGATAATGCTCCTGGGGTCAAAAAAGGCTCTTGTAGGAAGACAGACACTGGGATGAAGAATCCAAAGTTATTGCTCTGATTCTGAGATAAGATCACACAACCTACGAGCCAGCTGTGTGTTTGTAGGAAAGTCACTCAACTTTCCTAGGCCTTGGCTCCCTCTTCAGCGAAATAAGGGGATTGAACAGAATGACCATGGGGGCCGCCCAGTGCTGACATGCCATGATGGTTCAGTGGCCAGATGAAAAGCACAGACCTTGGTTTCAGCAGGCCTGGGTTTGATTTGTGGTCACCCCTTCCTTCCTAGCACTCCTCCAGGGCAAGTCAGCCTTTTTTTTTTTTTTTTTTGTGGCCAGCGATTGATCCAAACCACAGCCTCGACCTATGCCCAGCTGTGGCAATGCCAGATCCTTTAACCCACTGCACTGGGCTGGGGATCAAACCCTCACCTCCACAGTGACCCAAGCCATGGCAATCGGATTCTTAACCCACTGCACCACAGTGGGAACTCCTCAGCTAACCTTTCCGGGTCTGGCTTCCACACCATTAATATGAGGAGAGTGGCGCTGTCCAGCTCCCAGGGAGGGTAGGATGAGGTGGGGTGCGAACACCCTGCACAGGGCCTGGGTCATTGGAAGGGCCAGTCACGTGGGCACACAGAGGAGGGGCAGCAACTCACACTGGGGATTTGGGTGTCTGGAGGGCTTCCTGGAGACAGTGATGTCTAAGCCAAGGTGAGGGAGGAATAGAGGGGGACCGAGTGGAATGGGGAGGGGAATAGTGCTTCATGGAAGAGGCCCTGTTGTTTGCAGAGACTGCGGGTAAGAGAAAGCCTGGCCCTTTCGAGTGCCGAGGAAAGCTGAGTGTGGCTGGAGGACTGAGGCCATGCGTGAGGTGGGGCAGGAGGATGGAGAAGGCTGATGCTGGAGTGGGCAGCGGGGGCCAGCTTTTTACGTACTTTGTCCCACCTGTCATTCCAGGGGCTTGTGCATCGGAGTCCCTCCACTGCTCCTCCATCTTCCTTTTCCTATTTTTCTTTCTCCCTTTCTCCTAAGCTCAGTCTTCTCGTCTTTGGTCACGTGGGCACAAGGATGCACCGCGCTCCCCAGGAGGACCTGGTTGGTCTGGGGAGAAATTCTTGTCCCCAGTTGTCCTATCCTGGACTGGTGTGGAGTCCAGGTGTGTCTGGAATTTTCTGCCTCTCTCCTTTCCCAGAAAAGAGAGCACTGCCTCCCGCAGAAGACTCTGGATTTCTGGCACGGAGGCTCCCTACTAAGCACTGTGCACCCACGGTGAACCTCGGCTTCCCCTTACTGTAGAGAGACAGGCGAGTGTTGATGGAGGTGGGGGGTGAGGACATCGTGGCATGAGCATTGAGGAAACTAGACAGAAGACCGCTCTTCAACCTGGAGGAAAGGCGGGTGGGGAGACTGAGTCCGTGTCCCCAGCTGTTTGAAGGGTGACATTTTAATGGGAAGCTCCGAGGAAGGACTTCCCAAGGATCAAGCATATCACACACCAAACATGAAGCCCAAGAAAGGGAAAAGAAATGAATAATATCAATCCTACAGGCTCTTTTTTTTTTTTTTTTTTTTTTTTTTTCTTTTTAGGGATGCGCCTGCAGCATATGGAAGTTCCCAGGCTAGAAGTCTAATCGGAGCTACAGCTGCCGGCCTACATCACAGCACAGCAACGTGCGATCTGAGCTGTGTCTGCGAGATCTGAGCCACATATCCTCAACCCACTGAGTGGGGCCAGGGATTCGACCCTAATCCTCATGGTTACTTGTTGGGTTCGTTACTGCTGAGCCACAGTGGGAACTCCCGGGCTCTTTTAGGCCAGGAAATACTTAGCCAAAGCTCTGTACCAGGCACCGAGGAGATCCCAAAGATGAACAAAACACAGGTTAGGAATCAGTTAAGACATGATTCTCCTGATTGGGAAGGTGGGCATGGTCCTTCCTGGAAGGAGTGGGGCAGATAAGATGCCCCCTCTGGCGGCTGCCCCTGAGGGTGCTTCCACAGTGGGGTGTCTCCTGCCTCCCCGCCGCCTACGTTGCCTCTCAGACCCTCCACCAACTGGGTCCAGGGCCTCCCTCATCACCAGTCACACAACTTCTAAGATCACAGACAGGAATGGGTTTAGAGAAGGGAGTTTCAGCTGGGAGATAGTCCTTCTCTCAGGCAGGGAGCCCCACCAGTCCCAGGCCCTAAGGAGCTGGTCCCATTAGCTTGGCCCCTGTCTGGTTTCTCAGATTTTGGTGGCAGATCTGATGACAGCTCGGTAGCTCACTGGCCTCTACCCCCAAAGCCTTATCTCTTGGCCCCGGCCATCCTGGACCTTTAAACATTAAAAAAAATTTTTATCTTTGCTTAGGGATTTATTCTCTTAAGCCTCTATCAGTAGGTGGAATGAACAACCCCTTTCACCTTGACACCTTGGGTAACCAAGCCATTATCATCCTTCTATGCCTGCTCAGCCTGGAGGACCCAAACATCCATGCCTTATTTCCAGAGGCACTCCACACTTGATGGGGGTAGCTTTGAGGCCTCACTCATCCCCTGGCCAATAGCAAGGGGTCTCCATACCCTTCTTAGCAACTTCCTGCGGGATGCACACTAGGAAGGTGCCCAGTTCCCGTTTCTCTCCAATCCGAAGCACACCCCTGGCCGGCCATAGGTTGCAGTCCCTATAGATTTTTTTTTTTTTTTTTTTTTTTTAGGGCTGCATCTGCAGCATATGGAGGTTCCCAGGCTAGGGGTAGAATCAGAGCTGCAGCTGCCCACCTAAGCCACAGCCACAGCAACACGGCGTCTGAGCCGAGTCTGCAATCTACACCACAGCTCATGGCAACACTGGATCCTTAACCCACTGAGAGAGGTAAGGGATTGAACCCGCAACCTCATGGTTCCTAGTTGGGTTCATTGACTGCTGAGCCACAACGAGACCTCTGATTTTATAGATTTTATATAGAGCCTTGTACTTTCTCTTGCCCCCATGAGAGGGAAGCAATTTCGGGGAAGACCTAAGGAGTTAACTGAACTCCAGTGCCCTCTCTCCCCAGAGCGGCGGTCCCAAATGGCTCCATGCTTTCTCTCTTATCCTGGGCTTTAAGTGGGTGCCTGGAGCCCCCGAGACTGGGGGAAACAGAAGGGCTGGGGGCCAAAGGGCATGCTGGAGGAACTGGGTCCTGTGTGGCATCCCTCATTGAACATCTTTTCTACCTCTTGGCAGGTTGAACAGGTTTTGGAGGGAGACTTATCTTGGGAATTGCAGGGAAGTAGGATGAAGGAGGTGGGTTGGAAGCCTCTTCCAATACCAGGACTGTAGTTAAGTCCTACCCCGTGCATCACTATCACCCTAGACGAAGGAGGAATAAGGCTTGAGCATCGTCAAGCCACTGGAGTGGGCTGAGTAAAGGTCCTCGAGACTTGGAAACACCAAGCAAGTTATTTTACCTCTCCGAGAGCCTTCGTTTCCCTAATTCTGTAGACGTTTTTCTTTCACCTGCAAAGTAGGCTAATAATAGTCTTACATGGGCATAAGGGCCCTGCGGATCTCACGTACTATATGTCACATAATCCCAACCACACAATGGAAGGTGTTATTGCCTCCTTAGGTGAGGAAATGGAGCCCTAGAGAGATGAAGAGACTGACTGAAGTTCCCAGAGTGGGTACGTGGCGCAGACCAGGATGGCAAATAGTGGGAAAGAAGAATAGATGGGGACCTGTTGCTGTGACCCAGTCCTGTCTGGGTAACAAATAGGTTTCATTTGTAAGGCTAACCACATTGGGTTGGAAATGGCTCTCCATAAAACCATGTTGAGAAAGCTTCTGAGGCTCAGTGAGAAAAAAAGTACTGTGATGAATTAGTGATATCTGTTCTGGGTGGGGGGCGGGGTAAGTGACGGCCCGAGTATAGTATGGTTGGTGACTCTAGCCCAGGATCAGACCAGGGATTTCACATCTAAGTTGTTCCTCTATACTAAACAGTTGGTTAATTTCAATGGCCACCAGCTTAAAAAGGTAACTAAGATATAGTCTCTGCCTTCCAAGAGCTCACAATCTCTTGAGGACAGAGGAGTGCTCTATGGATGATGCGGCAAAATGTCCCAGGAACGCAGAGGGAGAGCAAATATCCCAGAGGGCATTCCAGGCAGAGGGACCTGCTTGGGCAAAAGCATGGGGACATATGCAAGTGGAGTGCAGGGCACATCTGAAGAGCCAACGGCAGTTCTATATGGCTGGAAGCTAGGGTACCTGGGGAAAAGTACCAAAAGGAGAGGCTATGAAAATCAGCATGCATCAGATGGTGAAGAGTTCTGAATGCTAGGCCTGGAAGTTTGGGTTTTATTACAGAAGCTGTGGTACCCACTGAAGGATTGAAAGGCAGAGTGATGAGATATAATTGTGTCGTTGAAAGGCACTGTGGCAGCTGAGGGGTTGGAGGGGGGGAACCGGGAGATCATTGCAGCATTTCAGGTGGAAGAGAACTAGGGCAGCCTCAAAGGAGATGGAGAGAAGCTCACAGAAGTAGAATTGATAAGACCCCAGTGACCTGCTGGATGAGGGGCAGGAAAGAAACCCAGGGCAATGTTAAGGTTTCCAGTTTGGGTGCTGAATGGATGGTGATTTTGTGAACAGGCAGGGAAGCACAGAAGAGACACCCTTTTGAGGAGAGAGAAGGGGTCTTTTTTTAGGGCCTCACCAATGGCATATGGAGGTTTCCAGGCTAAGGGTCTAATCGGAGCTATATCCTCCAGCCTATGTCACAGCCACAGCAACGCCAAATTCAAGCCACATCTGCAACCTACACCACAGCTCACAGCAACGCCAGATCCTTAACCCACTGAGCGAGGCCAGGGATTGAACCTACAACCTCATGGTGCCTAGTTGGATTCGTTTCTGCTTCACCACGACGGGAACTCCAGAACGGGGTCTTAACGTGTTAAAACTGGAACCTCCAGTTAGAGGGAGCCTGTCAGCGTTGGACACACAGGGCAGAGGTGAGGGGGGCTCATGGGAGTGGCTGAGACAGCCGAGGAAGGGAGAGTGGAATGGTTAGAGATGAAGGCCAAGGCGGGACCCCTAAGAAACAGCAATAATTCAGGCCCGGTGAGAGACCACAGCAAGAGAGATGGACCCAAAGTAAAGGGGCAGGAGGAGAGAGCCTGGGGGACCCAGTCAGAAAGTGACCGGGAGAGTCCACAGTGCTGACCCAGAAGTGCTCTTAAGTGTGTGTGGTCATCTAATTCTCCCCACGCTCTGGTGTGGTAGGTAGTAGGATGAGGTTTTTTTGTTGTTGTTTTTTTTTGTTTTGTTTGTTTTTAAGGGCTGCACCTGCGGCATATGGAAGCTCCCAGGATAGGGGTTGAATTGGAGCTACAGCTACCAGCCTACACCACAGCCACAGCAACACCAGTTTCGAGCCATGACAGATCTACACTGCAGCTCAGAGCAACCCTGGATTCTTCACCCATGGAGCGAGGCCAGGGATTGAACCCACATCCTCATGGATAATAGTTGGATTCATTTCTGCTGAGCCACTATGGGAACTCCCAGGATTAGGCTCCCCCGCCCCCCCCACCAAATACAGGGAAAGGAAACTCAAAGAGTTTAAGTGATTTGCCCCAAATCCCAAAGCCTAGAAGAGGCAGGGCCACTGAAGAGCTGATCAAGGTCTCCAAAATCAGCTGGTCCTCACCATGCGGCAATAAGAGCCAAAGGAGAGTGTGTCCAGAATGGCCAGGCTGGTCATCAGCCTCACATGATGCAAAGAGCCTGCTGGGGTCAAGGACTGAGAAAACACCCTTGGATGTGATGACTGGGAGGTCAGCTGTGACCTTGGAGAGAGCTTCTCGCAGCTCTAACTGCTGCCCGGCATAGCTGTGCAGGTCAAGCAGAATTGCTTCTAATGAGCTTTGTAGAATGCAGAGCTTCACAGTCCGAGGGGGGCTTTTGCTCTTTTTATTGTTAAATATTAGTAGATAGAACCACTTGATATTACTGACAGCCCCCCCCCCTTTTTTTATTGGTAATTTCACACAGTTCAACCATACAGTAAAAGAAGTGGGCTGGGGTGGGGGTAGGGCCTGGGAGGGTGGGAAAAAGCAAGCTGTGGGAGCAAGGGCAGTCCCATGGGGCTGGGGAGCCCTGCCCCCTGGTGGTGGGGAGGTCCTCTTCACCTGGGGAAGCTTGAAGTTGCAGGGGTTCCCTTATCTCCTCCACTTCCCTCCAGCCTTGTAGTCTAGCCAGCACCCTCTCCTGTAAGTGCAGCTGGGCTTGGGGGTGAATGCCCCCGAGGGGGATCTGTCTGGAAGAATATCTCTAATCTCTAAACTAGGGCCATGCCCTCAACCAACATCTTTGGGGATCTGTTGGGGTCTCCCCCTGGGGAGCATTTTAGGAGCCCAGGCCACATGGAACTGATTAGTCAGGACGGGCTGACACATGAGGACCAGGTCTTGAACAGACCCCTTGGTCATCACCAGCCCAGCCCCTCTGAAATCTCTCCCAGTGTCCTTGGGAACCTACTTGATATCTCAGGTCTTACGGATAACAATAGAATAACAATGACAACAGAAGTTATTTGTATGAATGCCATTGCTTCCAGCTATAGCTTAGTACCTGGACTGATTTTTTCTGGCTCTTCGGCTGAGGCGAGGAGGGATGGGTTAACATCTCCAAGGAGATGTTCTTCTGAGATGAGGACCCAGAAGGGGCCAGGCCACGAGGCTCTGGGGATTGCTGGAGCTGGGACTGAGGAGGCAGTGGTGCATCATTTGTCCTCAGCTGAACTCTGCACAGTGCCAAGCTCCTCACACAGGACCAGGATGTGCAGCCTTGCGGCCCCACACAATGGGTAGACCCAGACACTGTGGCCTGGTGGTGACTCAGAGAGGGAGTGTGCGGGGGGTGCGGTGGAGGGTGGGGAGGCAGGTGCATCAAAGAGGTGGTCCCCCATATGCTGTGTGTGCCAGGAAGTCATCCTCCCTCTCCACCCTGGGGTGGGGGGTGGTCCCCGAGGTACCTTGCTCTGGGCACTTCTCTGCAGGAACACTGTTGCCTTATGCAGGGGACAGCAGGTGCTGCCTGGGGATTGGGGTGGAGGAAGGGGCAGTGGTTCTGATCGGCCCACACTGACAGGCAGGGGTGGTGTCTGGACAGAGGAGAACATCTGACCTGGCCCCATCTTTATATTCCTCCCTCTCTTGACCGGAAAACACACATGGGGTCAGAAGGGCCAGACGGAGGCCACAGGCTCCCAGGAAATGCTTTGAAGGCTTTTATCCTTTCTTTTGATCAGACGATGAGAACTTTCCAAACGTTGACACAAGGGAAGAAAAGCCTATTCTTCCTTGGGCCAGGGCCATGTGTCGGGCTGAGGCTAGAGGATGGGAGGGAAAGGGAAGGAGGCTGGAGGGTGGGGGACCGAGGCAACAGTGACTCAGCTGGCAAGGCCGGCCGTGGATACACACACGGCTCTTTTTTTCCCCCACCTCAAGATTTGTGTGCATCTGGCTCCATTTCTATTTATTTTCTTTGGGGCAGGACAGGAGGGAGATTAATGAACAAAGACATGAAGTTTAAAAAGAACCCCAAACCCAACTCCATTCTTCTCCCAACCTTGGCGTTACATAATCCCGCAGTGCTTTTCTTCCAGGCCTTCCTTGACGCCCGTCTCCCCCCACCCTCTCATTAAGAACACTTGGAAGCCCAGAAATGCTTCTTTTCAGGCCCCAGTGCAGCTGATCTTTTAGAGGCCTCCAAGGTCGCTATTCAAGTTGGAGTTGGTATCCAAAACAGAGATAATATGCTGGTGAGAGGAGGCTGAGGAGCTGCTTTTGCTCTCCATCGAGGCCAGTGGGAGGGATGGGACCCATCTGAATTGGGAGGGACTCAGGCTGGATGTTGAGTTTTATTTTTATTTTTTGCCTTTTTAGGGCCACACCTGTAGCATATGGAGGTTCCCAGGTGAGGGGTAGAATTGGAGCTCCAGCTGCCAGCCTGCACCACAGCCACAGCAATGCAGGATCCGAGCTGTGTCTGTGACCTACACCACAGCTCACAGCAACACGGGATTCTTAACCCACTGAGCAAGGCCAGGGATGGAACCCGCAGTCCTCATGGATACTAGTTGGGTTCATTAGCCACTGAGCCACGATGGGAACTCCTGGACGTGCAGTTTTAAAGTAGGACATGACCTTGATACTCCTTGAACTCAGTGCGTCCCAAACTGGCACAGCAACACATCCTGAAAAGCAGAGGGAATTTTACTGCAGGGGATACAGGGATGAGCCATAAGCTCCTGCACACTGGGTATCCCTGAAATCTGTTTTGTCTTTTAACGTAAGTAACTTTTTCATTCTACTCCATCACACATCATTTGCTTAATATTAAAATAAATTTTTTACCTCAGAGTCTTTGAGTAAAATTGCTATCTCAAGAAAATACATCGAAAAAAAAAAAGAAAGAAAATACATCGAATTTGATCTTAAGGCTTTGAGAGCCTCCCGGCACACTAGCTTGAGAAAGGTGGAGCTGATGGGACACCCTTTCCCCACCATTAAGGAAATAATGGCTGAAGAGGTTTAGACAATTCCTCAAGGTCGCTGTTAATCAGAGGCAGAGTTGAGGCTGATACCTGTCTCTTGCTTCCCAGTCCAGCCTGCTTTCCACCAGGTGATGCTGCCTCTGGTTCCCATAGCGTCTTAAAACATCCTCACGTCTGATACCCTCACTCCATCTCCAGGACACTAGGCTCAGACATATATCTAGCTCAGCTGCCTAACATGAGGGTGGGCTGAGAAACCAGCCTGGCCTCAGGCTCTGAGGCTGATCATGCTCACAACCGCTCTGTTTGTGCACAGGGTTCTCCCAGCATGTGGTACCTAAACATGGCCAGCAGTTCCTGGGACAGAGTTTGAGCTGGTACTAGACTTCCTATTTCTATCCGCCCATTCTTTTATCTCTACCCTGAAGGGATTGCTTCAGGTATGCTGGTGCCTTCCAGCCTAAAATAATTGGATTTGTTCACAGCTATCATGAGAACATCTCTGATCCTCCTAGGAACGGCCTCCCTTTCTGATCTCATTTCCAAACCCCTAAATCAAGAAGCCCTTTCCTGGAGGAAGAAGCAGGGAGAGTAGGAGGTTGTAGGGCTTAGAATGCCCCTTCTAATGTGGGCACCTGGGCCTTGGGGGTATGATGGGGATACAGTGTGATACAGGATTTAAAAGTTGAAGCTGTGATTTGATGGATAATTCTTCTCCATTCCACCATCTTCCAAAGTCAGATCTCTGGGATGTGATACCGGAGGCTGAAGAAACCCTGAGGAGAAGCAGGGATGAATCAGACAGAAGTGGAGGGAGAGAAAAGACAAATAGGAAGATGAAAAGGAGGACAGAATCAGGGAGATGCTTTCAGTAACAGCCAGCATGAAATACGAGAGGGCCAAGCAGGGCAGCGCTGCCAATGATAGAGGAGATGAGAAGAGAGTTGGAGCAGGGCCCTAGGGAAGGAAGCGGAGAGGATAGAGACCTGCCCTGCAAACCTAGGAGAAGGAGCCCTGGAGTGGAGCAATCACACACACACACAAAAAACACCATCATGGACCCGTCAGAGGCACCCTGGGCGTCCCTGCTGGTGAATGCTTCACCCATCTCCTACTAGCCCCATCATATGCTCTGAGTGTCATCTCTGCTTGTTGAGTGTTGAATCTGCTCCACGAAAGCAAATTCATAAGCGTATTAACCCGCAGCTCTTGGTGGAAAGGACTTTGTAGTGCAGCCAGAACAAGGTACTAATCTCAGCTCTGCTACTTATCCGCCTGAGCTCTCTGAACCTGTTTCATAGGTAACTGTGAAGATAAATACTCTCTTCCCAGATTTGTTGCCAAGAGGACATGTGAAGTGCTGGTCTAAAGGAGGCATTCAGTAAAGGATAGTTCCTCTCCCTCTCCTTCCATTTCCCTGAACCCAGCGTCAGGAAGAGGAAGTCCTCCGTGGCCAAGAGAGCAAACTCCCCAGTGGCCCTTGTCAAAGGATGGGGATGTAGCGCGCCACGGGGAGGAGGCCCAGCCCCTGCATCTGCTCCACACCCACGCTGCGTGGCCGCTGCCCCTCCTTCCAGCCGCCCAACCTTTAAACCCAGGAAGCTGGCTGCGAAGCAGGAAGGTTTTGTGCGATCAGAGCACATTGCTGTTTTCCCAGTTCTCCCATCAAGTCTTTCATGTGCTTCCAACACTCCAACCAAAATGACTGGCTCGATTCCCCCATTGGCCCTGGATCTCCTCAATGCTGTACCTTCTGCCTGTACTGCTCCCTTCCCTGGAGATGCCTTCTCTTTGACCTCCCCTAAACCCAAGTCTCCAAAGGTCCAAATCTTGCCTATCCTTCAGGCTCGGTCCCAAAGCCACTTTTTCTCTCTATAAAGTCTCCCATGAGTGAGACAGTCAGGTATGGAGGGAAAAAACTCAACTCTTGGTTGTTACTTACTGGTTACATTTCCTGGTAACAAATGGGGATAATATCATCCCTACAGGGTTATTTGGGGGAATTATATGAGCTACCATTAAAAAAATCCCCAACAACCGAGGCCAGTGTCTAGCAGTAGGTGTTCAGTCAGTGCATGAGAGTTACCTTCCCAGCTCTGCCTCCTGAGCTAGATGTCACCTTTCCCTCTGCACATTCTCCCAGCACCTCATGGGCCCCTCCCCCAGGGCACTTATCACTTCTTCTCTGTTTTGTGGTTCCCTCCCTTATTAGAGTATAAGGTCCTCTAGCCAGAATCTACACCTAATTCACCCCCATAGTTCTAGGGCTTTGCTTAGAATCTGGCAACATGCTTATTGTATAAATGCATGAAGACACAACTGAGACCCTGCAGATCTTCCTCTGTGGTGGGCAGCATGATTACAGAGGAGGACTTTGGTTTGTTTGCGTATCTATTAGTGTTCATATGTATTTCGGTGCCATGGATACAAGGAAAAAGAGAAACATAATAAGACAAATCAAGAAAAGACATAAGCAAGAAAGAGGAATGAGAAGACCCCAGAGCGAGCAAGGCCCTGGACCAAAATTTGAAGTTCCATCTCTGGTACCCGGGCCAAGGGCTTCCACACCTTCTTAGTCCTCCTGGAGGATGGAGTCCGCTCCCAGTTCTCTTAGATTGGCCCCTATGGCTGGAGTGATTTGGGAGCCCCCTCCTGCTTGTTTATGCACTCACAGACTGTTTCTTAAGCATCTGCTATGTGACATACCTTGTGCTAGTCACACACCAGGCTAATCAAAACATGTTATGTCTGAATCCCTATTTCAATGAGCTTCTTTGTAGTAGAGAACACATGCTATACCAAGTAGATGGGCCATAAAAGATATAGATGGATCTTGCTTAAGGCTGTGAAGAATCAGAGAAGGCTTCATGGAAGAGGAATCATTTGACCTGGGCTCTGACAGGTACCTTGGCTATGTAGAGACGGGGAGAAAGGGGGAGGCCAGGAAGGGGGAAGAGCATGAACAGTCAAGTAGAGGCAGGGAAAGGGCATGGTACAGCAGGAAGCAGGGAAGAGTTGGTTTGCCTGAAGTTTGCCATGGGAGAGAAAAGGCAGGAACTAAGACCGAAAGGCCAGAAAAGAGGTATAGAAGCCGACCATGCACTGTATGTGCCAGACGGAGTTTGGCCTCTCTTTGTAGTTAGTGGACACATTATTTGTCAAACCTAAACCCAAAGGTAGAAGGGATTGAGCTGAGAAAGGATTTGAAAGTTACAGGATAATGACATGTAGAGTTTTGAGGCAGAGAGGTTTGGGAAGCTGAAGACCTCAATGCACTGAGTCACATCATCTCTGTGAGCTTGTTTTCTCATTCAAAAAATAAGGATTATGACCTGAATACCTCATAGGAATGCGCCACGAGAATAAATTGTGACTGTGCTCTGTGAAGTCATGGATACATGTGCACTGATGCGAGATCAGAGGTGTAACCAAGGACCAGTGATCCAGTAGCAGTGTGGGAAGGATTTGAGCAGAGACAGAATGGAGATGGGAGTTGAGTAGGAGGCTGATGAGTCAGCCCAGAGATATCAAGGACCTGAAGGAGACAATGAAATGAAGGGGAAGAGACACAAGTAACAAATCCAAGGCCCACGGCATCTGATGAATATTGACATGAGGGAGGAGGGGAGTTTGAGATGATCCCAAGATTTTCAACGCGGTACCTCAGAGGATGAGGGCAGTGTTGACTATTTAGGAAAAGAAAGCGGGGCAGAGGCAGGAGAAGAAAGAGGACTCACTCACATGTGGAAAAGAATGCATTTAGGATTCGTAACCCAGAGCTCCTTGCTGCTCTTGCCACAGAGAGAACAGATAAAGCTCTTCACTCAGGGCTGCTTCCCTGACACCCCCCCCCCACCTCCCCACCCGCCCCGCAACCTGATGGGTTTTCAGCGAAGCCACATAGCTTGAACCCTGGGAGGGAGCTGAAGCATCCCTCCCATCCTTTCTGGTCGCGCAATTTGGCAGAGTCTGCTCCAGTGCCCACAGCTATTTACAAGGCATGTTCTCTCCCTCCCTCCTCCTGCAAAAGGAACAACGGATCCAGAAGGGAGCTGGGAAGGGCGCCTCGGGGGCTTGCCCTCTCCCCACTTCTGAAAGAAAGAATTTGTAAACATCTGCAGCATGCGCAGAGCCTGTGTAAACCCAGTCTCTGTGAGGCAGACCAAGGCTGCAGCCCTCACTCAGGCCTCTGTCTGTCCAAGTCGGGCTTTCAGTAGTCGTCCCTTTACTCGGTCTTTCATAGCAAATTGCACTCGGTACTGGGGAAACAGGTGACATTCGCAGTCTGTGGCCTTCAATTGAGAACTCACAGATGGCAAACAATGGTAAACAAACCATTGCAAAGCACTATGATGTTTGAAAATAGAAATGTGTACAAACCAGGCTTGGTAAACCCATGCTGGGGGCAGGGAGGGAGAGAAGCTATTTCTTTGAGGGTCAGGGAGGCTTCAAAGAGAGTAAGTAACACTTGAATGAGTTTTGAAAGATAAGCTGGAGGTGGACACGGAGTGGGACAGTGCAAAAGCAGGCCCAGAGGTGGAAGGGATGGGACAGTGAGGCATCTTATGGAGCTGGAGTCTAGGCTACATGCAGAGGAGTGGCAACACCAAAGCCAAGGGGGCAGAGACCAAATCATGAAGGGCTTTGAAGGCCGTGCTCAGAGCCAAGGAGAGCCAGGGATCAGCTTCAGTCACAAGAGTGGTGTCCTTACTGCAGAGCAGTCTTATACTCAAAAAAGGTTCCAACAAATCCATGCATTCCGGAGAACCAAAGACTGATGAACTCTCAGGTAAAGACAGCAAGCTCTCAGCAATCTGCAGGCATGAAGCAATAGGGGGAGAGATGTTTACTGAGGGAACATGCTGGACATCACTGTAGGTATGACTGGCCTTTGTTTTAGGAAAAAACTCTTTAGTTTAATTTTTAGATGAGCCAGAAGGCAATTGTCTCTGTTTCTGTCTCTTTTGACCACTCCGAGGCTGGTTTTGTTTTTAGAATTCTTCAGCTACTGTCCTGGTATCTAGCTGGGACTGTTTTGGGGGAAACAGCGCCCTCTAGAGGAAAGAGATGTATGCTTCAGGTAGGGACACAAACCATTCCAAGAACTTGGGCCTGCTGCCTTCCCAGGGGTCCCACCAGCTATGGGTGTGGAGTGCAGCCGATTGCTTATAGGCTTCTGACTCTCACTACCATGGAGAACAAAGCTGCCTGGCTGTGGGAGGTAGCACAACAGCTGGGAGCAGCAGATAACAGCTGGAGGAGGCAGATACAAAGGCTGGCAACGGCAGGCATACAGCTGGAGGCGGCAATCACAACAAAGAGGTCCAGCAAGCAGCCAAAAATCGCCAGTTCCCCGTGAATCAGCAGCCTTAACACTGTGCTCTAGAAGCTCCAGGCTCTGTCTTCTCTGTCTCAGCTGTGATCCTCTATACAGGGGACCACTGAGGTGCCTCCTGAGGGCTTGAGACCATAACAATGAACCTGGGATACATAGAAGCAGTTGCTACAATTTAAAAGATCTGGGAGTTCCCTGGTGGCTCAGTGGGTTAAAGCTTCAGCATCGTCACTGCTGTGGTTCAGGTCACTGCTGTGGTGTGGGTTCAATCCCTGGCCCAGGAACTTCTACATGCCATGGGTGAGGACAAAAAAACATTTTTTTAAAAAACAGAAAATAGGAATTCCCGTCACGGCTCGGTGGTTAACGAATCCGACTGGGAACCATGAGGTTGCAGGTTTGATCCCTGGCCTCGCTCAGTGAGTTAAGGATCCAGCGTTGCCATGAGCTGTGGTGTAGGTCATAGACTCGGCTCAGATCTGGCATTGCTGTGGCTCTGGCGTATGCTGGTGGCTACAGCTCCAATTAGACTTCTAGCCTGGGAACCTCCATATGCCGTAGGAACGGCTCTAGAAAATGTAAAAAGACAAACAAATAAAAAAATAGAAAATAAAAGGTCTGGACCAGAAGCCAGAAGAGCTGGGTTCTGGTTCCAAATCTACTTGGAGCAAATCTCTCTGAACCTTAAGTTCCTAATGATGCCTTTCCTACTTACCTCATTGTGTGGGGGTCAAATTACATGTTTTATAAACTGTAAAATGATATATAATCATAGACAATTATCTTGGGAATGATAAGCAAGGCTTTCCTTGGGCCCCAAGAGTATCCAATCCCCTAGATATGCAAAGTCTCTCCCCAGAACAAACAAAGCTAGGACTATGATGCAGGGTCCCTGGCTGTCATCACAGAAAGTGAGGACGTATAGATGGGGAAGAAGGAGGCATCTTGTTCCCCCAAGAATGTGGTTGGAAACTTGAAGGCAATTTTTCAACCTCCCATCCAAAGCTTTAATCTTCTCTATAGAATCTCTGTAAAGTGTTTGTCCAACCTTCCTTGAATACATCCGGGGACAGGGCACCCTCTACCTTTTTATTTTTATTTTTTAATGGCCACACCCACAGCATACGGAAGTTCCCAGGCCAGAGATTGAATCGGACCTGCAGCTGTGACTTATGCCACAGCTGTGCCAGGTCCTTAACCCACTGTTCAGGGATCGAACCTGCACCCCTGCAGTTGGATTCCTAACCCACTGTGCCACATCTGGTATTCCCTGCTCTCTGTCTTTTAAGAAGGTCTTTTGACATTTGTTCTTCCTTCAATGTAGATTCTCTTTCTCCGTGGTTTGAACTCACTGGTCCTGGTTGTTCCTGTTGGAGCTCAAAGAACAAGTCCAAACCCTTGTTCACAGGGCAGCACAGCCCTTCACACCAAATATTCTCCCATAGCCATGATATCCCTCCGACGGTCTCTTCTCCTAAGGATACTTCCCATTTTCTTCAACCACTTCTCATGATTTGGTTCTGAATCCTCTCATGTCCTGATTTTTCCTTGAGACGCAAGATTGAAGGTGTGAGATGAACTGGGCAGAATTAACTGAGTCCTTATTCTGGATACTTTAATTCAACAGAAGCAGCTGAAGACTGCATTGCTTTTTTGGCAACCAAAACACAGAGATAACTCACACTGGATTGCTTTCTGCTGAAATGCTTAAATTTATTTTCAGGGTTCTGCTTACTGCATTACATCTTTCCAATGCAGAATCTGCTCAGGTAATTTTTGGAACCAAATACGTAACCCAACATTTATCCTTTTTGTTAGATTTGGCCCACTCATCTGGCTCCTTCTGGATCCTAATTCTGTCCCAGACCTTGCATTTGCAATCCGTCCCAGCTCTGTGTCATCTGCATAATTGATGGCCATGTGTTCTATATTTTTGAATAAAATTAGCGTTAAGAGCATCGACTAGGGCAAGGCCAAAGAGAAAGCTCTCTGGTACATCATTAGAAAACTGATTCCAGGCTATCGTGATCCACTCACCACTAACACTGATTTTTTTTTTTAAGCCATCTAATTAGAGAAGCATTCTGTTCATTTTTCTCCATCCTATTCCCAAGGGCATAATGAGAGATCTTGTCAAAAATCTTGCTTAGATGCACTTTCTCTATTGCATTTCTCTGATTTGTCAATTTAGTAACCTTGTTATAGAAGGAAGTTATGTTGGCTTTATGTGACCTGTTCTTAGTAACCCTATGCTGGGTCTACTGGTAACTGCCTTTCCTGAACCCTGCCCAAGTTCCATTCTAGAAGCTTACCTATGGTTTTTTTGTGTTTGTTTGTTTTTTGTCTTTTGTCTATTTGGGGCTGTACCTGCGGCATATGGAGGTTCCCAGGCAAGGGGTCAAATTGGAGCTACAGCTGCCAACCTATGCCAGAGCCACAGCAAGGCAGGATCTGAGCCGCATCTGCAACCTATACCACAGCTCACGACAATGCCATGATCCTTAACCCACTGAGCAAGGCCAGGGATCGAACCCACGTTCTCATGGATACTAGTCAGGTTTTTTAAACACTGAGCCACGATGGGAACTCCAAGAAGCTTACCTATGGTTGATATCTTACTTGTTTGTCTGTAGTTTGTGAAATGTATTTCCCTTTTATTTTTGATAATTAAAGCCATTCTCACTTATCCACAAATTTCTAGCACTTCCTCTGTTCTCTAGAATCTACTTTAGGATTCCTTGTTCCTCAAAATCTCCTATAGGTTTCATTTCTTTTCAAGAGTATGAGGGTTAAACGAGAAGGTATGCTAACATGTAAACTTTAAATGGTATACAGTGCAAACTTTGTAGTGGCCATTTCATTTTTTTAATTATTTTTTTATTCTATTTATGTTTTCTGGCCCCACTCATGGCGTGTGGAAATTCCCAGGCCAGGGACTGGATCTGAGCTGCAGCTACAACCTTATGATAGATCCTTTAACCCACTGTGCCGGCCTAGGGATCAAACCCACGCCTCCATAGCAACCCAAACTATTGCAGTCAGACTCTTAACCCACTGTGCCACAGTGGGAACTCCTGTTTCTTTTACTAATATTAATCCTACTAAGTACTGGTTGGGGCTTTACTTGGGCTCTAAATAAGGAATTTTCCAACTTCAGAATTACAGAGCTTCCCACCTGCTCCAAAGTAGCCAAGGATATTGGGATGCAGGTGGCATCCAGGTCTGGCTGAGGAGTCTCATGTGGATGGAAGTTCTAAGTGGGTGGTTAAAATGGGCTCCTGGTAGCCTCTGAATATTCTGGGATTCTCGTCTGTTGGTGCTTTCCAATTTAATGTCTACTTTGGTGGATATATGAATGAACCCAAACAATTTAGTTTCCCAGGGATAAGGCCATGGGGAATACAGGATTGGAAACAGCGTGAGGAGGGTAACAAATTGCCACGGTACAGACTTCTTGGGATGGAGAATGTGATAAGCTTCTCTGTGGTCTCCAAGAAGATCCCAACTCCCCAGGGATTACCTGCTCCTTCCCAGGTCTGGCCATCAGGTCCGAAGTCCAAGGGCTCAAGTGATTACGATTCTTTCTCTGCTGGAAAAGTACAAGTTGCTCCTTGGGCAGGAGTGCCAGGCACTTTGTACTAGGTGAGTTGTCTCCTATTTCAGAGCTTTGTCCCACTTTCTACTATCAAGACAAATAGCAATCCTGAACTTGAACTTTAGCAGCCATAGCCACAAACTAATATACACGCCTACCTCTCCTGCTTCACTCAGTCAAGACAGTTTTGCCACCTGCAACCTGGCATTTCTCCCAGCCCTTGGGAACATGGTCCAGGGCTGCCAGGAAGCTTCAGTATGACGTTTTCCCACCATCATTGCTTGTCTATTTTTGCTTGGTTCTGTCTCTGCACTTTCAAGCCCCCCAGACCCTAATCAGACTGAATTTCCCCAGATAAGTGATATGATGATGATGATGATAAAAGCTGTGAAATGGGCTGGGTGCTTAGAGAATATCTAGAGGGGCAGAAGAACGGGGAGTTTCTGCTATCTTCTGAGTCAAGTATCTTAGGATCACCAGTCAGAACTGACGTGGAGGCAGGGGAGAGAACAGAGAAATTAAGGGCATGTGTGTGTTAAGGGGGACTGGCCTGGAAGGATCTCAAAAGGATAGTTTTTCTTGCTGATGCCATTCATGGGTGGGAGTGGGGGTGGGAGGAGGGATCCTGTTTCAGAATTGGAGATCTTCACAGAACTGGTTTTTGTGGTGAATGGAGTCCTGCAGAGCCCTCTTTCGTTTCACGCCCACCCTCAACTTCTCTGCCTCTTCTAAGAATTACAAATATCAGCCTGTATAGCAATTGTTTGTTTACTGAACATGTGTCTTTCTCACTAGGCTGTGAGTTCCTGGGAGAGCAAGGATGATGTCAGATTCATTTCTGACTTACCAGCATCTTGCTCTACAGTGCCTGGCATATAGCAAGGGCTCAGTAAATATTTGCTACTAAGAGAACAAACCAGTGGCACAGAAATAAATGTTTCATTCTCCTTCCCACTGGGTGGTGGCTAGGGGCTGGATTTCTGCACTAACGCTTACTCTGCTGTCTTGCTCTCTCCAGATGACATCGGTTGCCAAGGTGTATTACAGCCAGACCACTCAGACAGAAAGCCGGCCCCTAATGGGCCCAGGGATACGACGGAGGAGGGTCCTGACAAAAGATGGTCGCAGCAACGTGAGAATGGAGCACATTGCTGACAAGCGCTTCCTCTACCTCAAGGACCTGTGGACAACCTTCATTGACATGCAGTGGCGGTACAAGCTTCTGCTCTTCTCTGCAACCTTTGCAGGCACCTGGTTCCTCTTCGGCGTCGTGTGGTATCTGGTAGCTGTGGCCCATGGGGACCTGCTGGAGCTGGACCCCCCGGCCAACCATACGCCCTGTGTGGTACAGGTGCACACGCTCACGGGGGCCTTCCTCTTCTCCCTTGAATCCCAGACCACCATTGGCTACGGCTTCCGCTACATCAGCGAGGAGTGCCCCTTGGCCATCGTGCTTCTTATTGCCCAGCTGGTGCTCACCACCATCCTGGAAATCTTCATCACGGGTACCTTCCTGGCAAAGATTGCCCGGCCCAAGAAGAGAGCGGAGACCATCCGTTTCAGCCAGCATGCGGTCGTGGCTGCCCACAATGGGAAGCCCTGCCTTATGATCCGGGTTGCCAACATGCGTAAGAGCCTCCTCATTGGCTGCCAGGTGACAGGCAAATTGCTTCAGACCCACCAGACCAAGGAGGGTGAGAACATCCGGCTCAACCAGGTCAATGTGACCTTCCAAGTGGACACAGCCTCTGACAGCCCCTTCCTCATTCTGCCCCTTACCTTCTACCACGTGGTAGATGAGACCAGTCCCTTGAAAGACCTCCCCCTGCGCAGTGGTGAAGGTGACTTTGAGCTGGTGCTGATCCTCAGTGGGACAGTGGAATCCACCAGCGCCACCTGCCAGGTGCGCACTTCCTACCTGCCGGAGGAGATCCTTTGGGGCTACGAGTTCACACCTGCCATCTCTTTGTCAGCCAGTGGCAAGTACATAGCAGACTTCAGCCTTTTTGACCAGGTGGTGAAAGTGGCTTCTCCTAGTGGCCTCCGTGACAGCACTGTCCGCTACGGAGACCCCGAAAAGCTCAAGTTGGAGGAGTCGTTAAGGGAGCAAGCTGAGAAGGAGGGCGGCGCCCTCAGTGTGCGCATCAGCAACGTCTGATGGCTTGGTTTCCCGCCTCCCCATCCCGCCAGTCTCTCTTCCTCCCTGGGCACCCTGGGTGCGAGGTATTACCCAGGCTTACTGGAAAGCCCCAGAAGCACCCATTCTCCACTCCCTCTTCTTTAACCCATGGCCTGTGGGTAGTGGAGGCCAACTGGAGTCTCAATTTTCCTCCCATGGTTCCCTTCACCTCACCCCAAGTCCACCCCAAAGAACACACCCCCCTTAAGCCAGGATGGGGGAAGGAGAGGGAAGATTAGGCTGAAGTGGCTTAGAAGGCCTCAGCCATGCTTGGAGACTCACATTAGGAGGACCACGCAGCTGGAAGGACAGACTCCCCCCTACCTCCCACCACCACCAGAAAGTTCAGTGCCTTGAGGCTGGAGCCCCTCCCTCTCTATCTTTCCACTTAGCAAGGGCCCTGAGGCAAGACTCTCTCTCTGATGGCCCCTTTGGGGTCTGTGCCCTCAGAAATACAGGAATCTGGAATCAATTTATCCCGGAGTCTCTACCAAGCCCTGTTGAAAGAAGCCAGGGTTTTTCATGGTGGCCTTAATTTCTGTTGTTAACGCCTATAACCTAGGACCTCGGTCACCACTGTTCTCCTCTTTCCGGGTTTTCAAGTGGACCCTCTCTTAGGATACCCAGTACTCACACAGGTGCTTCTGCTCCCAGAGAATTGGGGTTGACCCCGGGAAATATGAAGCATACAGGCACAGCCACCACACCTCTACCCAACCTGGATACTGAACTCTCCATATGAGGAGTGACTAATGCAGAGCTATCATCTAAAACCTTGAACCTGTTCACCAGGCATCCCTGGGAGGTTGTTTCTCTGTATCCTCTGAATGGGATGATCCACACCCATATGTTCCCCTGAAAAAAGTCCAGCGCCTGGGCCCCATAGAAAAGTCTGGAAGTAGATTTCCAGACTACACGGTTCTTGGCTTGTCTGTTTCTTTCCTGCCCATCCCACTCTCCCCTTAACCCCCACTTTGGAGGAAGGGAGGGAAAATGCAAGGGCCTTCCTCTCTTAACACTGATGTTTGACTAAAACTAGACTCACAGGGCACAGAGTCCCCGGGGAAGTTAAACCAATGCACCAAATGAGATGAGTACATTCTCAGATTTCCGGACTGCCTATTGAGCCTCTGGGAATTGGTGATGCTTTGTTAAGGTTTGGGCAGAGGCAGAACTCTGTGGCTGGCAGACACTACTTGCCCTGTTACCCACCCCCCTCCAGTGCCCTTCTGAAAAGTGCCAGCTATTTTGTCAGGCAGTACTGGGAGGGAAGGAAATTATACCTCCTGATCAGATATCCATGGTCTCCTTCAGCCATTCCTGAGACTTCGTATAAAATGAAAATGAGTCTTATCTCTCCTCTGCCAGGAAGCCAGTTTCCAGCAAGTTAAAAGGAATACTTTAAGAGATCAGACTCAGGCTATTCCTTGTTCCCTGAAGGGGACTGTGGTAGGGTTGGTCAGGAAGGCTGTATGGGCACCAGAAATTTCTCCAAAGCCCCACATCCCAAGAGTGCTTCCTGGTCTCATTTAGGTACCAAGGAACACTTTCCCTCATCCCAAATGGTTTGGCATGGAATCCCTGTATGAATCAAGTGGCAGTTTATTCCATGTGGACCAGCCAGTTGTCAAAAGCCACACACTTACACAGAATGTGTACATGCATCTGTGTGCAGAGCCTTTCAGAGAAACCCAGCAACTCCGGAGGCTGGACCCAGGGTCACCATTTACTACAGCTGCACAAGATCCTCTTACATTGATCTCTCCTTGACCTCAACTAATTAACTATATCTTGAAAATGAAGATCCTTCATTCTTCACTTAATGTAACCCCCACCATTACTCCTTAGCTCTCAAGAAAACAAGAACCAGAACAACTTGAAAATCTGAGGCAGAGAACAGAAGGCAAAGAGCCAGCTTCTGGGCTCTCGACTTTCAGTGTTATAGTCAACTGATTTCTTTCAACATGTAAGGGCAAAAAGCACTGCAGTGTGTGTGTGTGTGTGTGTGTGTGTGTGTGTGTGTGTGTGTGTGTTCTTATCTATTAGCAAGTTATCCTCCATCTAGTTTCTTCTGCACGGAGCTGCTTCCCTCCTGAGGGAAATGAACTCTTCCTACTCCCCTGCTGTCTATTCTAAGCCTCCAGACTACTCAGATTCTTGGATAACAAAATGAGAAGAGAATGCTTTTTGACTTACCCTTTTTGATTCTCTTCCATGATCCCAGACATAGCTCTAAATTGCACTTTAAATCAGTCTCCTTTTAATACAACCTGGCTTATTCTCCCCTAAGCCCTGTTCAGAGAACAGTGTCCCCACCCGCCAATGGTTCTTTGGACTATAGCTCCATCTCCTGAGTTGAAATCATCTTTCAGGCTATCAGGCAAGCTTTAGAAGCAGCCAGGTCTGGTGAGAAACAGATCCCTAACTGCACCAACCATGGACTTGGGAAGTTGGGAGAGCACTGGGCACAGATCTTAAGTGGGGGGGATTTCAGAGGATGGGCAGAACAACCAATGGGGGAGGAGACTCAGGTGTGAGTATGAGAAAGGGCAGTGCTGGGGGACCTAGTGAAATCAACAACCCTTGAGTCTTCTTGGGCCAGCAGACAAGATGAAGGTGGAGGTTTGGGGCATTAAGCTATGATATATATATATATATATATATATATATATATATATGAAAGGTTTATCTAAGAAGGAGAAACAGAGATAATATATATATGTAGAGAGATGTAAATAGATGTACATAGGACCAAATATACTGAATGTACAGAGAGAAAGTACTTAGAGAGGTTAGCATGGGGGCAGACATCTTACTCTGGTTTGAGGGGAGTACTCCCCAGATTCCCAGACTTACAACCAGCGATCCTGGTTTCAACATGGACGTGAGAGATGTGATGAAGGCTTTTGGGTTTGATGACGGGAGAGGGAGGGGTGTAAGCTGCTCTTTAGAAGCATCCACTGAGGCTTCTGATAAACTCTTGTGCTGCTGATTGGACCAGGAAGAAGGGAGTTAAGAGCAACATAAGGAGGGAGACGCTCATCCATGGAAATCTTGGAGCGTCTACTATTTAGGCTAGGTGCTCCCATTCCCAGCACGGTCCTGTCACTGTAGCACTTAAAAAAAAACCAACAACCCTGTGTCCTCTCTTAAAGTACACTGGAATTCCCCTTCCTCCGCAGGGGTGGACCAACTGCAGCTCCAGCCCTTGGCGGTGATGGCTATTAAATGAGAGGCTAAACACTTGGGTGTGTGGGAGGCACTCAAGGAAAGCCTCAACCCTAGAATCTAAATGCCAAGACTAAAGAGCTGTTGGGCCCAAGACAGTTCCAAGGGAGAGGCCCAGCTTTCTATATGGTTGCAAGCAGCCCAAAGAGAATGCCCTCTATGCTAGAGAAGTCCCAATCCTAGCATTTGGGTATGGGGGAGGGCGTGGTGCTTTAGCTTTGATACTGCTGTATGAAAATGAGGAGCGGGGGTACCAGCTGCCCTAGGGGATGGGGAGAGGCTACCAAAATCCCTACTTTGTGCTTCACTTCGTTTCCTGCCAACACCCCCAGCCCAACCTCTGTCAGCTAGGAAGACATTCAGGGATTGCTCTCTGAGGCCTGCACAGAGAACAGAAGAGTTATACTACTGCTGCAAGCCAGGGACACTGCCCCTCCCAAGGCTGCTACCCTGGCCCTTTACTCTTGCTAGTTAACCTAGTTCATTTGTAAAATAACACATCACCTTTGCTGTAAAGTTAGCCTGGGCTCCAGGCTTGGTCATGGCCAATTCTACTGCAGCACAAGTTTCTAGAGATGGTTTTCTCATTCACTGCATTTAAGACTAATGTACCTAGGAGGAAAGACCTAGGAGAAAAGACATGTGAGATTTGGGGCGGGGGGGGGGTATTTTTGTCTGTTCAGAACAAGTTACTAAATAAAATGGCTAAACCTCTGCTCTGCACTCTAGCTTCTTTTAGAAATGGACACCAATTCTATTAATAAGGCCTGAACTTCCTGGCCTACCTCTGGGAAAAGAGGTGGAAATCAGGTTGTGTTGGAAAAACTTCTAATCATGTAGCCAGGCCCTTCACCTTTATTGCTATCATCCATTCCCCCAGCTCCTTTTCCACACCTCCCCTCATTAACTTTATTTTAAAAATAAAAAAAAATTTTTTTTAATTTTTTGTCTTTTAAGGGCCACACTGGAGGCATATGGAGATTCCCAGGCTAGGGGTCTAATTGGAGCTGGAGCTGCCAGCCTACACCACAGCTCATGGCAACACTGGATCCTTAACCCACTGAGAAAGGCCAGGGATTGAACCCGCAACCTCAAGGTTCCTAGTTGGATTCGTTTCCACTGTGCCACAAAGGGAACTCCACCTACTCTCATTAACTTTAGGATCCTCTGGCAAATACCTTTCAAACTCAGTTTTTAAATGATTACAAAAAAAAGTTTAGACCTAGGAATCTGAAAATTGGCTCAGCTTAATCTAAGAAAGACAAGTTGCTTTGGAACCTGGGCATTGTCCCAAGGTTTATGAATATCAATCTGGCAGTAGAATTGAGAGAGAGAATTGAGATTTAGATGAACTAAACCTCTAAGAGACTTGGAAAAGATGCGTGGGGGGATCCTAATCAAATAAAGGTGTCAATGCTATTACCAAATTGAGTTGTTGAAGTCTGGACCGAGGTGCAGGATGCTGAGCACAAAAAGAAATAGGGATAGATTCAAAAGAAATTACAAAGTGGGAAATATAAACAAAACCTAGGGAAAAAAGTGACTGACTTAGTGAGGGTTCCAGGAGGAAGCAGAGGGGACACTTAAAGAGCTAACTGGGCAGGATTTAACGAGAGGATTATTTTCAAAGGTGTAGGCAGGGTCAATAAGCCAACAAGGGCTGATGAAGCATCCAGGGAGCTGCAACAGTAGGAAGCCTTTACCAGTTTCAAACCTGATGGGACCGTCATTGAAACCTGGTGAGAGTTGTGGCCTAGGGAGAGGGCTAGCTTCAGCAGGAGGCTTAGCCGTACGTAGAGGAACCCAATCACTGCCAAAGATCTGCTAGTGCCTTTTCTAATAAGAAGTCAGAGGGCAAGGGAGACTGTGTGATGTTGCACAAAAGACAGCAGAAAAGATGGAGGGTGATCTAAAAAGCTAATGAGATACAGAGCATGGCAACCAAGGCCAAGGTCCTAGCTAAGGATGCTGGGGGTAAAGTATGCATGTGTGTGTATCCCTAGCCACTGGCTTTAAAAGAATAGAAACCTAGAGGCAGATAGTGAAAGGGAGAATTAGGAAGGATTTTAAGTGCTAGTTCAGGAGATAATGCACAGCTGAGCAACTGAAGAAAATGTAGTTCTTTCAGAGAGAAGATAGAACCACTAAGCCCAATGCAAAAAGCTCAACATGAGGTCTTGGGACACTGTGATTCTTCTGTCTTGCCTAGAAATAGTAACAAAAGTTGGCCGTCCCTGCCCACTTTATTTTACTGGACTCCAGTCCTTTTTTCAGGCCCACAAACACTATCTACATCTCATTTTTATCTAAGCTTAGTTTCTTTTGACTCATTGTTTACTGTTTCCTTATCTGCCTAAATTTGGTGCCTCTCTCCTATTTACTAGATAAGCTCTATAGGGACAAATTGGCTGAGACCCTTCTGCTATACTACCTAGATCAATCCAGACAGAGGAAACTTTACTAAATTAATCCCCAGACATCTACTTCCCATATCCTCTACCTTCTGGGACTAACCCTCACTTATCTATCACTGGCAGAGGAAAAGAATAAATCAGAGGTAGGATCATAGTGAGAGAGTATCAGAAAGACTCAAGCAAGAAATCAAGAGGAGGCAGAGAGGGAAAATTAGAATTCATCATCAACATTTTATTTGCAGATTAGCCACATAGTAGTTAAGAATATTCTGGGCCAGAGTCCCAGCTCTGCCACTAGTTGACCATGTTACTTAGGAAAACTACTTAATCTCCCTAAGCCTTGATTTCTTCGTTTGTGAAAGAGGGAATATCTACCTTACATGATAAGTATTTAGCACAATGACTGACACACTGTAAATAAGTTCTCAACAAAGCTGGGTATCAGAAATCAACATCATCATCATTATTTGAATGGTGATGTGCCACCATTGTATATATGGCTACTGTACTGCCAAAAAAAAAAAAAAAAAATCATTAAAAAAGTGTAATTATTGGAGTTCCTGTCATGGCTCAGCGGAAACAAATTCAACTAGTAACCATGAGGTTGCATGTTGGATACCCGGCCTCGTTCACTGGGTTAAGGATCTGGCATTGCTGTGAGCTGTGATCTAGGTCGCAGACACGGCTCCGATCTGATGTCACTGTGGCAGTGGCATAAGCTGGCGGCTACAGCTCCGATTTGACCCCTAGCCTGGGAACCTCCATATGCCACAGGCGCAGCCCTAAAAAGCAAAAAAAAAAAAAAAAAAAGTAATGATCAACATAAGGCATATAATTATACAAAAGCACATATAAAGACAAAGAGATATCAGAATATGAATATGCAGTGTGTGAGCTTAACATGGTTCATCCAAAAGATAAACGTAAATTATATAACAAATGGAAAGTAGTCCTGGGAGCTAAATGTACAAACTGGATGGAGTCATCTACTCTCCTTATGCTAGTCTACAAGACTTCCCCTAGGAAGAAGGATCAATGTGTAAAATCAAGTAAGTCAGTCAGCCAGTATTTATTGAACATTTACCATGTGCCTAACACTGCACATTCAGTTATGAGTAACTAAAATTAAGGGTAACTATAATCCCTAACCTCAAAACCCTTACAATCTTATTTAAAGGGTTACAAATACAATCTTAAGTAAACACAGCAATTCTGCAATGCAGACTATAAATGGAATAAATGCCCACAGAAGGGAAAGAGCTAATGGGTTAAGGTCCTTGGTGAGAAACTCATGGAAGTAGGGGGACTGGAGAAGAGGGCAGAACTTGAGATAGATAAAGGATATTTGAAAGAGAAAAGTTGGGAACACCCCAAGGATGCCACTCCAGAGGTATTCTGGTAAGAGGAAAATCGAAATATCAATTCAGGTTTTGCTGAGTGCCTACTACAAGTCTGATCATGTGTTACATCCTGAAGTACAGAAAAGAACAAGATAATCTCTGCTCTCAAAGAACTCAACGTCTCCTGATGGAAAACTGGGAAAGTGAAACAAAAAAAATCAGTTATCAGTAACAAATTATAATATAGGAATGTTCATTCCCAAAGAGAATTTTGGAGCTGTGGGAGAGCAGGCACTGGACAGGACTCCACATATACTGGGCAGGGGTGTCTGCGTGAGTGAGCTGACAGCCTCTCCACCTTCTTCCGTTTACCCCCAGTTAGTGGGGAGGAATGGCATCTGAGTGCGTGATGAAAAAGTGAGCTGAGAGCAGGCTATGCTTTTAGGAGTCAACAGTTGAGGCCTGAAGGAGCGACAGGGGAGGGGAAGGCAAGGATTACAGAAGGAAAAGCAAATAGAATGACCCTGAGGCTTGAGGGTATGGCAGTTTAAGAACTCTATGAAAATTCCTGTTCTCCCTTCTCACCCTTCCACCAAGGGCAGCCGGTTAAAATACAGGCTGCCCAACTGAATTCAAATTTAGATTAAAAAACTAATATTTTCAATCTATAAGTATGTCCCCTACATTGCATACACTCCGGACCCCCTTCCATTCATCCTATCCCAGCCCCCTCATAGCCCACAACTCGCCTCCCCGCACCCCCCAGGATTACCCTAGAGAGGGCTAGGTAAAGCATGAGACACCAAACAGGTTTTTTTTTTCTTCACTCATGTTTTTTCACCCGTGGGTCTCCGGCCCAGGCCTGAGGTATGCAGCTAGAAGCTCGCTCCGCTTCAGGGGTCAGTCTGTAAACGGAGTTGGGGCTGAGGAAGTAGGCGTGAGGGGCAGGGAACATTCACAAATAACGCTCGCGGAACTCCGTAAAAACACCACCCCCCGCCTGCCCTCCCGGCAAGCGGAAGTCGTCTTTCTCAAGGACCGGAAATCCCTCCCCCGCTGGAGGACGAGCGGAAGGGAGACAGCCAATCCAGAGGAAGGTAATTCTCCCGCTAGGCCACTGAAAACCCACCGCCCGCCGTGCGACCGGAAGCAAAACGGGGGCGGGCCTTCCTGTCGGAAGTGGTCGCTAGGCAGATGTTTCGGTAAGAGATTGTAGGAGATGTTTCAGCAGCCTAGTAGGAGATGTACGAATAGTGTGAGACAAGGAACGGAAGCCAGAGTCAGACGTCCCTTTGAAGGCAGTTTGGATTTGGGGCTGCGCTGCTGTGGTGCAGTCAGACCATGGGCTCGGCCACGCACTGGGGAGAGTGGTTCCTGAACCTGCGGGTGTCCCCCTCCGGGGTATTTGGTGTGGCCTTCCTTGCGCGAGTGGCCCTGGTTTTCTATGGGGTCTTCCAGGACCGGACCCTGCTCGTGAAGTACACAGACATCGACTACCAGGTCTTCACGGACGCCGCGCGCTTCGTGACGGAAGGGCGCTCCCCTTACCTGAGGGCGACCTACCGTTACACACCGCTGCTGGGGTGGCTTCTCACTCCCAACATCTATGTTAGTGAACTCTTTGGAAAGTTTCTCTTCATCAGCTTCGACCTCCTCACCGCCTTCCTCTTATACCGTCTGCTGCTGCTTAAGGGGCTGGGCCAACGTCAGGCTTGCGGTTACTGTGTCTTTTGGCTTCTTAACCCCCTACCTATGGCGGTGTCCAGCCGAGGCAATGCGGACTCGATCGTCGCCTCCCTGGTGCTTATGGCCTTGTACCTAATAGAAAAAAAATTCGTCGCGCGTGCCGCTGTATTCTATGGTTTCGCAGTGCATTTGAAGATGTATCCAGTGACCTATATCCTTCCCATAGCCCTCCACTTACTCCCGGAACGCGACCGTGAAGAAGACCTCCGTCAATCCCGGTATTCTTTCCACGTTCGCTTGTTCGAATTCCTGAAGAGGCTGTGTAATCGGGCTGTGCTGCTCTTCGCAGCGGTTGCTGGACTTACATTTTTTGCCCTGAGCTTCGGTTTTTACTACAAATATGGTTGGGAGTTTTTGGAGCACACCTACCTGTATCACCTGACCAGACGGGATATCCGCCACAACTTCTCTCCATACTTCTACATGCTGTATTTGACTGCAGAGAGCAAGTGGAGTTTTCCCCTGGGAATCGCTGCATTCCTGCCACAGTTAATCTTGCTTTTAGCAGTGTCTTTCGCGTATTACAGAGACCTTGTCTTTTGTTGTTTTCTACATACGTCCATTTTTGTGACATTTAACAAAGTCTGCACCTCCCAGTACTTTCTTTGGTACCTCTGCCTATTGCCCCTTGTGATGCCACTAGTGAGGATGTCTTGGAGAAGAGCTGTGGTCCTTCTAATGTTATGGTTCATAGGGCAGGCCTTATGGCTGGCTCCTGCTTATGTTCTAGAGTTTCAAGGAAAGAACACCTTTGTTTTCATCTGGTTAGCTGGTTTGTTCTTCCTCCTTATCAACTGTTATATTCTAATTCAAATTATTTCCCATTACCAGAAGAAACCCTGGACAGACACAACCAAATATGACTGATAGAGATGCTCCAGTTCTTCTGCGACTTGGATCTATTATATTCTGATTGTTCTGAATGGACCAGAGAGAGCTTTTGAGAAAGAAAAAAACAAAAACAAAAACAAAAAAAACCACAGAAAACATTTGAGCATTCTAAGCTCTCTAGTGAAAGTTCAGTGTGGAGTATAAAATACTATTCCAACAAATTTAAATGAATGCTTGCCTTAGCTATAAAAGGGACTCAATTGAGGTCCACCTTTTAGGAAATCTCAGGGCTCATTTATCTGGAACATGATGGGAAGGAAAAGCTAGTAGTTTGGAAATGGAAAGGCTGATGAAATTATCAGATGGTCAAGGGTTTTTTGTAGAAAAATAGAGGAATATACTCAAATCTAAGCCAGTATTTGTTTCATTATACTCTGGTGCTATCTGAAGCTGTCTTGTCTTTTAACCCCCACTTTTTCTTTCTAAAGCTTTCCTGATGACTTATAAAATGTTCCTAAAGTACAGCTTTTAGCTATAAAGTGTTAAATAATATAACTTGCTTAAGTTGGGGAAAGTTATTTTTTATTAAAAGTGGGGGCTTGAAAGATAAAGAATCCAAATAATTTAAATTGTAATCATGTTTCATATGTTTGTTTTATAACTTCATTTTTCAGCACTTAGTCCCAGTGGTATTAGACTACTGTTTAGTTTTACGCAAAAAGGATTAAATTGAAACTCGTCCGTCTTTAAGCTTTTTAACATATTTTAAAATGGGATCTTGCTTTTGATGTTTGAGGTGACAGCCTATTAGAACATTTAGTACTCTAGTACTCTCTTATCCCCCTTTGGAGGGTTCATTCATTTTGGCCATGCCCACAGCATGTGGAAGTTCCCAGGCCAGGGATGGAACCTAGGCTACAGCAGTGACAAGGCTGAATCCTTAACCACTAGGCCACCATGGAACTCTTAACTCTTTGGTTTTAATTTTCTGATTGATAGAAAGTATTTTTTATCTGGAGTTTAAGTTAATCACATGTAATCTGTGTTGTAAAATGAGTATTAGTAGATTTTAAGTGATAAAAAATTAAATTGTTAGTGAAGTATTTCCCAGCTTGTGAAAATTCCATAATAGAAATGGAAGCCTGCATGAGAGCTTCCTGGAAAACACAAGAATCATCCGAAAAGCCAAGCCACTTGCCTCTTTGATGTGGAAATTGAGGAAGAGATTGTGGAAATGAGGCTTTAGTGGCCATATCCCTTTACCTTATTACTATGATATTTTTAGGAAAAAAATGCTTTCTGAGTTTCAAACAAGCAACCTAAAAAACACTTAAAAAAAAAAAAAGTAGCCCACTTAGTCTGGGGACTCCCTAACACTCTGAAATGCAGTAGCAATGTATGAGTTTGATTTTATGGTTTTGATTTTAAAAGATGAGTAGTTAACAACTGTTCTTTCATAGTTAAAAAAAAAAAAAAAACTCCAGAGAAATAATATATTTCATGTTAGTTCAGGCCTAAAAAGCCTCTGAGAATAGGCTTAGACAGGCCCTAAATAAGGATGCTACTACTGATAGCACGTCTTAGACGGACATCTTTTAGGGCCCACCATTAGAAGGGAAGAATGACTTTGTGTGGTTTGCTGTTTGGGTGAAAATAGCAGAGACAATTAATTGTTGGGACAGTGACCTTTCTTATAACATCGAAGTCTCATATCCCATATTAAATATTATCTTCGTATGTGACTATTCACTAGTGGCCTTGCAGCCACGGTGTTCTTTTTTTTCCTCATTCTTTTGTAATGATAATTATTATTTCTTTTTCTGGTAGAACTGGTGGAGAAAGGGGTAGGAAACAAATAGAATTCCAACATTCCAATATACTTGTCTTTTTGACATTCCTCACTAATTTTTTTCTTTTTTAGGGCGGCATTTGCCGCATTTGGAGGTTCCCAGGTAGAGGTGGATTCGGAACTGTAGCTGCCAACCTACACCACAGCACAGCAACTCCAGATTCAAACCGTGTCTGCAACTTACACCATAGCTCATGGCAACATTGGATCCTTTAATAACCCACTGATTGAGGCCAGGGATCGAACCTGTGTTCTCATGGATATTATTTAGGTTTGTAACCCACTGAGACATGACAGGAACTCCCTAATTTTTTAATAATCATAAGTGTATTTATTATTCATTTCTTTCTTTAAAAACTTTGCCTTATTCTTCCTACTTACACTGAAATTGCTGAGTAATATTCCATCAATGGAAGTTCACACTGTAAATGCATCATTCTTCCTCTTTTAGACCTTTAAGACTACTTGTAATTTTTTTTTTTTTTTTTTTTTTGTCTTTTGTCTTTTGTCTTTTTAGGGCCACCCAGTGGCATAAGGAGGTTCCCAGGCTAGGGGTTGAATTGTAGCTACAGCTGCTGGCCACAGCTACAGTCACAGCCACACCAGATCCGAGCCATGTCTGCAACTTACACCACAGCTCATGGCAAGGCTGGATCCTCAACCCACTTAGCGAGGGATTGAACCTGCAACCTCAGAGTTCCTAGTTGGATTGTTTCTGCTGCGCCATAACAGAAACTCCAATACTGCTTCTAATTTTTAATATTCTAAATAAGACTAAACATTTTCCGCATTTTAGATCATTCTCTTAACAGTCTTAGAAGTCAGTGGAGTTCTGTTGGGATCTTTGGAGGGAACTTCAATTCCAGATCCTGCTGTGCAAGAAAATCTCTACCAAAGAATTGCAGGCATTTCTTAAAAGATGCAGAGTGTATTTTGCCTCTTATATGCTGCAATACATTTAGTAAATTAACTCAAGAAGCGATTTTATTTGGTCTCTTTTGTTTTGTTTTTTTAATTCATTTTTGTTTTCCAGTTTTGTAAAGTCTCTTTTTGTCTTCTTTTCACTTGCAATCCTTTGGCTTATTAATCCTTTAATAACACTTTAAAAATTGTATAGCATTTTGGCTTATTTCCTATATGGTTCTTTTTGTTCTTATGCCACCTCTTAGGATCAATATACCCACTTACAGATAAGTATTAATTAGTAGCATATGAAGGATAGTCCTCAAGATGGTTTGTGTTCTAAACAGAGGGACTGTATAACTTATTTTCTTCTGTAGTTGATTTAATGTCCTTGAATTGGGGTCCCTAAATATCCCAGGATAAATTCCCTTGGTTAGGTCCACTGGAAAGGCTAATATGCCTCCTTGTCCCCCACACAAAGGAGTATCTTTCTTAAAACTATGTATTTCAGTTACTGACTTCTCACCATCTGGTTGAATGAATCTGTAAGTGATATAACATTGTTTCAAAAGTTTTATAGAACTTGTCTTTTAGTTAGTTACCTTGTGGCTGGGTATACAGTTATTTCTCTAGCTGTTTTGTGTGTGTGTGTCTTTGGGGGGCTGCACCCATAGCATGTGGAGGTTCCCAGGCCAGGGGTGGAATTGGAGCTGTAGCTGCAGGCCTGTGCCACAGCCACAGCCACACAGGATCCGAACCACATCTGTGACCTACACTGAAGCTCATGGCAGTGCTGGATCCTTAGCCCACTGAGTGAAGCCAGGAATCAAACCTGATGTCTTCGTGGATGCTAGTTAGATTAGTTTCTGCCTAGCCACAAGGGGAACTCCTCTCTGGCTGTTTTCTGTTCTTCCACCCCCACCTCAATCATCTACAGGGAATGGAAAGGAAAAGATGGAAAATTTCACGTGGGACAGTCCCTAAATGCCACCTCTTGTTTGTTTTCCCAGTGCTTTATTATGAGCAGTTTTAAACATTACCCATATACCTACCATCTGAATTCGACAATTAACATTTTGCTATGTTTGCTTTATTTATATAATTTTTATTTACACTTTTTTTTTCTGAACCCTTCAAAATTGCAAACATTGCTGAACTTCACAAAATGGGTCAGCATGCATCTCCTAAAGATAGTCTTTTCTTACAAAACTATAATGTTGTTACCTAATATAGTTTAACATCCTGTCCATTTTCAGATTTCTCCAGTTATTTTGTGTTTGGTTTTGAAGAACAGACATTCATGGATCTCAAATATTCCCTGAAAGAGAGAGATGATAAATAATCCATAATGAAGGAGTTTGGATCTTTCCCTAGCCTCTAAACAGAGAGCTAAAGAGATTTACTAGCCATCAAAGTTGAATGAACAATTCTTTTGTGCAAATCTGTCTTCTTTCTAAGAAAACAGGGTAGTCATCATCCTTAAGAAGTTTTCCAGGAGTTCCCATGGTGGTTCGGTGGTTAACGAATTTGACTAGAAACCATGAGGTTTCGGGTTCGATCCCTGGCCTTGCTCAGTGGGTTAAGGATCTGGCATTGCCGTGAGCTGTGGTGTAGGTTGCAGACGAGGCTCAGATCCAGCGTTGCTGTGGCTGTGCTGTAGGCTGGCGGCTACAGCTCTGATTCTACCCCTAGCCTGGGAACCTCCATATGCCACGGAGCTGCCCAAGAAATGGCAAAAAGACAGAAAAAAAAAAAAAAGTTTTCCAAATAAAAGATTATACACTATCTACCCCTTTCCCCAATAACAAATGATTGACTGATTTTATATCTTGAGGATAAGTTCTGGCTTTTCATGATTAAATGATTTGGAGTCCCTTTCTGCCATTTCTTTTAACTTTCACAGCAACACTTGAGAATTTGTATGGGTACTTTCATCTTTCAGGTGAACAAAGAGACTCAAAGATTAAATGACTTATGAGTAAGGGCTAGAATTTGAAGTGAATTTCGCCTGACTAAATGTCCACTATGTTTTGGATTTTTCCAGTGTCCAGATGCAGCAGATGAAGATTGCTGCCAAATAAATGGGACTCAACACTGACTCTGACAAATATCTTACCCGTCAATTTGTCCTTAATCTTGTAGGCACTTACCTTTGCAGTTGTGCAAAAGTTCTGTCATCCACAAACTTTTAATAATTCCAGATCTTTAATTATCCCCTTCTGTAACCATACCCTCTCACCAAATTGTATAATTTCTTTGCTACTGCTGACTTCATAATGCCCTTTCCTTCCATAGCCTGGTCTAAGAGGTTGATTTGCTAAACCACTTTAGCCCATTTGTTTGTTTGTTTTGGCTTTTTTAGGGCCTCACCCATGGCATCTGGAAGTTCCCAGGCTACGGGTTGAATCATAACCGCAGTCACCAGCCTATGCCACAGCCACAGCAACACCAGATCTGAGCTTCGTCTTTGACCTACACCACAACTCATGGCAACACCAGGTCCTTAGCCCACTGATTGAGGCCAGGATTGAACCTGTATCCTCATGGATGCTAGTCAGATTCATTTCCACTGAGCCGTGATAGAAACTCCCTAGCCCATCTATTTGTAAATCAAGCTCTGGAAATTACGTGACCATGACTTCCAAATGGTAAATGATGATTAAATTTCACTTGCTCCACAGTGTACATTCTGCAGTGTGCATTCATACCATTAAAATTTGTGTCCTAGATGGATAGAATAGCTTAAGAGAGCGCAGATTCATATAGTTTAGGTTCAAATCTCAGTGTGTAACCTTGGGCAAAATTCTTTTATGTAGATAAATTAGTTTTCCACCTGTGAAATGAGGATCATATGATAATATTGTAAGAATCAAATGAGTGTCCAGTGCTTACACCAGCACAGGACAAGCCATTTCCTATCGCCTCCCCAGCTTTAACATCTGTTTACAGTTATTTATTTATGTATGTATTTATTTATTTATTTTAGGGCTGCAGGTGCAGCACATGGAAATTCCCAGGCTAGGGGTGGAATTGGAGCTGTCACAGCCACAACAATGCCGGATCTGAGCCAATTCTATAACCTACATCACAGCTCATGGCAGCACTGGATCCTTTCACCCACTGAGCAAGGCCAGGGATCAAACCCTCGTCCTCATGGATACTAGTCGGGTTTGTTACTACTGAGCCACAATGTTAACTCCTACAGTCCTTTAAAGAAGAAGCTCCTTTTAGAATCTATACTTAAGCCTTTTCTTCCCAATTTCCTAAGATATAGGAAAAGGACCTGATTTTTTTTTTTTTAACTAAATAATTGTTTTAATGACCTGTTAATATAAACTTTATTCCTTCTGATTTTGAGCTGGTTAGTAGTAGTTAGTAGTAGTTAGAAGTTACACGTAAACCGCATGCATGGATTTTTCCAGATGTCTGATTCTGGCCTGACAGTTTTGTATTTGTGAATTCCTAACGTACATTGGCTGACTCTATGCTGTGGAGTTTTGGCTCTTGCCCCTAAGTTACACAGCACTTCTTTTCTCCATTGTGTTGAGGAGGTCATTCAAGGGTTGGTGCTCTGTTGATGGAAGCACATGTCCTCTGCCTGGATCGGAATCATCAAAACAGCACAAGCATTTATTCAGCACCGATCCAGGAGGACCATTCATTTAGCCACAACAAGCTTTCCTATTCATTATCCAAAACAAAAACCAGACTAAATGAGAATATTTCTAGCTGCTCAGACACTTTTCTACTTGTCCCATCTGCTATATAAAGTGAAATGACACATATAGTGACTATTTAAAGATAATTTGGAGCATGAATATTTGAAGCTCAATGATTTCACACAGGGAATTTTTAACCGTCTTTGCTTTCCATTCTTTTGGCGGTTATTTTTAGATCTAGGCCTATGCCAAGTCATATAATGGATGAATAAGACAAGGTCCATGCTCTTGAAGAGTTAACAGTAAAGATAGAAACATGTGCCCTGAGAATAAAATGCTATATGAGTCCCCGTTAAGTTCCACAATAATTCTGTGATTTGTAAAATGAGGCAGTAGACAGTATTACTATTCCCATTTTACAGATAAGAAAATAGAGGCTCAGAAGCAAGTGAGTTTCCAAGGTCAAAGAGCTTGTTAATAAAAAGAGTAGGTCTTCTGGTTCAAATTGCATATTTTGCAGGTCCTTCATGCATATGATGACAGAGGAGTACAGTGAAAAACTTCAATTATTTACCAAATGTCATTCATTAAACCAAAGGCCCTGAGTATCTTCTATATGCCAGACACTGTTCTAGGCCTTGTGGATACAGCTCTGAGTGTGGCAAAGACTGTCTTCATGGAGCTTACATCTTCATGGGAGGCAAAGAATAAGCCAAGTATATGATTGTGGCAATTGTCATAGAAAAATAAGGCAAACTATGGAAGTAGAGAGTGATGGCAGGAGGAGAGGGGTGGGTGCCGTTGTAGCTAAAGCAGTTGGGGACAGCATGTTGAGGTGGCATTTGAGCAGACACCTGAAGGAAGCAAAGACATGACATTCATGTTCTGGGGAAGAGCATATCTTGCTGAGTGGAAAGCAGTGCAAAGGGCCTGAGATAGGAAAGAGCTCGGCAGGAAGGGGGATATAAACAATTGGGGTGAGCAAGGAGCAACCAGAACCTAATTCACAGTAACCAGTAGAATACGAATGTTAGTTGAAAAATACAATTGGAGTTCCCATTGTGGTTCAGCAGTAAGGAATCTGACTAGTATCCATGAGGATGAAGGTGCGACCCCTGGCCTTGCTCAGTGAGTTAAGGATCCAGCATTGCCGTGAGCTGTGGTGTAGGTCGAAGACACGGCTCAGATCCTGCATTGCTGTGGCTGTGACATAGGCTGGCACCTACAGCTCTGATTCAACCCCTACCTTGGGAACTTCCATATGCTGCGGGTTCAGCCCAAAAGACAAAAAAAAAAAAAAAAAAAAAAAAAAAAAAAAAGACCGAGAGAGAAAAATGCAATTAACATTAGTCTTTTTATTGACCTATAGTGGAATAACTTTGACTTCAACCTCTTTTTCTTTTTCTTTTTTTTTTGCCTTTTTGCCTTTTTGCTTTTTCTAGGGCTGCTCCCTCGGCACATGAAGGTTCCCAGGCTAGGGATCCAATCGGAGCTGTAGCTACCGGCCTATACCAGAGCCACAGCAACACGGAATCCAAGCCGCGTCTGCAACCTACACCACAGCTCGCGGCAACGCCAGATCCTCAACCCACTGAGAAAGGCCAGGGATCGAACCCACAACCTCATGGTTTCTAGTCAGATTCATTAACCACTGCGCCACATGGGAACTCCCAACCTCTTTTTCTTGACTTGAGCACATGTTAATTTGTAAGGAAGATGAAATATATATATATATATAAATAGCTAATTTGAGCAGTGTTACAAAGTATTTCCATATGTTATCTCGAGATGTGAAGATTGTCTTAAATCTGTTTTCACAGATGAGGACCAGAAGGCTCAGAATATATATGCATTCTGCCCAAGGTCAGAAGTAGTACATGAGACAGGACAAGAGCCCTTATCTTCCAGAGCCACGTTTACTCCTCCTCTCTCTGTACTACCCTTATCCTTTAAATATGGACCCTCCAGGGTAGAAGGTACAAAATTTCGGGGAAAAGTGGTCCAACAGATCATTCATTCACCCATTTGTTTAGTAAACACTTCCTGAGAGCTTGCCTTGTCCTAGGCGTTCGGCTAGGCTTGCTTTAAGGAACTCACAGTGCCCTAGTAGAGGACACCGGAGGGAAGGGGATTAGAATTCAGTCTAACAATTGCTAGCACAAAACACATACAAAGTGCTTGGGACGAGTTCCCGTTGTGGCTCAGTGGAAACGAAGCCACAACCCTCCTTGCTCTCACTCAGGGGGTCAGGGATCCAGCGTTGCCATGAGCTGTGGTATAGGTGTTGCTGTGGCTGTGGTGTAGGCTGGCAGCTGCCGTTCCAATTCTACCCCTAGTCTGAGAACTTCCATATGCAGCGAGTGCGGCCCTAAAAAAGCTAAATAAATAAAGTGCTTGGGAGCACTTCACCCATCCATCAGTTGGACAAAGCTAGCACAGAACATGGTGTTAAGTTAGTTAAACAAGGAGGCCCTTAGACTGAGTTGGTTCTAATACCTCAGCAGCCTGCATAAGCAAGCCCAAAACTTAAGCCCGTAAATGCCTCAAAGAAATAAAAACTTGAGGACCGCTACTCACACACAACTAAGTAGCCTTTTTCAAATAATACAACAGCTTAAGCTATAGCCAGTCAAATTATTTCCTTGCTTGGCTTCCACCTCTTCTCTAGAAAAGTTTTTCCCTTAGCTCCTGTCAGTAGAGTGCTCCAGTTTGATGCTGCCCAATTCCAACCAGTATTTGTGCAAATAAAATGTTGACTATACTTCAGTTTATTTATTTATTTTTCCTTTTTTTTGGGGGGGGGGCGCCACACCTGCAGCCTATGGAGGTTCCCAGGCTAGGGGTTGAATCAGAGCTGTAGCCACTGGCCTACACCACAGCCCCCAGCAACGCCAGATCTGAGCCACATCTGTGACCTACACCACAGCTCATGGCAACACTGGATCCTTAACCCACTGAGCAAGGCCAGGAATCGAACCTGCAACCTCATGGATGCTAGTTGGATTCGTTTCCACTGAGCCACGATGGGAACTCCTCAGTTTATCTTTTAATACCAGGTATTGAGATGTTTGTTACCTTACCTGTGGTCCTTTAATACTGGGTAACCATTGGGGACTTTCTTGGAAACACCCTTGCTTAAATCACTGTGTGATTAATTGCACTTTTGATCATCCTTGGCTTAGCTCAGCAGATCTTTCACAATGGGGCTCTGGCCTACATCTCCAGTGTCATCCTCTACCTCACCCCACCCTACAGTCATACTGGATCACACCACCTCTCATGCCCTTGCACCTGCTGTTTCCTTGGCTGAAATGTTCCTTCTCAACCTCTCGTCTCTTTCCCTGTCTCCTGTTCAGCTTAATGATGACCTTCATGACACATTCTCTGATTGAGCACCTCTATTATACAATGCAGATCGCATTGTAGAGTAATTCCTCCTTTGTGTGTCTGCACCATCTAGACTGTGCGCTCCCTAGGGACAGTTATTATTTCTTACTCATTGATATTATTTTCCTTGGGTTTTCCCAGAACCAAGCAAAGACAAAACAGGAGTAATCCCTATCATGGAGCTGTTGGATGTGCCACATACTTTCCTCGGTTCGTTGAATTGAGTTGTACCCGAATCTGTCAAGTGAGAGCTGGGGACAATGAGCTTCTTTGCACAGTGTCAACAGTGGCAGCTGTGAAAGAGAAAGGGAGCAGTTTCTGGGTGCCTGTCATTTCTAAGTGCCATCCATATCCACCTAATTTTCTAAGCCAGAATGTTATAATCACCTCCTATTCCTTCTTCTTCACTTACTACCTGCCCTGCCACTGAATCAGTCACGAAATCCTGTCAGCTCTCCCTTTTAACGTCCCAGGAGCCTCCTGGCATCTTGCCATTGTCATTGTCGCCTCCCGAGGTTCAGGCCCTCATTATCTGTTATCTGGAATCGATGGCTCCTGCCCGGTCTCCGTGCCCCACCCCTCCTGCCCTTCACTGCGTCTCTCATTTATCCTCCCCACTCCTGCCACAGTGTGCTTTCCGAAGCAGACTGATCCTGTCACCCGCCTGATAAAAGCCTCCTAGTGGGCTCCGTGACCTGCAAGAGAAAGTCTAAATTCCTTAGCATCCTCCATCTTTCGCCCGTTTCTCCTGCACAGCCTCCCGCAACGCGTGGTTTCCTGCAATCACCACGCTGTTAAGCCTTCGCCTGTGCTGTTTCTCAGCCGAGCGTCCTCCTGTCCTTTCGGCTCAAAATGACCTGCCGCTCATTTTCAGGCCCCAATTCACCGGCCCCTTCCTCTCTCAGGAGGTAGGCCAGATGAGCTTGTGGAGAGTCATTAACTCTTAAGAAAAGAATGAAAAAGAGGGTCAGGTTTGTAAGATTGGGGAAACTTTATTAATGCACTGGGTCTAATTACCATTATTTGCATATCTGTCTCCTCTTGGAGCTGGTTACCTCCCAGAGGACAAGAATTGTTTTCTGCTTGTACCCTTAGCATGCAGCATAAAGACTCAATAAATATTTGTTAAATAAATCAGTCTGGAATGGGGAGGGAGCAAATGCTTACTGAGCACCTGTTGGGAACACATACGCTTTGCACACACTTCATTTCACTCTGAAAACAACTTTTTGAGATAAGTATTATTTGCTGATAAGACTCAGGTATATATGAGTAAATATACACATAATTTTTTAAGTGTCATAGGCTTGTAAGGGATGGAGCTAGAATTAGAACCTAAATCTGACTCTCCAACTTTCCTCTATTGAGTGATTCTCAGCCAAGGGCAATTTTATGCACGCCCCGCCCCTCCCAATCTGGGGACAATTTTGCTGGTCACAATTTAGAGATGTTTTTGGCATCTAGTGGGTACAGGCCAGGAATGTTGCTAAATATCCTCCAATGCACAGGACAGCCCAGCAACAAAGACTTTTCTGGCCCCAGATATCAATAGAGCTGAGTCTGGGAAACCAAACTCTAGAGCATGTTGACTTTGTTGAAAAGCAAGTAATCAGACAAAGTAAATGCATTTAATAGAGACTCACTGGGCTGAAGAGATGCTTTGGGGGTTTAAAGCCAGTCTTGAACCACTTGCTTTGGTAAGGAAAAAAAGTCTCTTCTGCCCAGACCCTGATCTGCCTCCAGTTTTATGACTCTTTCTCTACTATATCCACTCAGTCTTTCCTTCTTTCCTTTCTTCACCCTTTCTTTCCTTCTCCCTTTCTTTCCTCCTTCCTTCCTTCTTTCTTTCTTTGGCCACATATGGAAGTGTCTGGGCCAGAGATGGAATCCAAGCTGCAGTTCCAGCAATGCCAGATCCTTTACCCCCCTGCACTGGCTGGGGGTTGAACCCATGCCTCCAAGGTGACCTAAGCCACTGCAGCTGGATTTTTAACCCACTGTGCCACAGCAGGAACTGCCCATTTTTCTTCTCTTCTCCACTTTTTCTTTTCCTCAGCAGACTCTAATTTAGTTTGGAGAAGGCAACCCAGAAAACTCCAATGTTTTTAGATGTCTTTTCTAATTAGAAGGTAGAGTCAGTATTTAAGAAGCTACAAGTTTCAAACTGACAACATCTCTAGCATCTGGGAAGAAGGCCAAAAATGTCACCTTCTGAAATTGACAACCAAAAAAGTGGATGAGATTAATTACTGTGATAATCTTCCCAGGAAATAACCCACCTAAGAAATTCTTGATAAGTGTACTGCTGATAAGATTTTGCTGTCCCTAATCTCAGTCAGGGTCCAAGAGTGACTCCCCATGAAGGAAGGTATTTAGAATATAACTCTGTGTGAGATAAACTGTAATCTAGGAAATGTTTAAATGTTTGTCCTGGGGAAGAGTTCTAATAGAGGAAGTTCTGATGACTCATAAGTTTAACTGCCTATAATTGCTAAGGATGATTTGCATGTTTTTTTTTTTTTCCTTCCCGCAGAATAAACTCTAGAAAGGAGGAACCACGTTTAATTTATCAGTCTCTCTGGCAGCAGAGGCATAGATGAGTCACTGGCAGAGAAGGGTGGGAATTAGTGGCGATGTGTGTGTATGTGGTCCTGGGAGGTCATGGAAGTACTATTCCTTAGTGAAGTAACTCTTAATCAGGAATCCAAGAACTTCTGTTGTGCACAAAATTGTGTGTGTGTGTTTTGGGGAGGTGTCTGAGGTATGCATTATATTTGTGGACAATGTCTATAGCCTTCATCCAAGGGGTATCTGATCTCCAAAAAAGTGAAGCCCACTGCCCTGGCAATGAAAATAGAACTCCTGGGGGAAATGAAATAGAAAGAAGATAACCCAGGGGAGGCAGAGGAAGTGAGTTCCTCCTAGAAGAGAGAGCTTTCCTTCTCAGAATTCAGATATGCGGCTGTACTTGCGTGAGGCCCCTTCATGGACATGCACAAGCACATAGCGGAGAGATGAGCAGCGAGCAACATCCAGGCAGAACAGGGTCCATCCTCAAGGATGCTGGAGAAAGGTCACAAAGATGAGGGGACTTGGAGAGAATTCGGGTGTGTGTGTGTGTGTGTGTGTGCGCGTGCGTGCGCACGCAGGAGTGCATGGGCATGCTTGTGTGTATCAGAGGGGAGAGGGTGAATATTAAATTTTGCAAGTATACCAACATCAGTGCTGATTTGGGGTTCCAAGGATGCACTGGGTTAGCCACTAGTCGCCTGTAAACGAAGGATTTTGAGTTTTAGGCACCCGACGAGGCAATTAAGATGGAGTCCTTCTGGAGTTCCTTCCCATCATGGCTCAGCAGTAACAAATCTGACTAGTATCCATGAGGATTTGGGTTCGATCCCTGGCCCCCCTCAGTGGGTTAAGAATTCAGAGTTGCTGTAAGCTGTGGGGTAGGTCACAGACACTGCTCGGAACTGGCATTGCTCTGGCTGTGGTGTAAGCTTGTAGCTGCAGCTCCAATTCGACCCCTAGCCTGGGGACTTCCATATGCTGCGGGTGTGGCCCTAAAAAGAAAAAAAAAAAAAAAAAAGATGGAGTCCTTCATTGCTTTAGTCAAAGTTCATTTCAGTTCTAAGTTACAAAAACAAAACATTAGCAAGGGACTTATTTGAAGTCTACTGGATGGTTGATAAATTCCAAGGAAAGAGCTGAACAGGGAAATCCAAGAACATAAGAAATTGGGAAGTTTGGGGATTTCCACAGCCAGTGACCAGCGCCAGTGACCTCCATCTCCAAATCTCTGTGTCATGGTTTTAATTTCCAAGAGATTAGTTAACTGCTGGGACAGGTCCTAGAGAAGAGGAACCCATGAGCCAAGGCATCTCAGCGGTTGCTGACTGTAGTCATGATCGCTCTTGGTTTGGAGCAGGTGACATATCTTAGAAAGAGTGGGACGCAAGTACCCAGGTCTTCTGATTGCTGCTTACACACTGTGTGCTCTCGGTGCATATTCTTAGTTTCTTACTGTTCTAAAAACTAATTAATGGGGAAGTTCCCGTCCTGGCTCAGCGGAAACAAATCTGACTAGGAACCATGAGGTTGGGAGTTCGATCCCTGACCTCGATCAGTGGGTTAAGGATCCAGCATTGCCATGAGCTGTGGTGTAGGTCACAGACGTGGCTCAGATCTGGCATTGCTGTGGCTGTGATGTAGGCCAGTGGCTACAGCTCCGATTAGATCCCTAGCCTGGGAACCTCCATATGCCAAGGGTATGGCCCTAAAAAAAAAGACAAAAGACAACAACAACAACAAAAAAACTAAAAAACTAATTAATGGGAGTAGGGCGGAGTTGGGTAGGAGAATTCTGGAACTTTGAGGCAAAGGAGACAACACATGCCGGGACCCTCGGGTAGCATGAACTTGGAATCCTAGAAATAGAAAGAAGGCTCTTGCAGCTGGAGAATAAGTTGCAAGAAGTGGTGAGGACAGCAGAACTCGTGGGCTGTGGTGGGAAGTTCGGGTGTTTTCTTCCTAGAGCAGCAGAAAGTCACTGGAGGGATTTACAAGCATATAAATTACATTTAAAAATCAGTTTGGTGCTGTGTAGCCCTGGGAACTATGTCTAGTCACTTATGATGGAGCATGACAATGTGTGAAAATAGAATGTGTACATGTATGTGTAACTGGGTCACCATGCTGTACAGTAGAAAAAAATTGTATGGGGGAGATAACTATTAAAAAATAATAATAAAAAAAATCAGTTTGGTGATGGAGAATGGCTTCTAGGAAGAGCAACTCGGAGGTTATTGCCATAATCCAGATGAGAGGAGATGGTGGCTTGAATTGGATGGGAGCTCCGTGGTGGCTGAGCACTTAAGGATCTGGTGTTGTCACTGCTGTGGAGCAAGCTTGAGCCCTGGCCCTGGGAACGCCTGCAAAAAAAAAAAAAAAAAAAAAAAAAAAAAAAAAAAGGAGTTCCCGTCGTGGCGCAGTGGTTAATGAATCCGACTAGGAACCATGAGGTTGTGGGTTCGGTCCCTGCCCCTGCTCAGTGGGTTAATGATCTGGCATTGCCGTGAGCTGTGGTGTAGGTTGCAGACGCGGCTGGGATCCCGAGTTGCTGTGGCTCTGGCGTGGGCCGGTGGCTACAGCTCCGATTCAACCCCTAGCCTGGGAACCTCCATATGCCGTGGGAGCGGCCCAAGAAATAGCAACAACAACAACAAAAAAGACAAAAGACAAAAACAAAACAAAAAAAAAAAAAAAAAAAAAACGGAGGGAGAGGTTGTACTGGAGATGGTGCAAAGCAGATGGATTCAGCAGGTATTTTTGCGTTTCAGACAGAAAATCAACAGGACTTGCTGATGGAATTGATGTCAGGGAGAAGAAAAGGGAAATTTGAATGGAATCCTATGCTTTGGGTTTGAGCCACTGAGAGGACAGTAATGCTCTTTATGGAGCATTGGAGACTAAGAGAAGAAGCAAATTCAGGGAGGAAGATGGAGTTTGGGGCCAGTCGATCTCGTGTTAAGTCCTGACATAAAGTGTCCCATGCCTTAGTGGGGATGCACACGGGCTGCTGAATGTATGTCTGGAGTCATCCGATTATAGACGTCACTTAAAACATGGGGCAGGGGGAGGTCCCTTGGGAGGAGCCTAGGATCTGGCTGTGTGTTCTGTCACATTAGAAAGTCTGGCTGGAGTTCCCGTCGTGGCTCAGTGGTTAACGAATCCGACTAGGAACCATGAGGTTGCAGGTTCTATCCCTGGCCTTGCTCAGTGGGTTAAGGATCTGGTGTTGCCATGAGCTGTGGTGTAAGTTGCAGATGCAGCTCAGATCCCGCCTTGCTGTGGCTGTGGTGTTGGCTGGCGGCTACAGCTCCGATTCAACCCCTAGTCTGGGAACCTCCATATGCCACGGGAGCGGCCCAAGAAATGGCAAAAAAAAAAAAAAAAAAAAAAAACCAGAACAAACAAACAAAAAGTCTGGCTGGGCAGCAAGGGGCTAGGGAGACAGGGTGTGGCCGGTGAGGTCAGAGAAATGCCATTTTGATGTTGAAGTGTGGGCTTTTAATTTGCAGGTTCTGCCTGCACTGCTGGGTTGACTTTGGACACCAGCATTGTTTATGAACACACTCCAGATGCCTCTAGGAAACGTCAGACCTGTCACAGCTCCACACATTTCCTTGCCTAAATCATTGGCAAAATCTTTCTAGCTTCTTCATGTGTGTTTGAGGTGCTGGCAGGAATTCGCTGTTAACTAGGCCTGGCAGGAAGGCCAAGTCTGCCCATAAAGCTCTCTCTGGGCCTGTAAATATTTGTATAAGGTCGGTTAAGTTAACTGTGGATAAACCAGGTACTTAGAGGCAACTCCAATAAACCGCATGCAGAAAATCCACTTTGTGGATTATTTGCAGTAAAATTTTAATTTTTCAGAGTGTGAAATCGAATCCTTCCTTCTGGTGTTTTGCTTATTTCTTTGCTGGCTCTCTTTACCACCATTTAGCAAATGACTTTATTTTAAAAAGTGATCCAAGCAAAACATAAGCAGCTGAGCCATGTCTGCAATCTACACCACAAGGTAAACTTGTGGGGTTCCCGTCTTAGCTCAGCAGTTAACGAACCTGACTAGTATCCATGGGGACGTGGGTTCAGTCCCTGGTCTTGCTCAGTGGGTTGGGGATCCGGCGTTGCCCTGAGCTGTGGTACAGGTCGAAGACATAGCTTGGATCCAGCATTGCTGTGGCTGTGGCAGAAGCCAGCGGCCACAGCTCCTGTTCCACCCCTAGCCTGGAAACCTTCACATGCCACGGATGCAGCCCTAAAAAAGACAAAACAAACAAACAAACAAAAAACTTTTCAAGACTTTTTCAGACTTTAAATTGACTGCCGAGAATTTCACAGTGTAAATGTACTCACTGAGCTAATTTCTCAGTTAGTGTTTGCATTGTTCTTTTTTGTTTTCGTGTTCTCTATTATATCAATAAACATTCTTGCAACTAAATCCTTGGGTATAATCTTATTTCCTTAGACAAAAATAAACTTCCAACTATGGACTTTGCTGTGTTAAGGCATTCTGACACATAGTGCCAAATCGTTCTGCAAGTTGTAGTCAAAGAGACATATACCAACAATAAATATCTTTGTCAACCCTGGACCTCAAAAACAACTGAAAAAATCTTTGTCAAGTCAATAGGGAAAATTGGTGTCATTGGTTCTATTTGCGTCATTGGTTTTACTTGCATTTCGTTGATTAACGGTGACGTGGGCTGTTTACAATGTACTCATTGGTTACCACATATTGCTGGCGTTTCTTGTTCTGCGACTTGCTTTTCCACATCTAGTGCTTGATGTTTTCTGAAGGTGCTTGTTATTCATGTGTAAGACCCATCTCTCTTTATAAGGGATGTTGATCCATTTGTGTTTTATTATTATTTTTTTTATTTTTTACTTTTTTTGTGTGTGGGTTTTTTGTTGTTTTCGTTGTTGTTTTTGTCTTTTGTCTTTTTAGGGCCGTACCTGTATAGGGAAGTTCCCAGGCTAGGGGTCTAAACAGAGCTGTAGCGGCTTGCCTACGCCACAGCCACAGCAACGCTGGATCGGGGCTCCGTCTGCAACCTACACCACAGCTTATAGCAATGCTGGATCCTTAACCCACTGAGCAAGGCCAGGAATTGAACCCACAACCTCCTGGTTCCTAGTCGGATTCATTAACCACTGAGCCACAATGGGAATACCTATTTTTGGATTAGTTATTTATATATAAATCCAGAAAATTTTATACAAAAATAAAATTTTACAAATTCTCTTAAAAAATCAGAATACCTAGCAACTCTGGGCTCACTTTCTCTCTTGACAAAAATGTACAGGAGCTGGGAAACTGTTGCCTCCTGTAGTTACAGAAAGTCCTCACCAGTCTATCGTTCATTCTGTTGTCTCCCTGAAGGTGTCTGAGGCTGTGATCACCGAGAGTTTTGTATATTTTTCTTGCAATTGGACACAAGAACTCTCTTTTTAGTACCATTTTTTTTTCAGTTAATTTTCTTTACAATATATCAGATTTTAATAAGAATGCCCTTCATGTTTGACTTTTAAGTAGGGGGAAAACATTTTTTATTCTGCCAAAGAGGTATTTTACTTCTATAGTTCTTGATGTTTTGATTTTTTATTACTGTAAGTAAAATGTATTTCATTGAATGACTTTTCAGCACCTTCTGGTATTAAGATTTTTAAGGTAACTTCTTTCCACTCATGAGTGTCTTTGTTTTGGAGGGAGGTTTTGGCCATGCCTGGGGCATGTGGAAGTTTCTAGGCCAGGGACGGAACCCACGCACGCCACAGCAGTGATAATGCTGGGTCATAACCGCTAGGCCACCAGGGAACTTCCTGGCATCTACTGGTATTATCTTGAGACTTTTCTCTGAATTTAATATAAGAAATTTTCTAATGTCAAGCCATAGGCATATTTTTATTTTAAATTTTATCAATTTTTAACAATACCTGATAAGTCTTAATGATATTCCTCTTAGTCTAATGTCCTAAAGAACGTTTAGGAATTTTGCATCTGTTTTCATAAATAAGATTCATCCATTATAATCTTCCTTTCTCTTTTTGGTGCTTTGTCAGATTTTTAAGAATATGCTTTATGTAATATTCCTGCTGCTGGGCATGCTTAATTTTTTAAAATTGTATTAACTGCGACATTCTTTAAATCTTTAAAAAGTTAATTTTTTTGTTTACGTATTTTCTTTATTTTCTACTTGAGATGTCTATTTTTCTTTTATCTTTTTATTTATTTATTTATTTATTTAATTTATTTTTTTTTTTTGTCTTTTTGTCTTTTCTAGGGCCGCTTCCACAGCATATGGAGGTTCCCAGGCTAGGGGTCTAATCAGAGCTGTAACCGCTGGCCTACACAACCACAGCAATGCAGGATCCGAGCCACGTCTGCAACCTACACCACAGCTCACGGCAACGCAGGATCCTTAACCCACTGACCAAGGACAGGGATCGAACCCACAACCTCATGGTTCTTAGTCGGATTCGTTAACCACTGCACCACGATGGGAACTCCTTTTTATCTTTTTATTCGAAACATATTATACACACAGAGTAGCGTATAACATGTGTTTGTACAATTTAAAAGATAATAGTAAAACAGACACCCACATAGCCACCACTGGCCTAAGAGATAGAGCCTCACCAACACCCAGAAGTTTCCAATGGCATCTCTCCACTTCTGTCCCAGATGAAACCACTCTCCTGAATTCTGAGTTCATGTCATCTCACTTTTTTTGTTTGTAGTTTTACCTCTTAGATATGTATCTTTGAATAATACATGGCTTAGAAAGTTTTTGGTCTTTTCACATATACAGAATCGTATTGTATTTTTGTTGTGGTTGTTGTCTTTTTAGGGCCATACCTGAGGCATGCGGAGGTTCCCAGGTTAGGGGTTGAGTCGGAGCTGCAGCTGCTGGCCTACACCACAGACACAGCAATGCAGGATCTGAGCCTCGTCTGCTACCTACGCCACAGCTCACAGCAATGCTGGATCCTTAACCCACTGATCGAGGCCAGGGATCGAACCTGTATCCTCATGGATGCTAGTCAGATTCGTTTCCGCTGAGCCATGATGGGAACTCCAGAATCGTACTGTATTTTTATGACACTTCTTTGCCCCATATAATGAGTGTGCGACTCCTCCGTGCTGAAGGGTATCAGTGAAACACTCATTTTTCCTGCTCTTTCATTTTCTGTTACACAAATGAAGTATCTGTGCTGCTGTTATCAAAAGATAGTTTTGCATTTAAGTTTCCAAAGGAGAAATCTTCTGCTTCTCAGTACAAACAGCCTGTTGGTTGTTGGTTTTGCTTTCAGCTGGATGGCTACAAGTCTTTTTTTTTTTTTTTTTTTTTTTTTGTCTTTTTAGGGCCATACCCATGGCATATGGAAGTTCCCAGGCTAGGGGTTGAATCAGAGCTGCAGCTGTCAGCTTATGCCACAGCGACAGCAATGCCATAGCAATGGAGGATCCAAGCCACATCTGTGACCTACACTGTAGCTCATGGCAACACCGGATCCTTAACCAACTGAACAAGGCCGGGGATCGAACCTGCGTCCTCATGGATTCTAGTCTGTTTGTTACCACTGAGCCACAATAGGAACCTCATAAGCCTTTTTTCTTTATCTCTGACATTCAATCTTTGCTAGATTATATCTACATGAAACTTCTTTTTTTTTTTTTAATTTTTTTATTTTCCCACTGTACAGCAAGGGGGTCAGGTTATCCTTACATGTATACATTACAATTACATTTTTTCCCCTACCCTTTGTTCTGTTACATGAAACTTCTTTTATTGAATTTGCTTGGCACCTCAACTTGGTCCCTTTATTTATTTATTTATTTATTTGTCTTTTTAGGGCTGCACCAGCAGCATATGGAGGTTCCCAGGCTAGAGGTCGAATCAGAGCTGTAGCTGCCGGCCTACACCATGGTCACAGCAACACCAACCAGAAGCTGTGTCTGTGACCTATACCACAGCTCATGGCAATGCTGGATACTTAACCCACTGAGCGAGGCCGGGGATCAAACTCCAGTCCTCATGGATGCTAGTCAGGTTCATTACCACTGAGCCACTACAGCATCCTTTATTCTAATTTTTCTCCATGTTCCCATCCTTACAGAGGAAGATCTGTGCTTGTCCGGCCTAGAAATGATAGATGTTTTGTTAGAAATGAGGTGCCCTTATTGAGGTCTTTCAGTCTCTGCAAAGGAAATAAGTTTATATTTTCTTGACTTTAATCACCGTAGAAATTTCACGATGTCTGAGGGTAAGAGAGAGAGGTAGCCCAGTGCAGCCAATCTCACCTCTTACTCAAGGACTCTGTGGCTGCTGAAGCTGATGGGGCACCATGTCCCTCCAACCAGCATGGTGGCCCAGGCCAAGAGCGGACCTCCTCAGCACCTCAGCCCATTCTCACACTCTCTGTGCCATGAACAAGCCTTGGGTGCGCCTTTAGCCGAGAACTCCAGCCCGTCCCCTCCTCAGGGCGGTGGTGGGGTTCGAATCTGGCACCACCCTCCACAAAATACCAGTCTTACAAGGCTCACTCATCTCTGGTCCGTGTCACCCAGAGGTGTGGGGTGTTTGTCCTCTTCTGCCCCAGAGGTGACTTCATCTGGGAATGATGAAGGGACGGTGTCGATATAGGGACCCAGATTATCATTTTGGACTGGAAACACAATCTGTTTCACTTGCATTGACTCTCAGAGGGAAAAGTGGGCCTGCTGTGCGTCTGGGAGCTCTCTCAGAACCTGGCTCGGAGGCAGAGATGGATAGGCCAGCTTCTGTTTTCCCGTCCACACTTTGAGAAAATCAGAGCCTATTCAGCAGGTCACAGCCTGAAGGCTGCCTGGGATTTACTGTCAGCCGAGAGATAAGCATTTGTCCCTAGTGTTGAATTAGATTGCCTTTTCCTCTTAGCTTCTGGACCACCAAAGAGGGCGCTGACCATATGCCAAGGATGTTGCAGACAGGAGAAATTCACTGGATGGGAGGTTGGACAACGTTCCGAATGCTCTTTGTTTCCAGAAATTCTGTGTCTGTGTTTTCTTCTGCTATTAAAGGGGATCCATCTCCCTAACCCTGAAATCCTGAGATACCTGCCTCCTTATTCAAGGTCCCCTAAGGCTTGTGTGTGAAGGATGGGGCTGTTTGGTGATCACACAGATATTTTTTATTGTCTTAAGGCCTGAACTAATCGGAGATGCCTTCCCTTTGGGAGGCTCACTAGTTAAATTCCCCTGGATGGGCCTGAAGTCCCCCTAATACTCAGCATGCTGTTCAGATTTCCCCCCTTCTCCTGGGAAACAAACAGGAGTTGCCAACTGTGACTTTGTTTATTGTTCTTCGGCAAGTTGCATTAAAATTTATATGCGCCTTTCCAAGAGAAGATAAATTATACATATTACAAGAAGGGATGAAAACCCATTGTGATGATGACATTACCGTGGGAAGGGTGTCTTTGTTCTTTGCTTGGTGCATAATCTATCTATCAGAGCAGACCTGTCTATTCAGCTGGTCTAAGATGTCAGTGAGTTATGACTGGGAGTCTTTGGTGGATCGTTTCTGCTGTTGGGAAGAAAATGAAAAGGCGAGAACACTTCTCTTTGAGACTTATTCCTTCGTGCCCTCAGGGCTTGGCTGTGGTCTGGGGTTTCCTTCCTTGCAGGGCCAGGGGTAGGGTAGCGTAGAGAAGGTGGCCTTATTTTAGAGTTCTCAGATATGTGAAAAGAAAGCTTCATCTTCAGCCCAGATCTGGAAAAGATACCTATTCTAATCAAGTGCTTCTTGGATTTTCTTGAATAGAGGAAAAAGGGGAGTGAAGCAATCTTTTTTTTTTTTTTTTTTTTTGCTTTTTAGGGCTGCACCTACGGCATATGGAGGTTCCCAGGCTAGGGGTCCAATCAGAGCTACAGCTGCAGGCCTACGCCAGAGCCACAGGAACCCAGGATCTGAGTCGCATCTGTGACCTACACCACAGTGCACAGCAACGCCAGATCCTTAACCCACTGAGCAAGGCCAGGGATCGAACCTGCAACCTCATGGTTCCTAGTCGGATTCGTTTCTGCTGTGCCATAATGGGAACTCCCCAGTAACCCTTTTTTTAAAAACACCTGTTAGTTGTGAAACTCTCATCTCTTTGCCTTTAGCACCATCCAAGGGAGCCCCACCCAAGAATGATTAGGTGATCCTCCTTTGTCTAATCTAAAGGAGGATTACATTTGTCAAACCTAGATTTGTACAGGATGCTAAGAGACAGAGATGTGCCCAAATAACTTGATTTCTTTCTTTTTAAATGGCTTTTTCCTTTTGCAACTCAATGCTAAGCAATTTTCAGGCACTGCCTGTGCCACTGCTGGGCCTGTGCGGAAGGTAGGATTCTTCATTTGTCTAAATAATACTGGAGCTGAGTGCAGCAGGGGGCCCACAGCAAGGCCTCTGAGAATAACCAATGGAGCTAGTCTGAATACCCACCTTTTCTGGCGGCACCTGCTCTATGCGGAAGTTCCCGGGCCAGGGAGTGACCCTACACTGCTGCAGCAACCCGAGCCACAGCAGTGACATGGCGGAGTCCTTAACTGCTAGGCTGTAAGGGAACTCCAACTCTCCATTCTTTAATAAAAATGTTTAAAACGCAAACATCTTGATTTCTAAATGAAGATGAACTTTTAATGGGAAATTTGAAGCTCTCTTATGTGTCTTCCCTTGTTGCAGATATATAGCCGGTTTTCTGGGTCGAGCCCCTCAGAACCTTATGTACTTTGCTCAAGAATCGCAGATAGGAGTTCCCGTCGTGGCGCAGTGGTTAACGAATCCGACTAGGAACCATGAGGTTGCGGGTTCGGTCCCTGCCCTTGCTCAATGGGTTAACGATCCCGAGTTGCTGTGGCTCTGGCGTAGGCCTGTGGCTACAGCTCCGATTCGACCCCTAGCCTGGGAACCTCCCTATGCCGCGGGAGTGGCCCAAGAAATAGCAAAAAGACAACAACTGAAAAAAAAGATAGATTAAAAAAAAAAAAAAAGAATCGCAGATAATGCTCATGAGGTCTCTTAATCTAATACACTTCCCATGAGAAGGAACACTGTTACATAGTGATGACAGTGGATCTCAACTCCATCACTACTTCTTCCCAAGAGTCTCCTGAAACACTCGTTTTTATAGCAAAGATGCCTTCCAGCAAGATTGACTATAAAAAGAAGTCTCTCTCCCGTTGACTTGTGTTATAAAATCAGAGATATGATCACAGAGAAAAAACATCCCAGCTGGCTTGACAAAAATGCTTAGTTAAGGGAGGAGTAGATGACGTGCTGGTTTTATTCCACGATCACATTGTAAGTTCTTCAAGAGAAGGGGGCTGGGACTCCCTTGCTGTAGCTCCTAAAGAGTTGGTACAGGACCTTAAAATGTGGTAGGCACAGTAAATGCTGACATAGGTTGGCCAGGTCTTTACAGTAGAAAGAGAATTTTGAGAAACTTTTGAAAAGAGCTGTGGAATTCTTTTTGAAAATAGAATAAGATTTTTAAAAATTAGCATATGAAGAGATAAAAAGTGCCAGAATTAGAGGGGAGGAGAGGAGCCACCCTCTCTTGGCCCTGCCTCTCTGACGTGGCCCCTTAGTGATTTGAAGACGCAATGATAAAGCCCGCGTGAGAGTCCTGAGGCGAAGACACCAAGTGACATCACCAAATCTGCACAGCTAATGATGGAAAAGACAGAACCATAATTCAGGCTTTTAACTGTACTGGAAAATTCCAAGGACTCCCTCACTGCTTTTTCCATATGACAGGAATTTCTCCTATTTAATTTATACCTGCAACTTCGTAGGGTTTAGCCACCGGTTCCCTTTTTTGCCTGTAAAAGGAATTGGCTGCAATGCCAAAATGTACCAGTAGATGTCACTATATGCCATTTTATTGTGCATATGGTCTTCAGCTGAATTTTACTTGATTTTCTTAATTCCGGGTCAGCAGACTGCTGGGAATCTTTTGATGGAGGCCGCCGGGAGTTGGAGGGTTGAAGGAGGCCGCAGGGAGTTGGAGTGATTCGGGGGCGGGGGTTGGGGGGTAGGGGGTTTGGGGATGAGATGAGATGGGATGACCGAAGAGAGAGCTATGATAATTTTAAAATCTGTTTTAATCATGATGATTTTTTTAAAAAGTTATTTGACTAGATATAAAGGGCAAAACTCTTAGTTGAAACCCTTTTTATTTTTTATTTTATTTTTTTAAGGAAAAAAACAGGCGTTTCCTAAACTGAACTCCTAGGATGAGAAGTAGAATCCAACTCATCCCATCTGGGGAACCCCCACTTTCTCTTCAATCAGCAAAGTCCTCCTCTTTGCTTCACAGGGAGGGTTTCAAATGATTAAAGTGCACGAGGCTTGAAGTTGACATGACTGGGGTTGAATTCTGGCTCTGTGGTTAGCTGTGTGATCTAGAGCATGTTACTTAACTTCTTCTGCCCTCAGTTTCTTCAACTGCGGTATAACAACACTGATCATATGCTGCCGTGAAGATGAAATGTGAAAACACAAAGATTAACTGTCATTGTTAGCTATGATTATTTCACCTGATGAAAAGTGTTTTCATAGCTAAAATCATTTGAGAACTACAGACAAGCCCAAGTTTTTGTTTTAAAAATGTGGGAACTAGGTCGGAAGAGGCTAAGGAGTTCTCTGATTGTTTCACAATGTCATAACACAATACAATTATTTATGTAAAACAAGACCTGTGGGTTCTAATCTTTTACAGGTGTATCCCTCCCTGCTTGGGGAAACTTGATATGTCACCATGTGAATTTACAAAACTGATAAACTACAAAACAATTCTTCACCTAATGATTGAACATGCCAAATAGTTCAGTTTATTTTCAAATTTATTTTTATTTTATTTGTTCTGCTTTCAAAAGTAATCCAGAACAGGTTTCAACAAACGATGTGCTTAACTAATGATGCTGTCAATGCAGGAACACATCATCTGATAAATAAATATAAATGCTTTCCCGTAAGTTTTCAGCCACAGATTTAATGCTTTGATTTAATTGCTTTGGCAGTATTTTGGTTGGGAACATTCATATTCAGTGAATAGCTATATAGGCTGCCAAGTGGAGGCTTTAGTGAAATGGGAATTCATGGATCCATGGCCTTATGGTATTGGTTGCTTTGATAATTATTATTTAAAACAAAACAAAAAAAAACTAACAAAAAATCAAGCGGCCACACCCACAGCATATGGAAGTTCCTGTGCCAGGGGTCGAGCCACTGTAGAAGCAACGCCGAGTAGTTATGTTGTGAGCCATGCCTCCAGTCCAGCTTCGATAATTATTAATTCGAAAAGTTGTGGCTCTATCCTCATGCGTAATGCAAATTGTGTTACACTTTGCTATGGAAATCCACCTTATACAACACTTAACTTCTGTTTTTCAGAATTCCTAAGATTTCAAGTAGCTATTTTTAAGGAAATGCAATTTTATTATGATAGAATCCCATTGCCACTCCATGTGCTCCAATGCCTAGAGGCAGAGAACCCTCTGGATCAAGGAACCAACAGTTCAAGGACTGGTTTGATTAGACTCATGACTGCTTTGAAGATTCCCCGTGGTGCTCAGGTTGAAGCAGAGAGGCCATTTGAATCATGGTCACTGGTCCCTTAAAAAAAATAAAAGATAAAAAAGGCAACTTGGGCTTCCCAGTTGTCTGCTGGGATCGCTGCAGCAGTTGCTGCCAACAGAGGGCGCTGCTGTCGGCGCCCAGGTGAAGAGGCCGGTTTGCGCACCTGTGCGGTGCAGGCTTCAGTCGTGGGAGGCGCGACTTGCCCACAAAGCTGGGGAATCAGTGTCTAGGGGCCATGATATTGGGGGGGGGCTCATGAAAATGTTTTCGATTTAATTTCTTTTGAGGAGTTCCCATCGTGGCACAGTGGTTAACGAATCCGACTAGGAGCCACGAGGCTAGGGGTTTGATTCCTAGCCTTGCTCAGTGGGTTAAGGATCCTGTGTTGCCATGAGCTGTGGTGTAGGTCGAAGACGCAGCTCGGATACCGCGTTGCTGTGGCTCTGGCGTAGGATGGTGGCTACAGCTCCGATTAGACCCCTAGCCTGGGAACTTCCGTATGCTGAGGGAGCAGCCCTAGAAAAGGCAAAAAGACAAAAAAAAGGAAAAAAAATTTCTTTTGAAATCAAAGTATAAAATAAATACAACAATGAATATATAATAACGAATCCAGTCTAGATTACATTTGTTTTTATACTAACGGTGGTGAAATTTAATTAAAATTTTTTTATGGAGGAAAAGGCTGACGAAGGCCAATTGCCTAGGGCCCATGAAAGTTGTAATGCAGAAGTTTCTGTTGTGGCGCAGCGGATACCAATCAGGCTAGTATCCATGAGGACGCCGGTTCTATCTCTGGCCTCGCTCAGTGGGTTAAGGATCCAGCTTAAGTCACAGATGCAGCTCGGATCCTGTGTGCTGCAGGCTGGCAGCTGCTGCTCTGATTCAACCCCTAGCCTGGGATCTTCCATATGCCACAGGTGCAGTCAAAAAAGCAAAAAAATATAAAAGTCATAAGGCAACCTTGAGCTATACTTGAAAATTCCAAGTCCTAAATTTACTGCTGGGGAAGAGGGAGAAGAGACTCCCTGTCCTGAAGGCAAATGCTGTCCTGGGGCCCAAAGTGACGTTGGGTGAAGAAGTCATAGCCCATCTGGGAGCAGACTGGCTATAAAGGAGGTGATGTGGGCATCTATGTATTATTTTAAACGACAAAGCTAGTGGGGCCAAGACCTGACCTCACAGCCACGAGCTGCTAGCCTCTGACCTGCCTCCCAGCTCTTCCTAAATGGATATTTTACTCCCTTGCTCTGCCTCCAAAATGTCTTGCCATCTAAATAACATGGCACACCTGCACTGGTGGACAGGGTGGGGAGCTGGATGTTTCCTCTGGGGGGGAGGTGATGGGGGGCGAGGAGAACCGTGTTTCAGGCAAACTAGTTGCTTGGATCAACTTTCCTCCCTGGGAAATTACTGTTGGAGGAGCTCAGGGGTTCCCAAGCAGGTGTTTCTACCTGGACCTCAGGGGACACAGAAACCCCTCTCCCCCTATCCCCCTCTCCCATTAACTCAAAGGAACTCTTGCATCAGGCAGGAGGGGAAAGTCTGACATCTGATCTCTCTCCAGACAGTGATGCTGTGGTCTCACCTCCACCCCCACCCCAAGGCCCTATTATTGCCTGGCCTCCTGGGGACAGCGCCTATACCCTCTGCGGGGCCAACTTGAAGCTGGAGCCTTTCAGGGTCTTCCTCCAGGAAGGAGGGGAGTGGGGCAGGGGTGGAGGTGGGAGAGGGGAGGGGAGGCTTGCTGGGCTGCAGGGTGGGGAAGGCAGTGGAGATTCTGCCCACCAAGCGACATGGGCAGGCCCTGAAGCCCCTCCCATCCCAGGAAACACTGTGAGCCTCATGAGGTGTGGAGAACGAACAGGCTCCGTTCATCACATCGGGATCCCAGGATTAGGTGATGGTTATTTGACCCCTGGGGTCACTCACCCTCTGTCCTCTCCGTGGACCCTTCATAGACTGGCTCTGGTGGGAGGCAGAGGAAGTGTCATTACCACGTTCATTCCTATGTTCATTTATGGTTTTGTCTTTCAGCCTTTATGGAGCCAGGCTTGGGTACACAGATGAGTAATATATGGTCCCTGCCTTCAAGCAGCTCAAAGGTGGGGGAAAAAAGCAAATAGACCATTAGCACACTGACAAATGCTGGGCTCGAAGTCTGCCCAGCGTGCCAGTGGTAACTGTGCAGGGTGTGCAGGGCAGAGCAAGGCAGGTGCACAGGGAAGGTGACACTTGAAGGGCACACAGAGCAGGAGACAGTCGAGTGAGGAGGCAGGGAAGGGCCTGTGAGGCCCTGGTGCCATAAAACCAAGTGCTGGGGCCTGCCAGGGGTTTGGAGAGGTTGAGCTTAGGGGAGAGGGTGGAGATTGAGGAAAAATAAGCATGGAGAGAGGCGGGGCTTCGGGTTGTGCCCACCTGCTAACAGGTGGGGGAGTTACCCAAGATTCCCCAAGGGAGAGACACAATCAGATTTGAATTATACAAACACTGAGTCCTGGAGAGGTGAGGAGACGGCCCCTGGAGGCAGGGAAGCCTGTTAGGAGGAGATGACAAGTAGAAAATGATAAGCTGAGATATTAGACTAGAAGCTCCCTGCTTTCTGCTTCCCAGGCACCTGAGGCCTGGAGGCTGTGCAGTTCCAGGCTTGGAGCTCCCAGCTTCCCTGAGGAGAGGGGAGGGTGGGTGGGGCTTCCTGGGTGGGCGGGGCTTCCCGAACCCTCCTCCTCCTTCTCCGCCCCTAGGAGCTGAGTGGGCTGGACTAGATCTTGCTCTAGGTGGTACTGCTGTTGGGATCTGGTTGGGGCCAGTGGGTGAGGATGGGGCAGAGGGCCTAAGAGAGACTGATAAACTGGGGGAATAAAGAGGGGGCAGTGGCATTAAGGAAACAGAAGAAGAAGAGCAGAAGGCAGGGAAGGGGGTTGACCCAGTGCTTCCCCAAGTCAGGGGCCTGAGAGAGACGAGAACACAGCGGGCGGAGGAAGCTGATAGAGCTGCGGGAGTGACAGGGTGCTCTTCCCGTTGTCTCAGCAGCCACCAATGGGAGGAATGAGGAGGCTGTTGACTCTCTTGTCAATGGAAGGACGCCGTCCTAGGAAACCAGAGCTTTGGAGGGAGGGGGCAGAGCACTTCTTCCTGGAAATGCTGGATGTTCTCCGGGTCCAGCCTCAGCAGTTGCTGCTGTGCAACCGGGAAAGGCAGCTCCCTGAGGGGCTAGCTGAGGCCACTGGGGCTCCCCAGGCGGAGCAACTCACCACCTCAGGCCATAAACATGGAGGCTGAGGGTACTTCCCTGCCCCCCAGGGCCACATCCCCTCAAGCCTGCGGTGTATAGGGCACCAGAGGCCTGGTTGTTCCAGATGCTTCTCATGCAGGGCCCGTCAACGTGGTGGTAGTGGTGGGGAGCTGTCTCCCTGCCAGGGTGTCCTTCCCACAGTTTTTCGAGACCTTTCCCTGGGTGTCTTCTGACCCCTGTGATAGGGCTATGAAGAAATCTGGGAAATTGCACCTGTCTGTCATGGCCGAGAGGACATGAGGACATCATTGTCAAGGGCACTGGTGTCGGTCAATGCCCAGCAGAGACTTACCAACTGCCTTTCCAACTGTGGTGTGATTAGGTCACCTGAGGGTGGTTTCCTTATTTTTTTTTCTTTTTCTTTTTCTTTTTTTGCCTCCCCCCCCCACCGGGCATAAAGAGTTCCCAGGTGGGCCAGGGATCAGAATCAAGCCACAGTTGCAACCTATGCTGCAGCTGCTGTTGCAGCAACGCCGGAGCCTTAACCCACTGCTCAGGGTTGGGGGTAGGAAGAGAGGGATTGAACCTGTGTCCCAGCACTCCAGAGATGCTGAGGATCCTATTGCACCACAGCAGGAGCCCAAGCTGTTCAGCAGTCACTCCCCAGGGTTTCTGACTCAGCAGGGTAAGGAATTTGCATTTCTAACCTGTACGCTTGGGCCACCCTTGGCCAAGGGCGGCTCTCTGGGAGGGTGGGTGCTTTGGCTCCCAGGCCCATGCAGCATGTGTCTGGAGGCAGTTAGCCTTCCTCTTGCAGCTTCTAGGGCCCAGCTCCAGCATCACTGTCTTGTTTCTGAGCCAGAACCAATTGGGAAGATTCTAGGTTCATTTAAATACAGGTTCGTTTCAAGCCATTTCAGTGACGTTACATTAAATTAAATCACTTCCTGGCTGCCTTGACCGCAGGCCCTTTCCTTCATCCTACTCCAGGCCTCCTCTCCGAAGCAGTTAAACTGATCCATGTTAGTCAGTGTTCTCCAGAGAAACAGGACCAACAGTTGTTATATGGCCATGGAGATATTTATTATAGGAGTTGGCTCTGAGAAGCCTGCGAGCTGGAAACCTGGAAAGTGTGATTTGCTCTGAGTCTAAAAACTAAATCCTGAGGTAGAGATGAGAAGGCGTGAGCCTCCCCACAGCCTCATTCGTTTAATACATTTTATAGAACCTGTTCTATCTCCTTAGGAAGGGCATTTAGGAGCAAGAAACATTCAAATCCTATGCCCCATTTTTCTTGATTTGTTAAAAAAGAGGCTCAAGCTTCTCCTTGAGGTTGAAGTCAAAGCTATTCTATTATAGGTCAATCAAAAGACTAACGTTAATTGTGTTTTTCTTTTATTTTTTTTATTTTTTATTTTTTATTTTTTTTTGGTCTTTTTAGGGCTGCACCCGTGGCATATGGAAGTTCCCAGACTAGGGGTCAAATGAGAGCTGTAGCCGCTGGCTTACACCACAGCCATAGCAGCGCTGGATCCGAGCCACATCTGCGACCACTAGAGAATTTGTAGATGAAAAGAAATAGTGGCCTGGAGGGTTACTAAGTGACACGCATAATTCACCACAGCTGATGTCTTTAAGTCATCCTTTGCCTCTCCCCCGCAACACCCTCTCCACAAGGCCAGCTTTTCTGTTTGTTTCTTTTGTCTTTTGTCTTTTTAGGGCCACACCTGTGGCATATGGAGGTTCCCAGGCTAGGAGTTTAATCAGAGCTTAGCTGCCGGCCACAGACACAGCCACAGCCACAGCAACGCCAGTCTGAGCTGCGTCTGGGACCTACACCACAACTCATGGCAATGCTGGATCCTTAACCCACTGAGAAAGGCCAGGGATGGAACCCACAACCTCATGGTTCCTAATTGGATTCGATTCTACTGTGCCACTAAGGGATCTCCAAGGCCAGCTTTTCTGGAAGGAAATCTCTGCCCCCTCTGCACCCACCCATCCTTCTCTCTTTTTTCTGATTGCCCATCATCTGTAGTCTGGTTACAAGCACACTGGGACCCTACCTCGTCTTCAAATTGCTCCTGTTCCTCTCCCAGGAAAATGCAAATAACGGACTTCCCAGTGGGGTTGGGAAGGTGGGAAGGTGAGGTGGGTGGTGGGACAGGTGAGGGGTGGGGCTATGGAGCCACTCGCAGGCCCCCTTCCCTGGCCCCCAGCAAGGGATGGACTAAGGTGCTAAAGAGGGCAGGGGTGTGGCATCAGCTTGCTCTGGAGGCCAGCAGCAGAGAACAGCAAACCTCCAAGGGACAGGACTCAGGTGTGCAAGCTCCCAGGAAGGGCGGGGACACTCTTGTATGGAGGCTGCCAAGGCTCAGGGGCTGGGGGCTGTGATGGGTGGGTGGTCGGCACAGCCAGGCACCCATGTGCCTGTGTCCTTTGTTCCGTGTGGCCTGTATTTGGTTAGAGTGCTAATCACCTGAATCGCCACTCAGCGCCTGTCTCTCGATTTTTCTGATGAGGACTAGCCTGCCCCTCACTAATGGTCCTCGGCCCCCAGGAGGGCTCCAGAGGATGGCGGTAAATGTCAGCTCTGGGACCTTGTTCTCCTAACTCCGATCTCTCGGGGAGTTGGTGGTGGGCGGGGGTGCACCTCAAACCAGGGGCCGAGGGGTCTGGGGATGGTCCTGCCTCTATTCTCTGCTGAGTGGCCTTGGATGAATCCATTCACTTCTTGAAGAACTGCTTTTCTCCTCTCTATGGTGAAGGAGTTGGAAAAAGAAATGGAACCCCAAGGCCCCCCTCAAGCACCTGTATTCTGTGAAACAGTGAAGTAGTCTTCAGAGTGAGCCCCATCATCATTTCTGAGGCTCTGGCCATGCCCCTCTCGCTTTTGTGTCCATGGTGCACTTAGTTTTATGTATGTATTTATGTATGTATGTATGTGTTTTCTTTGTAAGGCTACACCCGTGGCATACAGGGATCAAGCTTCATCTGTGACCAGCTGCAGCTTGTGGCAATGGCCGGATCCTTAACCCACTGAGCGAGGCCAGGGATCAAACCTGCATCCTCAAGGAGACTATGTCAGGTTCTTAACCCACCGAGCCACACTGGGAACTCCAGGTTTTCTTATGTGAGGGGTGTTCTCCTACCCCTTTGGTTCCAGGCTCAGAAACCACTTTCTCTTCCCCTCTTTCATACTTGGTGAGGTGGGCAATTGTGATGAAGAGGCTGTTTGTCCTGGCACTTTTGAGGGCTCTGGGGGGTTTGTATTTGCTCCCCCAGGGGTTGATAAGAAGAAGAGATTGAGGGAGTTTCTGTTGAGGCTCAGAGGTAATGAACCTGACTAGTATCCATGAGTTTGCAGGTTTGGCCTCACTCAGTGGGTTAAGGATCCAGTGTTGCCGTGAACTGTGGTGTAAGTCTCAGACATGGCTTGGATTCTGAGTTGCGATGGCTGTGGTGTAGGCTGGCAGCTACAGCTCTGATTGGACCCCTAGCCTGGGAACCTCCATATGCCATGGGTGTGGCCCCCAAAAGACAAAAAAAAAACAAAAACACAAAACAAAGTGATCTTATGATCATTTTTAACTATTACACTCTATTTCCATTTCTTCTTCTTAGCAGATAGATCTTTTCTTCCTAGCAGATTTTTTTCTTTACCTTCTTGTATTATATTTTTCCTTAGCTACTAATTAAATTCCTTTGGGTTCCTTGAACACAAGCATTGTTTCACAAATGTTCTGCTGGAATGATAGGGGAAAGCCTGCCTAGAATTTAAAAAAGGGGGAAAAAACTTTTCATGAGCTGCAAAGGGAATAATTCACATCATTAATTGGAACTGATTGAGACTTGCTTGGAACCATCTTAATCAGGTAACTTCCCTGAATCTAGAAACCTGGTGTAAAATCTCTTCCAGGCCGAGCGTTATCAACAATTTTGAGCACCCAGTTGGCCTAGTCCTGCAGCCACTGACTTTGGCTTCCAATAAAGGTGGGAACTTTTTTTTTTTAATGATATTTATTTTTTTCATTATAGTTGGTTTACAGTGTTATGTCAATTTTCTACTGTACAGCAAAGTGACCCAGTCACACATATGTATATACATTCTTTTTCTCATATTATCCTCCATCATAAGTGACTAGATATAGTTCCCATTGCTATACAGCAGGATCTCATTGCTAATCCATTCCAAAGGCAATAGTTTGCATCTATTAACCCCAGATTCCCAGGCCATCCCACTCCTTCCCCTTCCCCTTCCCCCATGGGAAAGTTTTGCATTGTTATCCTTTATGGACAGAATACTTTCCATGCAGCAGGTACTGAATATAAAAACAGTGTCTGACCCTGATTTATTCACAATCTTTTTTTACAGCGACAGGCAAGGTGGGTGGTGAGACAGATGGGCCAGATTCCTGCACCTTTGGTCTTTGTTTCAGGTTGGTGCACACCATGCCGATCGTGCAGTGGCTGGACTCTGAAGCCGGTGAGCCCAATGCTTAGACTGGTGCAGTATCCACACACCTCTCCCATCACCCACACACCTTCCAGCCTCCTTTCTGTTCTTCGGCTCTCTCCTCTGTGATGGGAGCCTGGATCTTCAGTGGCTGCCCATCCTGACCATCCTGATCCCTGAGGCTTCCACCCATTGCATCCAGCCAGCCAGGGTAGCCAAGGCAGGGCAGTTGGACCCTTTTGCTCACTTCTTTAAGGAAAAGTCGTGTTGTTTGGGGTTAAGTGGCTCCCAGGTCCAGGCCTAAGAGTGAATTCCTCCAGTTCAGTGATATTCACAGCACCTCCCTCTTTAGTGATGAGGACAGCCCCGTGAGGACTTCCTGTGTCTGTGTAGCTTTTTTTTTTTTTTTTTTTTTTTTTTGTCTTTTGTCTTTTGTCTGTTGTTGTTGTTGTTGTTGTTGCTATTTCTTGGGCCACTCCCGCGGCACATGGAGGTTCCCAGGCTAGGGGTTGAATCGGAGCTGTAGCCACCGGCCTACGCCAGAGCCACAGCAACGCGGGATCCGAGCCGCGTCTGCAACCTACACCACAGCTCACAGCAACGCCGGATCATTAACCCACTGAGCAAGGGCAGGGACCGAACCCGCAACCTCATGGTTCCTAGTCGGATTCGTTAACCGCTGCGCCACGATGGGAACTCGTGTGTAGCTTTTTCTTTGTTTTTGCTTTTAAGGGCCAGGCTAGGGGTCCAGTCAGAGGGGCAGCTGCTGGCCTACACCACAGCCACAGCAATGCAGGATCCTTAACCCACTGATCGAGGCCAGGGATCAAACCCGCAACCTCACGGTTCTTAGTTGGATTGTTTCTGCTGCACCATGACGGGAACTCCCTTAGTGTAGTCTTTCGTGCTAATTAACTGCTCCTTTTGTCTTGTACTTGTTCTCCTTTCAATTTACAATAAGTGGAGGACTTAATAATTACATCTGCACATTTTGAGATTCCAGGTTGGTGTGAATTGGGGGGGGACATTATTCAACCCACTGTTCCCCCCCACCAGGCTATGACATCATCTGCATATTTGATCTCAGCCTAATAGTCTATTGTTCCTCTTGTACTTTATGTAGACAAATGGCTGACATAAATATTTTTGAAAAACTAAACATCAAGATTGATAGATTTTGTCAAATTTTACCTCTGCTTAAAATTCATGGGCCATGAATCTGGCCAAATGTCTCCAAGTTGATGGAATACTGCTGAGAGGCGACATATGGTATAAATCCAGGAAATACGAGGTGTAAATCCAGGACAGTCTTTATCCACAGTTTGAACCTAGAGATCAATGTTGCACATTAGTTAATGGTTGCTTTTTATCTTACCTTTGCCTGTCTACATCTTTGAAATACATATTTTATACAGTGATGATAGCTGTTTATAAACCTGCTTTCCCCTTAAATGTATTGGTGAGCATTGGGGGTAAAAGAAGCCAAGACGAAGTGGAAGGTAGTCACACTTGAAGAGCAAAATTTTGTAATAAAGGAATATTTTTGTTGTTACATTTGATCACATAAAAACACAAGGTTTATAAATATAATATATATATATATATATATATGTACACACACATACATGGCAGAAGACTTGGAAAAACATATCGATATGAAGAGAAAAATGCTCTTATAATCCCAACAATCAGAATTAGCCATTGTGAACATTTTGGAGTATATGCTCTTCAGACTTTTCATCTAACCCTATGCTCGTGTAAATATGATGTGTCTAGAAGAGGAGATGTTATTTATACACACACACACACTCCCAGGATTGTAGGGGCTTCTGCTTTTAGGAGGATAGTAGAATTCATCTCAAAGAAGATTTATTTTCATTTAGAAGCTTTCCTAATGGTCTGTATAAAGAGTGCATGGTGGACACCTCTCAACCCTACTCCCTTCCAGGGCGAGTGTAATAAATTCCTCCCCGCAAGAATAAGAGGAAATTTGCAGCTGGCAGCGCAAGAGACACGGGGCGGGGAAGGGGTTGGATGTGAGAAGGCGAGCTGAGGAGGACACCTGGAAGCAGAGAGAAGGGTAGATTCTGTGGAGGAACACAGCCAGCGAGGAATTCCCTGCGTCAGGGAATGTCTGATATTAGAAGCAAAGTGGTTTCTTGCCCTATGTGGTAATTGTACCCCGTGACTCAACCCTTCAGTAAAAAGATGCGATGAACAACACTCTCGGGTTTTGTTGCTTTGGCTGAAATGAAGCCTGGAGTAAAGTGGGGGTGGCAAGGGCACAGAGGAGCTGGAAACAGAGGCTAGAAGCAGACTTCAAGGAGGACTGAGGAGTTCCCGTCGTGGCTCAGTGGTTAACGAATCCGACTAGGAACCACGAGGTTGTGGGTTTGATCCCTGGCCTTGCTCAGTGGGTTAAGGATCCAGTGTTGAGGTGAGCTGTGGTGTAGGTTGCAGACTCAGCTCGGATCCCCATGTTGCTGTGGCTCTGGTGTAGATCGGCAGCTACAGCTCCAATTCAACCCCTAGCCTGGGAACCTCCATATGCCATGGAAGTGGCCCAAGAAAAGGCAAAAAGACAAAAAAAAAAACAAAAACGAAAAACAAAAACAAAACTAGTGGCAGGTGGAGGTTCCCAGGCTAGGCGGCTAATCAGCGCGGTAGCTGCCAGCCTACACCACAGCCACAGCCAGAGCAACTCCGGTTCTGAGCCACGTCTGCGACCCACACCACAGCTCAGGGCAACGCTGGATCCTTAACCACTGAGCAAGGCCAGGGATCGAACCTGCCACCTCATGGTTCCTAGTCGGATTCATTTCCACTGCGCTACAATGGGAACTCCTTTTTTTTTTTTTTTTTTTTTTCATTTTCATTCTTTAATCACTACTTGTGAGGTTGAACATTTTTCTGCCCTCTGCATGTTTCTTTTTTAATGTTTCTATCCTTTGCCTGTTTTTCCTATTAGGGTGCACATCTTCTTCTTAAGGATTTTTGTGATCTCATAAAATAAGAATATTAATTCTTTGTTGGTTCATATACTGCAGACATTTTGTCCTAATTTGTCACTTGCTTTCACTTAACTTAGCTTTGGTGTTTGGGGACCAAGAGATATTTTAAATTTTCATGCAGTCAAATTTGTCCATCTTTTCTTTTATAGATTCTATATTTGGTGTTATAGTTTAAAAGCCTTTTCCAAACCCAAGATTATAGGTTTTTGTCTCATCCTTTTATGGTTTCTTTTTTTAGGGCCTCAGGCACGGCATATGGAGGTTCCCAGGCTAGGGGTTGAATTGGAGCCACAGCTGCCGCCTACACCACAGCCACAGCAACATCAGATACAAGCTGCGTCTGGGACCTACACGACAGCTCACAGAAACTCGGGATCCTTAACCCACTGAACAAGACCAGGGATAGAACCCACGTCCTCCCTCATGGATCCTGGTTGGGTTTGTTAACTGGTGAGCCTTGAACGAACTCCATGATTTCATTTTTAAAATGTTTAACTCTTTATTTCATTTCGAATTTATTTTGATACATGGAATGAGGTGGACATTTAGTTTAACTTTTCTCCTAAAGGCTAGCCAAATATCTCAGCACCCTTTATTGAATAATCTATCTTTCTCCACTGGTTGTAACTGCTACATACATACTAGTTTATTCTAAATTCTCGTGGGTATGTTGGTCTGTGCTTTGCTGCCAGAGACATCCCAATATCCCTTTACCTCTTTATATTTAGTAATAGAGCTTTCTCATTTTGCTAGGGCACACAATTCCCCCAAATTAAAACTACATTTCCCAGTCTCCTTTGCTGACAGTATGGTCACATGGCTATGTTCTGACCAATGAGATACAAGAAGGCTGTTTATAAAATTCAGGACATGTCCTGAGTTAGAATGGCCACGCTTTTTTTTTTGTCTTTTTCTAGGGCCGCTCCTGTGGCATATGTTGGTTCCCAGGCTAGGGGTTTAATCAGAGCTGTAGCTGCTGGCCTATGCTGGAGCCACAGCAACGTGGGACCCAAGCCGTGTCTGCGACTTATACCACAGCTCACAGCAACACTGAATCCTTAACCCACTGAGAGAGGCCAGGGATCGAACCCACAACCTCATGGTTCCTAGTCAGATTCGTTAACCGGTGAGCCACGACGGGCACTCCCCATGCTCTTTTTTGTCATGTCCTTCTTTCTGACAACTGTAATGTAAGTGTGCTGACAAGCACTCTGGCAGCCATTTAGGCCCATGAGTAGAAGTTACTTGTTGAGCATTATAGAAAAATAGAAAAATCTTAGTGCCCAAGAAGTTTTTGATGACTTTCTATCAGCTGTGGATTGCTTACCTTTAGACCTCTATAAATGAGAGAAATAAACTCCTGTCTTGTTTAAATCATTGTTACATTGTTTTATTGGTCATTACAGTTGAACCTAATTCTAACTGATGGGATTTTCCATTAGCTTCCACCAGTATCTGCAAATTCACCTAACAAGGCTATGAAATTAGATGTTAACATCATAACATATTCAAATGTGTGACGATTCGGATACCTCTCCTCTTTTTAAACACTTTGTTAATTATTCTCCTCTGATATTCTTCTTGGTACATTTTATGATAAAAGTCAATTTGCAAACAAAATACTCCTTTGGGATTTTTATTGAAATTGCATTAAATTTGTGAGTTAATATAAAATCACTAACGTTTTTACAATATTGAATTTTATTATCTAGGAATATGATAGGTCTCTCAAAACTTTTTTTTTATTCCTCAGTAGAGGTTTATAGTTTTTCCTTATGTCAGTTCCATATAGTTTATACTTATCATTGAGCATCTTTTTTTTTTTTTTTACTATTTATACTGCAAATGGAATTTCTCCCCATGAATGATTATTCTAAAATATAGTTGGGGGAGTTCCCAGAAACAAATCTGACTAGTATTCATGAGGATGCGGGTTCAATCCCTGGCCTTGCTCAGTGGGTCAGGGATCTGGTGTTGCCATGAGCTGTGGTGTGGGTCGCAGACATGGCTTGGATCCCACATTGCTGTGGCTGTGGTGTAGGCCAGCAGCTACACTCCGATTCAACCCTTAGCCTGGGAACTTACATATGCCATGGGTGCAGCCCTAAAAAGCAAAAAAATAAAAAATAGTTGATTTTTTGCAAACTTATATTTTCAGAGAGTAGAAAAAATAGATTTTAAAAAACCTCTGCTACTTCTGCTTCCCAAGGGAATGTCATGACACATTTTGGGTTCACGGTTGTAGGTCTTAAGGAAATGCCTCCAGGGGCATTTTTGGTTGAGAAAGTCACAATCCGATATTTGATTTGGAGAGATTCAAAGAGGCTTGAATGACATTATTATAAAGTGAAAAGAATTTTCAGTTGTCTGTGGGGAGACTAGAAGAGGGGTTGAGGGGCCAAGCATAGAAAGGTGAGAGAAGTGCAAGGAATGTCTAGAGAGGGAGTAGGAGAAGGATTGGAGAGAAAGAGGTGGAAACACAGGTGTAGACCAGCACCTGAGGAGGAATAGGGCCAGTGGGATCATCCCCATATTGAATGGAAAATGCATTTTCAGGACAATGATGGGATATTCAATATGTCGCCTACGCTGTTCTGCAATAAATCAACTTCTTTATTTTCTCACTTGCTTCAATAAAAAGCCTGCTCTATATAACAGGCTTGCCTTAGCAGTGTTTGGCTGAGTGAAGGAAGAGTGGGAGTGTCCAGTGTGGGGCTAAGAGATGATGGAAGAATAAAATTGCTGTGAGAGGTGAGTTAAGAGCAAAGGCTAAGAACCGGGTGAGGTCTGGGTGTCATAGCAAGAGGTAACCAGGGGAAATACAAAGTCCCCTGAGAAGATTATTTAATTCGAAGGACACTGGGTTTCCCACATGAGATGGAAAATCAAATGTTTTGTTTGAATTGTAGAGAAAGGTAATCCAAGAAGCCTGAATGAGATTTAGATACTCCGGTGGCAGAAATCTATGTTACGACTACACTACATTACTTTATTTTGTGGTTAGTTTTCATTTATTTTTTGGTCAATATTAAGAGACTAAATAGGAGTTCCCGTTGTGGCTCAGCAGTAAAGAATCCGACTAGTATCCATGAGGACGTGGGTTCAATCCCTGGCCTGGCTCAGTGGGTTAAGGCTCTGGCATTGCCATGAACCGTGATGTGGGTCTCATGCATAGCTCAGATCCGGTGTTGCTGTGGCTGTGGCATAGGCCAGCAGCTGCAGCTCCTATTGGACCCCAGCCTGGGAATTTCCATATGTAAAGGGTGTGGCCCTAAAAAGGAAAAAAAAAAAAAAAAAAGAGTGAGAGAGAGAGACTAAATATGCAAATGGAAAATGGTCAGACCATATATAATCATTAGCACTCTGACCTGTAACCTTGGTAGTCAAACCAGACCCTTGCAGCAATCAGACCAGAAAAGTCAGGACTTGGTCAGTGGAGGTCACTTCCCTAAATTTTTGCACTTGATTCCACCTTAGGGCTAACCAGAGGAAGCCAAATATGCTCCCCGAACCAGTTACAGAGGATGCCTCTAGTTAGACTGTCCCCAGTGTTCCCCCAACAACCTCCTATCAGAGCATCTTGAAAACTCCTCCCTTTTCTTCACTTACAGCTTCCCTGCTTGTGTTTGAATTCCACCAAACCCCTGTGGATGTGTCTGTCTTCCTTCCTACAGCAAGCTAGGGAAAAAATAGCCTCCATTTGTTTTCATCTGAGTGGTCTTTGTTTATTTCTACAATATTCCTGGATTTTACAGGTAGGCAACTATGAGAACTGCAACTAAGACTTCCTCCTTTCTGACAGCTAACCATTTATGTCTTTTTTCTCTCCTATTGCACGGAATTGAAACTACGACAACGAAGTTACGTAATATGGGCAATAGCAACCATAGTTATCTTACTTCTTACTTTATTGGGACAGTCTCTAAAGTTTTGGCTTTAAATGCGATATTGCCTAATGGTTTGAAATGGGTATTCCTTCCCCTACTAAATAAGTATATTTTCATCTCCAGTTTATTTAGGTTTTTCCTTTTTAATATCAGAAAATGATTTCTATTGAGTTAATCTTTTAATTTTTCTCCTATGGGTAATAACATATTAATAGATATTCTAATTTTAGCCCTTGTATTCTTTTAAAAATAAACCTTCTTGATCACAGTTCATTATTCTTTTAACACACTGCTGCATTTAATTGGCTAATATTTTATTCAGGATTTTTGCATCTATATTCATAAGTTAGCCTGTAATTTTCTCTTTTTAGTGCTATTTTAGTCAGATTTTTGACTTGAAATCTGTTTCATCTACTATTAATATTGTAGTTTTTTGTTGGCATTACCAACTGGCTATTGGTTTGAAATATATGTTTTTTTGTCACATTAAGGGATTACACCTAGACTTACCATATTTGGAGGTCTAAATGATTTGGCAATGATTTCCAATTTATTTGATGTTTGTTAGTTTTTTCAGACCATCTACATTCCCTTGAGCCAATTTTGATAATTTTTCTTTTCCCCATAAATGTACCTTTTTTGCTAAGATTTTCAAATAAATTGACATGAAGTTCTACATGGATTTTTTTTTCAAAAAAATTACTCTCTGTATGCGTGATTATAATCTTTAGTTTTAATCTGTGGCTGTGAAATATCATTTTTAATTTAGTGTGTTTTTTTTCCTTCCTCTATGGGGAAAAGACTTTTGTATGTTTTGGCTATTTATTCAATGTACAGTTCGGGTTTCCCCCGAGATAAGGATTTGAGTTCAAGTAGTTTACTTGGTTGATGCAGGAAAGCACTGGAGGGGCGCAGGTTGACCCAGGGGAAGGAAGGCAGCCAATAAAGGATGAATTAGTTGTTCAGCCAGATGCCTCTGGGGGCTGGAAGTGGTCCTGGGGAACTCAGGGGAGGAAAGGCATGCCTCGGAGGTTCCCACCAGAGAGGTGGTAGAGTGGAGTTACTTACAACTCCTGATGGTTACAGGCGAGGGATAGTGTGTGTAGAAAGGTGGGGTCGTGGGTATCAGGGTGTTCATTCTTGGCACTTAAACCTGTCTTGAGCATAAGCAGAAAGGTCTCCCATGGTCTCAGAAAATCTGGCAGGCAAAGGGATGCAGATACTGACACTGGAATTCCTTTGGAAGACACACAGGTGATGATGCCCCAGGTACTGGGACAGGCAGTGCATCATCTGGGGCTTATTTATCAGTTCTGCTCTATACGTCTGGGGCTTATTTATCAGTTCTGCTCTTTCATAGGTTTCTAATGAATTTCATCTTTCGGCATTATTAATTTACCTCTTCTGTCTTTTAAACTTTAATGTTCCTCCATTTAACTTCTTGCTATGTGCTTACTTCATATATTTTTATTTTTGAAGTGTTGGTGGTTCAATGGTAGAATTCTCACCATATATATATATATATATTTGTCTTTTGCCTTTTTAGGGCTGCACCTGTGGCATGTGGAGGTTCCCAGGCTAGGGGTCTAATCAGAGCTGCAGCTGCTGGCCTACACTACAGCCACAGCAATGCGAGATCCAAGTCGTGTCTGTGACCTACACCGCAGCTCACAGCAATGCCGGATCCTTAACCCACTGAGCAAGGTCAGGGATTGAACCTGCATCCTCATGGATGCTAGTCAGATTAATTTTTGCAACCACAAGGGGAACTCCACCTCCCATATATTTTTACTTTCTTTTTTGTGTGTGTGTGTGGCTTTGCAAATCACTTCTCTTTTTTCTTTGTTTAAAATTAGAGTATAGTTGATTTACAGTGTTGTGTCAATTTACTTTTCTTTTTTTTTTTTTGCTTTTTAGGGCCACACCCATGGCATATGGAAGTTCCCAGGCTAGGGGTCCAATCAGAGCGACAGCTGCCGGCCTATGCCACAGCCACAGCCACAGCAACGCCAGATCCTTAACCTACTGAGCGAGGCCAGGGATCAAACCTGCAACCTCATGGTTCCTAGTTGGATTCATTTCCGCTGCGCCATGACGGAAACTCCCAATTTACTGTCTTATTTGATAAGAAAAGCGCTTCAGATTGGTTATGGGGAATAATCGAGAAATTACATGTAAAAGTGCTTGGTGCTGTGTCTGTCACATAGTAAGTGCTCAGTGAATGTTAATTACTCTTTTTATTGATCACTTTGACGTTGCCTCTGATTATAGATTTGGTTGATATGTGATACTGTCTTGGTGGTATTGCCTCTTGGTGTTGATATGTGATATTATCACTATCATTATTTTCCAAGTGTTCTTTAAATTGTGGTTTGCGTTTTCTCTTTGATTCAAGGAATATTTTGAAGAGTGTTTTCATGCCAAGTAGTTGGACATTTTCGGTTTATATGTTTTTCCAATTTCTAGTTTTATTGTATTATTGATGTATGGAGAAAGTAATCGTGTAATTTCTGGGTTTGGAATTTTGTAGAGGTTTTTGGTGCCTTAATATGCAATCAGTTTTTTAAAATATTCTGTTGGCACTGAAAAAGTGTATTCTTTTTATTTTCATATTTGCTAAATGTATCCCAGCAATGACATTTGCCAGAGGTTCTACATCTTGTGTTTGCTTACTTGATCAGTTAAGAAATGACAAAGTCTCCATAGCGGTTGTTTTCTGGTCGTTTTCCTCTTATTATTCAGAAACGAAAGGTTTATGACAAACATTTTCATTGCAGATTTTGATTTTCATTCATTATTCTTCATTTTGTTTAATAGTTTAGGAACTTTGCTTTTCTTTTGCTAACTATATCTTTCCCCTGTCTTTTTATTTTTTGTCTTTTTAGGGCCACACCAGCGGCATGGAGATTCCAAGGCTAGGGGTCCCATCGGAGTTGTAGCCACAGGCCTATGCCCTGGCCACAGCAATAAGCGATCTGAGCCGCCGCTTCTGTGACCTACATCACAGTTCATGGCAACTCCGTATCCTTAACCCACTGAGCGAGGCCAGGGATCAAACCCATGTCCTCGTGGATACTAGTCGGATTTGTTAACTGCTGAGCCATGATAGGAGCTCCCCGTCTTTTTATTTTTAAACATACCGAGCCACTTTGTTTTGGATGTGCCTCTAGTGGACAGTATATGTTTGGATCAAATATAAGAAACTGTATCACATCAAAGGGAAATGTAACTTCTTTAGATATATCATGTCACAACTAACATGTCTGACTTTCTGATGAATTTGTCTGGATCCCTTGGTGAGATATAATGAGAAAACCTACTTGATCTTGGTCCCGGGTTCCTGGCCCAGTGATCCTATCCCCCCGGAACTCCCCAAGGGATAGGACTGATCAGAGCATCTTTCCTTTATCATAATGAGCCCCTTTCAACCACGCTTGCTGATGGCGATGCTACCTGGAAATCGGGCAGAATTCAGGCTGCTTTGGCACAAGGCTCTTTGTTGCCATTGCTGCTTTTTGTTCGTAGTAGCTGCTCATTCCTGGACCTTTCTGCCTGGTTTTCTCAGGAAGTGACAAAGCCCAAAGGGACTCCATCTGGCTTCTTTTGGATTGTCCCAGGACCTGCCCTTGTCTCTAGCCTTTGCCTTTCAAATTGGGGGTGTCTCAAGATTTTCTCTTCTCTTGTTGCAGAGCTAGGAGATGGTAGAAGTTCTCTAGAGAAGAGAGGTGAAAATCACTCTGAAGTTTTTCTTCAGTCCTAGTCCCACCTGAACTTCATCTGCTGTAAATGCACTGATGTTTCTGGCACGTGGGTGGCATTCTTCTTTGGACACCAGTTAAAATGTGATTTTCAAAATGATAAAAGCCTAATTCTCAGGAGTTCCTTGGTGGCCTAGCAGTTGAGGATCTGGCATTGTCACTGCTGTGGCTCAAGTCACTGCTGTGGCACCAGTTCAGTTCCTGGCCTGGGAAATTCTGTGTGCCTTGGGCTCGGCTGAGGGGAAAAAAAAAAAAAAAAAAAAAAAAAAAGCCTAACTTTCTTGCAAATGTGAAATGAATCGTATCAAAAACTTTAGTCAACTAACTCACGAATTAATGTGGGAACCAGTGGGCTGTTAAAACTGGTTAAAACAAAATCTTTTAAAGTGTTGCAGGGCAACAAACTATATAACCTTTGGGGTTATCTGTTCCATTTGACAATAAATTATTCACATTTTTAGTGGACAAAAAGCTACAATTAACTTTAGTATTGTAAAATAATCTAATTAATGCAACCCCCCCCCCCAGCACTGCACTGAAAGAACACCTAAAAATCTCTTTTGCGGGAGTTCCTGTCGTGGCTAGTCGTAATGAACCTAACTAGGTTCCATGAGGACTTGGGTTCGATCCCTGGCCTTGCTCAGTGTGGTGTAGGTTGCAGACCCGGCTTGGCACCTGCAACTCCAATTCGACCCCTGGGAACTTCCATATGTCACAGGTGCAGCCCTAAAATGACAAAAAAAAAAAAAAAAAGAGAGAGAAAATCTCTTTTGCCTTGTTCCAAGATACAGATCATTTTTGTGACAGACACACTGATTTTCACCTTTTATGCCTCATTGTTTCTGGACCGGGTAGAGGGGGAGGGTCTGTCCTCCGTCCTTATGTTGCCATCTTACACCGACGATCAAAAGAAGTAGTTCTTGTTCTATTGCAGCTACCTCCTGGGAGAGGGTCTTTATTTCTCATATTAATGGATTATTGGCAGACTCAATATAGTCTTGGCTAAACTAGGGGCCTTAAATTATAAAAGAAGCTTCTCCAAAATGTAACACAATGTCTTATCAATTTAAAAACGCCAGCACAAAAACTCAAAGGAGAATTCCATATGTCCTCGTGGAACTGAAGTAAATCCAACTATATTCTGAGCAAGAGAACCCTTTACCTAGTAAGGGGATTTCCCCCTGCTATTTCTTTCTTTATTTCTTATTTTAATTCTTTTTCTTTTTACAGCCACACCTGCATCATATGGAAACTCCCAGGCTAGGGGTCCAATGGAGTTGCAGGGGCTGGCCTACACCACAGCCACAGCAATGCTGGATCCGATCCTCATCTTGGAGCTACGCAGCACCTTGTGCCAATGCTGGATCCTTAACCCACTGAGCCAGGCCAGGGATCAAACCCGCATCCTCACGGACACTATGTTGGGTTCTCAACCCACCGAGCCACAGTGGGAACTCCTCCGCCTGCTATTTCATTCAATGACTATATACCACAGAATGAGGAAGAGCGGGAGACACAAACTGGCTTTCATTTTCCTAAGTCTCAGTTTTCTCACATGAGTGTCTTAGTAGGCTGAGTGTGATTCTAATGTTTAACAAAACACATATATTTTGGAACCACATGACCCCTAAATGAAAGCCACCTACTTCAACTGGTACCATAAGTTCCAATGTAGAAGAAAAAAACCCTAGCTGTCCATTTTAGCTTTCCTAAAGGCTTGTCATGGGTAATTTTAATACTATGTTTAATTCGCCTCATACAAAGTTTGCAGACATGGTATTAGTTTTCTATGGCCACATAACAGATTGCCAGGTGCACACACTGTAGCAAAATGTTTTTGTAGTAAAATGTTTTGCGTACAATTCGGTGGCATTAACGACATTCCTATGGTTGTGCAGCCATCACCACCATCCATCTCCAGGTCTCTTCCACCTTCCCAAATTCACTCTAGGAGCTTAGGAGCTCCTGTTGTGGCGCAGCGGAAATGAATCCAACTAGCATCCATGAGGATACAGGTTTGATTCCTGGCCTCACTTTGTACGTTAAGTATCCAGTGTTGCCATGAGTTGTGGTGTAGATTGCAGATGTGTAGGCTGGCAGCTGTAGCTCAGATTGGATCCCTAGTCTGCGAGCTATATGCCGTGGGTGAGGCCTAAAAGAGAAAAGAAAAAAAAAAAAAAAGATTCTGTACCCATTAAACAGGAAGCTCTGATTACCCCCTCCCCTTTCCCCTGGAAACCTGTATTCTATTCTCGGTCTCTGAAACTGACTACTCTAGTCATGTAAGTGGAATCATGCAATCACTATCCTTTGATTTTTTTTTTTACAGTTGTTATTATTATTATGTGGCTGCACCCTGTGGCATATGGAACTTCCCAGGCCAGGGATTGAACCCATACTGCAGCTGCAGCTTGTGCTTCCTCACTGTCCTTTTACAACTGGCTTTTTTCACTTAGCACAATATCCTCAAGGTTCATTCATGTTGTGGCATGTGTCAGAATTATAGCTTAGGCCCTAAATATAAGTTAACAAATATCTGTTGGAGGGTGTTCCCGTCATGGCACAGCAGAAATGAATCTGACTAGGAACCATGAGGTTGTGGATTCGATCCCTGTCATCCATCAGTCGGTTAAGGATCTGGCGTTGCTGTGAACTGTGGTGTAGGTCACAGACATGACTCAGATCTGGCGTTGCTGTGGCTCTGGCATAGGCTGGCAGCTGTAGCTCCACTTGGACCCATAGCCTGGGAACCTCCTTATGCCGAGAGCATGGCCCTAAAAAAAAAAAAAAAAAATCTGTTTGAATCCTTTCTCTCAGTTCTTTTGGGTATATACCCAGAAATAGAATGGCTAGATCCATGGTCATTTGAACTGATAGAGATGGTGAGGCGTGTTCAGGGGCACAGGCAGATGTGAAGGGCACATCACCCAGTCTGGAGGCTTTTTGGGTGCAAACTGCCTACTTGATCTGCAGGTCTGCCCCTGCTGCTCCTTCGGCATGGGGTGGTGAGCGCCACCCTTCACTTCACTTCCCATCACCAGGGGACTGGCCCTGGGACCTGGGTAAGGTTCTGGAGCCCTTGCAGCTTGCCACGCTTTGTTGTTTTTGCTGTCCTTTGCTGTCAGTATCGCTGTAATGATTGGCCGTAGAGCCTTTAATGTGGGGATCAGCAGGGTATGTGTCTTTGGGGACAACTAGAGAAGGGAGCTGGGAGGGCTAGGGCTACTCTTGGGGTGAGGGAGGGTGGGCAGTGGGGAGAAGAAAAGAAAACAAGCTGAATTCCTGGTGGTTGCTGAGGTTTAACAGTTCTAAGACCTATGCACAGAATTAAATTAATTTAATTTCTGGACAGAATTAAATTTTCTGTTCAAAATAGTCACCCAAATGGTGGCATGTCAACCACAGGGGCAGACTATTGGGTAAAAATTTTGGAGCAAAGGGGAGGGATTAAAAAATAGTGTATGGAGGTTCCCCTTGTGGCTTAGCAGGAAACAAACCCGAGTAGGATCCATGAGGATGCGGGTTCAATCCCTGACCCCGCTCAGTGGGTTAAGGATCAGGCGTTGCCGTGAGCTGTGGTGTAAGTCACAGAAGTGGCTCAGATCTGGTGTTGCTGCGACTGTGGTGTAGGCCGGCAGCTGTACCTCCAATTCCAGCCCAAGCCTGGGAACCTCCATATGCCGCATGTATGGCCCTAAAAAAAATAGTGTATGGATGGAGGGAACAGGCTTCTGCTAAGCCAAGAGGGAGGGCGGTACTCTGAGCTTCAGGTTGTCTCAAAGAGAAAGTGACGGCTACCTCCTTCTGCCCTAGGGCAGGGACTGAACCAGGTCTGAGGCCAACAGAACTTACTCTCTTGGTTTCGTCGTACCTGGCATTCGAGAATTAAAGAGTGCACCCAGGATTGTCTCTTGGGCAGCATCACAAAGACACACAAAAAAAAGAGGAAGCAGATGAATGCCAGGGGCATTTGTAAAGAGGTCAGGATGTCTTACTGCTTCCCCTGAATGCTCAGGGCTTGCCTTTGTGTGTTCCATTCACTAAGGCTCAGAGACTCAAATAGCTGTGTCTGGTAGAAACATAATGCGAGCCACACAGAGAAATTTAAATCTTCTAAGAGCCACTTTGATAGAGAGGTAATGTAAAGGGGAAAGGAAGCAAGTGAAATTAATTTTAATCATACATTTCAGTTATCCACTATATCCAAAATATTATCATTTCTACCTGTAATCAATATCAAAATTATTATGTTTTAAGTACTTTTTTTTTTCCGGTTCTATGTCTTTGAAAGTTGAATGTATTTTATCCTTGGGGCATACCTCAGTTCAGACCGGTCACATGCCAAGTGCTCAGTTGTCACATGTGGCTTGCGGCTAGTGAAACCAACAACATTTATGACTTGAACCCAGCCATAAGCCAGATTGGGACTTAAACCCATGGTGGGTTTTTTTGGTTTTTTTTTTTTTGTTTGTTTGTTTGTTTGTTTGTTTTAATTAGAATCACTCATCTGGTGTCTGGATTTACCGAGGTTCAGGTTCTTTGTCCCTCAGCACAGAAGGAATTCAGCGAGAGACAAAGTGACAGGCAAGAAATAGATTTATTAAGATAGGATGCTTGTGAGAGATGCAAACGGGCCGGCAAGGAGGCTTTGCCCCTAGAATGAGGTGGGCTACAGTTTTAGAATCCAAGGGGAGTGGGGATGGGAGAAGACTCCCTCTTTCCCTTTTTTGTGTAGACAAGCAGACATCAGGCTTACTTTATTAGCTCCTCCTTTGTATCTAGTGAGAGAGTATTTGACTCTATGAGGTCAAACCAGGACTGTCATGGCACTTATTCAAATCAGCAGAAGGGTGGTAACAGAGGCTAAAATATGTTGAACCATCTCAGGTTTCTGGATAATGAAGATCTCATATTTTCCTACTTTGGAATGTCATGTTTGCCTTAAATTCCTGTCCTTGGGCCTAAGGATCATTATCTTGCTGAACTTGAATACAGGTCTCCTTTTATCTTTCACTTAATGACCCGAGGCATCGTTTACTTTTATTGCTTTATTTATTTGCTTTTTAGGGCCTCACCTGCGGCATATGGAGTCTCCCAATCAGAGCTGTAGCTGCCGGCCTACCCCACAGCCACAGCGACGTGGGATCTGAGCCGCATCTGCAACCTACACCACAGTTCACAGCAACGCCGGATCCTTAATCCACTGAGCGAGGCCAGGTATCAAACCCGTATCCACGTGGATACTAGTAGGGTTTGTTAATTTTGAGCCACAGCAGGAGCTCCTGTTTATGGTTTTATAGTTAAGTAAGCCCGCTTCGTTCTGATGGCTTTCTCGAGCAATTATTAACTTACAGGGGTCTCCCAAAGTTCCCTAGGTTGCCTCTCTATCTATGGCCCCTTATTGGGACCTTCTACAGCTACCTGTGTAACTGTCCTACTCCATCCCTACCACTACCATATTGGAATAGTTCAGCTCCAAGAGAACCAAGGATATTTATAATATTGAGCGTGTATTTTACAACTACTATTATGTGTATTGAATCATTTAATCCTCATCGCAGTATTCCGAGGTAGTTGCTATCTACAAGGAATACAGGTGTATTCCTTGGTTGGTGGCCCATTTCCTTCATCTTTAAAAAGCTGGTGCTATAGCATCTTTCATCTGATTCTGCTTCCATCACCACTTGGCCCTTGTTGTCTTCTCCTTCTCCTTCTCCTCCTTCTCCATCTTCTTCTTCTTCTTTCTTTGGCTTTTTAGGGCCAAATCTGCAGCATACAGAAGTTCCCAGGCTAGAGATCCAATCAGAGCAGGACACGGGTTCGATCCCTGTCCTGATTAAGGATGCAGATTGCCGTGAGCTTCAGTGTAGCTCACAGACGAGGCTTGGGTCCCATGTGACCTTGTGGCCGTCTTCCGTAGCTGACTTCGGAGTCCCTTTTCCAAGGATCCCCATGATTACATCAGGCCCACCCAGGCAGCCAGGCATCTGAAGATTCTTAACTTAATTATATCTACAGAGTCTCTTTTGTGATGTTATATAATACCCACAGGCTCCAAGATTAGGGTGTGGACCTCTTAGGGGAACAGTATGCAGCCCACAGAGAGGGGACTTTGTTTTCATAATAATCATATAAGGAAAACATTGCTCTGAGACCACAGTCCTTCCACTTCCCCTCCTCAGCATCTGTGTGGTCAGCTCACCGGCTCCTAGATGAGACCATCTCCTTTGCTCCATCAGATCTGAGGCACCGGCTGCTGCTGGGAGAAGTGAGGCCGTGCTTCTCCTGGCATCCTGTCCTGGCCCTGCTCCTGGTCAGTTGCTGTTGTGAATAACTCTGCTGGGACTGACATGTGTCTCTGCCTCTGAGGGAGCTGGCGATCCGTCTGTGAGCTTCCTGCCTTTTGCTTCCCATTTCGGGTGAGAGGAAGGAGGAGACGGGCCAGAATCACTAACAGAGGCGGTGCTTCTGTCCTCTTCCAAGGAACCTGAAACTCATCTAGCCTGGCCACCCTCCCTGCCCTGCCACCACCCTGCTTGCTCCATGAGCTTGACTCTCCACCTAAACTCAACCTCTCAAGCAAGTCATTTCCTTCCTAACAATGCTCTCTCAAGTGAATTCATTAAAGGTCTTTATTTGCAAATAATAGAAACTGACTTGAATGAACTTATGCACAAAAGAAAAAGTGTCTGGACAGTCTCTCCTTGGGAAGATCTGCTCTCTTGCCGCTTGGCCACCTGAGGACTCCTTCCTTAGGAAAGGGAAAATTTCCCTTCTGTCTCTGACTCCAACATTTATTCAGTGATTGTGGTGCTTCAGTCCATGGCTCCTCAAACACCCGTAGGCACCGCACTCCATCCAAGAGATGAAGGCTCACAGACCTGCAATGGCCTGGAAAGCAGACCCTGGGTGGGAGGGTGATTTGATGAGAGGAACCTGGCCAGTGTGCTGAGGGCTGACCAAGACCTTTGCTTCCATGTGTTACAGTAAATATTTTGTGTATGTCTGTATATGCGCAAATATACTCAACATTGCACCAAGTTTGGGCACCTACTCTGTGTTAGGTATTATGCTGGTGTTGACAGCGCAGAGATGATTTTATTCCTACCCTAAAGTTTTCCCTAAGAGACAAGGAATTGCAGGGCGGTTTGATAAGTGCCATAAGTGGTGTTAGTTTTGGGTATAGGAATAGTAGAAGAGGCATGATTTCCTCTGCTTGGCTGTGTCCAGGACATTTGAAGTACATCTTTTTTTGTTGGCCATGCCTACGACATGCAGAAGTTCCTGGGCCACAGCAGTGACAACACTGTATCCTTAACCTGCTGAGCCACCAGGGAACTCCTGAAATGGGTCTTAATAGGAATTCAAAGATCACTAGGTGGTGAGTGTGTGTGTGTCTGTGGTGGTGGTGGTGGTGTGCTGGGAATGGAGAAGAATGTTCCAGGAGGAAGGAATTATATGGCCAATGACCTTGATAGGAAATGACACTGGCGTTTAGAAAAGTGCATGTAGTTCCATGTGGCTGTCAGGAGGGGGGTTGGGGTATGAGAAAGGACAGTCCAACAAGGGCTGACTCTGGAAAGACTAAAATCTATTAATTTCATCTTGTTCGTGTCCAGGTATCTTGAAAAGACTGAGAGTGTGGCAAGAGTTGAATCTGAAAAGGAGGACTCTAGCAGTGTGGAGGATGGATGGAAGGAAGGGAGACCCGGGGACAGTGAGATCAGTTAAGCGAAGCAGAGAAAGACAAAAGTCGACCTGCAAGGGAGTGGCTGGAAGAAACACCACACCTCTGATGGATATAAGGATGAAGGAGCAGAGAAGGTGGGGAAGCCTTCAGATCCTACTGCAGGTGTGACACCTGTGAAAGGAGGTGGGGGAAGTGGGGAGTATTGGGTAGGGGAAGCTTCAGTCCATAATGCTGCTCTGAGAAAATCTCAGCCAGGCTGATGGAATGCCCATTAATAATTCCTACACCAGGCACAAGTAGCCTGTCTCTGGCACCCTACTGTGCTCATCACTGGCTGGGAGCTACCTGGGAGGGGGAGGGGCGTGGCCTCAGTGTGAATGCCTGAGATGCAGCAGCTTGAGGCTACTGGCCATCTATTCTTCTCCTCCCATCAGGTTCTCTCTCTCTCTCCCTCTCTCTTATTTATTTATTTATTTATTTTGGTCTTTTCAGGGCCGAACCGCAGCATATGGAGGTTCCCAGGCTAGAGGTCTAATCTGAGCTGTAGCTGCCAGACTACACCACAGCCACAGAAACTGGGGATCCAAGCCGCATCTGTGACCTACACCACAGCTCACTGCAACGCCGGATCCTTAATCCACTGAGCAAGGCCAGGGATTGAACCTGCAGCCTCGTGGATACTGGTCGGGTTTGTTAACCACTGAGCCAAGATGGGAACTCCTTCATCAGGTTCTCTTGAAGGAAGACTTGAGCCCACTTCCCCCTGTAGAGAGAAGACTGGCAGCCCAGTCTTGGAGGATGGGAAAGAGACATGAAAGAGGAGTCGACTTGATTAGCACCCCTGGTCTGGGCAGGCTGTTTTCTGCCAGCCTCCTGGCAGGGCTTAGGCTGTTCTCTCCTGGAGGTGTGCTTGCTGTCCCCTCCCCCTTTCCAGTTCATGCTGGAAGGCTTCCTCTTCCTCCTGAGCGCACTGCAGCCTCAGTAGATGTACCACCTCGAGCTGCCATGACAAACACCAGACCGAGGGGCTTAAAGAACAGAAATGTGTTCTCTCAAGTTCTGAAGTGTAGAAGACCAAGATCAAAGTGTCGGAGGGTGGTTTCTTCTGAGGCCTCTCTCCTTGCCTTGTGGACAGCTGCCTTCTCATTCTATCCTCACGGGGTCTTTCCTCCATGTCTGTGCCTGTGTCCTAATCTCTTCTTATAAGAACATCTATCTTGGAGTTCCCGTTGTGGCGCAGTGAAAACCAATCCAACTAGGAACTATGAGGTTGCGAGTTCTATCCCTGGCCTTGCTATGTGGGTTAAGGATCTGTCGTTGCTGTGAGCTGTGGTATAGGTTGCAGACATAGCTCTGATCTGGCATTGCTGTGGCTCTGGCATAGGCCGGAGGCTACAGCTCCGATTAGACCCCTAGCCTGGGAACCCCCATATGCCGAGGGTGGCAAAAAAGACAAAAAAAAGACAAAAAAAAAAAAAGCACATCTATCTTGTTGGATTAAAGCCCACCCTAATGACCTCATTTTAACTTAGTCACCCCTTTAAAGTCCCTGTCTCCAAACACAGTCACATTCTGAAGTACCGGGGGTTAGGATTAGGGTTATTCATTCAACATATGAATGGGGGGAAACATGGGCACAATTCAGCAGAGGGTACGCAGTATCCTACCTCTGTAACCCTCTCACACATCACAAGGCTCTAGTTGTTTGATGTATGTGTTGCTGCTCCTTCTTGTGATTCCTGCTTCTGCCATCTGATGAGGAAAAGGAAAACCAGATGGATTCAGTTAGACATGGACACAGACAGAGCTTTGGAGAAAAAAGTGAGAAGAGTTGGAGAGTGAGCAGTAAGCATATTAAACAGAGCTGAGCTCTCCAATTAGCTCTTAACCCCCAGGAGGCTCTGTTGCCCATCTAAGGAGGAAGCGGCACTTGGGCAATATGGTTGGGTACCATTCCATTCCTAGTCACTTTCAAGAGACAGCAAAGGTAGCTGTGGCTGAAAGGATTAGAGGATGAGCGATACCAAGGCCGGTGGAGGGGTTAGGGATATGGCAAATAGGAAGAGGCTGGAAAGAGTGGCCGGAGGAAGACCACTGAGACATGTGAGAAGGTGAGTCTTTCTAAGCATAGAACCAAAGACTCAGCTCATCGTGGAATGATGTCCGTCCCCCAGAAGCCCATCCTGGAAGTATGCCTGGGAATCACAGTGCTAGTGGGTGGTTTGGGATGAGCCCTCAGAAGCAGAAGAAATGGGAAAGAACAGAAGACCCATACTGCAGTCTGGCCCTAAGCTTCCTTTGCCTTGGTCTTGCTCAAAAGGTTCGTAATCATCTCTCCCATCTTCATTTTTCACTAACTTCCCTCTCCTACCTCATGCTCCATCCAGACCTGTCCAACTGGTATTTCCTAAAATATGCTGTGATTTCCCTTCCCTGTGCCCTGTTTATGCCAGTTCCTTCACATACAATTTATTCTTTTTGTTTTTGTTTTGTTTGTCTTTTGTTTTTTTAGGGCCGCGACCATGGCATATGGAGGTCCCAGGCTAGGAGCTGAGTTGGAGCTGCAGCCACCGGCCTACATCACAGCCACAACATCGCAGGATCTGAGCCACATCTTCGACCTACACCACAGCTCATGGCAATGCTGAATCCTTAACCTGCTGAGTGAGGCCAGGAATCGAACCTGCATCCTCATGGATGCTAGTCAGGTTCGTTAACCACTGAGCCACGACAAAACTCCAAAAAAGATCTTTGTTGAGTTAAATGGAAGTAGAAAAAGATCGCCTTATGTTATTTTCTCTAGGTCATTCGTGGTAAAGAGTCCCACGAGAGTCTCTTCCAGTCAATAACATATTTTTTGGCTACCTTACTTTGACGCTTAACTCCTGGCCCTGGAAGCTTAGATTGATTTCAAGCTCCTTGCTTTAAATGCTTAAGCTTGCACATTTGCCAAAATGAGCTCATAGCTTCATCTAAGCCTGCTTACCCAAGGAGATTTACATTTTATTTTCCTGAACATTTACAAACATATTAGGAGAGTTTTAAAACAGAGATATGTTGTGGTTTCCTCTTATCTTCCTGGCAGTATTTGCATATTAAAGAAGAACTGGAGAAGGCGGTGACGATCAAATGGGGATCAGTGGAGTTACTGTGAGGAGGGGCTGGGGTGGGGCTTCAGTGGGGGTTGGGGGCTTGAGGGAGATGTGATTGAGAGGGGCTTCTTTGTAACAACTCAAACTTCATCACCTAGGTCGCTTTCTACTTCCGATTTGTAACCAATATTACAATGTCCTCCTACCCATCCCAATTTTGCAAGGATTTCTACTCATAGCCACACTCAGTGAGCCACAAGCTTGGAAAACCAAACACGATCAAAGAGAAGTTAAAAGGAAACCATACCAACAGCAATGATGACACGCATTTAGTGACAAGGCTCATGATAAATAAGCGTGAGTGAATGTTCTGTCCCTCAAAACCAAAAGCAATCTCTGTTTCCACAGAGTCAAATGAAGTATTTTTCAGGGTCAGAATGGGAAAAGATGGCTTGGAGTGGGAGAGGTGCCCCTTCCTACAGGAAGAGAGAGCCGGAGTTCCCGTTGTGGTGCAGCAGTTAATGAACCCGACTAGCATCCATGAGGAAGCAGGTTTGATCCCTGACCTCGCTCAGTGGGTTAAGAATCCGGCGTTGCCGTGAGCTGTGGTGTAGGTCGCAGACAAGGCTGGGATCCTGCATTGCTGTGGCTGTGGTGCAGGCCCACAGCTGTAGCTCTGATTAGACCCCCAGCCTGGGAACCTCCATATGCCTCAGGAGCAGCCCTAAAAAAAGTAAATAAATAAATAAATAAACAAACAAATAAATAAATAAAAGAAGGAAATTTTCTTTAAAAGAATGGAGACAGTGAATATTGTTTCCCAATCCTAATACTTGAGGAGACACCCCCCAGGAGCCTGGAAAGAGGGCAGTGGGCCCCGGGAGTGCAGGGAGGGGTCCCGAAGGGAGGAGCTGGGTGCTCCAGCTGGACCAAGTGCTGCCGCAGCTCCCGTGTCCCAACCGCTACTCACCCTGAGACCCACCGGCCTCGCTGTGGGGGACGTGGCGGAGCTCCTCTGTGAGGCCCAGAGCGGCTCCCCTCCGGTCCTGTACTCCTTCTACCTCAACGGGAAGAAGCTGGGGAACCGCGTGGCTCCCTGTGGAAGAGCCGCCTCCCTCCTCTTCCGGGTGACGTCAGAGCGGGATGCTGGGAACTACTCCTGTGAGGCTGAGAACAGTGTCTCCAAAGAGACAAGCAAACCTGGGGGGCTCTCCTTGGACGGTAAGTCTTGTTCCCAACCGGGCCCTGGGCCCCAAAGCTGCCGGGGCCAGACCTCACTCCTCTGTGTTCCTCCAGCCACACTGGGCACACACAGAGCTTGAGGAACTTGGAGGAGGGAGAGGTAGAGGGAGAGGAATCACAGGTTACAGGAAAATAAGCATGTAGACGGGCCCTCTTTTTTTTGTCTTTTTAGGGCCGCACTCGAAGCATATGGAGGTTCCCAGGCTAGGGGTCCAATCGGAGCTGTAGCCACTGGCCTACACCACAGCCACAGCCATATGGGATCCAAGCCATGTCTGTGACCTACACTGCAGCTCAAGACAATGCCGGATCCTTAACCCATTGAGTGAGGCCAGGGATGGAAGCCGAGTCCCCATGGATGCCAGTCGGTTTCACTAACTGCTGAGCCACAACGGGAACTCCAGATGGGCCCTCTTTTTACAGTCACAGATGCTGTGGACCTTCTAGAGAACCGCTTTCCTGGGAGGTCCCTCAACCAGAGCCATTTGGATTTTGGCCTGAGGCACAGGCAACTTGTCTCCTGTGTACAGGCCATGGCGTGTGTGTTATAGATTGAATGCTCGTGTAACCCTCACCTTGGTAGGCTGGAGGCCTAATCCCTAATATGGTGATACTTGGAGATGGGGCCTTTGGAAGGTATTTGGAGTTAGATGAGATCATAAGATCATGATGTGATCAATGCCTTTGTAAGAAAAGAGGCCAGAGAGCCTCCTCCCTCCATCTCTCCTTTCTCTCTCCCTCCCCCTTCAGGCTTGCAAAAAGGAAACTTCCTGTGAACACACAGGTAGATCACAGCCACCTACAAGCCAAGAGAAGAGGCCTCAGAATGAAACCTACCTTGCTGGCACCCTGATCTTGGACTTCTAGTCTCCAGGACAGTGAGAAATTACATTTTGTATTTTTTTTTTTTTTTTTTTTTTTTGCTTTTTAGGGCTGCACCTGTGGCATATGGAGGTTCCCAGGCTAGGGGTCAAACCAGAGCCACAGCCACAGCAATGCAGGATCCGAGCTGCGTCTGTGACCTACACCACAGCTCACGGCAGCATCGGATCCTTAACCCACTGAGCGAGGCCTGGGATCAAACCTGCATCCTCATGGATAATAGCTGGGTTCGTTACCACTGAGCCACAGTGAGAACTCCTATATTTCTGTTGTTGAAGCCTTCCAGCCTGTGGCATTTTGCTACTGGAGCCTGAACTGCCAGTGTTTTTTAGAGGGAGAGCAGAGAAGGGGAGAGCCCAACACACAGGACAAGAACAGAGAGGCAGGAGCTGGAGTTCTAGGTGCAGGTGGGCTTTGAGGGGAGCTCCACAGCCTCCACTTTCTCCCCTGGGTCTGGGAGAGGTCTAATGCCCTCTCCCCAGAGCTTCGCCTTCCCCTCCCTTATTGAGCTGTCACAGGGTCTGCGGGCTTCTCTGCAGAGGGGGCTCTGCAACCTCACAGCCTGGAGGTATTTCAGGAACCGCAGGCCTCTTCTTCCCAGGACTCCCCAGAGCACCAGGGGAGAAATGGCAGCTGCTTTGTCCAGGGGTGAGCTGAAGGCTTGTGAGAGAGGCTCCGAAGCTCTGGACCCTGGGTGCCCACTCTGACCTTGACTCAACATCCTTCCCAAACAGTTCTGCAAAGCTGCCAGGACCCTCATCTTCTGCTGGGCATGTGCCCATCTTAACCTACTCTGCCTGGAATCCCTTCCCTAGTAACGTGTGAAGATGTAGTGAGTCCAAATCCACCTCAATCTCATCAGCATGTCCAAACCTTCCCGGCCTTGGAAGGCACGCACTGCCAGATGTCTCACCTCTCCTCACTCAGGGCCCAGCAGTACCCCTGGCCCCCCAACACCCAACACGGGGTACCAGGAGCGGCACAACCAGCCCATAGTGGGGCTCAGGCTTTGGACGCCGAGTGTCCCCCTTGGGGTCCCTCACCTTGATCTGTCCCCCATGGCATTATTGCCCATTAGAGTCAAGAGTTTCATGTCTGGACTGATTAGATTTGATTGGTTGGTTCATTCCTTCTTTCCTTTTCACCTTGCTGGAAAAAATGGATTTAACATGTTGTGTTAAAGAAACAACTTTCCCAAAGTGAGGTCTGGCTTTTGTCATTGGCTACTGGGAAGTGATCTTTAGACCTTTGGAATGTCATGTCTGATGGGGTATTGTCGTTTACATGGGGACCTTGGCCGCAAGACCATCTAACAGTGTGATTTATGATGAGAGCTTTGGGCCGTACAGTATCATTTCACCCCCTTCCCCCCAGAGGGATGGGGGGCTAAAGGTGTCAGCCCTACCTTTGGAAGGGGTTAGAAACTAAAGGTGAGCCATGGGGGCCGTATGTCATCAAGGCTCAACAAAATTGGCACCAAGGCTTGGGTGAGCTTCTCTGTGTGTACTGTCACACACTGATGCCAGGAGGATCTGGTGTCAGGAGTCCACAGGGAGGGGATGTGTTAGGTATGTTTCCTGGGCCTCTGCACTTCTTCTCTGGGCTGATTTTAACTCGCGAGTATGACAGCTTTCAGTGTGTCCTGATTCCTTTTAGCAAATCATCGAACCTGAGGGTAGTTTGGGGGAACCCCTGCAACTTGCAATTGGTGTCAAAAATAAGGGTGGTCCTCTGTGGACTGTATTCTCTTTGACAGTGTACTTGGCTAAATTCTCCTGCGTGTTTTACAAAAAGTGTACAAAGTGGCAAGATAAGACACCAATCAGCTGGGAAGATGAGATCAGAAGAAAGCAGGGTAGGGAGATGAGCTGGAACAAAGAACAAGGTCGGTATCCAAATTGCATGCTTTAGTGTTCTATCCTGGCTAGGGGTGGCCATCCACGTGGGTCTCTACTCAACAGCAGCAACTCTGAGGGGGCTGTGAGGTCAGCTCTGCAGTCACAGGACCGCTCAGGGAGACGGTCCCGATGCTTTCCACACGGGGAGGCATTTTTTCTCGGGAAGATACAGTGTGATGCTACTGTTTTCCATCACCCCACTGAATACTCCTCCTTTACTTCCTTCCACGCAGGCTACAGGCATAGCAGTAAAGCACTTCGGTGGTCCTTATATGGTGTGGCTTGGGTTTCGGCTTTCTGATCAACCTGCTAACTGAGGTTATTGATTCTCATTGGTGGCAATCTCCCTTCACCCTAACTTTGAGGACCTCTGCCAGAGGGAGTCATGCTTTTTTTTTTTTTTTTTTTTTGTGCCGTCATTTGAGGGCTGCACCCGTGGCACATGGAAGTTCCCAGGCTAGAGGTCCAATCTGAGCGGCATCTGCAAGCTACACCACAGCTCACAGCAATGCTGGATCCTTAACCCACTGAGTGAAGCCAGGGATCAAACCCACACCCTCATGGATCCTAGTCAGGTTCATTACTGCTGAGCCACAATGGGAACTCCAAGCCATGCTTATGGATAGGAGTATATAATATTATTTGTGGTTTGAAGGCTCCAAAATGGGTGATAAGTGCTATTTTAAAGGGTTTTAAGGAAAGGGTTGCCCCCCAGAATATCTTTTCATAAGTTCAATATGTAAGTAGGTGAAATGCAAACCATCTGATTTGAAACAGGGTAGAACTCCTGGAATTCCACCTGTTTGCACTGGTCCATTTCTTTGCCTATTTGCAACCCCTGAGCAGAGGAAAACCTCAGAAGCTTTAGTGTTCCAAGGAGACGCCTTGGGGCTTAAACTGAGAGGGGCTCCAGGGCTTCTACCAGAATAGTCCACTTTTATTTGTTTCACATATTGGGTTTCTTGTAATATTTCCTTTGAGGAAACGGTTGTGTGGATATTTCCTAAAGTTCAGAAACCATGATTCCAAAAGAAGGGCTGGCCAGCCGAGCCTTTAGGTGACACCTCATCAGATGAGCTTTTGAAAAATAAAGAGCAGGGGCAGTAACCCTTGTCCCCTCCTGCCTCCCCCCGCCACGCCCCGCCTCGCCCCTGCTGCAGCTATTTCACTGTCAGCCAGACCAGCCATCCCAGTGCCAGGGCCGGTCAATCCTAGGAGAATCCCCTCACCCGGGGTGGTTGTATGACTGCTCTTAGTTCTCCACTTCCCCTTCTCTGCTCCCATTTCCTCTTCCAGCAGATGAGGGGAGTCCCGAGGCCTTCCCCCACTCCTCAACCATTTCCATAGATTGGAAGAAAATGTCTCCATTGTTGGTGCTCTGTCACCAGGCTGCTCTCCCCTCAGAGAAGGGAACCCTCCTGGAGCAAGGAGATCCTGTTGCACAATCCCATGGCCAAAATCCAAGTCACCTTCAGTGCTCTGAGGTCAAGACTCCAGGCAGGAGTTCCCACTGTGGCGCAATGGGACTGACAGTGTCTTTGGAGCCCTGGGAGGCAGGTTCAATCCCCGGCTCAGCACAGTGGGTTAAAGGATCTACTGTTGCCGCAACTGAGACACAGGTTGCAACTGTGGCTCAGGTCTGATTCCTGGCCCAGGAACTCCCACCCAGGTTGAGAGGTGGCCAAGAAAAAATAAATGCCAGGGGGTGTCAGGAAACCATTATAGGAAAGATGATCTCTAGGGGAACTTGACAAGCAAAAAGGAGTTTTCTCTGTTGAGAACATTTTCAGTCTGATAATGGAAGCGCCACAGCCTTTGTCAAGAAAGCTATTTACTACTCAGGTATAAAAAAGCACAAAATTTTGCCATTTGCAACAACATGGATAGACTTGGAGGGCATTATGCTAAGTGAAGCAAGTCAGACAAAGACAAATACTGTTTAGTATCACTTATATGTGGGATCAGAAAAAAATAAGAGGAGTTCCCATTGTGGCACAACAGAAACAAATCCAACTAGGAACCATGAGGTTGCAGGTTTGATCCCTGGCCTCGATCAGTGGGTTAAGGATCCAGCGTTGCCGTCAACTGTGGTGTAGGTCACAGACATGACTTGGATCCCACATTGCTGTGGCTGTGGTGTAGGCCGGTGGCTACAGCTCCGCTTTGACCCCTAGCCTGGGAACCTCCATGTGCCTGGGTACGGCCGTAAAAAAGACAAAAGACAATTAAAAAAAAAAATAATAAGCTGGTGAATGTAAGGACAACAATAAAAAAAGAAGCAGGCCCACAGATAGAACAAACTAGTGGTCACAGTGGGGAGGGGGAGGAGTGATATAGGGGTGGGTTGTGGGAAGTATAAACAATTGTGTAAGGTAGACTCAAGGATGTATTGTATAACATGGGGATATAGCCAGTATTTTGTAATAACTATAAATGGAGGGTAACCTTTTAAAACTGCATAAAAATAAGCGTTCCCTAGAGCTCAGCAGGTTAAGGTTTTTCCATTGTCACTGCTCCTGCTCGGGTCACTCCCATGGTGTGGATTTGATCCCTGGCCTGGGAACTTCCACATGCTATAAGCATGCCCCCCTTCCCAAACTGTATAAGAATAGGAAATAAAGGAGTTCCCATCGTGGCTCAGTGGTTAACGAATCCGACTAGGAACCATGAGGTTGCGGGTTTGATCCCTGGCCTTGCTCAGTGGGTTAAGGATCCGGCGTTGCCCGTGAGCTGTGGTGTAGGTTGCAGACGAGGCTTGGATCCCGCGTTGCTGTGGCTCTGGTGTAGGCCGGCGGCTGCAGCTCCGATTGGACTCCTAACCTGGGAAACCTCCATATGCCACAGGAACAGCCAAAGAAATGGCAAAAAGACAATAAAATAAAATAAAATAAAAAGAATAAGAAATAAATAAAATTGGATGATAAAAAAAGAAAACAAAAAAATTCTGCCCCCCAAACCAAAAAAAAAAAAAAAAAAAAAAACGAAGAAAGAAAAGTATTTAAAATGTGAGTGGCAGGGGAGGGCGGTCATTGGTAGCCTTTGAAAAGGAGAAAACGAGACTGCCTTTTGGTGCCAAAGTATAAGTCAGTCCTTTGTGGGTCAGAGATGAGATATGCAAATTATTTAAAGAAACAAATGACCAAATGAAGGTATTTATTTTTTTTTTATTTTTTTTTTTTAATTTTTAATTTTTGTTGTTGTTGTTGTTGTTGTTGCTATTTCTTGGGCCGCTCCCGCGGCATATGGAGGTTCCCAGGCTAGGGGTCGAATCGGAGCTGTAGCCACCGGCCTACGCCAGAGCCACAGCAACGCGGGATCCGAGCCGCGTCTGCAACCTACACCACAGCTCACGGCAACGCCGGATCGTTAACCCACTGAGCAAGGGCAGGGACCGAACCCGCAACCTCATGGTTCCTAGTCAGATTCATTAACCACTGCGCCACGACGGGAACTCCCCAAATGAAGGTATTTAATTTCTTAGAAAAATGAGACGGGAGTTTCCTTTGCGGTGCAGCAAAAACGAATCCGACTAGGAACCATGAGGTTGCAGGTTTGATCCCTGGCCTCGACCAGTGGGTTAAGGATCCAGCATTGCCATGAGCTGGTGGTGTAGGTCACAGATACTACTTGGATCTGATGTTGCTGTGGCTGTGGTGTAGGCCTGCGGCTGCAGCTCCAATCAGACCCCTAGCTTGGGAACCTCCATATGCTGCAGGTGCAGCCCTAAAAAAGCGAAAAAAAGAGATGGGTGGTGTAGACTCATTGAAGGGAGAATCATGGAAGCAAACCCTGACGGTGCCACCTGGGTTCTGCCAGGAGCCTGTGAGCCAAACCGCAGTGTCCTGGCATCCTGGTGGAAGGAGTGCACGACAGAGATGGATGTAATAGATTGTTACCCGACCTTTTATTTTATTTTCATCTTTAAGTTTCATTGCAGTATAGTTGATTTATAATATTGTGATAATTTCTGCAGTACAACAAAGTGATTCCATTATACATGGACACACATCCACTCTTTTTCAGATTCTTTTCCCACATTGTCCATCACAGAATGCTGGTGAAGTTCCCTGTGCTATACAGCAGGTCCCTGTTGGCCAGTCATTCCATTTACCACATTGTGCATATGCCGATATTTTATTTTTATTTTTCCATGTTTAGAACCTTCTTATTTTGAGATACTTTTAGAGCTACAGGGTTACAGAATGCTTGTAGAGTTTCATCCAGCTTCTGCTAACAAATGATACGAACATCATATGAGTTAGTATCATATGCATTTGACATATGCATTTGTCACCAGATGGTTGCATCATGGTCATTTCCCTTCCGCTAATACCATGCTCCGGGGCAGGCTTCTGTTGACACCTCCCCAGACTGATCATGTACTTTACACTCTCAATAAGGTAGGCTTCTTGCCTCCCTCCTTCTGCACCCCTTCATCCCATTTTGTTTCCCCTTTCGGTACTTTATCACTTGATGCTGCTCATTTGTTTGTTGTGCACGGCTTACCTCCCCCAGCCCTGACCCTAACTGGAATGTAAAAAAACCATGTTTCCTACAGCTGGACGCTGCCTGGCCCTTCACTGGAACTTCCTAAATGTGCAGGATGAGTGGCTAATTCTATACATCAGTCAACCACAGCTCTGATCAGATGAATCAGTCACTCAAACTCTGATCACCTCTGACATTAATGAGCTGGAGGGTTTGGTGGTTTGTTTGTTTGCTTTGTCTTTTGAGGGCTGCACCGGCCTCATAGGGAGGTTCCCAGGCTAGGGGTCAAATAAGAGCTGCAGCTGCCCCCCTACACCAGAGCCACAGCAACGCAGGATCTGAGCCGCGTCTGCGACCTACACGACAGCTCGCAGCAATGCTGGATCCTTGACCCTCTGAGCAAGACTGGGGTTAAACACACATCCTCATGGATACTAGTCAGGTTCATTATCGCTGAACCACAACGGGAACTCCCAGTGAGCTGGAGTTTTGAGTCTGTGGTGTGGTGGGCTAGAGCCTGAGCAGTGCTGAAAGTGCTGAGAAAAGTCTTATTCTGTTCGGAGCTGTCTGGGTGGCCAGCAGGCTTCCCTCAGGCTGCCCCCTCTGTTCCCCTCAGGCTCTCTTTGAGTGCCTCCGGTCTCAAATACAAATTAACAATAAAAACAAATACAGATACAAATTAATAGTGACACCCACAATACTAATATTTACTGAGGGCTTTCTGTGTTGGGACATTGCCAGATAGAGTTCTGTTAACATCCCAAATTAGGTTCATCAAAAGTTCTGCCTGTAAGACTCCAGGAGACCTGGGTTTGGGCCTCAACCCTACGGTCTCGAAGTCCCTTCACTAAATGGACCTCAGGGAAGGGCCAGGCAGTGTCCAGCTGTGGGCTACACAGCTCTTTGTGCTTGTAATTTTTTTTTTTTTTTTTGTCTTTTTAGGGCCGAACCCACAGCTTAGGGAAGTTGCTATAGCAACACCAGATCCAAGCCGAGTCTGTGACTTACACCACAGCTCACAGCAACGCCGGATCCTTAACCCACTGAGCAAGGCCAGGGATCGAACCCACATCCTCATGGATACTAGTTGGGTTCATTACCGCTGAGCCACACGGGAAACTCCTGTGCTTTTAATTTGTAAAATAAGGGGTTGGACAAGATTAGTAGATGCTAAACTTTTTTTTTTCTTTTAGTGACAGAAACCTGTTTGCAAACAAGTGCTGCATCACCAACCCCACCTGTTGAGGAATAAACATGAGGGGAGGTCTTGGGATGAAGTTCTGGCCCATAGTCCAGGACAGAATGCTCTCCAAGCCCTAGAGGCAAAGCCCCCAGAGCCCCACTCCTGTCCTAGGAAGCCCAGCCCTAGAAGGCCGAGTTTCAGAGCTCCACTCAGGGGGAAAGAAAGCTTTTGTGATCTGAGACAAAGGCATCTCTAGCGGGGGAACTTCCTCTCTGGTTCAGCAGAACAAAGAGCAGGAAGTATGTGTCCAGTATCTCAATCTTTATTTATTTATTTATTTATTTTTAGGGCTGCACCTATGTCATATGGAAGTTCCCAGGCTAGGGGTCAAATTGGAGCTTCTGCTGCCAGACTACACCACAGCCACAGCAACATGGGATCCCATCTACATCTGTGACCTACACCACAGCTCACGGCAATGCTGGATCCCTAACCCACTGAGTGAGGCCAGGGATTGAACCCACATCCTCATGGACACTTGCTGGATTCAATACCACTGAGCCACAGTGGGAACTCCCATTCTCAAACTTTAGTGTATAGTGGAATCCCTCCCTTGGGGGGATCTGGATGAGCAGGGGGATTCGTAGGCACCCTCTTCCCCTATCCTGGTCCCCTGGGTTTACAATGCCCAAGGACTCAGCATTGTAATCCGCCCTCCGTGTGATTCTAATGCTGAGGTTACAAAACCTGCGTTTTGAGAATAGTAAGCAGGAGGGCAAGCAGAGCATCTGGCAGTGAGTCGGTTTTAGCTAAGAAGTTGTGACAAATTGTACTTAAAGGGAGAGTTGAGGGAAGGGTGTGTGTGTGTGTGTGTGTGTGTGTGTGTGTGTGTGTGTGTAGAGGAAGCCCTCTGGGATTTGGAGGCCCAGAAGGCAAGGAATGAGCTGTCAGGCCATATGTTCTCAAGGGTCTCAGCCAAGCATGCTACGTATATAACAGGCCAATCTGGTGAGCAGGCAGGTGGCCTGGAAAACACTGAGCTGGGCTGAGTGCCAGCGACAATGCTCACTGTGTCCTCAGACCAGGGGCTGATGGGTGCTGCCAGTGAACTGTCTCCACTCAACCGACGCACGTGTCCTCTGTTGGAGACTTCTTGCGCATTCTCTTCAATAACTGCAGGCTCTGGCCAAGAACGAAGGGGCCCCAGGTCTTCACGACCCCCACGCCCATGATCTCGACGCTTAACTAACCTTCAGTAAAAACCATGACCCACATGCCTGCTGCCCTCGCTGTGTGACGCTCTGTGCTGAGTGCCTTAGAGGCATCATCTCATTTCCTTTTCACAACCACCCTGCAAAGCAGATGTTGTGATCATCCCATTCTGCAGGTGAAGGTTCCAAACGGAGCAGTTTGTTCCAGATGGGTGCTCATTTCCCCTGCCCACCCCAATACCTTCCTCAGATCTTTGGGGCAGTTTCTTGACCAGAGACGTTAAGGGTAGCCTTGAACTCTTCAAGCTTTGCTATCTCACTGTGATTCCTTTTCTGAGATTTTTGCTCCTGTTCTAGGGTAATCGCGTAATTTACCCTACAAACCAGGATACCTTCTAAGAGTGAAAAGGGGCAAAATTAATAATTAGGCCAACAACAGACTTAAACTTGGACTGTCCCTAGAAACCTGGACGATGTGTTACTACATCTGTATTAAATGTTGTCCATTCCCCTGAAGTATCGCCTTTGATGCGCGCACACACACACACACACACACACACACACACACACACACACACAATCCTTCAGTTTCAGCAAATAACTTTTCTTCCAGTTTATAGAGATTTCTCTTTTAACCTTGACATTTAAAAAAGAAAAAGAAGGAAGTTCCCTTGTGGTACAGAGGGTTAGGGATCCAGCGTTGCTGCAGCTGTGGCTGTGCTGTGGCACATGTTGAAACTGCGGCACAGGTTTGATCCTGGACCTGGGAACTTCCACATACTGTGGGTGTGGTCAAAATAAATAAATAAATGAAAAAGACAAGATGAGGACAAACCATTTATCAAGCACACACGCAGCCCTCTTGATGGAATAAAAGACATAGGCAGGTCTCATTGTGCTTTGCTGTCATGCTTTGCTGTGGGAGGAAGGTGACTAATTTGGAACTTATCTAAGAAGTTGGGGAATTTCCATTGTGGGTCAGCAGTAACAAACTTGACTAGTATCCACGAGGACGTGGGTTTGATCCCTGGCCTTGATCAGTGGGTTAAGCATCCAGCATTGTCGTGAGCTGTGGTGTAGGTTACAGACGTGGCTCAGATCCTGTGTTGCTGTGGCTGTGATGTTGGCTGGTGGCTGCAGCTCCAATTCGACCCCTAGCATGGGAACCTCCATATGCCACACGTGCAGCCCTAAAAAGACAGGAAAAAAAAAAAAAGAAGCTGAAAGAGAAAGTCTGATGAAACTTCTGACCCTTACTATGCCCCCATCCTTTCATCAGAGGAGGACCAGCAATAGTATCTTAATCTATTTCCTCCCAAAGCAGGGCCTTTGACAAGAACTTGTGGGGAGGTGGTCTTTCTGGGAGATGAGCCAGGAAGCCAACATGAAAGAATGAGGAACCTGAGATGGGGAAGAGAAAAAAGCCCTAAAAGGTGGGTTTGTGATTGGTAACTGCTGTGCTGTTTGTGACTGGTAACTGGGGCTCAATTTGCTAAAGAACCCTGGAGAACAAGCCCCAGGATTGTCGCATGGTGGGGTGGCAGGGGGCCATGGCGGCATTTATCTGCCAACACCTCGCTCCATTAGCTGGGCTCGCCTCTGGGGTCTGTCCATACACTCCCTGTACTTTCTGTCTGCACGGCGCCTGGACTGACGCCTTTCCCCCATGGCAGGGGAAGCCCAGAAGCAGAAAAGCAGGGGGGCAAGCCTCAGGGTGGAACAGCATGATCAGGACATGGTCCACCCAGGGCTGCAGAAATCGACTGGGTCAAGGCCAGTGGTAAGGGCACCCCACATGTCAGGTGGAACTCTCCCTGCCATGGGTCCATGGAGGCGCCCCTGGGACAGGAATCAGGAGATCGGAGGCAGCGTGAGGGAGAGGAGATGCCCCGGGAATTTACAAGCAGAATGAAGGAGAGCCTGTGTGTGTCATTGCTCTCAGAACCCCCTCATCTGTGGATGGGGAGTCGAGAGAGAGAGATTGGAAAGAGATTTCTTTGGGAATAACTATTATTTATTTGTTTGTTTGTTTGTTTGTCTTTTTGTCTTTTGTAGGGCCACACCCAAGGCATATGGAAGTTCCCAGGCTAGGGGTCTTATCGGAGCTGTAGCTGTCAGCCTACACCACAGCCACAGCAATGCCAGATCCGAGCCACGTCTGTGACCTACACCACAGCTCAAGGCAATGCCGGATTTCCTTAACCCACTGAGCAAGGCGAGGGATGGAACCTGCAACCTCATGGTTCCTAGTCGGATTTGTTTCCGCTGTGCCACAAGGGGAACTCCAGGAAAATACTGTTATTTTATGTCAGCCCCCATCTCATCCCCTAAAAGGGTAGATGTTGTTGCGTCTGACATGACACGAGCCAGGTGAAGGGACTTTCCAGGATGTGAAAAGCTTTGGCACATGTGCCCACTGGTGAGGGTCCAAGGGGACCAGAGTTAAGTCAGGCTTCAGAGAATTAACACTGACTGTGGGGAGTTCCTGCTGGGGCTCAGTGGGTTAAGAACCCAACTTGTATCCATGAGGATGAGGCTTCAATCCCTGGCCTTGCTCAGTGGGCTAAGCAGATGAGATCTGGCCTTGCTGTGGCTGTGATGTAGGCCGGCAGCTGCAGCTCCGATTCGACGCCTAGCCTTGGAACTTCCACATGCCGCAGGTGTGGGAGTAAAAAGAAAACAAAACAAACAAAAAAACCCAAGGCTGGACTGAGGTGGGACTCCCTCGAGGCAGCAAGGAGTGTGGCGCTGTACTATAGACCTCAGAATCCGTCAGTGCAAGGGATGTTTTTGGTGGGAAGCCAAGGACCACTATGAGACACAGCCTGTTTGGTTGGGCTTGGATGCTGGACAGTGGGACAGTTGGAGGGGTGAGGAGTAGAGACGTGAAATATGGCCAGACATCCAGGGGTTTCGGAAGAACTTTCAAAGGGCCACCCAGAACAGAAATACATCCACTCTGGGTCAAGAGTAGGCGAGAAGGAACCAGCAGAAACTTGTAGAAACTCACAAAACTGCTCCTCAAAAGAGTCCCTCTTAACCATCCACCAGGTCCACAGAGTGCAAAGCCACGAAACCAGGGCAGAACAATCTCACCACCTCCCCTCCCTGCCCATCCTCCTGGAGAAGGGGAACGTGCTTAGGGAGGCAGGTTGAGGGGTGGAAGGGGAAGCTGAGCAGAGAGTAAGACCTTTCCCACTGCCCTGTTGTAAGATTCTAGCCTGAAACAGCCACAAGCCAGGGCAAGGGGAGATTGCTTGATTCTATTTGTTTGGAATTTTGTACATTATATGGGACAGAAGTCCTCATTTCTTTTTTACTTTTTTTTTTTTTACTTTTATTTCTTGCTTTCTAGGGCTGCACCCTTGTCATATGGAAGTTCCCAGGCTAGGGGTTGAACCAGAGCTGCAGCTGCCGGCCTATACCCCAAAGCAAATCGGGATCTGGGCTGCCTCTGTGACCTACACCACAGCTCATGAACGCTGGATCCTTAACCCACTGAGAGAGGCCAGGGATCGAACCCACATCCTCATGGATACTAGTCGAGTTCGTTACTGCTGAGCCATGATGGGAACTCCAAGTTCTCATTTCTGAACTGAGAGGAGACTCCAAAGCCAAGGTTCTCATCTGATGCAAGGAAGACCACCCCTCTGAATAAGACTGAAGGGGCCATGAGTTGCATTTGGGTCACCATTCATGAGCCGGAGTGAAAAATAAGATTTCCAGAGCACTTAAAAATCCTATTCTGGCAGTTCCCATTGTGGCACAGTGGAAACAAATCCGACTAGGAACCATGAGGTTTTGGGTGTGATCCCTGGCCTCACTCAGTGGGTTAAGGATCTGGTGTTGCCATGAGCTGTGGTGTAGGTCGCAGATGCGGCTCAGATCCAACATTGCCGTAACTGTGGCGTAGGCAGGCAGCTGCAGCTCCAACTGGACCCCTAGCCTGGGAACCTCCATATGCTGCAGGTGCGGCCTTAAAAAAAGAAGAAAATCCTATTCTGAGACGGGCTTTCTCCACACTGGACTGGGAGGGCTTAAGTGAGGGTGGAAAAGGGAGTAATGGAAATTATTTCCCTCTGCTCAATAAGCATAATGTACTGTTTCTGAAGACAGGTTTAATCAATCTGCACTCAGTCCCCTTTTGTCTGATCAGCATATTCACTGCGGCAGCCACAAAGGTGCCCCTGGATCTCCTTGCAAGAGAGAACTCATCTTCAGCTGCAAGGGGTGCAGTTAACTGACAGTATCCAGCTGCAGCACCTGCAGGACTCACGCGCTTCCTGGGGAGTCCCAGTGACTGCACAGTGAGGGGTGGGGAGCTCCGCTCCAGGGCTCCCTGCTGAGTTAGCAGGGACTGTCTGCTCAGCATCTCAGTTCCAGGCTCATTTTTGCTTCCTTCCCTTTTCATCTTTTACAGGCATCTCCGCCCCCCACCCTCCCTCCCCACACACATTAAACCTCTTTCCCTCCTAACTCTAGCTTCTGCTCCTCAGAGAACCTAACTCATACGCTCACCTTTTCAACTGAGTATTTTCTTCCTCGCTTTAATTTGATTTTTAAAAAATGAGGTTATATTTAAAAGTTTTCATACTGAGACTGAGAGACCTGATCTATCTTTTCAAAAAAATCCCCATCCCTGAGGTTTGATGTTCATATAAATTGAACTTGAAGAACTATCTATTTCATTCTTCACTTAGCAGATCTGACTTATCTTTGAGGTCTCAGCTTAAATATTATTTCTCCTTGAAAGCCTTTCCCCAACCCTCTGACTTCAACTTTGTTAAATTCCTTTGTCACAGGCTCTCCTGATTTCTCCTTCTGTAGGACTCCTCAAATTTGCAGTTACTTTGTGGTTGTGGTCAGTTGTTGGCCTCTGTTCTCCATGAAGTTGTGATCTAAAATTATTTTTTGTTTGTTTGTTTCCTTTCTTTTTAGGGCTACACCCACGGCATATGGAGGTTCCCAGGTTAGGGGTCCAATCGGAGCTACAGCTGCCGGCCTACACCATAGCCATAGCAACTCAGGATCCGAGGTGTGTCTGCAACCTACACCTCAGCTCATGGCAATGCCAGATCCTTAACCCTCTGAGCAAGGCCAGGGATCAGACCCACATCCTCATGGATACTAGTCAGTTTCCAATGAACCACAGTGGGAACACCTACGATCTAAAATTCTTGGTCATCGATAATCCCCCAGCAGTTAGGACAGTGTCTGGGCCAAAGAAGTTCCTCAAAAAATATTTGATTGAGTGTGTAATTTGCTAATCTAAAGGTTTGGGATGTTGGAATTCCCATTGTGGCTCAGCTGGTTATAAACCTGACTAGCATCCATGAGGATGCCCGTTCGACCCCTGGCCTTGCTCAGTTGGTTAAGGATCTGGTGTTGCTGCAAGCTGTGGTGTAGGTTACAGATGGCGCTCAGATCCAGTATTGCCGTGGCTGTGGTGTAGGCCAGCAGCTGTAGCTCCAATTAGACCCCCTAGCCTGGGAACTTCCATGTGCTTTAGGTGCGGCCATAAAAAGAAAAAGAAAAAGAAAAAAGGCAAGGTGTGGGATGTTGGCAGAGCACCAGAACTGAACATATCTGCCTCCCTTGTGCCCTTGGTCTTGAGGGCATCACTCTTGCTTCCTGATCACAGTGAGACTCAAAGAATTCAGTACCAGAAGAAACTAAAGTGTCCCATCTGAGTACCCAGCTGATGCCAGAGACATGGTAGAGTATCCAACAATCCAAGATTATTCAGTCTAAGCTTGAATATCAGAGACAGAAACTACCTTGCAAGGCCACCATTGCGTCCCGGACTGCTCTGACCATCAGCTTTCCTATAGCTTTGGTCCATATCACGTTCTCACAGAATGATTTAAAGTCTTTTGATAATATCAACAATTTAGATTGGCTTGCTGGTCCAAACTGCTTTTTGTCAAGAGGGTTGAAATTTCTCTTCCTGTGAAAAATCGTTCAGATGGGAACATTAACTAACTTGAAATAGAAAGACCTCATTCATTCATCTATTCCAAAAATATCAGTTAGGTGCTATGTGTGTCTGGCATGGGGACCAGCCACAGGAGGACATCCAGAGATGTCCCAAAAGATGGAGTCAGCCTAGGGAGAGAAAAATGTTTATAAAATCAAATGATCACAGCAACACAGGAACGGCCAAGGGAGAGCCAAAGCAGGGTATCCTGGGAGCCAAATGACAGGCCTGCATAGAAAGTGTAAGAGTTTGGAGTTGACATTGTGGCTCAGTGGAAACAATCCAACTAGTATCCACGAGGATATGGGTTCGAGCCCTGTTCTTGCTCAGCAGGTTAAGGATCCAGCGTTGCGTGAACTGTGCTGTAGGTCACAGACATGGCTTGGACCCTGCATTGCTATGGCTGTGGCAGGCAGCTGTAGCTCAAAAAAAAAAAAAAAAAAAAAAAGAAAGAAAAAGAAAAAAAGTGTAAGGCTTTGGGGAAGGTGGTATGCCTAGTTGGGGGTCTGGGAACACAGAAGTGAGGGATCTAGGAAGGCTTCATTTAGGAAGTGGGATTTCAGCTGAGTTTGATGAACAGGAAACGTGAGTCAGTGGATAAGCCATCTTGCCAATCAGGCTCAAAGAGAGAACTCTTCCCAAGATGGACAGGGAGGGGCTTTGCGAAATGGAGGAAGTTAGAGCCGCTAGATAGGGTGAGAATAATTTCCCACTCCTCAGGACTGTCAACCAGTCACTCTGTCTCTAGCAGCGTCCTGACAGCTTGTCTTCGGGAGCTGCCCAGGCCACACCTCCTGAGGCGCAGGACTGCTGATATGGGAGCTCTTCCCTGGCTGCTCCTCCTCTTGCTGTTCCAGGAAGGTGAGGCAGGCAATCAGCTCCAGGACAAGAGTATCTCTTTCTGCCTCTGTTCTCCTCTTCTGCTGGGCTGGGGGCAAGCAGGGCACCTCCTTTGGGACTGAAGCCTTCAGCACTGCTGGAGTGAAGAGGACTAGGGTGTGGCTTCGGCGCAGGACCAGGAGATGAGGAAAGCTGGGGCTATGGGAGTGGTATTAGCCCCAAGGACAGCTAGTGGAGAGGAGAAAATTTGGAAGGTGAGAGCACAGAGGGCAGCCAAGCCCTGTTAGGTGCTCAAGTCAGGGGCAGCAAAAACCTAGAGCCAGAAGAGGCAGCTGGAGGACCAGACGGAGTGTGGGTCATAGAAACTACTCAATTGAGATTGAGACCAGGATCCCTCGGCCAGAATCAGCAGCCCAGAGGCAGCTGCTGGGCTGTTCCCATCTCCTATCTTTATCTGCAGCTGACGGGGACTCTGGAGATGGTGTGGAGACCAAGGAAGTGGCTGCGGTCCTTCAGGAGTCCATCAGTCTCCCCCTGGAGATACCCCTGGATGAAGAGGTTGAGAGCATCATCTGGTTCTCCCACAGAAGGCTCGCCACCGTGGTGCCAGGGAAAGGGGGCCATCCAGGTACCATCACAGTGACCGACCCTAAATACCAGGGCCGAGTGAGCTTTCTGGAGCCCACCTTCTCCCTGCATATCAGCAATCTGAGCTGGGAGGACTCGGGGTCTTACCAAGCTCAAGTCAACCTGAGGACATCCCAGATCTTCACTACGCAGCATTACAATCTCCATGTCTACCGTGAGTCTTACTGGGAACCATAAAGCTGCTTTTTTCTGGCTCTCTGGAGCTTCCCACACAAAGGATCAAGGGTCATAGGACTTCCAGGTGTAGCTTGAGGGTCTGGGATTGGCAGGCAGACTGTCTCCAGTGTGCCCCACCCCAGTATCTGAGCTGCAGGCAGTGACCTGGACGAGGAGGCCCTGGCACTGAGGCTGTTCCCATGAATGTGCCCAAGGCATCAAGAGGGATCAGGGGCTTTGTCTACAGATGTCTAGGGAGGCTGTCTCTCCCAGTGAGATTTCTCATCCTGGGCATGAATGCCACCTCCACCCTTAAGCCCTTCATCCGCCTGTGCGTTTGGAGGGCTACTAATCAGTGTCTGTACTCTTCCTAAACGCAAATTTCTTCTGAGTGCCTGTGACATAGATGGATTATCTCTCTTGCGTCTTGCAGAGACACTGATTAAAGTATAAATGCCCCTAGGAGGGGTGATGACATTTTCTGGGATCAAGGAGGCAGGACAGAGAGCTTGGAGGAAGGTGGGGTGCAAAGATAAGAGAGGGGAGTCAAGGCATACAGGAGAGGTAGAAGATGCTGGAGGCAGCTCTGTCTCTTAGTAGCTGCCCTGGGGATGCCGGGACCACAGGTTCGCTGGTGGCTGGGTTCTTTTACTTTGGTATGTTTGTCGTTTAGGTGAAGCAGATCTCAGCGGGCGGCATCCATACCCCAGTGTTGAAGAGCTTAGGAAAACAGACCCGACTCCCGATGACTTAGAGTGTCTTTGCATTCCTTCTTCATCTAGGACGGCTCTCAGAGCCTCACCTGACTGTGAAATTTGAGATCTCTGGGGAAGAAGGTACCTGCACCATGTCCCTGGCATGCTCCATAGAGAAGGCAGGCCTGGACGTGACCTACAGCTGGATATCCTGGGAGGATGGCACTGCCACGGCCCATGAAGGCTCTGTCCTCAGCACATCCTGGAGGCCCGGGGACAAGACCCTCTTGTATACCTGCAGGGCCAGCAACCCCGTCAGCAATGCCAGTTCCCGTCCCATCCCTGCTGGGCCCTTCTGTGCAGGTACCAGGGCCCCAGGGGAGAACACAGACTCTAGAACCTAACCCCTCCATGCCATGGAGACATCACCCTGGATTAGGGAGGGGCCCCCTTTTCCTCATGCTTCGTTTTAGGGCTCCCAGCTTCTAAAGGTCCCTTCTAGTCTCTCACTCAGCTTGAGATTGTGTGCTGCAATCTCAGCTCCTGAGACTCTATGACTGGATTATACGTTTCCTGAGATACTTGCCAAGGCCATCAACCACCGTGAACTTGAGACCCACCACCCACTGTGGAATTTGGGGTAGGTGTCTGCCCCCTAATCCAGACCTTCCCTTTGGGGAGCCCCTCTTTCCTTGCCTTCTTCTATTCCAGATCCAGGCTACCCTTCGGAGGCTTCCACGTCCTTCTGTCTCCTGGCCAAAGGGTTGCTGGTCCTCTTGCTTTTTGTAATTCTGGCTGTGGGGCTCTGGCTCATTCGAGTCAAGACCAGATGCAAGATGCCAAAAATGAGGAAGCTCAAGAGAAACAGGATGAGACTGAGAAAGAAGGGAAAGCCTGACCCCAGCCTGGCCTGATGGCCCCTTGGGGACCCCTGTCCTGAGGGATGTTTCTTCCCAGCCCCCGGGGATCCCTTCTTCTCCTCCCCCAGGCTCTTCTCCTCCAAGGGCGCCCAGGGGTGGGTGTCCCAAGGGCCATGGTCCCTGAGGGAAGATTGTCTGGCAATAAAGTCAGATTAGGTGACCCCACTCAGGAGGAGCTGTTTGGTCCTTCACTGGGTGACTCTGGCAAAACCTGTATCATCTATGTCTCTTCCATTCTAGGTGCCCTCCTCCGAGCCCACATGCCTCTCCCACAGCTGCCTTTGGGGGAGGAAAGTGAGTCAAAAAAACCCACTCCCATTGAGGTGTCAGGATGTTGTTTTTCACACCCACCCCATTCGTCACCAACACAGATAACATTTACACTTGAGTAAGAAAAGTGAGAAACTCCTTTTTTTTTTTTTTTTTTTTTTTTGTCTTTTAGGGCTGTAGCGCACACACAGTATATGGAGGTTCCCCGGCTAGGGGTCCATTTGGAGCTACAGCTGCTGGCCTGCACCACAGCCACAGTAACGTGGGATCCAAGCCGCGTCTGCGACCTATCCTACAGCTCGCGGCAACGCTGGACCCTTAACCCACTGATTGAGGCCAGGGGTAAAACCCGCAACCTCATGGATCCTAGTTGGGTTCGTTACTGCTGAGCCACAACAGGAAGCTGTGACTCCTGCATGGACGACTTTTAGGCACTGAGAACCCACATAAGAGCGATTACTGCTGTGGATTCTTCTGCTCTCAGCCCTCCTTCAACCCGGACGGATGAGTTCACTTAGCTAATGCAACCCACCCACCCTAGGCTCATGGCTGTCCTGCCTAGGAGCTATGAAGCACCCCAGTGCAGTCCCACTCAGGGTCTCAGTTGGGTCCGGGGACCTGTCAGTAGATGACTGGCGTCCCTGACGCCAGCTGCCCCAGAGGGATGGCAACTCGGCCGGATGAATAGCGGAGGTCCAGACCCTTGACCCCTGTCTGCCCTTGCTCTTACTGTGCTGTCTGTTCCTCCTGCATAGATTTGCATGTCTCACACCCTCTCTCCAGACTCTTGTCCTGGGTTACCCGCCCCCGACTCCCCTACAAAGGTCTTTATGTTCTTGCTCCTTCCCAAGCCCAGTGACCAGACTGAATGCCTCTCCCAGGCCAGATGCACCACTGCTTAAGTCTTGGTCACCCTCCCCAAATCAGGTCTCATGGATGCTACTTAATGTGGCTGCCATGGCAGCCTGGGGAGAGGGGCGGAGTGGGGAGGTATTGCAAGCCACTTGAGCCACAGGACGCACCTTGAGGAGTTCCTGTCATGGCTCAGGGGTAACGAACCTGACTAGCATCCATGAAGACACAGATTCAATCTCTGGCCTTGCTCCGTGGGTTAAGGATCTGGCATTGCTGTGAGCTGTGGTGTAGGTCGCAGATGAAGCTCAGATCCCCTGTTGCTGTGGATGTCTCTGATTCTACCCCTAGCCTGGGAACTTCCACGTACCTCAGGTGCAGCCCTTAAAAAAACAAAAACAAAAGCACAGGATTCAGCTTGAGAGTGAGTGATCTGAAGGAGGTGGTGTAAGAATACCGTTGGCAGAGCACTGGGTGGGACCTCAGAGATCTGGGCTGTGCTCTGCCTCTCGCCTCTGGCTTGGGACACTTTGCTCAGCAGGCATCCATGCAGGTGCTGCCCCTCTATACCAGGAACATGTGCTTTGAAGGAGAGGCAGGCACAGGGCCAGCTGACTGGTCCTCTTACAGGGACAGGGCTCAGTGACCGCCTTGGCTCCTAGAGGGGCAAGGAGAAATCTCCTGGGGGACTTTCAGAAGAGGGTCTGAGGGGTAGGGACAGGGTCGTGTGGCAGAAGCCATTCTGGATATCTCTCTGCACCTGGCTTTCCCCTCTCGGTGAGGAGAAAGACGCTGCCTTCTGGAGTGTCTTCCGAGAAGAGGAACACTGAGACTGTGAGGGGGCAATGGGACACACTGGAGAACCATGGAGACCAAGGATGGCTTTGGGGAAAAGAGGACACATGGACCAGGCCCTGGGACACCCCAGGAGGAGGGCTCCATGGTAGCCAAGAGGCAGAGTCTCCAGGGTTGGAAAGAAAGCAGGGTCAGGAGGTAAGTTGGGGCTTCCTACCTAGGTTTTTTGGTTTGTTTGTTTGTTTAGGGCTGCACCCACAGCACATGGAGGTTCCCAGGCTAGGGGTTGGAGCTGCGGCTGCTGGCCTACGCCACAGCCACAGCCACTTGGGATCCGAGCCGGGTCTGCAACCTACACCACAGCTCACAGCAGCACCGGATCCTTAACCCACTGAGCGAGGCCAGGGGTCGAACCCACATCCTCATGGATACCAGTCGGATTCATTTCCACTGAGCCACAATGGGAACTCCCTGCCTAGGTTTTTATGCAGGAGAGGAAGCCCCTCCGGGCTTAGGAAAGAGGAGGCGAGGGTGGAAAACTTGTCCCCACAGAGCAGCTAAGACGAGCAACGGATCCACGCTACTCCCTGAGGGCCTGAGTCCTTGTCCTGCTGGAAGGCAGCCCTTGGAGTTAGGCTGGTTCTTTGTGCCTCCCTTTGGCCCGAGCAGCCTGACCTCCAAAAAGGCCTGCAGTTCTCAGGCCAAGTCTGCAGCCCCCAATGCCTCCAACTCCTTTCCTACCTCTCCCAAGATGGAGTGGAAAAGGCCAACAGAAGGAAGTCCATCTTGCACACACATGGGCAGATCCTGTGTATTTCAGAGTCTGGGACAGGAAGTAAATAAGGTAATGACTCATCCCTGGATGGCTAGCCCAAGGCCTTCCCTGGAATTTGGCCAGGTCCCTTCTTCTCACACCCAGTCTCTGAATGGAGAAAGGCTGAGGTCCCCAAGCTGTCCAGAGCACCTGGAAGAGGAAAGCTCAGACACTCAAGAAGGTGGATGAGGAGTTCCCGTTGTGGCTCAGTGGTTAACGAATCCGACTAGGAACCATGAGGTTGCGGATTCGATCCCTGGCCTTGCTCAGTGGGTTAAGGATCCAGCGTTGCCGTGAGCTGTGGTGTAGGTCACAGATGCAGCTCGGATCCCACGTTGCTGTGGCTGTGGTGTAGGCCGGCGGCTACAGCTCCAATTGGACCCCTAGCCTGGGAACCTCCATATGCCGCAGGAGCAGCCCAAGAAAAAAAAAAAAAAAAAAAGGTGGACGATAAGCCCAGAGACACCCAGGCCTCTTCCCCTGCAGGAAGCCAGGATAATAATCCCGAGAGCACTTTACCTTTTGCAAAGTTTGTTCTCTTGAAAGAGGTGGGGAGAGGGTAATATTTAAGCTCCTATGTGTCAGTAACTGGGCTAGCAGAGGAAAGGCAGAAAAGACACCGTCTGCCCTCGAGGAACTCTTTGTGGGGTGTGTACAGACATAATTACAGAGGTGCGACAAGGGCTATGGGTGAAAGTGAAGGCGTGGTGGGAGGAGTCATCGATGGTGTCCTGGAAGAAGGAGGTAAACAGAATTTTGAACTGTGATTAGCAGTGAGTCAGGGAAGGGAGAGAAGTCATTCCAGCCAGATGAAGTGGAAAGCCACTGATACATGAACAAGCATCGCAAATTCTAGGGACTACAAGGCCACACGCTGCTGCCCTGGGATGAAGGGGTAGCTGATAAGTGGCTCTGGAGAAGTGGGCTGGGCCCCTCTGATAGGCTAAGGGCTCTGGGGAATTTAAGGAGGAACGAGACCCAGGGAGTTCCCATTGTGGCTCAGCGGGTTAAGAACCCGACTAGTGGAGTTCCTGTCGTGGCTCAGTGGTGAATGAATCCAACTAGGAACCATGAGGTTGCAGGTTCGATCCCTGGCCTTGCCCAGTGGGTTAAGAATCTGGTGTTGCCGTGAGCTATGGTGTAGATCACAGATGGAGCTCAGATCTGGTGTTGCTGCGCCTCTGGTGTAGGCCAGCAGCAACAGCTCCAATTAGACCCCTAGCGTGGGAACCTCCATATGCCATGGGTTCGGCCCTGAAAAGGACAAAAAGACAAAAAAAAAAAAAAAAAAAAACTCTTTTCTGATCAGGTGATAGGACCAGTGCTTATAGCATGTGGTCTGCAAAGTCCCTGGAATTGACAACATTGTCTGGTCTGGTCTTCTTGTCAATAAGTTAAATATAGGTGAGCTGGCTGATGCTTTGGTTAAGTAGAATCCCAGCTGGTTGAATAAACTTTCCCAGACAGTAATGACTATGGATGGAGGACAACCCAAAGGAAAATCTTTTGTTTTGAGCCTCAGGGACTAGTTTTATTAACTTTCACTTCTGGCATGGTGGGGGAACAATTAGAGCTAGGTTCCTTTCCTTACCAAAAAGCCAACAAGATGCATCTGAATCAGACCAAAATGACAATAATAATAAAACACAAAATAAATTTCCTGGGAAAAAAATGACCATATCAAACTTTTAAAATTGGAAACCTTTTTTTTTTGTTTAAGGGCCTCACCTGAGGCATATAGAAGTTTCCGGGCTAGGGGTCGAATTGGAGCTACAGCTGCCGGCCTACACCACAGCCACAGCAACTGGGAATCTGAGCAGCATCTGTGACCTACGCCGAAGCTCTCGGCAGTGCCAGATCCTTAACCCACTGAGCGAGGCCAGAGATCGAAACTGCATCCTCATGGATACTAGTCAGATTTGTTTCTGTGGCACCATGATGGGAACTCCTGGAAACCATTGTAAACCTCAACTTTACAAACAGTTATTTCAATGCCCAAATGAGATGAATTACCTCTCAGAAGAAAACACTAGAGACAGCAGAAATGAAACCTTTGAACCAGTGATATAGCCAATACTAACATGGCACCGGTGGGAGGTCTTTCCCATTGGTTGGTGAGGGCCCAAGATGTAAAAAAAGCCTCACTCTTTAGCCATCTTTCTGAGGCAGTCTGCCTGGCCTGGCTTTCATCCTGTGTCCACTAACATGTTTTCATTAGAGTTTTAGCACCAAGCTGCTACATTGTAAAGTAATGCTGGTGGCTGCCACCTGGGGAGATTTTACAGGAGCAGTAGTGGGAGAGAGCAAGCCACTGCTCTTGCCTCCCCTACCCCGCTCCCCCGCAACATTTTCATCTCAGGTTGTGGCAAAAAGCACCCAGACATTTATACTGGGAAGAACCTTCTATCAGTCAAAGTCCCTGAAGATGGAATGCGTTACTACAAGGGGCAGTGTGCTTCCTGGTCCAGGATGTGGTCAGATGGGGCTGGGTGACCACCGGGAGGGGGAATGTGGCAGGGATACTGGTGAGATGCTGGAGTTCCCATAATTGGGAATCAGGTGCCTGGTGCGCCCTTTGAGTGGCAGGAGTTCAGTCTGGGGTGAGATCAGCCTGCTGCTTTCAGGGAAGGCTTCCAGGGGAGCACCTGGACAGGCTGAAGACCGCTCAAGCCTAGTGGGGAAGGTGTCACAACCCCGTGTCCCCAAGGTGACACCAAGCTGAGGAAGTGGAGAGCTCTGTGGGGTAGATATGCAAGAGTCCTTTTGCCTGAGGTTGAAGACTCCAAGGGGGTGGATGGAATGGAGGGAGTCTTTGTGGGGGCTGAATCCAGCTCTGCCCTGACCTAGACAGGAAGTCTCCAGCAGGTCACTTCACCTCCTGGAGCCTCAGTTTTTTTCATTAGTTCAGCAGAGCTACACCTACTTCATAGTCTTTCTGTACAGGTTACGTAAGAGTCATAAAGCATGTAGTTCGAAATCTGGCACCCGGTGGGGGTTCACTAAGTGATCATTTATTTCATTCCTCCTCTCTCAGTCTCCCGTGCCAGGATCTTTCTCTCTCATTTCTCCCCTCCGGCCCCTTTCTCTGGGTGATTTGCGCTGGGAGCTGCAGCGGGAGCTGACTTGGCAAGCTCGGGCTGGGAGCTGGGAGCGCAGCCTTCCCCTCTGCACTCCGTGGGAGGCGCTTGGGCAAGATTTGGGAGCTCGCCAGAGCAGACAGGTATTTCCAGTTCGGCCAGAAAAGAAAAGTATGAAGGTGGGGATGGGGATGGGGGAGGAGACCAGAGGAGCGGGGTGGATCCCCTGGGAGGAGGGCGGGGAGTCCTGCTCCCCGCTTGCTGTTCCTGCCCCCAGGCTCAGATTTCAACCCTAGATGCCGCATCTGCGGTTAAGCCCGTTAGCGGAGAGGAGAGGGTCCAACGGTGGCTTCCACGGGAAGGGAGTGTGCAAGGGGCCAGCTGAGGTCCAGCGCCTGCGACCCCTGGAGCGCGGGCCCTGACAGGCTTAGGAGCCCCTCAAGCTTGCGGCGGGAAGCTGCCGACCGGTCTTGCCACGCTCGGTGGTATCGAGCTCCACCAGGGGGCAACCCGAGCCCACGTGCCACCGAGTCCTGCCCTCGCGAAACTACAACTCCCAGGCCGCTCGGGGGTCGCGCCCGCCTCAGCTTGTCTTCTGCTCGCTCCAATTGGCCGCCGCGGGAGGGGGATTGACGGTCTCCAGGGCGACGGGAGGCGCTCGGGGCATCCGAGGCGGGGAGGCGGGTCCGCCCCCTATTGTGTAGCTGGAAGAGTGGAGCCGAGCGGTGCCGAGCAGGTGAGGGCGGGGGCGTTCTGGGGGGCAATTGAATGGAGGTGCCGGCGGGGGGATGGAGAACAGTTCTGGAGTTATAAGGGTCAGGAGAAAGCGGGGGACCCGTGGCGAGAAGTGGAATTCTTTTGGGGAGCAGAACTAGGGGAGTCCTGGGGAGCGAAGTGGAATTCTTGGTGGGTGGGTCGAGGCTCCGGGGGAACAGGAGGAGTTCGGGACGTAATGCGTGTGTGTAGCGGGGAGGGTGATTCTTGGTGGGTTCCAAAAGCAGGGAGAAGTTCCAGGGGTCCGGAGAAGGCGAGGGGGAAGGGAATTGGGGGCGGGGTATCAGAAGTGTATTGTGGGCTGAGGCAGGAGAATTCTGGGGAGGGAAATTCTAAGGAGGAGAGGATGGGAGAAATGGGTGGGTGGCGATTCTGGAGTAGATGGGGAGTTCCTTGAAGAGCAGAGGACCTAGTGCAATTGGAGACCAGGTGTGAAAGGCGGGGGGACTGTGAGAATCAAGGATAACTGGAATAGGAGAATGAGAGAGTGCTGGGTGGGGAGAGGATCAGATGAGGACATGGTTAGGGCAGAAGATCTTAGAAAAGCAGAGGAATCCTGTGCAAACCTAGGTTACTAAGGTTTTCAGAAAACTGAGCCAGGAGGGAACTGGGGGTTCCTATACATTTGGCAGAAGACTTGTCCAGGAAGGATGGGTGAGCTGGCTGGGGGCAGTGAGAAGCAAGAGGGGGGGGTGTTTGTGGGGAGTTGTCAGGAGTTAGGTGCACAGGGCCATTAAGTAGAGGCAGAAGGATATTTTATAGCCAGTCCCGAACTGTGAGGCCACCAAGAGTGGGGTGGAGGCCCACGGAGCAGAGTCCACTTAGATTTGCCAGGCTCAAGACAGCATCCACACCCCAAGCCTGCTGCCACTTCCCTAGATGCTCAGGGGCTGGGGCTGTCAAGAATTCTGGCTCTCATGCCCCAGGGCTCACTTTATACACCCTAGGGACTCGAAGGCTTTTTTGGCCTTTCAGGGACCATGCCCCCGGGGGTTGGGGAAGGGAGAGCTTGGCAAACCTTGGGCCCTGAGGATACGGGAAGCGGGGGAGGTAAGTGGGAGGTACTGGAATTGGCACTTGGGTCATGCTGTCTGGCAGAGAAGGAGGGCTGCCTGGCAGCATCGTGAAGAGGAAGCAGCACCAGCCGCCAGCCCTGGGACCTGCCCAGACCTGGAGGATGCTGCCTGGGCCCCCCCTTTCCTGCAATGTCTGACTCACAGCTCAAGCAGTATTGGGAGGCTGAGTGGAGAAAGATGTACAGGGTCTCCAGCTTGCAGGGGTTACAGAAGCTGGGGAAATGAGGCAAGGATTTTGTCGGGGGTGGGGGGAGAAGCCCTGGGAGACTTTCTGGGGGTTTTCATCCAGGCTTTGCCCTCAGTGGGCTCTGTGCCCCCAAGCAAGGCTGTCTGAGATCTTCAGGGTCCTTATTTGTCACTGTGGGGCGGAGGCAATAATTCTGGTTCCACCTTGCTGTCTGCTACCTTGTTATTAGCATCAGAACTAAGCAAAGAGGAGGGGGAGGAGGCTGGGCCATGGGGGCTCTTTGTCTCCCATACTTTCCAGACAAGTCCTTTTCCAGGTATATAGGAACCTCAGTTCCCTCCTGGCTCAGCTTTCCAAGAGCCTTAGTAACCTGGGTATCCCCATAATTCCTCTGCTTTCTCTGAGATCTTTCCAACTCCTCTGCTCCCCACGTGTCCTCACCTGTCTGGTCTCCCCACCCAGCATGCCCTCACTCTCCTGGGACTCTCCCCCCACCCTCACCCCCTTATCTGCTCTCCTCTCTCCTTTCTCTTCCTTTGCTCACCTCCAGCTTTTCTCTAACCATAGCGTTTGTTCTGGTTTCCAACATTGGCCCACTCTGCGTGTTGCTTTGCATTTTGCCTCTAGATCTGATGGTGCTCCTGAGAACGGCTTCGGCAGGCGTTCTGTGAGCTAAGCCCTAACTGTCCGGAAGAGTGCGAGCAGATACCTGTTACCTGATCAGAAGGATTGACTCAGCTCACTGGGCTGTGGACATCCCTGGGCCCCTCCATCTGGGCCCCTGTGGATAGGAGGGGCCAGGCGAGCAGGCAGCTGGGCTATGGTTTGGTGCCTCAGTCTGGCCATCCTCAGCCTCATCATCAGCCAGGGGGCTGACGGTGAGCTGGGCTCCAGAAATCCCTATTGGCCTTGGGGTGGGCGGTGGTCCCCCCGGGGTTCTCAGGGGAGGGGAGGGCTAGCACCCGTTCTACAGAAGTCGAGGATCCCCTTCATCACTTCACAAAGGCCTGGGGAGCCCCACAGAGCTAGAGAGGGTATCTCCCCTCCCAGCCCTGATTCTGGTCCCTTGCTGTGTCCTCGTGCCACCTGTCCTGCCCTGCAGGTCGAGGGAAGCCTGAGGTGGTGTCAGTGGTGGGCCGGGCCGGGGAGAGTGCGGTGCTGGGCTGTGACCTGCTGCCCCCGGCTGGCCGGCCCCCTCTGCACGTGATCGAGTGGCTGCGCTTTGGCTTCCTGCTTCCCATCTTCATCCAGTTCGGCCTCTACTCTCCTCGCATTGACCCTGATTACGTGGGTAAGGTTTGTCCTCAGGTGGGAGGTTGGGAGGTATCCCCAACAAGGGTGGGCTGAATAGAGTGGGAACAAGGCCTCTTCTTGAAGTTCCTGTTGTAGCGCAGTGGAACGTATTTGAGTATTTGACTAGTATCCGTGGGGATGCGGGTTCGATTCCTGGCCTCACTCAGTGGGTCAGGGATCCGGCATTGCAGTGAGCTGTGGTGTAGGTGGCAGATGCGGCTTGGATCTTGAGTTGCTGTGGCTGTGGTGTAGGCCAGCAGTTGTAGCTCTGATTAGACCCCTAGTCTGGGAACTTCCATATACCGGGGGTGTGACCCCCCCCCAAAAAAAGACCTCTTCTTAACTCCCTCATCCCTGCCCCAACCTCCTCTCCAGCAACACTACCTGGGCTGTGCTTAACAAGTATTGCTCTGCTCCCAAGCAGTGTTGATTCATTGAAGGATTCATTCATTTACACACACACACACGCACGCACGCACGCACGCACGCACGCACGCACCCAGTCTGTTTGGAATTCCACATGGTCTGCTCCAAAGGAGATCTCGTAGCCCTATTCCAGTGTCCGTCCTAATTCTCTAATCACTCTCATCATGAAACCTCCTAGACTCCATCCTGATCCTCCCTAGTTTCCCTGCGTGGCCTTCTCCTGCTCATTCCTCTGCCCACCTCCTCTCCTCCTGTCTTAAATGCTAGCTTGGGGGGTTCTAGGTATCTAGGACATGGGCTGATGGGTCAGTGGGGTGGGTGGGTCTGTGACCTGTCTGCTTCTCCACTGCTTCTGATTCTGAGTACAGCAAAGCCTGCGCACAGACAGGGTGGGCTGGGGAGGACCAGGCCCCCCCTGAAGATCAGCATACTGGTGGGGCTGGGCTGTATTCCTACTTCAGGCGGCTCCTGTAGGTATGGATTTAAGATAGTGTATGGGCCTCCCTGGGGGCCTTCTCCTGTGCCCCAGCTGGCTGCCTCGAAAGGCTCCACTTCCTCCTAATCCCCTGATGGAGCCTTAATCTGAGCGGTTTAGTGCAGGTCTTGGAGGGCGGTGTATGGGAGGGCCTAGGGCTGGCTGGCCGGTCAGAGCATCTAGCTGCCTCCTCTTCAAGGGGAACCCAGGAGAGGCCACCTGGGAGGACGTGGATGAGGGGGAGGGAGACCCCTTCCCTTTTCCCTCTTTAGTTTGAATCCTGGGAGAAGCCACAGGATTGGCCAAGCCTTCACGGCTGGGGCAGGCTGAGCAGAGAGGGGAGGAGGCTCAAGCAGGTGCGCAGAAGGGAAGGGTTTATTTTCAAACTGGGGGCAGTTGTTGGCAAACAGCCTGGTGCGAGTGTATGTGTCTACACAGGCCCCGGGAGGACTGTTGAAAGTGGGGCCCCAATTAGGACACGCGGAGAAACAACGGCTGTGCCCAGGAGCCCTCCCTGCCTCTGCCCGCCTGAGTAGGGAGGGGTTGGGCTGCTGGGCTGAGGCTTCGCAGGCACAGAACGTTGCCCGATTGAGGGCAAGGCAGGGGGAGGTGTCGGACAGAGGGGAGAAGAGCTTTTCCTGGGACTCCCCCAGACAGATGGGCAGGTCTTCCGCCTCCCCACCCTCTGTCCTGTCTTGAGGTCCTTCAGGCACATGAACCCTTGGTCGGTAGCAGCTTTGCCACCTAGAGGCATTCCTTCTGTCTCTGTGGTGTTCCTTTGAGCTGCAAGGGCTGTGAGCAGTAACCTCTGGGGCTTCCTTCCTACCTCAGCGCACCCAGTCTGGCGCTCCTGGTCTGGCAGGGCTTCGTCTGGGGAGTCAGGGCCCTGGGGGGAGGCCCGTGCACCCATTAACCCTTTTACTGCCTCCCAGGGTGGAAGGGGCCTCTCTGTCTTTGTGTAGGGGACTCTGAACTGCAGTTGCTAGGCAACGGGAGGTGGAGGTTGCTAAGGACAATGCTGTCCTGTCATAAACCCTCTGGGCAATTGAAGGGGAGATGGCCTGGGACTGTGTGTGAGGCCCAAGGCCTAGAATGTGGGAGGGAGCACAAGAGACTGTTTGGAGCTTCAGGGATTACAGTGAAGGGAAGGCTTCCCATCTTTGAGGGTTCTAGAATCCGTCTAGCAAAAGAGACTGAACGTATAGGCTAGCACAGAAGTCGTAAACAGCAGTATAAAAAAGGCAGGATTAAATGCTAGGATGAAGTTAGCCATTGTAGGTAAATGATCTAGCACAGAGTCTGCACAGAGACCCTGCATGGTTTGAAATGGTGACCAGGCCTTCAGAGGAGAGAGGTCTGCTTACCCTACACCAGCTTTCCTGGAGTGGATCTTAGACCAGCTCTTCTAACTTACGGGCCTGGCATTTGGTCTTTGACTTTTTTTTTTTTTGTCTTTTTGCCTTTTCTAGGGCTGCTCCCCTCGGCACATGGAGGTTCCCAGGCTAGGGGTCTAATCAGAGCTATAGCCTCTGGCCTACGCCAGAGACCCAGCAATGCAGGATCCAAGCTGTGTCTGTAACCTACACCACAGCTCACAGCAATGCCAGAGCCTTAACCCACTGAACGAAGCCAGGATCGAACCTGCAACCTCATGGTTCCTAGTCGGGTTGTTAACCACTGAGCCACGATGGGAACTCCTGGTCTTTGACTTTTATGCTATATTTCTTGGGAGTTTCAAGATACCCCACAGAGCAGAAGGACAGGGTTTTCTCTCTGTCCTGAGTTGTATGATACAAATCAGTTATCTTGGGAGTTCCCCTGTGGCACAGTGCGTTAAGGATCATGCACTGTCACTGCTGTGGCTAGAGTTTGATCCCTGGCCTGGGGACTTCCACATGCCACAGGAGCAACCAAAAAACAAAACAAAACAAAACAAAAAAACAAACAAAAAATCAGGGCATTTCCACAGTGGCACAGGGGTTAAGAATCCAACTGCAGTGGCCTGGGTCAACTGCATGGCATGGGTTCAGTCCCTGGCCCGGGAACTTCCATATGCTGCAGGCGCTGCCAAAAAAAAAAAAAAAAAAAAAAATCCATTCTTTCATCCTGCATTTAGAACACCCCTGCTCCCTCTCATCTCCCCCACTATCTTTTATTCTTGCATACCCTCTGCAGAGTCACCTCTTCTGGGAAGCCTTCTGTACTCCTCTTGCTTCTTCATCTCTAGGGATATCTGAGCACAGTTAGTGCCATTTTTTTGAACTTCTGTATGTATGTGAACTTGCACATGCATGTGAGTGTGGGTTCCCTGCCTTCTAAGAGCTTTCAAGAGTGGAAACCCTGTCTCCTTCCTTCCTCTACATACCCCTGTATGCGGGGACATCTGAAGACCATCAGGCTCTGGCTCTGCAGGTGGAGAGTGGGTTTCCAGGAGGGGGGCCCAGGACCCAAGAGGACACAGGAGTGCCTGCTCCTGGCCATCTTCCTGTTCTTCTATAACACTACAGGTCTAGCAGTCCAGATCTCCCAGAGAAGTTAGGACAGGACATAGGGTATGTTTTATCAGATGGTCTGATCAACAGATATTTGGAGCTATGGGCTACTCATATCCCCGAGTGAGAATATACTGACGGTGCTCAGTGATGATTGGCTGAGCATCATCTGACCCTCACACAGTGTGCAACGGAGAGTACACTGCATCATAGAAAGAAGACCTGGTGGTATCCCTGACCAGCCATGTGATTCCAGAAAGAGGCTTAACATCAGTTCCTCCCTCTATAATGGAATTCTTGGGAGGATTAAATAGGATGACAGTGCCTCATGTTACATGGCCCGTATCCAAAACTCAGCCCCCCCCCCTTCTTCCTTCTTTGTAGAACTTGAAGATCACCCTAATGAAAAAAGTTACACTGGGGCTTAGAAGAGGTTGCACTGGGGACTGTGGGGTTCCACGGCCAGGCAGGTTAGGGTTATGGAGGAATCCCACTGGGGGGTGGAAGGGTGCGGTTATGTTCAATATTTACCGGCAAGACCCAGGCTTATCTTCTAGGTGGGGATTGAAACACCTAGCCCTTTAAGCAGCTCCACCCTTTCTAGAGAATCAGAACCCCTGGACTCACTCTTGGAAGGAAAAAAAGTTCCTTGCCTAAGATCACGAAGCCTGATCCTGCGCCTCGCCTTCCCTGATGGCTTCAGGGACACCACAGCTTCAACTGTTTCAGAAAGGTCACCCTTGAGGCAGAAAGGAAGCAGATTAGAAGGGGCAAGTGCACAATAGCCTCAGACTGTCTCGTCTAAGGAAGGGCTAAGGAGGGGCACCGTCTGGTTGCATTTGTTTTGCGTAACCCAAAAGATTTAGAAAATGTCATTTGTCCCCATCAGAGGTCAAGATGAGATGGGCAACTGATGAACGTGGAGGGCGGGAGGCTGGAGGCGGGGAGACCTCTTAGTGGGCTGTTTGGAGGAACCCTGGTGGTGAGAGGTGCTATGGGACTAAACTAAAGTGAAGGTGATAGAGAGGGAAACTGTTTAAGAGGTAGAATCTGAAAGGTTTACTGAATGAGCAGATGGGGGGGGGGGGTGGTAGAGAACAGTCTGGGTGACATGCATGGTGGAGCTATTCACTGATTCGGGGAAGAAGAGGGACAGGGTGTGTGGTCTGGTGAGGGATGGGGCCAAGGTTGAATGCAGGCTGCTGATTTCAAGTCTTGAGTTCAATCATTTGTTTAAATTTTCTTTTTTTTTTTTTTTAGAGCCGCATCTGTGGCATTTGGAGGTTCTGAGGCTAGGGATCTATTCGGAGCTACAGCTGCCAGCCTGTGCCACTGACACGTGGGATCTGAACCGCATCTGCGACCTACACCACAGCTCACAGCAATGCCAGATCCTTAACCGGCTGAACAAGGCCAGGGATCAAACCCACAGCCTCATGGTTCCTAGTCAGATTCGTTTCCCCTGCGCTAGGACGGGAACTCCTGGTTAACCATTTTTATTCAAGCACCTGCTGATGCCAGGCACCGTGCTGCCTACCTTCTACCCACCCTGCCCAGATTTTTTCCTGATCTCATTTTATATTGAGAGATTAGCCGTCTAAGCAAAGGAGTAGCTGGCAGAGCAGGACACTAGATCTCTCTGGCTTCCTAGCCTGTGCTTTTCTCACTCAGCTGCACTGCCAGGGACCCCAGGAAGCTCCAGCAGCAGAGGGTGCTAAGGGTGGGAGGGTGGTGTCGGTTGGGGCTGGGTGCTTTGTGGAGTTCTCTGTCATCTGTCAGCGGGGACCAGGATGCCCTGAGGCGTGAGGGGACGGGGTGAGGAGGCTGCTGACCTTGCTGCCTGGCTGGGCTGGACTCTGGCCACCCTAAGGCGCTTAGGCCTCTGATAATAGCCCTGGCGGATTAGGGGCTTTGGTCGGCGAGGTCTGGATCCCTGCTGGGGCCTCAAACACTGCTGTAGTTTCTGGGGACAGAGTCCTCTGGCAGGAGTACTCCCGGGAGCCCCCTTACAAAGACAGCTCCAGGATGGGCAGATTCGATACCAACTGAGGAGACTAAGTGAGGGCTCTTCAGTCCCCCGCCCGTGCCTCCCCCCAGTGCTGGGAGGCGGGTGCAGTTCAGTGGAAGGTCTTGTTCCCCTGCTGCCACTCTGGGTTTCTCTTTAAGCTGGGTCCCAGCTGCCGAGAGACGGGAGCAATCAGAGGGGCTGAAGGGAGGAATCTGCCCTCAGTGACCCCAACCCCATCTGTCCTCTCCCACCCCCACTTGGTGAAGGTAACCGGGAGAGACTGAGCCTGCTCTTGAGCTCTGAGAGTGACCAGTGTGACTGGGGTCTGGGGCGTCTCGCGGGCTCCTTTCGACACCCTTGATTCAAGGCTCCTCCCCCAGGGCGGGTCCGGCTCCAGAAGGGGGCGTCTCTCCAGATCGAGGGCCTCCGGGCTGAAGACCAGGGCTGGTACGAGTGCCGCGTCCTCTTCCTGGACCAGCACAGCCCCGAGGAGGACTCTGCCAACGGCTCCTGGGTGCATCTCACGGTCAACTGTACGGAGCTGGGAGCTGGGAGCAGGCGGTGGAGAAGGAAGGGGAGGGCAGTCCCAAAGCCCCACCCAGGCTGATGCCCCTTGTCTGCTGGCTCCCTTACCCCTCCCACCCCCACTCCTGCTCTTTCGTTTCTTATAATGTAAATCCAATCAGCCTGCTCGGCTCTGCATTAGGAACTAACTCTTCTCTCTTCCCTACAACCCCCTCCCAGGCCAGGAGCCAGTAATGAGTTACTGAGCCCTGAGTGAAACATAGCTCACACATACACACTTTATTTCTCAAAACATGTTTTGACCTGGTCCCTCATGAATTCTTTCTTGACATTAAGAAGGAAGGAGGTCATATTATTCCCATTTCTTAGGCGAGGGTGCTGGGAGACTGGGACGTGCCACTGATTCGTGGCAGAGAAGAGCCTAGAACCCAGGCCTCCTGACTCCCAGGACAGTGCACTCCCAGAGGGCACCCAGCTGTGCTCAGCTCCCTTGTCAACTCTACAGGCCAATGCGGGCATGGGTTGGTGCAATCCTCACTGGGCCCTGGGTGCGGCAGACAGGGTGGCTCTGGGCTGGATTCCATGAAGCTGGGCAGCTGATGGGCTGCAGCCTTGATCTGTCTCAGGGCTGCAGCCTTGATCTGTCTCTCAGGTTTCTTTCTCTTTAAGCTGGGTCCCAAGCAGCCCCTCATGCCTCAAGCAGCCCCTGATGCCTCTCTCCTTGCAGCGCCCCCTCAATTCCTAGAGACGCCTCCCCAGGTGCTGGAAGTGCGGGAACTGGAGCCTGTGACCTTGCGTTGTGTGGCCCGAGGCAGCCCCCAGCCTCGTGTGACTTGGAAGCTCCGAGGACGGGACCTCGGCCAGGGCCAGAGTCAGGTGCAAGTGAGTTCTGGGACTGGACAGGGTGGGCCAGACAGAGTGTAGGGCAGGTGGTGGCCTGGGAGTGGGGCTGGGGGACAAAGGGGTCCCTGAGATGACCAGAGGAGGGGCTTGGCACTGGCTTTCCTGAGCCTGGCATGCTGCCTCCCTCTGCTGGCCGGCCTTGGAAGTGCAGGGTCTGAGGCCAGTGGTGGGTCCTTCCTCTCTGACCCCTACTCTAGGTGCAGAACGGGACACTGCGAATCTGGCGAGTGGAGCGAGGCAGCTCCGGTGTCTACACCTGCCAAGCCTCCAGCACTGAGGGCAGCGCCATCCACGCCACCCAGCTGCTGGTGCTAGGTGCTGTCTTAGGGGAGAGCTGGGGAAATGGGACACCCATATGAGATGACTGTGACCTGTGGCTGGGAGTGCACACAGCAGGAAAGGAGGCTTGTGCCTGAGACAGGGGCCCATGGAGAGGGAGGGAACTCCCAACACAGGCTGTTCCTCTAAAACCAGCATTGTGCCTTGTAAAAGGATCAGTGAACAGACAAAGATATTTAGTGCCAGGAGTGTGGCATAGTGGGGAGGGCATGGGGCTGTGTTGACCACCTTGGACACCCCCCCCCCAATTTCCTCATCTATACAAAGAGGTTCCTATCTACCTCTTGGGATTGTTACAAGAATTAGGTTCAGCCGAGCACAGTAATTCCTGGCCAAACCCTTCCTTTTAGAAGGAAAGCAGAGAAACAGGCTGTGCTTCAGGCAGCCTGTGGTCTATATGGGGAAATAAGGTACAGCGATGAGCCATTGCTCCCCTGGGTGCTGTGGAAAGGTAGTGCCCCGCAGTGGTTCAGGGTGAAGACTGGCGCCGGCAAGGCTTGCACATGAATCTTGCCTTCCCCACTGATCTCAGGTAAGTCATGTCACAATCTACCTCTGAGCCTTCACTTCTTCACCTGTGAAGTGGAGACAATAATTCTTATCACAAAAGGCTCTTGTGAGGATTAAATGAGATGACGCAGGTAAGGTGCTCAGGTGCATCCGAGGGCTGGTAGGTGTTCTATACGCTGGCTCGTATCATTACCTCTTACTGACCACTCATGCTGTTGGAGCCAGAGAGGGAGATAGCAAGGGAGCTGCAGGTGCTATAGAGATGGTTTGGCAGGGGTTCTGTGGCCTGGCCAGGCTCTCAGGGAAGAGCATTCTTTTTTTTGTTTGTTTTGGTTTGGTTTTCGGGGCGGGGGGGGGCTGCACATGTGGCATATGGAGGTTCCCAGGCTAGGGGTCTGTGACCTACACCACAGTTCATGGCAACACCAGATCCTTAACCCACTGAGGAGGCCAGGGATTGAACCTGCATCCTCATGGATACTAGTCAGGTTTGTGTCTGCTGAGCCATAGTAGGAACTTCATGCAAGCGCATTCTTGACTTTGGGTTCAGAGAACATAGGTGTGTAGATGGGGGTGAGCCTGGCATGGGGCGTGGTGAGCTGCCCCTACTGACCTGAAAGAGTCCACAAGGGTTGATCTCTGAAAAGATGGTTGGCCAGGCGGGGCTCACAAAGGCCCATAGGACTGAGTCAAGAAGTTTGAGCCTTTTGTGCTAGGAGCCAGGACATGCTGTGGGGTCTTGAGCAGAAGTGTTCTATGGCCAAGGAGAGGGGGCATTTCTGTATGAATGGCCATCAGAGTGGCAGAGATGGGGGAGCCTGGAGTTAGAGATTGCTGTAGCTATTGCTGTAGATATTGGGTGCCCAGATTAAGGTAGAGGACAGAGGTGATTTAAGATGTGACAGATGGAGTTCCCATCAGGGTGCAGAGAAAACGAATGGACTAGGAACCATGAGGTTGCGGGTTCGATCCCTGGCCTTGCTCAGTGGGTTAAGGATCTGGCGTTGTTGTGAGCTGTGGTGTGGGTTGCAGATGCAGCTAGAATCCTGCATTGCTGTGGCTGTGGTGTAGGCCAGCAATAGTAGCTCCTATTCGACCCCTGGCCTGGGAACCTCCATGTGCTGTGAGTGAGGCCCTAAAATAACGGGTGTAAATGTATAAAGGGTGAGCAAAGGGTTAAAACATAGATTGCCCCTCCCCAACACACACACACACACACACACACACACACACGCACACGCACACCCCATATGAGAAACTGGGTGAATGGGACTGTCCCTGGTAGGAAGGGGAACTGGCTGGGAGAAAGAAGGAACTTGTGTTAAATAAAAGTTTTAGGACCTGTTTCCATCCCCGGGGTCCTGTACCAGCCAGCCCTGTGTTCCAGAGCGCAGACCTGGGAAGAACTGTAGAAGTGACTTCAGAGTTCCTGGAAGCCTGGGTTGAGGCCCTCTTTCCCCTTGTGCACCCCCCTCACAGGACCCCCAGTCATCGTGGTGCCCCCCAAGAACAGCACGGTCAATGCCTCCCAGGATGTTTTGCTGGCCTGCCGGGCCGAGGCGTACCCTGCCAACCTCACCTACAGCTGGTTCCAGGACAGCACCAATGTCTTCCACATTAGGTGGGGCTCCGGGTGGGCTGTGGGTGGGGAACTGGTGGGCAGTGTGAGGAGGCCCTTGGCTGAGCGAGGCCTGGACCCTTCTCCACATGTGTCATCTTGCAGCCGCCTGCAGCCCCGAGTGCGGATCCTGGTGGATGGCAGCTTGCAGCTGCAGGCTGCCCAGCCTGACGACGCTGGCCGCTACACGTGTGTGCCCAGCAATGGCCTCCCGCGCTCGCCCTCGGCCTCTGCCTACCTCACTGTGCTCTGTGAGTCTGACTCCAGCTCCCTCCCCAGGCTGCCTCCCTCCCCTGTGCCAGGCCAAGCTCCTCCCCCACAACTTACCACTGCCTCCCCCTCCCCCAGACCCAGCCCAGGTGACCTCGATGCCTCCTGAGACGCCCCTGCCCGTGGGCATGCGGGGGGTGATCCGGTGCCCGGTTCGAGCCAACCCCCCACTGCTCTTTGTCAGCTGGACCAAGGATGGGCAGGCCTTGCAGCTGGACAAGGTACAGGCCGCAGGGCAGAGAGGGCTTAGCTTGGTGTGGTATATTCCAGTCAGGCCAGCTCGGGTGGTGTGTGATCAGTTTAATTCAATTCAGTGGCGAGCAGAGGGACATCCATGCCTAGAGGCGGCGGGACAGCCACACAGACACCCTGCTGGAAGGGAGGGAGCGAGCGTCTTCCTCTTAGGGCTGGTTGAGACAAATCAGCAGCAGCTTCTGAGACTGGTGGTGGGCCTTGAAGGGCGGGGAGACTTTCCATGCTGAAACCAGGGCCCAGAGGCAGGAAACAGTATGGTGCCTTCATGGCATAATGAGTCCTCGTTGTCCAGTTGGGTGGGCGCTCCAGTGCCTGTGGGGATGTGAATGGTGCAGAGACATCTGGAAAGATGGGTTGGGACCAAAAGGAAGAACTATGGATGGCAAGTTTATATGACCTCATTCCAGAGTGATTGAGATCTTTTGTTTGTCTGCAAAGACCATAAATTCCTTGTGGGCTAGTATTGCATCTTTCAATCCTAGCATCCTCAGGGCTTCTGCCATTATAGTAGTACTCAATAAATTTTTGTTGGAGGTTTAAAAAAAAAATCCAAAGGCATTCGAAGCCAGCAAAGTCGCTTGAGCTGTGAGCAGCTGAGTTTGTGGGAAGGAATGGAGGGGGAGTTCCCATCGTGGCTCAGTGGTTAACAAATCCGACTAGGAACCATGAGGTTGCAGGTGTGATCCCTGGCCTCGCTTAGTGGGTCAAAGATCCGGCATTGCCATGAGCTGTGGTGTAGGTCACAGATGTGGCTCGGATCCTGAGTTGCTGTGGCTCTGCGTAGGCCAGTGGCTACAGCTCCGATTAGACCCCTAGCCTGGGAACTCCACATGCCGCAGGAGTGGCCCAAGAAAAGGCAAAAAGACATTTAAAAAAAAAAAAAAAGAAAAGAAAGAAAGAAAGAAAGAAAGAAAGGGAACGGAGGGGAAGAGAGTGGACACGTGGTGGGGGGGGCAGAGGCTGCTGAAATGAGGGTGCAGGTGGGAGGTTACGAGGCCAGTGTTAGAGAGGAGGGCATGAAGACGGACAAGACAAAAGGCCTTCCCAGGAGGACAGATGTGGGGCGTGAGAGAGAGGGAGGAGTCAGATGTTAGCCTTTAACCCAGAACTAGGGAAGCCTGGCAGGAGAGTGGCTTTGAGGTGGAAGATGGGGATTGTAAGGGATGTAGTGGAGGAGTGCTGGGAAAATGTCTGGGTGAGATCCCAGCAGGCAGGGAGATCCACATGGCTCAACTCCAGGGGGCGCTGTTCACCCTGGCTTCCCTGTGCATGGCTTCCCTGGAGTCTGCTGTCCTGGCCTTCCTACCAGTTGGTAGTGGCCCCTCTGACTGAAACAGAGAGGAAGGATCAGGAGTTCCTGGCGTGGCTCAGCAGTAACAAATCTGACTAGGAACCATGAGGTTGCAGGTTAGATGGCCTCCCTTAGTGGGTTAAGGATCTGGTGTTGCCATGAGCTGTGGTGTAGGTTGCAGACGCAGCTCTGATCCTGAGTTGCTGTGGTTGTGGTGTAAGCCGGCAGCTGCAGCTCCAATTTGACCTCTAGTCTAGGAATTTTCATTTGCCACAGGTGCGGTCCTAAAATAGCAAAAAAAAGGGGGGGGGAGGGGGGTTGGGGAGGGGAGGAAGAAAGGATAAAGTTGAGAGAGGTCCAGCCCAGCGGTGGGGTTGTGTGTCCTCTGCATGGATGTGGCTCCCTCCTGTGCACCGCCTCTCTCCATGTCCATCTGGCCTCTGCTGAGTTTCTCCCTCTGGTTGTTGTCTCTTACCTCCAGTTCCCTGGCTGGTCCCAGGGCCCAGAAGGCTCCCTGATCATTGCTCTGGGGAACGAGGATGCGCTGGGAGAATACTCCTGCACCCCCTACAACAGTCTTGGCACCGCAGGGCCCTCCCCGGTGACCCGTGTGCTGCTCAAGGTGAGGCTCAGGGTGGGCCAGCAGTGGCAGCGCATCTGGTGGCTGAAGGTGGGAGCCAGGGGGCCAACACCGTGGCTGATGGAGGCGGGGGGACCAACACAGCGTGGGGAGGGGTGACTTCCAAGTCTGTGTTTTCCACGGTGGCCACAGCAGCAGCTGTCACACACCATCGCGAAGGTTTTCACAGGGATGGTTCATAACAACACGTCCACACAGTAAGATATGCTGCCCGCCCCGACCTTCACCTGAACCAGGCTGCCTCCCTCTGGAAGGAAGAGAGTGGGCAGCAAAGGGGAGGGTGAAGGGTGTTCTGTAGAGGTTTGTACACTTCCAGAGAGGCCCCCTGAGAGATGGGGACCAATGTGGTGTGACAGGGGACCCCAGAGATGGAGAGATGACCTTTAGACAGCAGTGTGAGAGAGCCCCCTCCCAATGCCAGATCTGGCTTGCAGGCTCCCCCAGCTTTTCTAGAACGGCCCAAGGAAGAGTACTTCCAGGAAGTAGGGCGGGAGCTCCTCATCCCCTGCTCTGCCCGAGGAGACCCTTCTCCTACCATCTCTTGGGCCAAGGTAAGGCTCCCTGTAGCCACGCCTGCTGCAGCCCTACTTCTCCTCGGTTCTGTGGGAGGGAGGAGGTGGGAGGAGGGGGCTGACAGAGGCACGCTGGGAGGAAACTGGAGCTGCTGGGAGAGATGAGTGGCGCCTGTGGTGAGGGGTGGCTGCGTGTGTCCTCAGGGCTGACCAGTGGTTCTGTAGGTGGGCCGGGGGCTGCAGGGCCAGGCGCAGATGGACAGCAACAGTAGCCTCATCCTGCGACCACTGACCAAGGAGGCCCACGGGCGCTGGGAGTGCACAGCCAGCAATGGCGTGGCCCGAGTGGCCACCTCCACAAACGTCTACGTGCTGGGTTAGTGGCTATAGAGCCAGCTGGAGGCAACTGTGGGGGACAGGAGACATGGGAATGACTCATTTTCGGAGGCCTGGATGGGGATTTTGGGTGGGGAGCCACTGGGATGATGGGTGGAGGGCAGAAGCCCTGGGCTTCCCCTTAGCTCCCCCTTAGCTCTTCACTGTCCCCTCAGAGCCCTGACCATTACCTCTCCGTTCCCCCCACGCAGGCACCAGCCCCCACGTTGTCACCAATGTGTCCGTGGTGCCTTTGCCCAAGGGTGCCAATGTCTCCTGGGAGCCTGGCTTTGATGGGGGCTATCTGCAGAAGTTCAGTGTCTGGTACACCCCACTGTGAGTGACCTGCCCCTGCTCGTCCTCTCCCCCTCAACCCTGATTCTGTCTGACACCCTGCCCTTTCTCCCATCCTTCCAGCCCAGTCCTGCCCTAATTCTGGTGCCCAGTTTCCACAGAATCTCATGTGTTCAGGACCCCAGGTCTTGAGACCCTGGTTGTTTAGCGGGCCGGGGGGGTGGGGGGCAAGAGGTCAGCTCTCTGGATTCCAACCTTCCTGCTCTTCCTAGTTCATGAGCCCCCCCGCCTCCCCTGACCTCCTGTCCTCCAGGGCAAAGCGTCCTGACCGAGCCCACCACGACTGGGTGTCCCTGGCGGTGCCTGTGGGGGCTGCCCACCTCCTAGTGCCAGGGCTACAGCCCCACACCCAGTACCAGTTCAGTGTCTTAGCTCAGAACAAGCTGGGCAGTGGGCCCTTCAGCGAGATCGTCTTGTCTGCCCCCGAAGGTGAGAGACCTCTTACCCAGAGCAGCAGACAAAGATGGGGAAGGGCCAGAGGGCAAGCCCAGACATGGGAGAACCTGGTTGGGAGGGGGCAGAGGTCCTGGGCAGCCTGGGGGCTGGAGGAATGTATAGGGGATACTCCAGGCTTGTCCATCAGGGTTCTGGGAGAATAGTCGGAGGGATGTGGAAGGCCAGGGGAGCATGGGAGGGCCACTGGAAATCTGTTCTTTATGTGTCTCTTTGTCCCATTCAGGGCTTCCTACCACACCAGCTGCCCCCAGCCCTCCCCCGACAGAGATGCCACCGCCCTTGTCCCCTCCGCGGGGTCTGGTGGCAGTGAGGACACCCCGGGGGGTACTCCTGCATTGGGATCCCCCGGAACTGCTCCCTAAGAGACTGGATGGCTATGTCCTGGAGGGACGGCAAGGCTCCCAAGGCTGGGAGGTGCTGGATCGGGCTGTGGCAGGCACGGAAATGCAGCTGCTGGTGCCAGGACTTATCAAGGTAGGTGTGGGAGGCGGACACCGGGAGGGTCCAGCCCCCTGCCGCCCCCTGCTCCACTCCCCAAACCTGATCTCACCCTGATTTGACCATCCTCCTCTCCGGCTTTGTCCTTCACCCTCACCTTCCAACTGCAAAGTCTTTCTGAACGGGGTTGGGGTGAGCAGTGCTGAGCCCTGACCTGCTTCCTGGACCCCTACCCTCAGGATGTTCTCTACGAGTTCCGCCTAGTGGCCGTCGCCGGGAACTATGTCAGTGATCCCAGCAACACGGCTAACGTCTCCACTTCCGGTGAGACCCTGGCAGGAGGGCAGAGCCCTGGGGATTGGGGGTCTCGGAGCCCACCAAATCATGGATACCGAGCCTCCCTCGTGGCCCCTTGCCCAGGCCTAGAGGTCTACCCCTCGCGCACACAGCTGCCAGGCCTCCTGCCGCAGCCTGTGCTGGCCGGCGTGGTGGGCGGGGTCTGCTTCCTGGGCGTGGCTGTCCTCGTGAGCATCTTGGCCGCCTGCCTCATGAACCGGCGCAGGGCTGCGCGACGCCGCCGCAAACGCCTACGCCAAGGTAGGCCACCTGGGGCCCCGCCCACAGAAGGGCCCCGCCCCTCCACCAGCCCCTCCCTTCTGCGTGGGCCAGATGTGTTTCCCCAACTCTTGGCCCTGCTTCCTGACTGGTGTTCACTGGTCTTCCCAGCCGGATGGGGTTGGGTGAGACGGTTTGCGCCGTGGGGTCTGGTGGGGCTTGGGTTACTGTCACCTCTGATTTTCCTGCCCTTACAGATCCACCTCTTATCTTCTCTTCCACGGGGAAGTCAGCGCCACAGTAAGTCCTTCCACTGCCTTGGCTTCCTTCTGCCATCTCCCTGCGAGCACCAGGGTTCTCTGTTTCCTTTTCTGAACCCTTGGGAAGGGTGGGAGAAGTGGAATAGAAGTGAGAGGGAGGTGAGGATGGAGGTGCAGAGGCCCCGGCCTGGGGGCTGGTCCAGTGTTGCCTGTGCCTTCCCTCCGCCCCTCCACCATGTGGGTCCTTTTCTCCCTTGCTCTCCCTAGCTCTGCTCTGTTCTGCATCAAACCTCTCAAGGCCTGACGCTGGTTCCTGGGAGGGGGACTGGCCCCCTATCACCGACCCTGCTCTCCTGTCCTTCCCCAGCTCTGCTCCGGGCTCGGGCAGTCCTGACAGCGTGGCGAAGCTGAAGCTCCAGGGTTCCCCAGTCCCCAGCCTGCGCCAGAGTCTGCTCTGGGGGGAGCCTGCTGGACCCCCCAGCCCCCCTCCGGATCCTCCACCTAGCCGGGGGCCCTTACCCCTGGAGCCCATTTGCCGGGGACCGGATGGGCGCTTTGTGATGGAACCAGACGTGGGGAGCCCCCAAGAAAGATTGGGCTCTGAGCAGGCCGAGCCTTGGACCCCAGCCCGGCGCCAGGCTAGGTCCTATGATTGCAGCAGCAGCAGCCCCAGCGGGATGCCACAGCCCCTCTGCATTGCAGATATCAGCCCTGTGGGACCCCCTCCCGCAGCCCCACCCAGTCCCTTGCCAGGGCCAGGACCCCTGCTTCAGTACCTGAGCCTCCCCTTCTTCCGGGAGATGAATGTAGATGGGGACTGGCCCCCCTTGGAGGAACCCAGGCCTATTCCACCCCCAGATTACATGGATACCCGGCCCTGTGCCCCCTCATCTCTCCTCCGACCCCTGGACTCCCCTTCTGAGTCCCCCAGGGTTGTGCTTCCTGGGGCCATGGTTGGGGTCGGGGCTGCCCCAGAGCCCCCATACACAGCACTGGCTGACTGGACACTGAGGGAACGGCTGCTGCCAAGCCTTCTCCCTGCCGCCCCTCGGGGCAGCCTCACTAGCCAGAGCAGTGGGCGGGGCAGCGCCTCGTTCCTTCGGCCCCCCTCCACGGCCCCCTCTGCAGGAGGCAGCTACCTCAGCCCCGCTTCAGGAGACACCAGCAGCTGGGCCAGTGGCCCTGAGAGGTGGCCCCGAAGGGAGCATGTGGTGACAGTCAGCAAGAGGTGAGGGTAGTCCTGCAATACTCTGTCCTATCCAGACTCTCCCCACCCCTCTCCTATGCCCTCTGCCTTCTCTCCATTGGCACTTGGGACCAGGAGAGCTTATCTCCTTTTGGAAGCTTTTGCTGAGGTTCAGGGAGCTTCAGAGGAAACCCGTGGTCCAGCTTCAACTTGGGGTCCACGGGTTCAGGCTTTTCTGGCTCCCCTCTCTTTCTCTACCCACACCACCCATTTCCCCCTTTTGGCAGGAGGAACACATCTGTGGATGAGAACTATGAATGGGACTCAGAATTCCCAGGGGACATGGAACTGCTGGAGACTCTGCACCTGGGCTTGGCTGGCCCTCGATCCAGACTTGAAGCTGAGCCAGACCTAGGTGTGGGAGCTCTCCAGGAAGGTGGGCACTCCCGGCCTCGCTGTCCCATGCCCGTAGCCTTAGAACCCAGTCTGTTTCCAGCTAGGCCCTGTGCCCCAGGCTCGCTCCTCTGCACTGGCAGGCCCTGGAGAGCTTCATGATCCCGGTGAACCTCAAGAATTCACCCAGGGAAGCTGAAGACTTTCTCCTTTCATTGTTCTGCCCTCTTGCAGGTGCAAAGACTTCAGAGGAGGGCTGCCTCCTAAACACCACCCATGGGCCTGGCCCTGAGGCCCGCTGTGCTGCTCTTCGGGAGGAATTCCTGGCCTTCCGCCGCCGCCGAGATGCTGCCAGGTCCCGGCTACCAGCCTATCGCCAGCCAATCTCCCACCCTGAACAGGCCACTCTGCTGTGAATGCCCCAACGTGAGGCAGGGTGAAGGCACACAGACCCTGCAGAGGAGGCCCCCAGCAAGACCTAGCTCCAGCCTGGGACACTGCCCCTGCCCCTGTGGTGCCCAGGCACACATCCTGACCATAGGCTTGGTGTGGGGTGTATGTGCTGAGCCCCTGGAGCCTGGGGGACTGAAACAGGGATCTTAGGTCTGTGTGTGTGTGTGTGTGTGTGTGTGTGTGTGTGTGTGTTGTTTGTGGTGTGGGTGAGGACTTTTTACAGGTGAATAAAGTCTGAAAAATGTTTCTGTGTATCATCTGGTTTTGAATTTGAGAGAGAAGTAGGAAAATCCCTGAGCCCTTAAAAAGGACAGATACATTCAACATCCATTCAAAAAGCATTTATTGGAGTTCCCTGGTGGCCTAGTGGTAAGAATCATGCATTGTCATGGCTGTGGGTCACTGTGTGGCCTGGATTCAATCCCTGGCCTCGGAACTTCTGTATGCTGAAGGCGCAGCCAAAAAAAAAAGCATTTATTGAATGCCTAAAGAGGTCAGCTTCTGAATCTGAAGACCAGCTTTGAGCTAGATACTGAAGTAGAAAGTACAAAAGTCATGTCTTTGCCCTCAGGGGAGTTCTTTCTAGTGGATGAAGCAGGCAAGCAAAGAAATAGTCACAGGAAGTTCCCGTCATGGCACAGCAGAAACGAATCTGACTAGGAACCATGAGGTTGCGGGTTCGATCCCTTGCCTTGCTCAGTGGGTTAAGGATCCGGCCTTGTCGTGAGTTGTCATGTAAGTTGCAGATGCAGCTCAGAACTGGCATTGCTGTGGCTCTGGCATAGGCCAGTGGCTACAGCTCCGATTAGATTCCTAGCCAGGGAACCTCCATATGCCGCAGGTGCGGCCCTAAAAAGACAAAAAGGCAAAAAAAAAAAAAAAAAAAATAGTCACAGGATGATATGACAAGTCCTCTGACAAAGCTATGTGTTGGTTACTAGGGTAGCAAGAAGGAAGGAGTCAGCCAACAGTGAATGCTTACAGCTTGTGCTGGGACAAATGCTACCTCTGGGGTGGGCCTCTGCAGGCATCCTCACAGAAAGTGGGAGCAATGATAATAGCTGTCAGCTGAGCACTCACTGTGTGCCGGGCACTGCTCTAAGCTCTTCACATGTATCATTTAATTCTCTACCACTCTAAGGTAAGTAGTACCATTAGCTCTATTTTTATAGACCAGGGAGCTGGGGTGTAGAGCTTTAGTGATTTGCCCCGAGGTCACAAAGTCCATGAGGGGTAGGGCAGGTGAGAAGACAGTCAAGGGAAGGAGGAACAGCCTATGTGAAGGCATGGAGGAGTGAAAAGACTTGGCCTCCCAGGGTGTCAGTGTGCACTGGAATATTCAGGAAGGGAGTATGGGGAAGAGAGAATGGAGAAGTAGGAGGGCATTGGTTGTTGATGTCCTTAAAAACCAGCATATATGGGATCGTCTAACAGCTATGAAAACTCCACTGATGGAGTTCATGGCTCAGAGGTTACGAACCCAACTAGTATCCACGAGGACGCAGGTTCGATCCCTGGCCTTGCTCAGTGAGCTAAGGATTTGTAGTTGCTGTGAGCTGTGGTGCAGTTTGCAGACACGGCTCTGATCCCACGTTATTGTGGCTATGGTATAGGCTGGCAGTTGCAGCTCCGATTGGACCCTTAGCCTGGGAACTTCTATATGCCGCAAATGCGACCCTGAAAAGACAAAAAAATTAAAAAAAAAAACCAAAAAATAAATAAAACTACACTGATAGCTGCAAGCAGGGACTCCATCCACCACAAATGATGTTCTCCTCCACCATCAGAGATGGAGGAACTGCCAGCCTCCTCCTCCTCTCTCTCTTTTTAAGGGCTGCACCTATTTCATATGGAAGTTCTTAGGCTAGGGGTCCAATCAGAGCTGCAGCTGCCAGCCTACACCACAGCTCATGGATACTAGGTTTGTTGCCCCTGAGCCACAACGGGAACTCCCTGAGGGCTCTTCTTCTGATCCCTCCAGGATTTAAGAGATGCCAGGCCTTGCTGTACAGTGGGAAAATAAAAAAAATAAAATAAAATAAAATTAAAAAAAAAAGAGATGCCAGGTCATGGAGGAGGAGATGAAGGGGAAAAAGTCAAGTCTGAACCCTGGGTCCCAACACTGGTCACACCCCTTAGGCCCTGAGAAAGGAATGACTTCACTGTTAGTCTCTGCCCAGGCTTGAAGAAGGTGGGGAGCAAGACCAAGTCCGGGAGCTGTCCTGGCCTGCATGTCACACCCTAGTCAATTGTGGGGGGGGGGGGTGGGGAGTGTCTTCCTGTGCCTCTGTTTACCTAAACATCCTTTTTAAACCAAGAGGCTTCTTCGCACGTAAAAAACGCCCTTCTTGCGCTAACCTAGGCAGAAAGTTTCCCACTGGGGCACAAGTTTACGGGTTCTGGGGTAGGTGTAGAAGTTCTCCAGGGCGGAGGCTACTGCCTTGAGATCCTTTAACCCAGGTTCTGGTCTCCAGCCCCATCTCTTAAGCACTGCCCTCCGCTTCTGCAGTGCGGCGCCTTTAAACCCTCTCGGCCTTGCCCCGCCTTTGGTCCGCCCCGTCCGAGGCGGGAGCCTGCTGAAAACCCCCGGCCCAGCCCAGGCGCTCCATTCGCGCGGCAGCCCCAGTCTTAAGTGCGCAATTCTCCTGCCTGAGTGAAAGGTGAGCTGGAGGGAGGGGGTCCGTCGGGGCGGGGGAGGGGGGGATGTGCGCGGTCTCTAGGCTGCAGGAAGCCCGAGCTTGCGACCTGCTCCTGTGAGCTTGGGGACCAAGGGCTCGCAGGCAGGGGTCCGATGACTGCTCTGCCCCGCCCCGGGCTGTCAGGTCTGTCCTCAGACTCTGACCCCGCATTGTTGAGCCATGAGGTCAGGCGGTGTTGCGGGTGCATAGACGGGGCGTCTGTCTGGATCAGGGACGTGGGGACTGCGTCCCTCCCGCGGACTTCAGCTCCAGATCCGTGCTAGGGTGAGGAAAGGAGGGCGTCAGGGACTGGCCCCGAGGGACGGGGCGTACTGGGTCCCAGCGCCCACCCTGGCCCGCTCCGCGCCGCCGGGGCTTCCCGCGCGACCCTTCACTTCCTGATTCCAGGAACACGTGTGGGTGCTGCTTGCCCTCTGCGTCCCAGTCCTTTCTCTTTATTCTCCTGCAGATCTTTTTTCTAGGGACTCCGAGGCGCGGTTTGGAGCAAGGGGGCTCCGTGCGCGGGTCCCGCAGTGGCCTCCCCTTCCAGGGTTGGCGCCGGGAGTTAAAGCCCCAGTCGCCTTGAGGAGAGTCCCCTGATCTCAGACATCTGGGAGGCTGCAGCTCTGACCGCGCCCCGGGGTGCCCTGCCTGTAGGCGGTGGTGTTGGGGGAGGGTGGCGGCTTTCCCGCGCCTCCAGCCCCTACGGGAGCCGATGCCCCCACTCCTTGCCCCCTACTGCTGGGAAAGTCGGTGGTGGCCGCGGGCGGGCGGGCTGCCCAGACCACTGCGTCACCCCAGCGGCGAGCGGTGGGTGACTCATCCCAGTAACGGCCCAGGGTGTGGCGAGGGGGGCGGCTGTGGGGGCCGGACCAGCAGGACCGGAAATGGACTGCCGCCTGGCCTCCACCCCTTCACCCCGGCTCTGCAGGCCTCCTGGAGTCTCCAGGAGCCGGTACCCGTGAGATTCAGGGGGAAACGTGCTATCAGTGAGCAGAAGTGAGGATGGACTGGTGTGGAGATCCGGTGCAGGAGGCTCTCCTAGTTTTCTGACTCCAGAGCACCAGACAGAGGGCCGGTTCCCCGTTTCCAGCTTCACTCCCGAGTTCTCCTTCCTGGTCCACAGAGAAGACTTAAAACTGCAGAGGAGGCCAAGGTAGGGTGGGGCCAGCAGCAGGGCCCTACCTGCCCAGAATCCAAAGGGTCTTTGTCCAGTTGCACTTCTCCCCCCATCCCCACCCCCACCCTCACTCCACTGCCCCAGTCAATCCCTCTTTTGCCTACTGGGGACTGGCTTCCTTTTCTCCCCCCACCTCCCCTCACCCCCCATCCCCTCTCCCTCCAGGATTTTCAGGTATGGGGCTCACTTGTTCCCAGGGCATTTCATCTTCTCCTGAACTATTTCCTTAAGTCTCCCTCGCTACTCCCAAACTCGAATAACTTCCAGTCTCCTCCACCCTACTCTTCACAGCTGCTTCTTTGAGGAATCCCTTGCACCTGTCTGTACCTGGCAGCTGCTCTGAAGGAGCCCCTTTCCCAAGGATCTGCCCCACCCCATGCTCAGAGCCTCTTCACCACTCCTGTGTCGAGTGGATGTTTCAGCCTGGGAGCCCCCACCCTGCCCCATTCCTGTGTTTGGTACACAGAAGCCATGGCAACAGCCGCCAAGTACCCCTCCTCCCCTGGTGCAAAGCCTGTGGCTTCCTCTTTGTGTAGTTTCAGCTTTCTCTTCTGCTCACTGACTCTTGATAGCTAGGGGAGTGCCTTGGGACAGCCCCTCAATCATAGGTCTCCCACCACCCTTGCTTCTGCCTGCTGCCTGTGGCACTACTTTTTGGAAGCAAGTACCCCGTTTTGCCCTTTCAGGATGGTCTTAATGCCAATTCTGAATTGGAAGTTCCCCTGTGTCTTCTCTGCTCAATGAATGGAGAGTCCCTTTGTCTGCCCAGTTAAACCCCAGCCAGGAGCCCTTGAATCTTCCCACCCCCCACCCCTGTTCCATCCCTCCGCCTTTTCTCTGTCGTCAGCCCGGGTCGGATGAGGTAAGCTTCCAGCCCAGGGCCTGGGTGGGGCTGAGGGCTGGAGTGCCGTTCGTGGCCCCTCCCCCTGTCCCAAGTATTGTAAGCTTGTGGGTAGGGGCTGAGGGCTGTTCCCACAGCTCTAGGCAGCTCTCTAGTTTACTCACAGTCAATCCATCCCCCATGCGGTGCAGCTGTCCTTCTGGACCCCCAGTGGTGGGCATCTCCCACACAGCTCCTCCCCACCCCAGTAGGCAACTGGTGACTTCCCTCTTTGAAGGGAGAGCCAGGGTGAGTCCCCTGGGTGTCTCTGGGGTGGGCCACTCCAGCTCCAGCAGCCACAGCCCCTCAGCACTCCGTCCACCCACCCATGGGGGTGGGGAGAATAGCTGTAGCCTGGCTGGGCCCGGCGGCTCCCCTCCTCCCAGAGCGCTGCCTTAGGGCTCTGGCACCTCAGGGTCTAGGCCAATGGCCCCAGAGTGGAGACAAGACACTGCAGCTGGAGGCTGTGACCTTGCCAGCTGTGTCCAGGCTCCAGAGTTTAGGAGGGGCCCTCAGTACCCATCCAGAGGTGGGTCCGGAAGGCCGACTCTGTCCTGCCCATAGGTGACACTGGAGAGGTCAGGCTTTTGGCTGGCCCTCCCCTCCTAACCCTGGTGTGCTGGTTAATCATTCTCCTGGTCTCTTTCCTGGGGCCACAGTGATCCCTGGGCTTCGGGCCCTCTTGGCTCCCTGTGGACAGTCTTGAGGCCCAGGTGACCCCAGGGAAGCGGCTCCCAGACTTGAGGTCTGGACATAGGGCTGGAAAAGGGGCTCACCCATGGCCACAGTCCTCCTTCCTGTCCCTCCAGCCCCCTTATCTCCCCTTCCAAGTCTCTCCACCATGTCCCCCCCCCCCCCCCCCCGTGCGTCAGGGGTCAAAGGCTCACAGAGACTGAGTGGCGACAGAGTAGTTGGAGCTGGGCTGGGGGGGAGGGAACCTTGTCTCCTGTCTCCACAGGCCTCAGCCACTCACTTGGCCTGCCCTCCCCCAGCCGAGTGTGTATGTGTGGCTGGCGCTGTGGGTCAAGGCCCAGACTGACATTTTTCTGGCCGGCATTCAGGCTGAGTGAAGTGGGGGTGGGTTGCTCTTAATGAGGTTTAAAAATAACTGATTTATGGGGAGGATCTCTGCCGGAAACGTGCAGCTCGGATAAGCTGGAGCAACCACACTGGAGTGTGGGGGAGGGGACGGGCCTGAGGCCCGCCACCTCTGGGGCTGAGAGGTATGAGGGGATATGAGGTGGCTGCTGTCCCCAGGGCAGGCCCCGGGGCCCACTGAGGAGGTGGTGGTAGGGTGGTTCAACCTGCTGTGTGTTGTTCCAGGGGGCCAGTGACTTCATCCCTGAAGTCTGACCTGGCCTGGGGCCAGGTATGGGGAGAGGCGTGTCTTCCTTCCCTCTCCTTTTGTCACAGGTGCCTGGCCTGGGGCATCCCCTCTCAGGAAGGTCAGACAGCTCTATTTCAGAGCAGAAAGGGGACTGGGGCAGGATATGGGGTCCTGTCCCTTCTCGGGTCCTGGCTTCCCCTTGGCAGGGGTCCTGAGTGTGAGATCTAGACAGGGAGCTGGTGGGTGGGAACAGACTACCTTCTGGGAGGTGCTGCCAGCTGAGGCCAGTAGTCGGGAGACTGCCCAGTTCTTCCTACCCGAGGTCCTCAAACTCATTTAAAGAAACCCTCCTGTGTATTTCCCCATCTCTCCCTCTCTTCTAGGTTTCCCTAGAAATACCACCCAAGGCTCCTGGTTAGTGGCCTGTTCCTCCTGTAACAAATGATCATGGGAGTTCCCATTGTGGCTCAGTAGGTTAAGAATCCAACTAGTATCCATGAAGATGCAGATTCGATCCCTGTCCTTGCTCAGTGGGTCAAATGATCCGGCATTGCCGTGAGCTGTGGTGTAGGTTTCAGGTGCAGCTTGGATCTGGCATTGCTGCAGCTGTGGTGTAGGCCGGCAGCTGCAGTTCCAATTCGACCCCTAGCCTGGGAACCTCCGTGTGCCATAGGTGGGGCCCTAAAAAGAAAAAAGAACAAATGATCTCTTGGCGACTTAAAGCAACACACATTTCATACCTTCCAGTGCTAGGTCTCATTGACCAAAATCAAGGTCTTGGCAGGGCTGCATTCCATCCGGGAACCTAGGGGAGATTCTATTTCCCTGCCTTTCCCAGCTTCTCAAGGCCGCCTGCATTGCGTGGTTCATGGCCCTGTCTCACTCCAACCTTGGCTTCCTTCTCGCTTCTCCTACTCTGACTCACTCGCCTTCCTCTTTCACAAGGATCCTTGTTGTGAGTACATTGGGTTCCCCTGTATGACCCAAAGTAATCTCCCTATCTCAAGATCCTTAATTCAGTTAGATCTGCAGAAATCCCTTTTGCCACATAAGGTAACATTCGCAGGTTCTGGAAATTAGGACATAGACACCTTTGGGGGAAGGCTGATTCTGCCTACCACCGCCTCTAGAAAGGAAAGTAGCATTAGGTATTGCCTGGTTTTTCGTGGGAAGTCCTTTTGCCTGTTAAGGGCCTACTCAGACCCACCTCTTCCAGGAAGTCTTCCAGCCTGCTTCTGCCCATACTCCCCTCAATTCCTGCAACATATGGTCTGACTGTGTAGTTTAATATTCATCCTGTACAATGCTTGCCCTTTCATATGTGCTAACTTTGTTTCTTTGGTGGCACTGGGGGCAAGTTTGGGACCAAGGACTTTTGTCTGTTCCACAATCCCCAGCACAAAGAGTGGGTGCTCAGCTAAAACCCAGTGGCTGATTGAGGGTAGATCCATCCAGTCCTCTAGTTCCTGGCATACGTTTCCCAAGCTACTGCATGTTCTCCCCAAACCATTCTTCCCTGTGCTGGAAAAGGCAGGGTTGGGGTTAGAAAGACCAATTTACCTTTGCTAAAGCTGACCACCCCAAATGAGAGGCTAAACCCGCAATCCTGGCCTCATTGACCCTATGTTCTATTCTAGTGATTTTCTTTTTTTCTTTTTGGGCCACCCTATGGCATATGGAGTTCCTGGGCCAGGAATCAGATCTGAGCCACAGCTCTGACCTCCGCCACAGCTATGGAAAGGCAGGATCCTTTAACCCACTGTGCCAGGCCGGGGATCAAACCTGCATCTTGCCACTGCAGAGACAACATCACTGATCCTGTTGTGCCACAGCGGGAACTCCATGCCGGTGGGTTTTGTACTTCATTGTAGCAGTGGAAGCATTCAAATGAAATCTAATGGGACGCCTCACTATGCGAGACAGGCCGCCTGTCATAGGGGTGGGAGGACCCAGAGGTGCCTGCTTGGTCCTTTAGCCCCTCCTAGAGTTCTGAGCTGGGTGACTCTAGCCTGTGTCCAGGATCAAGGTGAGATTTCCTCCATTTGGCAGCTGTTCTCACATCTGGGGCCCACCCTGGGGACATGCTGTGTGTGCCTGCTGGCAGAATCCCCCACCCCACGGGCTGCAGAGCACTGACCACAGGCCCGGATGTGTCTCCCCAGCTCCACACAGCCACCACTGCCCTTCGGAATGGCCAACAGGGGACCTGCCTATGGTCTGAGCCGGGAGGTGCAGCAGAAGATTGAGAAACAATACGATGCAGATCTGGAGCAGATCCTGATCCAGTGGATCACTACCCAGTGCCGCAAGGATGTGGGCCGGCCCCAGCCTGGGCGCGAAAACTTTCAGAACTGGCTCAAGGATGGCACGGTGAGAGCTGGGCGCCTCTGACCAGAAGTGCCCGGAGAACGGGGTTGGGTCGAGGGGACCAGGGATCATCTCAGCTGGAGAACTAGGAGCAGCCCTGTCCCAGCCTTTCCTGAGCTGGGCTGTCTCCATCGTACAGAGGCTCCCTGCTTCCCTCCCTCCTGCTGAAGGAAGTGTGGGTGTGAATGTGACTCGCTGCAATGGAAGCCCAGCCCGGGGGACCCGGGAAAAGGAGTCTATGGGAAGAGCTGGGGGAGGTGGGCTCTAGTCACTGACCCTGGAATAGCAGGGTTTATACTCTGGGCCCAGAGGCAGGGGGCAGGGCGGAAAGAGCCGGAGGCTCGCTCCAGGTAGGTTCGGAGCTGTGTCTTCAGGTGGGAGAGGCATCCCTGTGGGTCACTCTCTCTGGCGCCACGCATGGTGCACGGCCTCACCTCTGCACACCTGCTGTCCCCACCCAGGTGCTGTGTGAGCTTATTAATGGGCTGTACCCCGAGGGGCAGGCCCCCGTGAAGAAGATCCAGGCCTCCACCATGGCCTTCAAGCAGATGGAACAGATCTCCCAGTTCCTGCAAGCAGCCGAGCGCTACGGCATCAACACCACCGACATCTTCCAGACTGTGGACCTCTGGGAAGGTGGGCCAGGGCCAGGGCACTGTCATCCAGAAGACCAGGGGCTGGGCTGGGCCATCTCCACTGGGGAGAAAGGAAAGGTTTCTGGCACCCTGAGGACAGAGAGTGGGGTGTGTGTGTGTGTGTGTGTGTGTGTGTGTGTGTGTGTGTGTTTTGAGGAGGAGTTGGCCACGTTGGGGGCTGGGCTGGGAGAAGTGTAGGGAGCCTGAGAGTAAAAGAATTAGGCTGGGCCTGCTGACTTAGTGATAGAGATGGAAGCCTGGCATCCAGGCCCCCGGCCCTGATGATGCCAACACAGCCCTTTCTGCTTCCCAGGAAAGAACATGGCCTGTGTGCAGCGGACGCTGATGAACCTGGGCGGGCTAGCGGTAGCCCGGGATGATGGGCTCTTTTCCGGGGATCCCAACTGGTTTCCCAAGTGAGTGCTGCTGGGGCAGTCCAGGCCTGGTGATCCTGCTCATTCCGGTCCCTAGGGAATGCCCTTTCCTCATCTCACTTAATCCTCACAACTGGAGTTCCCCTTGCAACTCAGCAGGTTAAGAATCCGACTAGTATCCATGAGGATGCAGAGTCGATCCCTGGCCCTGCTCGGTGGGTTAAAGGATCTGGCATTGTAGGTTGCAATCCCAGCTCGGATCTCACGTTGCTGTGGCTGTGGCGTAGGCTGACAGCTGCAGCTCCCATTGGACCCCTAGCCTGAGAACTTCCACATGCGTGGGTACCGTCCTAAAAAAACCAAAAAAAAAAAAAAAAAATCTTCACAATCTCCCAGAATGACAGATGACTGTCCCTTTTGAGAGATGGGGGTGGGGGGCGGGGGTGGTTTCAGAGAGCTCAAGGCTTTCCAGGGCAGAGCCGGCACCTGCACCCAAGACCTCCGAAAGCCCGTGTCCTGTCCAGGGAGGATGTTGACGGCGGCAGCCTCCACCCTCCTCCTAACCAAGGCTCCCTTTCCACCCAGGAAATCTAAGGAAAACCCCCGGAACTTCTCCGACAACCAGCTGCAGGAGGGCAAGAATGTGATCGGGTTGCAGATGGGGACCAACCGCGGGGCATCCCAGGCAGGCATGACCGGCTATGGCATGCCACGCCAGATCCTCTGATCCTGCCCACAGCCCTGCCCCCGCCCGCCGTGAATGGTTAATATATATATATATTTTAGCAATGACATTCCCCGAGAGCCCCGGGAGCTCTCACACTCCCGCCTGCCAGGGTGGGGGCCTGGCCTGTCTCCTCTTGGGGTGCCCGGCGGTGGCCTCTCCCCTGTGCTTTACTAATACATTCCTTTCTCCAGACCCACCAGAACTGGACCAATGGACTTTTTTCCCTGGGACCAAAACTGAGGGGTGGGGGTTGCTCGCCCCATGCCCCTCTCCCCACCAAGCCTCTTCTCTTTTTCTCGGGCTTCCCCACCACCACCCCAGCCCCAATAACCCGGGCTCTGTGCCTTAGTCTGTTCCTTGGCTAGGGGTCAAGGATGCTGCCTAATGGCCCTCTCCCCACAAGTATGCCTCGCCCGCAGCCGTGGCTGCAGGGACTTAATCTCTAGGGAGGGGCTGTGGCAGCTGCCACCCCAGCCCAGCTGGACTGCACTCACCACAGTTCTGGGGCAGCTTGCCCCGAGAGAGGTCCTCTGGCTTCTCATTTTCCATTCCTCTCGCCCAGCTAAGGGGTAGGGGTGAGGGGACTGGGGAGGGAGGGTTGCCCACTGCGGGCTGGGGCTTGAAGAACCTGAGTTTGCTGATTTAAATAAAGAATCTCTGTCTTTTTTGAGATGGACTCTGGCTGTGTCTGGGGCGGCTGAGCCTGCTCTTGGGAAGGGAGGAATGTGGAAGCAGGTGTCGTGACTGGTTCAGGGGAAGAGGGGTTTGAGATGAAAAGGTGCAGGGACACCCCGTTCCACTTCGATTTCCTTCCCCTTCTTTTTCTCACTTGGCTCAGGTGAGGCTAGGTGGGGTTGAGAAGGGACCATCCCTTGCAGCTGCCCTCCGGCTAGGAGTGTGCATTGGGAGGGGAGCCAGGTTCTCCTGGCTGGGCCCCTCCCCCAGCTGCTGCAGGAGGGTGGCGATGGCTGTTCACACATCCCAGGGTCCCGGCAAGTGTCTGGGTGGGAGGCCCCTCAGGCAGGCTTGAAGCAAGGTGGCCTCCCTTGGAGCTGCCAGATGAGCTTGGGGGCTAGGGGCGAGGGTGGGGGTTGCATGGTGAGGAACTGGCGAGCCAGGGAATGAGCAGGAAGGAGCTGCTGGTGGTGGCTGGAGGGAGAAAGCCTTATTGACCATCCCAGGCACTTGTGAGCTGCATGCTGGTGAGAGCCTAACAGCCATTTCTTCTAGATGGGTGGCCTTGAGCCAAAATAATCAATTTTGGGGTCCCGTTGTCCCAGGCTCCAAGCCCTGACCAAGGCATGAATGTTCCACCTATAGTTTCCAGACCCATGGCCTTTGCATCAGACCCTGCGTCTCCCTAGAGACCCTGGGCCAACCCCCCCATCAGTTCCCATCTCCATCACCCAGCTGCGCGGGTCCAGGGCCTTATTGTCCCTCCCCTGCTTTCAACTTCAGTGCGCAACTGTTTCCTGAGGAAGGGAAAGCCACAACATTGGGTCTGAGGGTGACAGATAGTGCAGGGGTGGATAACCAGAGAGCTTCCATTCCTTCTCCTGACCCACTTAGGCTCCCTCTGCCAAGAAGCACCTACTGGGCGCCAGGCCCCATGACACTGTTGTATGTGAACCATCAGCCCAGTGGCCCTCAGCCTTACCCAAGCCCCACGCCTTGGGCTGGATGAGATGGTATTTGCTTGCTTGCTGCCCTCCCTTGGGCTGTGGCACAGATAAGATAGGCGACAGCCTATGTGCAAATTCCCAGGGGCTTAGCTGTCACTCCCTCCCTTTATCTCCCATTTGGAAGGCTATGTGGAATGCCAGTGAGGAAGAGTGATGTCACTGCAGAGACAACATTGAATCCACTGATACTTAAAACTAAAAAAAACAAAGCACTCACACACTTCTTTGATTTAACTCTGTAATTGTTGGCCACAGACCTCAAGACTTTCTGAGACCAGCGTGGCACGGAGCCAAGACTGGGGACTGCTGCCTTCTCCCAATAGACTCCCACAGTGGTCCACAAGGTGGATATTACTGTATTATTTCCTTTATTTTTTTTATTCTTTTTATTTAGGGCTGAACCCATGGCATATGAAAGTTCCCATGCTAGGAGTCGAATCGGAGCTGTAGTTGCTGGCCTACACCACAGCCACAGCACTTCCAGCTCCGTGACCTATAGCGCAGCTCTCAGCAACACAGGATCCTTTAACCCTCCGAGCAAGCCCAGGGATCAACCCTGCATCCCCATGGATACTAGTTGGATTTAATCCACTGAACCACAGTGGGAGCTCCCTCATTTTTTTCCTGGATGAGCACACTGGTTCTCAGAGCAAGAAACTCACCCAAGGCCACATAAGGAGTCAGTGGAGGGACAGGGATTTTGAGCCCAGGTCATCCTGTGTGGGAGTTGCAGCCTGTGCTGCTCCAGTCGGGAATGGACTTGAGAGATGCTTGGCCACAGGGCTTGCCTCCCACCTGGCTGCCACCACCGCCCACCAACACGCTCTGAGGCTCCTCCACGGCTCCTCTTAATCCATCTCTGCAGGTTCAGCTCTTCCTTCTGGAAATGGCCTCCACTGACACCTCAAAACCTTTTTTTTTAAGGGCCGCACCCACAGTACATGGAGGTTCCCAGGCTAGGGGTCTAGTCGGAGCTACAGCTGCCGGCCTACACCACAGCCACAGCAATGCAGGATCCACAGCTCATGGCAACGCCGGACCCTTAACCCACTGAGCAAGGTGAGGGATCGAACCTACAACCTCATGGTTCCTAGTCAGATTTGTTTCTGCTTCGCCACAATGGGAACTCTGACACCTCAAAACTTTAGTTTTCTGTTTGCCTTTTAATAGTCCATTCCAGGTGAGGTCACAGCTTCATCCCTAATTTGGTTCCTCTTGCCTCTCCTGGTACTGCAGCCCAGAATGGGTCCCAGCCCTGGGATTAGAAGGAAGAGCTCTGAGTAGCACCCCTTTTTCCTTCTGTCTCCTAGCAACTCATTCCCCATGGCTCACCACACTGGTGTTTTCTAATACCCTGCATCTGCTGCCCTGAATAGTCTCCCCTCCCAGGCATCCCCGAAGCTCCCTCCTCTCTCTCCTTCGGGTCCTCATTCAAATACCACCTTCTAAGTACTGCCTTCCCTGGCCACCCTATTTATTTATTTACTTTTTGGGGCCAAACCCAGGGCATATGGAAGTTCCCAGGCTAGGGGTGAATCGGAGCTGTAGCTGCCGGCCTACACCACAGCCACAGCACCACGGGATCTGAGCTGCATGGGCGACCTACACCACAGCTGGGATACTTTTAAATTCTGTGGCCACCCTATTTAAAACTGCACACTCGGAGTTCCCGTCGTGGCGCAGTGGAAATGGCGTTGCCGTGAGCTGTGGTGCAGGTCAACGATGTGGCTTGGATTGCGCGTTGCTGTGGCTGTGGCAGAGGCTGGTAGCTACAGCTGTGATTCACCCCATAGCCTGGGAACCTCCATGTGCCGCCGGTGCGGCCCTAGAAAAAAAGACCAAAAAAAAAAAAAAGGGCGCACTCCACCTCGGCCTGCACCCCATCCTCCCTGCTTTCTCCTATCACCACCTGATACTCAATGTATTTTACTTATTCATTTTCCGTCTCCACCCATAGAATGTACACTGTAAGGGGCAGGTTTGTGTTGGTTTTGTTGATGTAGACTAGTGCCTGGCATGTTGTAGGTGCTGGGTAAATATTTGTTGAAGGAATGAATGAATGAATCTCGAATCCCCCGGTGCCCAGCTCTGGAATCCCCTGCTGCCCAGCCAGCCCAGGGTTCCAGCAACCCAGCCTGTCATTGGATCTGAGATGGAACCAGCCCATCTGTCAGTTTCCAAAGTTCCCTGCAAAAGGTAAAACCCTGGGAAGCCTGTTCTCCCTACCGACCGAGGGGTGGAGAAGACTGCAGAGGGGTGGGTGCATTCTGAGCAAATGGAAGGTGCCTTGAGGAATGGGCAGAAAAATGGGAGGAGGGCAGGAGGGAGAAGTAGGAGCCAACCTCTGGTTCATTTAACACCTTGCCTTCAGCCTTGAAATGGAAAATCGCTGTGAAGGAAAAGGGAACGTAGGCTTTGCCCGAGGTGGCTGATGGGAAGGCGAGAGCTGGAGGAAGAAGGCAGGGAGGGGGAGGAGGAGGAGGCGGAGGCAGAGAAGGACTTCAGACTGTGGCTCACCTGTAGGGGGAAAAGCAATAGAGTCTATTCATGGACACTGAGCGTGCGTTCAGGTGTGTGAGAATCAAGGGCTCGGGGGTGCACGTGGGAGCAGATAAATTTGGTGGTGTGTGGAGGTCGCCTATGAGTGTGTGTTTACCAAGACCTGGGGACTGCAGGTGCAAAGAGGTGTGTGTCTGGTGTCTGTGTGTTTGCACATGGCTCTGTGGAGAACAATGTGTTCATTCCTGCCTGTGTAGTCCAGGGAGGCCTTTGGGAGCTTGGCAAAAGGCCCAAGAAGCAGTGGAACAGGGAAAGGGCTGGACATTAGGGCCCCAGGGAGGGAGCAATAACGGGCCCAGGATTAAATTTGTCGAAAAGGAAGCTAAAGGGTAAATTAGTAAGCGTCTTCTTGCAAAGAAATGAGTTTCAAGTCCAGTGGCTAGGGAGGGAGATTAAAAGAAAATGCACCGAAGTAGCACCTAGAGAAATTTAGGTTAGACAAGGAAAAACGATCCTCTTGACTCTGAGGTATAATTAGCCCCTGGACTCTTTGAAGCATCAGAAGGAAAGTCGTCCATAATAGGACAAAGCTCATCTTCTTCAAGTGGAAAATGGGCAATTCTGCCTGGGAACACTCATACACATACCCATTTTTTCATTCATGTATGCGTTCATTCAACAATTATTAGGATTCTAGTCGATGCCAGGCTATATGGGGGAATATGAAGATTATTAATGCATGATCTCTTTGCTCAAAAAGTGCATAGTCCTGCAGGGGAGATAAAATAGGATAGGAGCCATGATAATTCAGGGAGTCGGTGAGATGAGCCTTTGGAGAAATGCAAATAGGGCTTTGGGAGGATCGCTTGCCAAGCTCCTGCGGCCTGGATCGTTTCTGGAGTGGAGGCTGGTGGTGATGTCATGTGAGCTGAGACTGCGAGTCACAGGGACCCTCTTTCTTGATCTGGCCAGGGGAGTGGGGCTACTGGTTAGAGGGGTGGAGGGCTCCTCCAGAAAAAGGAGCAGTCGCTGGCTCTATGGCCTTTCTTTCTTTCTTTCTTTTTTTCTTCCCTTCTTTCTTCCTTCCTCCCTCCCTCCCTCCCTCCCTCTTTCTTTCTTTCTTTCTTTCTTTCTTTCTTTCTTTCTTTCTTTCTTTCTTTCTTTCTTTCTTTCTTTCTTTCTTTCTTTCTTTCTTTTTCTTCCTTCCTTCCTTCCTTCCTTCCTTCCTTCCTTTCTTCCTTCCTTCCTTTCTTCCTTTCTTCCTTTCTTTCTTTTTTTTTTTTCTTTCTTTCTCTCTCTCTTTCTGCTTTTTAGGGCTGCACCTGCAACATATGGAAGTTCCCAGGCTAGAAGGTGAATCAGAGCTACAGCTGCCAGCCTATACCACAGCCACAGCAACACCAGATCCAAGTAGAATCTGCGACCCACACCACAGCTCACGGCAATGCCAGATCCTTAACCCACTGAGCAAGGCCAGGGCTCGAACCCACCTCATCCTCATGGATACTAGTCATGTTTGTTAGTGTTGAGCCACAACAGAAACTCCAAGAGGTCAAATTTCAGTGGGGCTGAAGGGGCTCTTCCTTTCCTGTCTGGAGTGGAGGTGGGCAAAGAGGCTCAAGTCAGGGTGAGAACCAGGGACACTGGGTGGGGACCTATCAACATCCCTGGTAAGGGGAGAGGGGTCATAAAAACATCTCCCTAGACTCTGGGGCTGTCACACTATTTCACCTCACTCTTGGCAGAGCCTGAATTTTATGTATTTATTTGCTGTTTCATTTTATGGGAGCACCTGCAGCATATGGAAATTCTCAGTCCAGGGACTGATTTCGAGCTACAGCTCTAAGCTGCAGCTTTGGCAACTCCAGATCCTTTAACCTGCTGCACCAGGCCAGGATCGAACCCCCACCTCTGCAGCTACCCCAGCCACTGCTGTCGGATTCTAAACCCACTGCGCCATGGCAGAGCCTGAATTTTGCACTGTGTTTCCACTAGAGAAATGTGGCTGGGTGTGCGGCTGGACCACCACGGTGGTAACGATGGTGCTTCACTCCATTTTTCTGCCAATCACTGTGATAAGAGCTTTACCTGGATATTGTATTTGTTCTTTCATTATTTCAAAAAATATTTGTTGAGCACCTCTTCAGGGCAAGGTCTCTACTGGGTGCTGAGGAAGCCCACAGTCAAGAGACAAATGCATTCTGTGCCCTCCTGCGAGGAGCTAGACTTGCACGGAGCCAATTGTAATACAGTGTGATTTGTGGCTTTTGCTAAGGGGAGTCTAGGTGAGAACTCAGAGTAGGGGACTTAACCCAGCCTTTCAGGGAGGGGCATCCGTGAAGATTTATAGAAGGTGCTAAGGTCTGAAGTGAGGATGTGAGGATAATTAGAAACTTGAGGAAGAGGCCAGTGGTTGACAGAGTCCTCGGTCGGGCTGCAGCATGGGCGTGGCCTGGAGCTGGGAAGGTGCCCGGCTGGACTGTAGGATGGGTGTGTTTAGAGGTAGGAGGGGTGGGTGCTGAGAAATGCATATATCACAGGGGCTTCAATGTCAAATGCAGAGTTTTGGACTTTTCATTAGGAGCATAGGGAGCCACTGAAGAACTTTAAGCAGAGAGATGAGAGTTGGGTTTTTTTTTTTTTTTTTTTTTTTTTTGGCTTTTTGCCTTTTCTAGGGCTGCTCTTGCAGCACATGGAGGTTCCCAGGCTAGGGGTCTAATCAGAGCTGTAGCCACCAGCCACAGCCTCAGCCACAGCAATACGGGATCCGAGTCACATCTGCGACCTACACCACAGCTCAAGGCAACACCGGTTCCTTAACCCACTGAGCAAGGGCAGGGATGGAACCCACAACCTCATGGATCCTAGTCGGATTCGTTAACCACTGTGCTATGACAGGAACTCCAAGAGTTGGGTTTTACTTCAGCCTGTTTCCTTAGGCTGTAAGGCTAGAGAATGGCCCCGGCTTGGAGAAGACTAGTGAGTGAGGCAAGCTGACTCCAGGAGGTTACTACAGCAGTCTAGGCAGAAATGACAGCCTCCTGCGCAAGGAGGGCTAGTGGGGATGGAAAAAGGAGAATGGATTTCAAAATTGTTTAGTACCCTGACTGACTATGCAGAGTGAGGAAGCAGAAGAGGGATCCAGAAAGACAGGCTACTGGCTTCAGCCACTAAGACAACTGTGTCTGTAGCTGGGATGGGAAATCCAGGAGAAGGGGCTTGACCACTGGCAAAAAACATTATTCTTTCCCATTGTACAGATGAGGAAACTGAGGCTAAGAGAGCAAAAGTAACTTGCAGGACCCAACAGGTAGCTAAACTGGATTGATTTTTTTTTCTTTTCTTTATAGGGCTGCCTTCGGCATGTGGAAGTTCCCAGGCTAGGGATCGAATCTGAGCCGTAGCTGCTGGCCTACACCACAGCCCCAGCAGCGCCAGATCTGAGCCACATCTGTGACCTACACCACAGCTCACAGCAATGCCAGATACTCCACCCACTGAGCAAGGCCAGAGATCAAACCTGTGTCCTCATGGTACCAGTCAGGCTCATTACCACTGAGTCACAACAGGAACTACTAAACTCGGATTTATTTGTTTGTTTGTTTGTTTGTTTTTGTCTTTTTAGGGCCGCACCTAGGGCATATGGAGGTTCCAAGGCTAGGGGGTGAATCAGAGCTATAGCTGCTGCCCTACACCACAGCCACAGCAATGCCAGATCCTAGCCGCATCTGTGACCTACACCACAGCTCACAGCAACACTGGATCCTCAACCCACTGAGCAAGGCTAGGGATCAAACCTGAGTCGTTATGGATACCAGTCAGGTTCATAACTACTGAGCCACAACGGGAACTCCTAAATTGGGATTTAAACTCGTGGCAGAAGAAGTCCAAATTAATTGCTCGACCCATCATGGAGCTCCCCAGCCTAGTGGCTGACCTTGGGGAAGGGTTCAGCCTGCAGCCAGCATGCACTGTGGCTTTTCTGTGGGTGGAGACCAGGGCCACAGTGAGGAAGGGAGCGGTTAGGCTGAGGAAGAGGTGCCGGAAGTTCAGCTCTGCAGCAGCCACCTCTCCAGGGCAAAGGGAGATCTGGCAGCTACAGAAAGGATCCTGCCCCTTGGGGTTTCTGTCCTCAAGGCTCCCTGACCTCCAGCAAAAAAAGCTGTCCCAACCACCGGGACAATAGCTAAGGGTTGTACTTTCACAAGTACAGCCATGCCTATTAATTCCAGGGAGCTGTGTTACCTCCCAGGAAGGCCTGAATACATTTACATCCTTGGGAGAGAAGGGAGAAACTAAAACCTAGAGACTCTAAGCGATGGGCCAGAATCATCAGATGCGTCTTCAGATGGCTCATGGTTCTCAGATGAGTCCTACCAGGCCCAGAAGGAGTTCAGCCCAAGTTCATGGTTTTGAATTGGTTCTGCATGTACTAGCATGCAGGTCACTGGATGTTGAAAATACCCACGTCATGCATCCCTGGAGATGTGCTGGCTGTAGACGCCAGGAGACACAGGATGGTTGGGATGCTCAGGCTCCATCCTGTATCTTCCCCCAATCCTGCCACCCTCTGAGCGATGTCCTCAGACTGCCAGCATTGGGATCTCCTGGGGGTGCTGGTTAGAAATGCAGATCCGCATTAGTCCTATGAGACCTATTAGGCCAAGAATCTGTGGTGGAGGGGGTGGGGGTCGTGCCTTGAATTTGCCTGTTAAATGGGCCTCCCCCATAATTCTTAGGCAGCACTGTCCTAGGAGATTCATCGAGAAGTTTCTCCAACAAGAAAACTGAGGTCTGGGCCAGCCCTGGCTGTGCCTTGAATGGGAGTTGTCCCCGCCCCACCCCCACCCAGTACTGTTTTGGTGACTGTGGCTGGGTTACCAGGGGAACCAGGCTGTGTAACTTCCTGGCTCTGGCGGTTTTCCCTTCCTTGGCCTTATCTCAGCATCCGCCACCCAGTCCAGGGCCCGTGCTGGTCACGTAGGAGGGAAAGCTGGTGCCAGGCCTGTGGAGGCGTGTCCAGGGCACCAGGGCAACGCTGGCCCTAGGGCCTGGAGTGGGCGGGATAGTGGAGATGAGATTCTGAAAAAGTAGGGGAGGCCGCAGATTTATTCATATCTTTCTCCTTGGCCTGAGGGTTATCTGCCCATTGGGAATGTGGCCCGGTAAGAAGGTTGAGGTAGTGGGGAGGTATGATCAGCCCACGTGGGGCTCCCTCTGTCACGGCTCTGGAAGTTCAGCTTCTTGAGCATGGCTCCCCCCAAGAAGGAGCACTTCCCCCCATGGAGGGTGACATTGCCCTTCTAGCCTGCACCCTCTCCCTTTCCCTCCCTCCCAGCTCTGGACCCAGGGCCTCCAGCCAGCCACAGGCATTGCCTAGTACTCCCCTTTCCACTCTCACCCTAACCATCTTCCTCCCCCAGTTCCACTCCCCCCCTTACTCTTTCTTCTTGCCTCCCCAAATCTTCCTACTCCTCAAGCCCTCTCCCCCACCTCTGCCCCTTGCCTGGGTCTCTCAGGCTGTAGCAGGAAGGCCCACAGTGTAAAGAATGGGAAAGAGAGGGTTTTTGAAGAAAGCAGGAAGGCAGCAAATTCCTGGAGTAAAAGAATTCATGCATGTAAGTCGTTATTTATGTTTTAAGCCACGCTTTGTTTTAGAAAGACTTGAGGCAATTTTGAGAGTTCAAGTATTCCAGGAAGAAGGGGGTCGTGAAATAGTGTCTCGGGCATCTGTGCAACTTAAAGGATTTACAATCTGATTCCTGGTTGTGTTTACATGACCCTGAGGACAAAGACATTTGTCCCCACCCCCCTATATCCCCTTGCTCTGCGGAAAGAGAGAGGGAAGAAAACCACCAGGCACTGTGCAGAATGATTTTTTGTTGTTGTTTTTTTAGGGCCGCACCCTCGGCATATGGAGGTTCCCCAGCCAGGGGTGGAATTGGAGCTGTGGCTGCCCGCCTACACCACAGCCACAGCAACGCCAGATCCAAGCCACATCTGCAACCTACCCCACAGCTCACGGCAACACCGGATCCTTAACCCACTGAGCAAGGCCAGGGATCAAACCTGCATCCTCATGGATGCTAGTCAGATTCTTTTCTACTGAGCCACGACAGGAACTACTGCAAAATGATTTTTGAGCCCGGTCTGCTCTTTTCACAGCACCTCTCTCTTGGGCTATTATCCATCTCATAGATGAGACACGGGGCCCAGGTGGTTCGGCAGATTACTTGCGGTCTCTCAGCTCTAAGTGGCTGCGCCAGGGGCTCAAGCTGGTCTGGCTCCAAAATCAGTCACTGCTTTCCTTCTTCACTGTGCTGCCCCAGGAGAACAAGTCACCGGAGAGCTGTCCTGGAAGGAGGTGGGGCCTCAGTCCTGGAGAACTGCCAGGATGTGTGTATACAGCAAAGGAGCTCAGAGAAAAGAAGGGCAATAAATCACCACTGACCAACAACTCCATGCACCTAACACGAACTCTTCTACAGAAATGTGGAAGCTGTCATGGTCCATGGTAGGGTTGGAAAAAATTTCCAGACTCAGAGCAAGGTGAAGAGAAAGACGAGTTTATTGAGATGAGAAATGCTGTTAGTACCTCGGGCCGACTTCCTGATGATCAGGGAGAGCCCAGTGCTCATGGGAATTGGTTGTTTATTTTTATAGCTAGAGGATAAGGGGAAGGATGGTGGGCCTCTGCTGATTGGCTGGGGTCTTAACCTTTCCTCACACTGAATAAGAGATTGGTGGGGTAAATCATTTCCTTATGGGAAGAAAGCCAGACTTGTCATGAGTGTTCGAGTTCTGTCTAGGAGCTGATATGCTGCAGCTTGAGTTCCACAGAAGCCCCATCTCTTTGGACCATTGTCCCTACGTGGCCCTGCTCCCCCGTTCCAGATGCAGCACCTCAGATCCTTGAGCTCAGAAGTGAAGGTTCCCAAATGCATTTCAGTGAGAGAGAGAAGCAGGGAATCAAAGTCTCCTTTCTTATGCTCTTAGACAGGAGACACGCTCTAGTGAGAGGCCAGACTTTTCATTTTAACCAAACAGCTCCTCTGGGTCCTATCTCCCAGGCGCCTCCCATTTAAATGTGCTTATTCATCAGAGTCAAAATTCCTATCGGCTCTGTCTCAGCCAGTGTGGGGAGTATCTCTGGAGAGTTGGGCCTCTCTGACCAAGAGCCCAAGGCCTGGTGGGTTGAGGAGTTGCTGTGGGATACAGCCTGGCTCCAGGGCTCTGCTCCCTGCTCTGAGGCAGCCAGCAATGATCCCAGCTCTGCAGTCCAGGATTTACTCTGAGACTTCTCCTGGAGTAGCAACTTGCTAGGAAGGGTTGGGCAGCTGGAAGTGAGGTTAGGGTTGGGCAGAGAATCTGGACCTGCCCTCTTCCTCAGGCAGCTGCAGCCTCTCCTTTTTTTTTTTTTTTGGCTTTTAGGGCCGCACCCAAGGCATATGGAGGTTCCCAGGATAGGGGTCGAATCAGAGCTACAGCTGCTAGCCTACATCACAGCCACAGCAATGCTGAATCTGAGCTGAGTCTGTGACCTTAAATCTCCCTCACTGTTCTCATCCCTGGGCTTGGTGAGCAATAAGAATGCTGAAAAAGGGGGTGAGCCGAGGAGGAGAGAGAAATGAAAGCTTGGGGGTTGGAGTGAAAGGAAGAAGTCCCAAAGATGCACAACAAGTAGGGAAGAGAGGAAGAAAAGGAAGGGCACAAGGAAGAAGGTGGAGGAGGATGGCGCGGGGAGGAGTGGGCGGAGCGAGCCTGAGGCTGGGAGGTGAGAGCAAGGGCACCCCTCAGCCCCATCAGACACCCATGTGCATTTAAGCCAAGTTTTGCTGAGAAGGGAAAAGTTGCCTCCCCACTTATCAGGGCAGAACTGTGTTTTTTGAGGCCTGAAGCTTATACAATTTTGGAATCCCCATTTATTTGTTTTAGTTTTTTTTTGTTTTTAGGGCCACATTTGCAGCATACGGAGTTTCCCAGGCTAGGGGTCTAATTGGAGCTACAGCTGCTGGCCACAGCAGTGCCAGATACAAGCCAAGTCTGTGACCTACACGACAAGTCACAGCAACGCCAGATCCTTAACCCACTGAACAAGGTCAGGGATCGAACCTGCAACCTCATCGTTCCTAGTTGGATTCCTTTCCACTGTGCCACAACGGGAAATCCTGGAATTCTCATTAAAAATATATATATATATAAATTAATTACAGGAGTAAACATTTATTTAGAATAATAAGTCACAGCAATTTATACATTTAAAACAATCTGGCAAATATTATAACCATAACATCTGGAAGAGTAACATAAGATTTGTATGAATTCGCTGCCTGAAACAACTCAAATAGTTTTCATCCTTACCTTTTTTGGCTGCTTATTCTTTGTCTAATCACGTGACAATGATTTTATAATATTACTTAATATAGAGAATCGAGATAATTCAGTTTTTCCTCTGGCATGCTTTTGACCAACACTGTTATTATTGATAAATTAGAATATTTCTTTGGTTTCAGTTTCTTGTTGGTAAATTCCTATTCGTTTTTTTATTTTTATTTTATTATTATTATTATTTTTTGTCCTTTTGCCGTTTCTTGAGCCACTCCAGCGGCATATGGAGGTTCCCAGGCTAGGGGTCGAATCAGAGCTGTAGCTGCCGGCCTACACCACAGCCACAGCAACTCGGGATCTGAGCCGCTTCTGCGACCTACACCACAGCTCACGGCAATGCCAGATTGTTAACCCACTGAGCAAGGCCAGGGATCAAACCCTCAACCTCATGGTTCCTAGTCAGATTCGTTAACCACTGCGCCACGACGGGAACTCCTCTTTTTATCTCTTTCTTTTCAGGGTTGCGCCCGTGACATATGGCAAATGGAAGTTCCCAGGCTAGGGGTCTAATCAGAGCTGCAGTTGCCGGCCTACACCACAGCTACGGCAATGCAGGATCTGAGCTGCATCTGCAAACTACACCACAGCTTATAGCAATGCCGGATCCTTAACCCACGGAGTAAGGCCAGGGATTGAACCAGCATCCTCATGGATACTAGTCAGATTTGTTACAGTACTCGTGAATTTTATGCAATTTCCATTAGTGTCAATGTTTTATGTCAAATCGGCAAGAAATTCACTATTTTCTCAGTATGTTTATATGAATTTCTTCCCCTTTTTAGTTGGATTATTACAAAGTCCAAGTACTTGTTTATTCTGTTCAAAATTTGTCTATTCCATTTATTGAATTACCTTTTTTTTATAATCTGAAAAATTTTTTTTCAGTTTGCTTTTCAACTTCAAAATAATTTCCACTGATTTCATGGTTCATTTATTTTTTGGCCATGCCCATGGCATGTGAAAGTTCCCAGGCCAAGGATTCAAACCCAAGCTACAGCAGTGACCCAAGCCATAGCAGTGACGATGCTGGATCCTTAATCTGCTGAGCCACCAGGGAACTTCATCACGGTTCATTTATATTACTTTTATGTCATAAGTCCATTACTTTCTTTTACTGAGATAAAATTGGCATAGAACATGTTAGTTTCAGGTGTACAACACAGTGATTCGGTATTTGCATATATTGTGAAATGATCACCATAGTAAGTCTAGTTAACATTTATCACACAGTTACAATTTTTTTCTAATGATAACTTTTTTTTTTCTTCTTTTTAGGGCCACACCTGTGGCACTTGGAGGTTCCCAGGCTAGGGGTCCAATTGGAGCTGTAGCCACCAGCCTACTCCAGAGCCACAGCAACTCAGGATCCGAGCAGGGTCTGCGACCTGCACCACAGCTCATGGCAATGCCCGGTCCTTAACCTGCTGAGCGAGGCCAGGGATAGAACCCTCAACCTCATGGTTCCTAGTCGGATTCGTTTCCGATGTGCCACTCGGGGAGCTCTTATGTCAACTTTTAAGATCTACTCTCTTAGCAACTCTCAAATATACAACACAGTATTATTACTTATAGTCACCATGCTGTTCATCCCCAGGACTTATTTATTTTATAACTGGAAGTTTGTTCTCTTTGATCTCTGCCCTGCCTCTAGCAATCACTACTAGTCTGTTCTCTGTACCTATGAGTTCTTTTTTTTTTTTTTTTAGGTTCCACATATAAATGAGATCATATGGTATGTGTCTTTATCTTCCTTATTTCACTTAGCATAATGCCCTCAAGGTCCATCCATGTTGCTACAAATAGCAAGATCTCATTCTTTTTTATGATTGAATAATATTCCATTATATGTAAACCACGTTTTCTTTATTCGCTGATGGAAACTTAGGTTACTTCCATGTCATGGTCATTGTAAATAATGCTGTAGTAAAAATGCTCCATATATCATTATGAGTTTTTTTGGTTGTTGTTGTTTCCTTTGGATAAATATTCACAAGTGGAATTGCTGAATCATATGGTAGTTCTATTTTTAATTTTTTGAGGAACCTCTGTACTGTTTTCCATAGTGGCCTCACAATTTACATTCCCACCAACAGTGTACAAGGGTTCCCTTTTCTCCACACCTCACCTACACTTTTTATCTCTGGTCTTTTAGATAATAGCCATTCTAATAGGCTGGAGATGCTATCTCATCGTGGTTTTGATTTGCATTTTCCTGGTGATTAGTGATGTTGAGCCCCTTTTGATGCACCTGTTGGCCACAGGTATGTCTTCTCTAGAAAATGTTTATTTAGATTCTCTGCCCATGTTTCAATCAAATTTTTTTTTGCTGTTGAGTTGTATGAGTTCTTTGTACAATTTGAATATTAACCCTTATCAGATACATGATGCAAATATTTTCTCCTATTGGGTAGTCTGCATTTTCCTTTTGTTGGTTTCCTTGGCTGTGGTAGAATAAACTCTTTCACTTTCAAGTACATTTTCTGTCCATGAATACGTAAGTGTAAAGTTGACAAAAGAAGAAAATAGACTTTTTTTTTGTCTTTTTAGGGTCGCACCCATGGCATATGGGAGTTCCCAGGCTAGCGGTCAAATTGGAGCTGTAGCTGCCAGCCTAAACCACAGCCACAGCAACATGGCATCCAAGCAGAGTCTGTGACCTACACCACAGCTCACGGCAATGCCAGATCCTTAACCCACTGAGCAAGGCCAGGGATCAAACCTGAGTCCTCATGGATACTAGTTGGGTTCATTACCACGGAGACATGATGGAAACTCCCTATGCTCTTGATATAGGTCAAAATCTATTAAATCTCACTTGTATTATTTAAATCTTTAAAAACATTTTCTAAAAAGCAGTTTAGAAAGGCATATGCAGAATTCCTGTTGTGGTTCAGTAGGTTAAGAACCCGACATTGTATCCCTGAGATCTCAGGTTCGATCCCTGGCCTTGCTCAGTGGGTTAAGGACCTGGTACTGTGGTGTAGGTTGCAGATGAGGCTCGGATCCAGTGTTGTCCATGGCTGTGGTGTAGTCCTGAAGCTTCAGCTCCAGTTGACCCCCAGCCCTGGAACTTCCATATGCTGCAGGTCTGGCCATAAGATGAAAAAGAAAAAAAAAATTAGAAGGGCATACACAAGCTGTATTAACTTTTTTTTTTTTTTTGCTTTATTTTATTTATTTATCTATCTGTTTTTTCTTTTGTCTTTTTAGGGCTGCACCCACGGCATATGGAGGTTTCCACCAGGCTAGGGGTTGAATTGTAGCTGCAGCTGCTGGCCTACACCAGAGCCACAGCAACTTGGGATCAGAGCCACATCTGCGACCTATACCACAGCTCATGGCAAGGCCAGATCCTTAACCCACTGAGCAAGGCCAGGGATCAAACTTGAGTCCTCATGGATGCTAGTCAGATTTGTTTACTCTGAGCCATGATGGGAACTCCTGTATTAACTTTTTTTTTTGTCTTTTGAGGACCACACCCATGGCATATGGAGGTTACCAGGATAGGGGTCTAATCGTCTAATTGGAGCTGTTGCAGCCAGCCTATGCCACAGCCACAGCAATGTCAGATCCAGGCCAGTCTGCGACCTACACCACAGCTCACGGCAATGCCTAGTTGGATTCCTTAACCACTGAGCCATGACGGGAACTCCATGTGTTGTCTTATTTTATGTTATTTGTTATTTTTATTTTTTTTGGTCACACTTGAGGCATGTGGAAGTTTCTGGGCCGGGATCAAACTTGTTTCCTTAATCTGCTGAGACATGGGAATTTCCACCTTGTGTTGTTTTAAACCACTAGGTTTGTGGTAATTTGTTGCAGCAGTGGTAGAAAGCAAACACACAAGCCTTGAATAGTTTTGAGATGGAAAGATCAACTCATTTTTATTATTATCTTTAAAAGGTTATTACTTAAGTTTGTTTATCTATTTGTCTTTTTTTTTTGGTCTTATTTTTATTTATTAATTTTTTTAAGGCCGAACTCTCAGCATATGGAAGTTCCTAGGTTAAGGGTCTAATCAGAGCTGTTGCTGCTGGCCTACACCACAGCCACAGCAATGAGGGATCTGTCTGTGACCTACACCATAGCTCACAGCAACAATGGATCCCTAACCCACTGAGTGAGGCCAAGGATCAAACCCACAACCTCATGGTTCCTAGTTGGACTCGTTTCCGCTATGCCACGAGGGCAACTCCAAGTTTGTTTATTTATTTATTTATTCTTTTTGGCTTGTAGAAGTTCCTGGGCCAGGGACCGAACCCATGTCACCAGAGTGACCTGAGCTGCAGCAGTGACAACACTGGACCCTTAATGCTCTGACCACCAGGGAACTCCCAAGATCATCTCATTATACTTAGAAAAATCCAAGCAGGAGTGTGTTTAACATGGTTTTTTTTTTTTTTTTTTTTTTTGTCTTTTTTGCTATTTCTTGGGCCGATCCCGCGGCATATGGATGTTCCCAGGCTAGGGGTCCAATCGGAGCTGTAGCCACTGGCCTACGCTAGAGCCACAGCAACACGGGATCTGAGCCGCGTCTGCAACCTACACCACAGCTCACGGCAACGCCGGATCGTCAACCCACTGAGCAAGGGCAGGGACCGAACACACAACCTCATGGTTCCTAGTCAGATTCGTTAACCACTGCGCCACGACGGGAACTCCAGGAGTGTGTTTAAAATTATCTATAAGAAGAAGTCAAAAAGAACACATATCACTGTTGGAAAAACAAGCTGTCAGTGATTTTAGGTCTTTGGAGGTACATTCTTCTCTGATGAGATGTATATTGTATTTATATATGTGGTATTACTGGGTCTCTTCATGGCCAGCGAGAACATCAGTTTTTTGTTTGTTTGTTTTTGCTTTTTAGGGCCACACCCATGGCGGTATATGGAGGTTCCCAGGCTAGGGGTCCAAGTGGAGCTACAGCTGCCTGCCTACACCACAGGAACAGCGATGCAGGATCCGAGCCACGTCTGTGATCTACACCACAGCTCACGGCATCGCCAAATCCTTAGCCCACTGAGCAAGGCCAGGTATCGAAGCTGCCATCTTGTAGTTTCTGCTGCGCCACAATGGGAACTCAGGAGAACTTCAGTTTTGACCAGGCATTGATAAGAACAGATGCCTCACTTAGAGTTTTACACAATGATAAAATCTTTTCACAGAGGAACTTCTGGTTTTGCTCATTTCAAACTATGTTTTTCCTCCTCTTTGCAAATTCTCTTGGTATTGGGCTCCAAAGCACATATTCCCGTGGAGAGTATGGCCAGTACTTTCCTGTCCTGACATCAGGTGAGGTGGCATAGTGGCCTGGTGGAAGGAGGGTTCAGGCAGCCATTCCTCCACCAGGACAGCTGGCAGTAACTTAACTATCTGTGTACGTGATGGAGGACCACAAAACCTGTTCCACTAAATCCCAAATTAATATATCCCAGAGTTCCTGTTGTGGCTCAGCTGTAATGAACCTGACTAGTATCCATGAGGACTCAGGTTCGATCCCTGGCCTTGCTCAGTGGCTTAAGGAGCGTTGGCATGAGCTGTGGTATAGGTCGCAGATGCGGCTTGGATCTGGCATTTCTGTGGCAGTGGCGTACAGCTCCGACTCAACCCCTAGCCTGGGAACTTCTGTATGACATGGGTGCAGCCCTAAAAAGACCCTCCCCCCCCAAAAAAAGAAGCCCTTCCCTCCCCTCCAGTGGCCTCCAGCTGCTGGTTTGACCCCACCTTCAACAGTGCCTGCTCCTCTTCCCCTGACTTGTCCTTCTGGGAATCCCAAAGGAGATAAGGCTGGAATCTCGGGAAGGAATGTGAGGCTTGCTGGAGTTAAGCCCTTTTAAAAACAGCTGGAGGTGACCTGGCCTCCCTTCCCCCACCCCCCTGGAGCTTGTGTGCAGCCCTCATGCCATTAGCTTGGGCAGCCAAACCATCAGCCCGAATTATGTCACAGGAGGCAGTGACTGGCTTGGCAACAGGAAAGTCAAGTGGGAGCAAGCTTCAGAAAGGTGGGCTGTGAGGGTGTGGGAGAGGTTCGGGAGTGGGAAAGTGCAGAGAACTTGCAGAACTGCAGAGTCACCACTTTTTTTTTTGGCCTTAGAGTGTTCAGTTTATTAGCACTGGAGGGAAAAAATTATACTTTTCCCAGGGGAAAGGCTTTGTGAAGTTTGGAGCAGGCACGGCTGTGGGGGTCAGTTCAATTTCGGCCTTGCAGGTCAGGAGGTATAGGGGCAAAAGCAAATTGGGAAAATCATAAAGCTCTTAAAAACCTTTCACAACAGCACATCCGAACTGTGAGGTGTTAAAAGGCAGTTTCCCTAAAGCCAGCTCTTTTGATTTCAGTTTAGTCTTGTACGGCCTACATTTTATTTTTTAATTTTTTAAAAATTATTCATTTATTTTTTGTCTCTTTAGGGCCTCACCCACGGCATATGGAGTTTCCCAGGCTAGGAGTGGAATCAGAGCTCTAGCTGCCAGCCTACACCACAGCCACAGCAATGCCAGATCCCAGGTGAGTCTGCAACCTACACCACAGCTCACGGCGACACCGGATCCTTAATCCACTGAGCAAGACCGGGGATCCAACCTGTGTCCTCATGGAATCTAGTCAGAATCGTTTCCACTGAGCCACGAAGGGAACGCCCCTACATTTTATTTTTGATAAACTCTCCCAGGTCATTCTGAGCTGGAGGTCTGAGGCCTCCATCCTAAGGAACTGCTTCTGAAACTACATGTTATCCTCACGGCTGGAAGTTCTTTCTTTGGTCTAACCAGACTCTCTGCTGTTATGAAACTTTGTTTCATCTGATCCTGCTTGCTTCTCTGCAGACTAGGTTCTCCTCAGGGTTTGGCTTGGCACCTCAACCGCTACGGGTCAACGGTAACTAAGGTAACCTAGATGGGGTGTAGGGGGAAAACCATGACCCTGGGCCTGGGCCCTGGAGGGGGTGCCAGCAATTAGACCACTTGGGACCAGACTAGCCCTTGAGGTTTTGGGTCCTGATCCAAAGAGATCAGCCAAAGCAGAGTGAAGAGTGGGGCGCGCCGGGGCGGGTCAGTCTTTCAGGGCCTCAGTTCCCGCTCAAGTGCCGGCGGGAAAGGTCAGAGGGAGGGGTTCGGGTTCCTGAAGCCACAGCTCGCTGCGTCTGCCCGCCAGAGCCGGGGGGAGGGGCGGAGGGGCGGAGGGGCGGGCCCGGGGCGGGGCCTGGCCCAGACCGCGCGGGCTCCTGGTTACCATGGCAACGCGTCAACACCCAGCGCCTCTGCGGCGGGGTCGGCGGCGGCGGAGGCGGTGCAGCCGCAGGGCGAGGGCGTGCGGCTGAGATGGTGAGCTCCCGGGTGTGGAGGAGAAACTCGGAGCCTCATGTGTTCACAACTGGGTTGGGGTGCTGAGTGGGGAAAGTGGCAATCTGGGAGAGGAGGGACAGAAGTTGGGGCTGGGTGTCAGGAAGGCCCAGGAGCGGGAGGACACCCCTGGGATAAGCAAGGGAAGTCCTGAAAGGAGTCCAAAAGAGAAATTAGGAAGGGGGTCAATAGCGATTGGAAATGTGGGGTGGTGCCGAGCGTGAAGGAAGTGGGGAGAAAGGGCTCTTCAACCAACCCTTCTCCCCCTCCCTCAGGCTGGGGCCTCCCTGGGCTGGAAATTGTGGGACCTGGAGGTGACCTGGTTTCCTTTCCCCCACTCCCCTGGAGCTTGTGTACAGCCCTCATGCCACTAGCTCTGCAGCCAGTCTTTCAGCCCCCAAAACCCCTGGTGAGGAGGCCAGATAACAGGTTAAGTACCTCTTCTGCCTCTGCCCAGCAGGGTGACAGTGTGTAAGTCACCTAATGTACCCAGCCTAGGTTTTCTTTTCTGTTGTCTTCTCTGCTGGGGCTCTGGGTCATTCAGTAGGGTACTCAGCAAACATTTGCAAATGAATGAATGAATGAATGAATGGAGAGGATACTGGGTTTGAAAATCCCTAGGGAGGGATTGGGACTAGTCTAGCAGCCTGGGGTTCCCTGGGAAGGATGGAGAAGACTACAAGGGTTGTTAGGGTTGAGAAAGGCACGGGCCCAGAGGAGGAGCTATGGAAGTGATGTCTGGGCTCCCGGTGAGGACAGTGTGGCTCCTGAGAGAGAAGGGAGAGGGGCAGAAAATAGGTGTTGGAGCCTTCCCTTAGTGGAAACAACCTTAAAATTTCTGGTCGCACATCCAGTGGCAAATGTAGCGCCTCTGGTGTACTTGTGGGCACGCTTCGTACTCAGAAGTCATGCTGCTTTTCTGGGACTCATTGGTTCAAATTCCCAAGTCAAGATTTCAAGAAGAGCTTTGTTCATTATAAAAGAAACATCTCCAACAAAGAGCACTTCCCAACTTCTGAGGCATATTTACCTCCAGCTCCTCTGGGTGGTTTACAAATCCAGCGCTGTGTGTGTGTGTCTGTGAGAGCCTAGCCTCACACATGGCATCTAAGGGCTCAAGTGAATGTTCTCTTTTTCTCCTGTTTCAGAAATTTCCTATTCCCAAGCCCAAATTAATCAGTGAGCTGCACCTGGGTTAGACTTGTGCGCGTCACCTCACCCAGATCAGGTCCCCATCTAAGGGCCACTCAGGGTGGGGTTTGGGTCTTTTGATGGAGCCCTTGGATGAGACTGGGCATATGGGCACCTTTGAGAGCAGCAGGTCAAGTTGGTGATCTTTGCTTTTCTGAAAGGCCAAGAGGGGTGTGTGTGTGTGTGGGGGGGTGCTGCCACTCACTAGTTTTGAGAGTGTTTGGGGGAGTGAGGAGAAGTGATGGTTGTGGGAGGGAGGCTCAAATTAGGCAGGGTCTCCAGGACTCTTAGAAAAACAATGAATAACATCCCCCAGAAGGAGGCTTGGGGTCTCAGTGTGCCCTGGGGTGTCATCTTCACTTGGCACCCCACAGATGGCCCACCTGCTCTTATTTGAGGCAAGAGGTGACCTGAGTGGATCACTCAGTGAAAGGTGCCTGGTGCCTGGGCATCCCCATCTTCTTCGTAACCAGAGTCTCCAGAAAAGGAGGTAGAATCAGACCAAGAGCTGGAAGCCTGAAGTTGCCAGCCTGTGGCGAACCTATATGCAAAAGAGGAACTAGATCCCGGGGTGTAGAGGACATCCAAGAAAGGACAAGGCTTTGTCTTTGTTCAGCTAACAGGTGTGACAGTGACGTCAGGAAAGCTCACACCGCCCTGTTCCAGCTCCAGTCCAGCTCTGTCTTGTGGGATTTGAGCTGAGCATCCCGGATCTCAAGACATCTAGCATGACAGCTTTTTTTCACCATTCTCTGTGTTCAGACTTGGGGCACCTGGCCCACTTCTTTGTTTTGTTTTCACATAAAAATACTCCTGGAGTTCCTATCGTGGCTCAGTGGTAACGAACCTGACTAGTATCCGTGAGGATGCGGGTTCGATCCCTGGCCTTGCTCAGTGGGTTAACGATCTGGTGTTGCTGTGAGCTGTGGTATAGGTCACAGAAGCGGGTTGGATCTGGCATTATTGTTGGTAACTAGCCCTAGCCTGGTAACTTCCATATGCCGTGGGTGCGGCCCTAAAAAGACAAAAAACAAACAAACAAAAATACTCCCCACGCCCCCCCCATCATAATGAGAGTTACCTACTCATTGCAAAACATTACTCGATGCAAGAAACACCATAAGATGATAATGCTCTCCTGAAATTACTTTTAAATCATTTTGTGGCCTTTCTTTTAGTAATACATCCTGAGTTA